>NC_058338.1:7350934-7975934 GCF_905475395.1 Chrysoperla carnea | reverse complement strand
TAAGAGCAGTACTCACCATTTTAAACTTGTGGACTAAACTATATATGCTGTATAAATTGATATGAAGAAACAAATTTGGTATTACCTATGAAGGTTGGTCAACTCAAAACCTTCAGACTGATTATATTTATAATATAAGTTACGACCAATTTATAGTGAGAGACAACCTTGCTTACAATGACAATAAGGACCATTCATCAAACGACCTGTAAAACTAAAATAAAATTGCGGGGGTAAGTTTATGTACTCAAAAAGGCTTGTCTTTCTTAAATATTGCAAAAAAAATTAATAATAATAATAATAATAAAAATTTTGTAAAATGTAAATAAACGACTTTGACCTCTTTTCTGGTTATTTCTTGTAGGTAATATTGGAAAGTAGTTCTAAGATTATATTAATTTTTTTTTTTAAATGTAGAATTATCTAGAAATAAATAAAAAAAATTGTACAAATACATAGCAATTTATGAATATTTTCTGTGGTGACTAAGTTGGTTTAGGTTGTTCAACTTTTAATTTTATTAATTGCTTTATTATAAATGCATACGAAGTTTATGGATCAAGGATAATGGTTACTTTAACACTGTTTACACAAATGTTATAATATTGATCAATAATAATTGTGTAATGTTTTGGTGTATCATGTTTATTCAGGATGTAATAATTAATAGGAATTTTGTTTATTTACTACTAACATGTAATTAGTATATGGACCATAACCATGACCACTAGAACCTTCAAGATTTTTGAATAGACAGTGGATAATTAGAAAAAAAAATTTGGAAAACGGTTGACCCTGCAGGTCATACCTGTAACTTCCCGCTAAGTATTGACTCATAACGTGTAAAAAATTTTATCTATTCTGATGTTATATCCACTCGCATTTTATTGTAATTAGATGTGATCTTAGTGTTTGATAACACACTATATTTTAAATTTTCAAATCGCGATAACTTTAGAATGAATATACCGATTTTCACGCGGTTGGTGGCATTTGACGCAGTTTTTGAAGCTTCATGAAAAATCTTTAAGTTTTAATTTATAGAACAAAAAATTTTGAGGTTATTCCGAAAAAACGCTTTTTTGGGTTTTCTTTCGTCAACGATAACTCACGAACGAATCAATCGATTTTGACCGGACTGGTGGTGATCGACGTGGTTTTTTGATGTTGAGAGCTGATAAGTTTTTGGAATTGATCGATACAGTCGTTATTCAAAAAAAAACCACTTAAAAAATTTTTTTTTTGTCAGTTTTTTTGAGATTTCTCAAATTCGAATCGATCCAAGTAGGCCTCAAAATCTAAGTTGGGTCAAGCCCTTTCGAATGGCACCAACCGCGATCAAATCGGACAAGCCGTTCAAAAGTTATGAGAGGTTTTCATACACACACACACACACACACACACACACACACACACACGAGCCCATATGAGATATTGTTAAACAAAAATGCTATGCCTTGTTCGACCCCTTGCATTTCAATGTATTCCTTACGAATCATCCATTAATTACGTCACACGTTAAGGGAGTGGACGGGGTCAATGAAATGTGTCATTGTATGACATGAGGCATGTGAAATTGTGTGACATGAGGCATGGATGGCCCCTTATTTGTAAATATTGACATTGCATTATCACTTTTCTAACGGTCTACTAATACTGTAGTATCCGTGGGAACGGTTTTGGAATTGTACCATCAACTTGTTGTTTTCAATTGACGTTTTCAACATATATTTTTATCCCCCCTAGAAAGGGTGGTTAAAACCCCCTTGGCAAAAGCACCAATAGGCAGTATATAACTTTTAATCTAGATGGCGAACAAAGCTTAATCCCAAATTTTCATCAAAATCGATGCTATAAGTCAAAATTTAGAGATTTAGTTTTTCTCCTCGTTTATTGGAGAATGTGCGTTATCAGGTCTAGATTTACATATTGGACCACATGGCCATGGCCTCATCGAAAGGTTAAATTATAGAGTGATTCGTCGTACGACATATTCGAGGTATTACAACGATGGAGATATGAATGACTATAACACAGTTCCGGTGATAGACTATACACTTATATATTATTATAATAAATGTTATTTATGAGGTTCCATACCACGTAATTACATTATTTTTAATGTAACTCAAATATTATTGCAGGATGATAAATTCGTTATAATTTATAGGAAACAAGCATACATTATTTATTTTATTGAGATATTCGGCTTAGATATAAAAGCATTGTTTAGTGCCACAAATAAAAACCGGTCACATGTTATTACATTCTAAATAGTTTGTAAATGGAGAAAATTGGTTAATAAAAGGTTTAACCTTAGAAAATTCAATTTCATTTACGAATATTTGTATAATTTGTTACATAAGTTACGATGATTCATTGGAAAATAGATAAATCGAGACAAAATATGTCAAAAACATTTTTCAATTCCTTGCACTATTGGCGATTTTGCTATGTATACGGAGGACAACTTGGCTGGGCCGATTTTGATGTTTCAAACTTCAATCGATTTGTCTTAACTTTGGGAGTGCTACTGAAGATATGGCAATTTTTCAATGCCTTGCACCATTTGCGATTTTGCTATGTATACGTAGAGCAACTTGTATTTGCAAGTTCGAAAAAACTATAAGTTTCGTTTTGGGAATGTTTATATAAACTTAATTAATGCAGATGACGTTGTTGTAAGTAACTCTTTTTACGATTTATTTATATTATGATTTTTATCGAAAGCATTCTTACCGGTATATAACCCGTATTTAAACTACTAAATTACGTACTCAATAAATTAAATAATATTTAACGCACGAAATATATATAATATATAATATATTTTTCTTTCTCGGCTTTTTCCACAATATGACATGAAAGGAAAAAAAAAAAAAAAAATTTCCGTTAAATTTCGGAATTTTCTTAAAATCTTTCTTCTTTAATGTGAAACAGATTATTTGAAAGTTGTAAAGTTTAAAATAAATTCATAGGCTTTTTTTTTGTTTTAGTCGATGCCAGGCAATGAAAATAATGAAGGCAAAATTTATAAAGATATAAAGATATAAAGATAAACTTATCTATTTATACCTAATATTTCAATGAATTGAAAGATTGTTTCCACCTGTTTGGTTTGAATCAAACACAAACACACCCAAACAAGTGCTACACAACACATGAAGCACTTTTAATTAATTAATTAATTTTGTACTTTAAATTAAATTGAAATTATACTATCTGTGTACTTCTTATACATATACTATGAAAGTCAATTAAAACAATACCAATTTATTAACTTTAGGATATAGTTTCTTTTTCATGTTTTTAAAATTTTTGGAACCTTGTTTAGAAATATTTTACAATGTGCAACTTGAAGTAATTAAAATTCCATTCATTGAAGTAGTAATTAGCTACATAAATTTTACAATAATCGGGTCCAATATCACACAATAGCTTCCCAATCTATTTTTATGAATGCCCGAATCTATTTTTATGTACTGAGATCAAACTTGTAATTTTCAAAAATCATATCTATTAAAATACTTTTTACGAATTCGTCTTTTTGGGCTGAGCATAAACTATAATGCCACGTAAATTAAACTGGCCGTTATCCCAAAGCTTCGCTGAAAAATTTAAATAAAAAGTTCATGAGAATGAATATATTATACTATTTTGAAATTATCCAAAAGTGAAATTTAAAATTTTAAAAAACCGCCGGCTAATGGGATTTATTCCTTGCTAACCGATTTTTGGAAACTTAGCTATATAATGTTCTCAGTCAAGTCGGTACGACCGTTTAGGGGATACGATGCCACTGAGAAACCCAAAGACGCACAGATAAAAACTTTAAACTTATAACACTCCTTCTTAAATCAATATCAAAGTGATGGTCAAGGATATCAGATGAGATGAAAAGGATACTTAGAGCAGCTATCATTTTTTGGGACAAATTTTTGGAAATATTTTAATTGAAATTGAAATATTTGAGTTGAGTTTGTTCTTTTGAATTATTGTTTTGAATTACCTAATTATTTTATCATTTCACTTTTCAAAATGAATTGAGCCAGGTTTATTTAACCATTCATTTCCATAGTAATTAGTTATATGTTAAAATTATACGTCATGCCATTTTCAGACTGAATCGATTTTGAAGATCATCGACAATTTATTAGTTTTTTCGAGTACGCAACTCTAAGCTCACACTTGAAACATATCTAAGAACACTTTCCGTTAAATTACCTTTCAAACAAAGCCAGGAAAATCAAAATCGGTTTATCCGTTTAGGCGTTCCGATTCCACAGACAGACACACATGCAGACACGCACACATAGCGGTCAAACTTATCACACCCCGTTTTTTAGTTCGGTGGTTAAAAATACTCATTAGAGCCATAAATGTCTATATATTGTATAACACATAATCGAATTATATAATTTAATGGGTACATAAAAGTTTTTAATGTAAAATTATACATAATTGAATTAAAATAATGTAAAATCGTTAAGGTTTTAAATAAATAAATATTTATTTAGACATTGTTTGTTGTTTAATACAAATATTATTTATAAGCTCGAAGTAGAAACATTTCGAATTCAAAATTTATTAAGGTTAATTATCTGGAAAATATAAACTCTTTTAAAAGCTTTTTTAACGAAAAACAAAATTAATTTTAACGTAGGCTATCTCACAGATAAAATTGATAATTGGTTTACCACTTACTTTTACTCTGATATTTTTTTAAACCCGTCAGCACTCGCGTCAATGCTCTTGACTAATTAATGATGATTAATAATATTTCTATACCAAACGAAAGTACACGAACAGGCCCAAAAATTACCGAAATTATTTTAGATATGTTGAAATAATCTGAAAAATTGACAATTCGATAATAGAAAAAAATTTTCGAGGAAGATTTCGAAGAAAAGTTTCAAGCACAGTATTTGATGAATAAGAGTTATTTATGTTTTTAATAACGCGAGTGCTGACAGACTAACTAATGCTAAAAAAATTAATAATTCATTAAATCAATTTTTGCGCCTCCCTATAAATCAATGTTTCTATACGTTGCGTTGCGTAAAGAGTCCGTCAAAGCACGTGAACACGCTTTTTTCGATATTTTTAAAGCTTTAGTCATGTTCTTAGCACCTATTTTCTTCTTTTCTTTAACTTTCGTCAAATTTTTTTAATGAAATTGATAATTTTTGGTTAAACTTTGGGGATGTATGCTTCCCGTTTTAAGATAGATGGGTATATTGCTGTGAAAGTGGCAGATCAGGCCGATTGAATAAAGAAACCAGATAAACTAGGTCCAATCTGATGTCAGAACATGATGCCTTCCATGAAAATTTTGTTTAAGCTATTTTTTGATTGGTTAACTACAAGCGAGCTTTACTAGATTAAAATAGGCAACCCTATATACCAATTTTTGCCTCAAACAGTTTTTAAAAAAGCTCCAAAATCCTAAAATTTGAGAAAGAACAGTTACATTTTTTTTTCTGGCTTGATACAATAACATTATATTGATTATTTTTGCCAAAATGGGAATAGAAATTGAAATGAAGTTTTCCATAAACGAAATCTACAATATCCGGTGAAAATGATAATTCATAAAATATAAAAAAAATATTTTAAAATCGTGTGAAAACTGCATATAAAATGATTATTATGTCAATATTATTAGAAGACGACTTGCAAGATTTTTTTTGTTTATGTGTATGTATAATTGTAATCACGAAGTTTATGGTCAAAATCACGTTATAACAACTATTTACTGATTATCTAAAAAAGGTAATCATTTCCGTTTTATCACAATAATACAAATAAATATAATAATAATAAAAATTATTATTATTATTGTTATTGTAGATGTAAGTGTAGGTACAATCTAATTGAATATAAAATGATCAAACTTGAAATTTTTATCCAAATTAAGCTTAGCATTTCTGAGGGTTTATGCATTTGGTTAAAATATATCCCCTTCAGGTTAACCCTAGTAGCTCGTTTGGAGGGCTAGTTAGGGCTAGTTGGTATAAGCGTAACCAATTTCGAACGCGGTATGCATACTGTTGCGGGTTCGATTTCTGCCGTCAAAACATAAAGTTAATTTAAATAATGGTTGTGATGGGCTGGTATAGCGCATGGTTTATGTAAAAAGGAGTTGCACTCAGCCTCTCAATAAATACGCAGATATTTTTTTTAATAACCGAATAGTTTAGACAGTTAAATTAATAGCAAAAATCTAGCTTTTGAGTCCGTTTGTTCATTCAATTTGAAGAAAAATGATCTTTATAGAAAAACAAACCACTTTAATTTGATTTACTGGAAATCTTTTTTCGAAGAGTGCCTAGATTTTGCAGAAACAATTATATGAAATAACAATTTTGATACGAAAGAAACAATTTAGGGAAAAACTTTTCAGTTCGTTTTTGCCTAAACTATGCGGTTTTCAAAAAATGTTACTTTTTTTAATCAATAACACCGTTCTTATTTAAAGTGTTCTATCCGATTACGAGTTATGGAGTAGAGTTTACCTTTCATTGAGCTTGGAAACTTAGGTCAAGTTTAATGTCTGCGTAAGATGTCCGCCTACACACCCAACATATTTTGCATCTTTATCGAGAAAAGTTATTTTTCGAGTTTCGAGCATATGCCAACTTAACAAAGCACCCTGAATATAGATGCAATCTTGCAACTCAATTTTGAAGCAGATATTTTCAACCGATTTAGCTTTAATTTTGTATACACAAGTTTCTTTTTCCGGTTACATTGTTTCTATCCAAGCGACAGCAGTATGATCAATTTACCGCCCGATTATTTACTTGAAGTCGAACCCACAACGTCCGAGTCTAAATAGTCAAACAGGTAAAGGTAATTGCGCTTTTTCTCGTTCAGCCACTTAGCCGGTTAATTTTTTTTATAGTCCAAAAACAAACAAAAAATTCTTCGTTCCTCCGATTTACGAGCTTGTTTCCAGAGTTCGAACCTGAGGGGTTCCTTCCTCCCTTCTCCCCACCCTCTCGCCGGGATTTGATTTTATACATTCGTTCAATTTGATTGAACCTAACAATACGTAATACCTGCATGTAACATGTATTTCTCAACGGTAATGTTAATATATTTAATTTAGAAAGTAAAATTGACCATTTCTTTCTTCTTAATATAAAATAAAATAATTCTTTAAAAAAAAAAATCTTTCTTCAATTACCACGATCGTGTTGGTTGGTAAATTTTAATCTATACCTTTACACATATATACACCATAATACTTCTTATTCTTGTGACAACTCGATGAAGGAAGGATGGATAAAATCGGGGGAAGGAGAACCATTAAAAACTGTGGTGGTTTTCAAACATATAAATGTTAAAAAGTGGGAGCTATATAATGCTCTTTTTAATTTATATAAATATTTTATCAATCAAAAGTATTGTTTTTTTTGCCGTTAGTTCAATTCTATATTTTTGATCGTGTAGACAGAATCAATCGAATCTACCTCTCTGGTTAATTCTTGAATTATTTGATTGTAAAAGATGATGATTTTGATGTGTTCAAATGAATTTGTGAGAAAGTGATTTTATAAAACATACATATACAATCAAACATTAATCGGTCTTTGATTTATTATTTGTTTTATTGAGTTTTATGTGGAAGTGAAATTGAAAGTGAATTTTTATTACCTATTTTATAATTTTTTTTAAGTGTTTTGGATTGTTCTCCGACTGTTTTATGCAGTTTAAAGGTAATTTTTAATATTTTTTATAAGCTTTTTTGAGTCCGTATGTTCTTATTTAATTTTTAGTGCAATAAAAGCTTGTATTTAACATAATTTTACAATGCTTCCACCATGTTTTGACTCTAATCGAAAGACGAAAAATAGATAAAAGTTCAAATGGAACTTGAAAACATATAGCGAGTAAATTAGAAAAATGAATTATGTAAATTTTTACTGAGAAAAAATCCAAGTAGGTAGTTATCAATTCCGGTGTATTTTGATACCCAGTATATATGAAATACAGTAGAATCTCGATAACTTAAACCTCGGTAACATAAAAACCTCTGTTACTTCAAAAAATACTATGTTCCCTTCCCATCAGAGCCCAAAACCTCTATAACTAAAAGACGCAACCTCTATAACTTAAATAAATAATCTCTGTATAGGCCCTCAGTAACTACATAGAAACATGTACATACCTCTATATTAACCTTTACCTAACATAGACACTTGATAACTTAAAACCTCTATAACTTAAAATATTTTGTGTTTCCCTTGGACTTTAACTTATCGAGATTCTACTGTATATATCAAAGTATACTAATTTCAGTCCCAAGTTTGTTACGCTTAGAATAATTATGATACAAACAAAATTTTGGTATAAGTGTTTATAAAATCACCTAATAAGTCCATTTCTGGTTGACAATCCGTCCGTGATCACGATAACTCAAAAACAAAAAGAGAAATCAAGCTGCAATTTTTATAGCGTGTTAAGGTCGTAAAAAGAAAGTTTGAATTCGTAAATGTACAAAATAGGTCAATTGGGTGTCTAAGGTCCGTAGTACCTATCTTGGAAATCGTTAGAGATAGAACACAGGTTAAATGTACAAAATGTTTCTTATAAAAAAATAAACAACTTTTGTTTGAAACATTTTTTTTAAACATAATTCTTTACCCGTGTGGACGCAAACCGTGAAGACAAAACTTTGGTGTCCATTTTCTCCAAAACTATTGAAGATTGCGAGTGGAAAATTTGCAAATAGCCTCAACCAGAGTGGTCATGTGAAACATTATCGGAAAAAAAATAGGGCAAACACTTTCGAAAATTTTCTATATGGTGTTGCCTATTTAACATTTTATTAGTTAATATTTTATCTAATTACGGTTTAACCTAACCTACCCCGACCTAACGTATGTGAAACACTACAAGAAAGAAAGATACATACATCAAAGAAAACATAACCCTCCTTCTGGCGCAGTCGAGTAATAATAGCAGAATTTATTCTCGATAAAAGCACAACTCCCTTGCATTTTTTTCTTGAAAGTTTATTTATTATCTATTGATTAAATAATATAACAAGATTTTAACTAGCCAAACATAATTATTTTCAGTTACGTTGTTATAGTATATGAACCGTTATAAATGTGTATTTTATGTTCAAAAAATTGTATAATAAACCTATTTTTTACGATTATGTCATGAAAATTTTATTGAAGGTACAGCAAATAAATTTTTACAACGTCATTCATTTTTTCACATATATTTTAATTCAAAGGAGAACAATTTTTTTTTATATATAGAAGACTTTTTTCGAACTCATAAATAATATAATATTTTATAGTTGCAATAAAACTTCTGCGTTAGAATAAACATTTTGATCATTTTTTATTCGGTTTTTTCCCCGTTTTTCCATAAATATTTATGCTGGATTAGTGATATTTGCTTAGTGTCTCACTAGCTGTATATCGTTAGCAAAATTAAAATTTGGTATAGGTTATATGAGGGTTATATGAGTGGTGGTGAGAAGGAGACAATGTCTCATCTTCTCTGTCACTACCCAGTTCTTTTCATGAGGAGATGGACTTACTTGAGCCAGCATTTCTTTGACGAACTCTCCAACCTAAAGTCCGTCGACATCAAAGCTCTCCTGCTGTTCTTAAAAAGCTCCAAATGGTTCATGGAGTAGTAGCCGGGGATAGGCCAACTCTTTTGGGCATCACAACGGACCCTATGGTCTAAGCTTGTATCACCCCAGTACAGTCACTCTAACCTAAACTAACCTATATGAGTGTCCCAAAACTGTAGCAGTAGATAATAGGAATATTAATGAGAGATTCATAAAATACTGCTTAATTCTTCGGAATTCTTGGGTGGGACATGATCAGGAGTTCTGAAACTTTCCGAATCTCCTTCTCCAGTATCCATCTCCCTTGGTCTCTCTTGGCCTCTCTGAATTCTGCATCTCTATCCTTGGGAGTTCAAATTCCAAGCTCTGTCGAGCAACGTAGGTGTGGTCCTTTAGGATGGTGGACCCTCGCCATTTGCTTTAGATAGATTACTCAGTATTGGAGATAGTTTCAGGTTACCATATTTACAGGAGTCTCCGCAGGCATCTTTTGACAAAAAGCTGTAGTTGCTTGCGTATCATCTTCTTAGTAACTTTCCAGGTTTAGTTTCAAGACTACAGAAGAGCACAACTTTCAAATTGATAATTTTTGTGATCGAAAGAGACGAGACAAGATTTATAGATATCGATACAGATATCACGTATAGTCTTGAGAAACAAAACGAATACAATGAATATAAGAAAATTCTATGTTTCTAGATATCAATGACCTTTTTATAAAAATGTACTTTTCCTTGTAGTAAATTATGTGTCGTTAATTAACCATATAATTTGCAAAATAAAAAAAATAATAATTTGCTATTTATAAATTACTTATATTAATTATTTTTGATAAATGTAATTTTATTTCATTATTATTTTAAATAGAACCTGAAGCATTTATTTTAGGAAAAAATTCTTAATAAATACTTACTTAATATGTGAACACTGCAACGTTAATGTATGTGGTTCAGATGGTTGTTTGAAAATTTTAAGTAACTAAAAAAGGCCCGACCGTAGTAATACCAATCAGGCTAACCCTTACAGAAAATATTTCTTTACACCTATATCAATTTATTCATTAATGAACAATATTATACCTTCCTTGCTTCTTTTGCACCGTCTTTATTCTGTTTGGGTACGGAATCCTAAAATCTATTTAAATATTTTTTGGCCTTGTACTTCAAGAAGGTTTTATCTCACAACAGAGAGTAAATTTAAGTAGTAAAATTTTACAATAATGAAAGTTACCCAAGAAATTCTTTCATATTTTTTCATTAATAAAAATACACGAATTTTAACATACAACTAATAAAACCTTAGATAAATGTATTTAAATTTATTATTTATCTCATACTGCTGTAAATGTCAATGATCTTTTAAAAGTAAAATTAAAAAAAAAAATTAATTAATTTTTATATAGGGTGTATCATTGATATAGCGAAAATATTCAAGAGAGATTCTTTAAACAAAAATATTTACCGATGATCAAAGAGATATAATACTGTGTCCAAAAAAATAAGGTGACATTTGAATTTAAACTGTGCGCGTTTGTTGTACATTACGAATTCCTTCCGCCCGGCCAAACAGTCAACAAGGAATATTATTTGAACGTTATGCGTCATTTGCGTAACGCTATCCGCCTAAAAAGGCTGGAATTGTGGAAAGACAATTCATGGTTTATACACCACGATACTGAACCATCCCATACTGCACTCATAATTCGTGATAATTTCGTGAAAAACTCAACCCATATCGTTCCGCACCCACCGTATTCACCTGATCTGGCGCCGTGAGACTTCTGACTGTTCAGCAAGCTCGAAAGACCTCTCCGAGGACACCGTTTTGATACAATAGAAGAGATTCAAGCCGCAGCGAAGATGGAACTGAAGGCAATCCCGGAAAGTGACTACAACCAGTGTTTCGAAGATTGGAAAATCCGTTGGTGCATTGCATCGGGAGGGGATTGCTGTGAAGGGGATGAAATTGATTTGGAAGAATAATAAATAAAGAATTTTCAAAATAAATACATTGTCACCTTATTTTTTGGGCACAGTAGTACATATATACGCTGATAAAATTTCGAACGCGATAAGTACAAACATACTTTTATTAAGGATGCATGAGCATGACAAGGATGTTAGAGTTGAAGGCTCGAAATTTTTTTATAGATAGACTTTTACTCAAAGAACATGTGATTTAAATATAAGCTTTGGTTAGCTAAAATTATTGAAAATCGGTATAAAATACATTGGTCTCATGGTGAAATCTCAAAAAAAAAAAAGAAAACTTTTAAATTGAAGTGCTCCCATCCATATAAAGAATGTACGAGCAGGCTAGATTTAGGGTTTAAATTATGTTTATCTTATTTCCAACCGTGATAAATTTTATTATATCTTGATGAATTAAATTAAATTCAATTTTTCGATATCTGCCTTGGTTTTTGAAATATCGACATGCTGAATAATTAAAGAAAATTTTATTCTTACTTTTCGGTCTTATATTGTCAAGTTATAAAAAAATTTACCATCAAAATTGAAAATAAATAATTTTTAAATTTGCGTCCTCATTACCGGGCTTAATCTTAAAAGACCCCATTAACTAGAAAAAGCTTTAAAAAAGCACGCTTTTTTACGATAAAATAATTTTTTTTAATCAATCTATTTTTTTGCGCTTGTTTTATAATTCACTGTTCCGATACACCTTGTACCTGAATTTAAATTTCTAGACTTAAATTAAAATACTGTAAACTAATTTTTTTTCGAATATTAATTAAAATCGCTGTTTTCGTGCATTATATTTGCACGCGAATGGTTTTATTTTACGTATTCAGTGTTTAGAATTGACATAGATTTGAATATTTTAAGATTAAAGAGAAAAAAAGACATTTTTTTGTGTGACTTATAAAAGTGAAACTTGTCATTGCAAATAAATTAAGTAATAAATGTTATGTTAATATTATTATTGCTATCTCAGTGAAAGCTTTCTTATTTAACTTCAACAAAAATTATTGTGAATCACCGCAGGCTTTATTATAAAATAATTTTTAAAAAAAATTTACGAATATGAAACTGTTAGTTGGCGAGATAGCACTTTTTTGTGAAATAAATAATACATACTTGAAACTACGTGAGTGGATTGCTTTTAGCGAGTCTACCAATCTTTCTATCTTCGACTCTTTTCGAAAGTGTTGCTTTTTCAAATAAGCATGATTACGTAAATAAAATATTTTGTTGGGCAAAAATACTACACCGATGAGCATGTCTACCCCCTCGTATTTTTCTGTAGGCTAACCAACACGGATTGCGTTTTTAAATTATGTTTGCTATGAAATTTAAATTAATAGAAATATTTGATGCTAGAAGCAAATTTTTAACCTTCTATCTAGTAAAGTTTAGGAGAAAATGGAAAATAATGTTCTAGCCTAATTTGCGCTTCACGGCTAAACAAAGATGTTTACGAAAAAATATTTCAAACAAAAGTTGTTTACATTTGTATTTCTTTTGGTTTACAAGATCCAAGATCCAAGATCCAAGACCAAATTATTGATATATGTTGTTCATTAATGAGCTGAAACTTACTTTTTACGTCCTGATCACGCTTTAAATTTCAGATTGATATCTGGTTTCTTTTCTGATACCCTAATTACGGATGGACAGACGGAAACTGACTAATTAGATACTTTTATGAACACCTGTATGTACATACCTAAATCTTGTACATATCATTAATATTTCTAAGCGTTACAAACTTGAGACTAAAATTAGTAAAAAACTCTTTCAAATTGTATAAAAATTTATGACAAAAGTAAACCTTTTATTCCATATATCAAGGTATATTATGTTTAGTCCCAAATTTTGGTATAGGTGTTCATAAAATCACCTAATTAGTCTATTTCCGGTTGTCTGTCTGTCGGTCTGTTTGTAAACATGATAAATCAAAAACGAAAAAAGATATCAAGTTGAAATTTTTACAGCGTGCTTAGGACGTAAAAGGAAAGATCGATTTCGTAAATGAGCAACATAGGTCAATTGGTTCTTGGGTCCGTAGGACTCATCTTGTAAACCGTTAGAGATAGAACAAAAGTTTAAATGTAAAAAATATTCCTTATAATAATAAATAAACAACTTTTGTTTGAAACATTTTTTCGTAAACATCACTGTTTACCCGTGAGGACGCAAACTAGGCGTAAATTGTATATAGTATGTATTATATGGGCATATCAGTTATATATGTGTGACATGTATGTCTATGTAATTGTGACAGAGTAATCAACACTGCCTATACATGGTATTTCAACAATTAACTCATTCAATTGTTTGTTCTCACTTATTTTTACTAAATTGCATAAAGTTGTAAAATTATTTTCTCTTTACTGATCGTGATGATTCATCCTCAAAAAATTATTAATTTTTTTAATACGATCTACCTCCTATCTAACTAATTAGTTGGTAAAGATGAAAGAAGAAAGTAATTAAAAATTCTCTTAAATAATTGTATTTAAATTAATATCTACGTGTATTAAAACAATAATATGTATTTTTTTTAGTGGTTTTAATTTTTATTTTTCATTTAAAAATTTATTTTTTTGAATTTCTCTAATTGTTTAAACAAATAATAAAAACCATCACTTACAATGACAATAATTATTTGTTTATTTTAAAATTATATATTTTTTATTGACTTTAAATGAAATTTGACTGTTTACACAAATTTATTTGGCTTAGGTACGTGCCCTTGAGATTAACCAAAATACCGCATTTTTGATGAAATAAAAATTAACGGATATAGTTTCGTAACAGCGTGAAATAAGATACTTTTTAGGCAGATATTTCATATGAAACACTGCCGATTCTTGCCTATTGAGGCCAATTTGGATGACAAATTTTTTGAAATATCATAGGGGATGTGTTCATTATGTTATCAAAAACCAAAATTCAAAAAAGTTGCAAGAAAATCGGCCCGGAACGATCTTTTTTGGTGACTTTTTGAAAACTTTTGAAAAAGAAAGCGGTTTTGTGGGAAAACTATTGATTTTCGCTGGTAAGATAAAATTGTATCTTTACCTGTTCTCTAGTAAGAAGCAGTTTGAAGTTTCAAATTGACCAATTTTTTTCTCGGGAATGTTGGGAATATGTTGTTGGGAATGGGATGTTTAGTAATAGTATGAAAAGGTAGAACTTTTTATTGCACTATTTATGAAATTTTTTTCGATTTTTTTTTTTTTTTTTACTAATATACCTGTTTGTTTATCAAAATTGATGGGCCACCGCTGACAACTTAAGGGATTAGCAAACAAAATGAACCCCCTTAGATCGAAGTATGAACGAAGTACGAAGTATTATTAACTTGTTTGGCAGTTATTGCAAAATCAATATTTTGGAGATTTTTCAAAAAAAAAATTACAACGCCCCCTAACGTGGGATCGAAACAAAATTAATGCATTTTCAATAAGCTTTAAAATAAGCCAAGATTCGTCCCAATAGGCCCACTAGAACTCGACATATCAATTTTTGTATTTTTGAAAATTTCTCAAATTGTACGTCATTTTTGAACTCAAAAATTCACTGGCATACGTCTGTTACCAAATCCATACCTAAAGTATTTGTAATTGGTTAAACAAGCGAAATTCGTTATTTATTTGACTAAAAATCTAAGCACTTGCTATCTAGAATCAGTTTTCGCTCTCCATAAATCTAAAAATTAAACACCGGAAGAAGGCATTTTAATAACAATGCAACAAACTGCTAAAAATAAATAAAAATAAACTTTTATGGAATTATTAAAAAAAAAGCTTTTTTTATTTTATGGAATACATTAGGGAAATGAATACGAAAAATGCTTTAATGTTGTATGTAATGCTAAAATTTAAATTATTCATAAATTTTATAAATGTTTTAATTTGGTCGAATGTGCATAAAAATTGTAATAAATAAAATTAATATATAGGATGTCCGACTCGAAACGTCCTGATTTAAAACATTCAAGCTGTGAAACTTTTCCTGTAGGTTAGGTTAGGTTATATTGGCTACCTATAGAGCTTATTGTGATACCATATATGTGTTTTACCACCATTTCCACTGATAATTTCATTTATCAGCTCCTCAATTACTTTTCAGTGGCTGATTGCACCTCCTTCATGCACTACACCAGCCCATCGCAAGTTTTAATTGAATTAATTTTTGTTATGACGGTAGGAATCGAACCCGCTACCCTAGGAATATCGCGAGAAGAATTTATTACGCCTTAACCAACTGAACTACTAGGGTTGACAACTTTTCCTGTAAATTTTTCATAAATTTTATGAGCGTTTTCGATCAAATGTGCATAAAGAATGTAATAATTAATTAAAGAGAATTGATTTTTTGCCGGCTTCCTTCATGTCCAAGTGACTTTACCAACTGGAATGTTTCGTGACTCGATGGACATTGACTAAGAGCGTGTGCTTTGAACAATTTTAAGTCGAAAACTGTCTTATATACTTCTGCTCAAATCCACATAGTTCAGGAGCTATGGGCACTATTGAATTTAACCAATAAAGACATTGTTGAGTAAAGTAATTTAATTTTCTATGAACTAAAAAGTTTTCTTCGTACACTACTAGAAGAACTTAAGAATAGCTTCTTTGCCGGAAAGTTCTTTTTTTACGAGAGGTCGTTCTGCATTATCTTTAGGAAAATTACCCTATTTTACCAAATGACGTGAATTTAGGCAGCTTCTTGATTTGTAATCGCAGCCATAAAATTAATCTTAATCATTAATCAACCAAATGCCACCATAACAACAACATGGCAAAACAATTAAATGGGTTTTTTTTGTCTATTGGGTTTTGGAAAAACATATATAAGGCACTTTCGAATTAAAACTGTCCATCGATTTACGCGTGACACCCTGTATTCTCCAGGCATAATATGCAATTTTTTTTTAAGTCAACGAATTTTTATTTTTGTTTATTAGTCAACATTGACTTATTTATTTATGAATTTTGTTTGTTTATGTAATATTTAAATTGATAATCTATTTTGTTCGGTACACAGTTGTTAAAATTGGAACCTTTCAAGGCATTCTGTATTTCATTATTAATACTTAATTAACTTACAAAGCTCACAGCTTACCTATTTTGAAAAGGGCCAAAAAAAGTAATAAAATTTATCAGTGGCGTAAGCATCATTGCAATTGTTTCAATAATTCAGCTTTCCTTGACCTAATTGACATTTTAGTTAACCCGCCAGCACTTGCACCAACCATTCGGTAATCTTTAGTCGCGTGATGAGAGATTTGCTCACGCGTTCTGCACATGCGTAAAACTTTTCACGCGCTAAATATTTTTTAACTTTGTAATTCTAATGATGTTTGAGGGTGAAAATTATGATATGAAAGTTTCAACCACGTTTACCATATGAAAAATAAAAGTTATTTATGTTTTAAATCGAGCGTGATCAAAGTGCTGATGGGTGACGCGTTAAAGTTTTCTATGTTATCTCTATTGCGATACTCAATAATGACATCGCTTTTAAGTCTCTTCCTCTTTGTCTATAATTAGGGATTACGAGTTCGAGTGTATTTTTTTAATAGACAAGATATTTGTCAATATTTAGTTTACGCTATATGTATCATATTAAAATCGTCAATTATACTCGAGAGACTTTGATGTAAATAAATATCGTATACATGATTAAAAGTAAACAACACAAAAAAGAATGTGTATTATATATGTAATTTCAAAAATTTTTCGATAAAATATTTGTGTAATTTTGAAAATATTGAATAATTTTCATTTTGCTGGAAATGAAGTAATTATTTCCAAATTTTACGGATGGTTTGCATATTTTAATAATTAAAATACGTAATACTATGTTCCTGTACCTGATTAATATAATACCTGTATGTAGTTAGTAATATAAGGCAGGTATGTAATTTTGTAGTTTGTATGTATATACGCATGTATGCACACTACAAATTAATTATTATTCATAAAATTATTTAATAACAAATCGTGGTGGATAGATACTATGGCAGCTGGATCAATAATTTTGATATTCAATAATAAGGAAGTCAGTGTTTACACCGTTAAAAATAGTAAAAAATATAAATACTGTTAAAAAATACTGTAATTAAGTGTAAAAAAATATTTAAAATACATTGTAATTTTGAGATATTTAAACGCAGTTCTGGCCGCAGAATAATATAACTCAATGTAATACCATACAAAATATAAGTAATTAATACCATACAGTATGTCAACAAGTTTGATAACCCACATACTGTGACGTCACGCCCGTTTTAAATTTTGAATTTTCCGTTTTAGAAATTTGAATTTCTCTCACTGAATTTATACTTTTATTACTTAATTTTAAGTAATTAAAAATATATTAATTAATAAAATAATGGCTTATTTGAAATGTCCAGTCATTAAAGTTATGGAAGAAAAATATTTGAACCAAATTTAAATTAATTGATTGATCGTATATTCATTGAATATTAAAACTAGCTTTTACCCGCAGTTTTTGTCCTTAAACAATTGGAAAATCAATTAAAAAATAAATAAAATAATATGAAACAAGTGAAGGTGATACAATTTGTGGACATCTGTTCAACAAAGGTTATCAGACATACTTCTGACAAAAAAATTAATTTTTTTAGAAACTATAGCTTAAAAAAATGGGAAAAATTAAAGAAAAAAAATTAAAGCTAAACGTTATGCAAAAAAAATTTTGTTTTTTAAAGTAATAACGTTTTAAATTTAATTTGAATAGTTTTTTTTAAATTTCTACGAATAAGTTTTGAAGAAATTTATGAAAGCATATCATCCATCTACAGTTTTCCTATAAGACCAATGTTAAATAATATGCCCAATTTTGAAGTCATTTATTTATTTAAATAATCGGACAATTAACCCCCCCCCCCAGATTTCCAGGATTGATTTAGACTTAGTCCAACTACATATAAATAAAAATCAAGCCTTTTATCCAACGTTGCTCTGGCGTTCGTACATCCTTAAATAGAACACTTTAGTATATTCAGTTTAGGACACATTTCACATATAAATTACATATTAAAATTCGATCATATATAAATAAATACCTATTTATAATATTACAACAACAACAACAACAACAATAATAATAATAATAATACTTGGTACATATTTGTTTTGTGTCTGTCTGTCTGTCTGTCTGTCTGTCGGTATTTAATAGTATTGATTACACATTTGAAACATTTTGAAATCATTGTAAAAATATTTGAGAAGGTATCACGTGTATGTTTGGTACTCATACACGTTTATACAGAGTGTCCTTCTTCTTTTTTAAGTTGACATATGTTAGGTTAGGTTAGGTCGCCTTGTTAGCTCAGTTGGTTAAGGCGTAACCAATTCCATCCGCGGTATACTTAGGGTAGCGTATTCGATTCCCGCCAACGCAACAAAATTAATTTAATTAATAGTTGTAATGGGCTGGTGTAGTGCATGGTATATGCATGAAGGAGGTGCACTCAGCGTCCGAAATTAAGGAGCTGATAAATGAAATGATCAGTGGAAAAGGTGGTAAAAACACATATATGGTATCACAATGGGCTCTATAGTCTAAGTGTGTCCTTCGTGAACAGCCAATATAACCTAACCTGACATATGCTTGAAACTGTAAAAATAACTTTTATTGATAAAAATGTTTCAAGCGATAAATGTAGAGTGTGTAGACGCCCATCTTACACAGACATTAAACTTGACTTGGGTTTTCGAGATCAATGAAAAGCTCATTCTACTCGATAATTGATAATCGATAGATGAAAACTTTAAATAAGAAAGTTGTAATTGATTAAAAAGTAACATTTTTTGTTCGAAACTTTTTTTGTCCACAAATCGTACAGTTTAGGCACTAATAGACTGGAAAGTTTTACCCAAAATTGCTTTTTCCTATCAAAATTCTTATTTCGTATAATTGCTTCTGCGAAATATAAGCACTCTTTGAAAAAAATTCCTATAAATCTGGTAAAAATAGTTTTCGGTAAAGACCATTTTTATTGAAATTAAATGAACAAACACACAAAATGCTAGATTTTTGCTATCAATTACTGTCTAAACTATTCGGTTTACAAAACAATGTTTCAAACAAAAAATGTTTGCGTGTTTATAAAGAACAACTTTCTAATTTAAAGCGTTTTCAGATTTCAGCGTTAATCAGAGTGAAGTTTTAGTTGGAGCTGAAAACTTAGATATTCGATGCCGATATAAGATATGTGCCTTGAAACTAAAATTTACCACTTAAAGCATTTTCCTCGATAAAAATTTATTTCAAGCATTTGTCAGTTTAAAAAAAAAGGACACTCTGTATATGAATTAATTGGGAAGGGTAATAAATATATGGACAGTTTATTATTACAATTTTTAATTAAAAATAAAATATCGTAATATTTTTTTTAATTTTCAATTTGATTTTTTTTTTTTTTTGATTGCATCAATTTATTAAAAAACTTTAAAACATTACGTTTGGGGTCTTGTGAAATGGTTTTGTATTATATATTTTCATTTTGTTTTTAATTTCATATTTTGAAATTTTTTATTTAGTTTTTGAAATTTTTTTGATTTTTTTTGTGTGTTACTTTCACAAGAACGTATGTGAATGATTTGATATGTTATTATGAATAGAAGTTCTTGTAATTTTTTTTTCGCAATAGTTTTGTCTATTGGAAATCCATAAAGACAAAATATATATGTTTATAAAAAAAATGTGCTGATATTTTTAAATTACTAGGTTGTTGCTGTTTTTTTCCGTACTTTTGCAAAAGTTATAGAAATGAGGAAGTGTCTAATAGTTTCACAATGATTATGTGATGAGTTAAGATATTTATTATTAATAGTATGCATGTTTATTTACAACTGAGTCTGAAATGACCATTTTTATTGACCATAGGGAATTCATGTATTTTTTTTTATATTTTTAATTCATTGTTTACACCGTTATAACAAAGTAAAAAATATAAATATTGCTTAAAAATGCTGTATTTAAGTGTAAAAAAATATTTAAAATACATTATAATTTTGAGATATTTAAACGCAGTTTTTTGGCGCTTTCTGTTGATGACGTATAAGTACGTGATCTGTCAATTGGTGACAGTTCAATGTATAATTTACACTTAAAAAAAAAAAATTTACAACACAGAATTTACACTCGTTATTATTAAGTTTTCTAATAAAAAGCCGTAGAATAGTATAATTTAATGAAACACCATATAAAATGTAAGTAATTAATATCATACAGTATGTCAACAAATTTGACAAACCCGTACTATGATGTCACGATCGTATAAAAATTTGAATTTCCGTGTTAGAAATTTTTAAATGCCCTCACTGAATTTGTACTCTTATTAATTAATTTTAAATAATTAAAAAGATATTAATTACTAAAATAATGGTTTAGTTGAAATGTCCAGTCATTAAAGTTACGGAAGAAAAATATTTGAACCAAATTTAAATTTCATAAATATTCCCTATCTTTTGTTTAGCCCGTCAGCACTCCCATAATGAACATATTGTTCACTCTCGATTTTGAAGATCATCGCCTTTTTTTAGTTTTTTCGGGTACAAAACACTAAGCTCGCACATGAAATATAGTTAAGAACACTCTCCGTTAAATTACCTTTCAAGTGAAACCAAAAAAATTAAAATCGGTTCATCCGTTTAGGCGCTTCGATGCCACAGACAAACACAGAGACACACACAAATAGCGGTCAAACTTAAAACACCCCTTTTTTTAGTTCCGGAGTTAAAATCTGCAAAATTTTTTGTCTAGACGACCGATTTATCATTCAGTTAATGAATCGATCGTTAGATTTCGTATAGAAAACACTAATTATGAGAACACCACTCAGTGAAAACTAAACACAGGTACGAAATAGGCTACAATCCCCTAGAATAAGTAATTTAAATCCCGTTTGTTCCGCAGCGAAAATTATCGGCTTTGTATAATAAATAAACGCATTTTAATAAGCTCACAATAATAGATAATTACTTTATTGGTAATTCGATACAATTATATCAATTTAATAAGTAATTATTATTATTTACTTGATAAATATAAATAATACAATAATATATGCTAATTAAAAAAAATAAAAAGTAAAAATTACTATAATACTATTAGATAAAATAATTGTACTAAAGTACAGGTACCTAGCTTGTTGATTTTGTAATAATTAACCATTACAAAATAAAAAAAATTAAATAAAATAAACTAAAAAAAAAATCAGTTAAATAAAAGAAAGTGTAATAATTTGTGTAATCATAGACAACGAATACACACTTATACCTAGTAAAAATACTACAGTCATGTTAGACAGATTATACCTATACTGCCAAATTCTCAAAAAATACAAAAAGGCTATAATCTAGCCAAGTAAATTTTTATGGTATTCAACAAAATTATTTACATGTAAACTTGTACTCTTTCGATTTTCGCCCATAAAGTAGGACAGAAATACCTTTCCTCCGGACACCACGTTCTTTTTATGTAACATTTAAAAAATCTATTGGATTTTAAATTTGAATGATTCTAAGTATTTTTTTATCCTTGATATTCTTACTTACTTAACCTCAACGTTTTCGAGAGATTTCGAGAGAGCTTTTAAGTGAAAGCTCCATAATGAAGAAAAGAAAGACTACTTTGCCCGACCAAAAATCTAATTTGATAGCTATTGTATTTTCCACCATTTCCACCATTAACGCAAAGCAGTTTAGGATAATAGTAACTTTTGAACTATATTTTCAAAGAATTGAAAGTTCTAACTATTGAGCTATATACGATCAAGATTGGATTCTTTTTTGGGAACATGCAGATATCTCAAATTACGACACTTTTTTGAGGATTCTATTTTGACGCAATTTTGTGCCAGTGAGTTAATATTTAAGACTTTTATATACAAGTTTTTAAAACAATTTTGCAATCATTGTTTACAAAAACACTCTTGACCGACGAGAATATTTCACCATCATTAGACTACGAATTCGACATACAAACATGGGCCAAAACAAAAACAAACCCAAACCGATGCCCATACTGCAACTCAGTAATGTCGCGGTGTATCACATACTTTCACAATGCCAAGGATACCAACATGAAAGAAATAAAAATGGACTACCCTCAGAAGCCAAAAAAATCCTTAATAATCCCAAATATTTCCCAGGACTCATCAAATTTATTAAATAAAATAATTTTGCAGATATTTGCAGTCAAAATATTAAGTTGTTATTATTTTTTAAGAGATGTAAGCCCGAAATGACTGTACTAACAATACACACTTTTAATTTCATTAAGTATTCACAATAATTTCAATAGATATCAAAATAAAATTTATAATTTAAACATGCTATGCGTTTGAAGGTCTTACTTATATTGTTATTTTATTATTTATTGAGGCTATTGTTGTTTGAGCTGTTTTAGGATACACACATCAATCAATTATTGTATTAGTTTAGTAATTTTAGGAATCCGTCTCGTATAAACTTGATTCTAAAAAAAAACAGTATAAATAGAGTTTGTCAATAATCGTTTAGCAAAAATTAGCAATTTTATAAGTAGTCATAGATTCCAATAAATTCCTTGCTACGTTTTTTTCAGACCGGTATATGGTCCTCATTTGAAAACCCAGCACTTTTGAAAAAATTCATAGAGAGTAAGTTTGGTAGGCTACAAAATGAAGCCACTCACGAAGCTTCAAATAAGTATTAATAATTTTACAAAAAGGGTGTTGTCCCGTGCTCTATCGTTCGCCATGGTGTATTTTCCACTGAAAAGAAATATGATTTTCATTGATTATTAGAATATTGATTCCTGATTTAAACAAAAATTAAAATCTACAGAATCATATATTTAATCGTTTATGCGGTCACTTGATTGATATTGGTATTTTATTATTAATAAATGTAATTTTATTTGTAAATTAATTTATTTTTGGGGTTAATGAAGCATAGATAATTAAACGAGATAAATTGATTTTAATAAAATTTTTATATATATTTAATAATAAATTATTTGTGTCATTGGGCAACAATCCATAAAATACTAGATGAAAGCTAATTAATAGATTTTTTTTTATTATCTTCTACAAATTTAGCAATACTTGATCAGCGTATACGATTGATTGATCTTTAATCTAAAATATTTAGAGAAATTAATAAAGTAATTGTAACGAAATCAAAATATTTAATACTTTTTTATTCTGTACATAAAAACTAGAATTAAAATTTAACTTCTGTATCTGAAGTTAACAAGTGAAAATAAACAATTGACGAAGTTAATTGTTGAAATACCATGCATAGTCAGTGTTGATTTCTTTATCACATTACACATACAAACATGTGACACATACATAACTGATAATCAAGTATAGTACATATTATAAAATTTCCGCCTAATTGGCGCCCTCACGGACAAACAGTGATGTTTACGAAGAAATGTTTCAAACAAAAGTTGTTTAATTTTTGATAAGGAACATTTTTTACATTTAAACTTTTGTTCTATCTCTAACGGTTTACAAGTTGGGTCCTACGGACCCAAGACCCAATTGACCTATGATGCTCATTTACGAACTTGACTTCACTTTTTACGTCCTGAGTACGCTGTAAAAATTTCAGCTCGATATCTTTTTTCGTTTTAGAGTTATCGTGTCCACAAACGGACGGAGGGACGGACGGACAACCGGAAATGGACTAATTAGGTGATTTTATGAACACCTATGACAAAATTTTTTTCCTAGCATCATTATTTTTAAGCGTTACAAACTTGGGACTAAACTTAACATACTAAGTATATTTCATATATACATGGTATGAAAATTGTTAAAGTTAACACACAAATGAAAATAATACCAAACGCACCCCAATGTTTTTCCAAAAATCTGGCAAGCGACCAAAGATACAAAGTGGCATAAGATCTAATCAAATTCTTAATTTATATTTTTAGTAAAAGATAAGAAAGTAAATTATTATTAACGAGCTCAACAGAAGTTATGTGAGTTTTTCAATATTCAACTCTAATCGTTAAATAAACTTTTCGACATGTATTCGTAACGAAGTAAAATTTCAATTGTAAAAAAGTTATGGATAATTAATCATAAAAAACTAATTATAAAATATTCATACGATTTCCGTTTACACTTTATTTTTTTTTTGCATGTTTATGAATACTTTTTTATGCTAATTATTATAAATACTTTTTGTATTTATTTACTTCTTTTATTTTTATTTTTTATTTTATTCAGAATATGATTAATTATTTATAATTGTTGGTATTTAATTATTAGTTCCTAAAAGTTTTACATAAAAATTCATAATATGGGTAATAATATTTTTTTATGTAAATATTAAAAATGAAAACAAAATAATATAAAAAAAAGGTTTCCATTTCATTGTGAATAAGTTTTATAACTAACTACTACACTTCACGCAATAATTAATTATGAATATTTTTTTTTTAAATAAAAATAGAATGAAATGAAATAAACGGAAAAATAAAAATTGAGGTTGAATTAATTTTTACCTTTAGCGTTTTTTTTTTTGAGTTTTCAAATTATGAACTGCATGAAATATTTTTTATTCACGTGGAAAGTAATCAGATAAATCATGAGAAAGAAGGTGGACTTAGGTTTATGATTTTTACCGCGACTATACAATTACGAGGATTATGTGTTTGACCCATATTAGTAGGGAAGCCCAAGAGGGAAATTGTGTCAGATTAATATATGGGGGTTTTCTTGGACCTTCCTTAGTACCTCCACAAACTATTAATCCTAAATATGGGGGTTGCGCGCTGGGCAGGCGATCAGATTAATAAAAACGAAATTGCGACAGGTGAATTAACTCGAGCGCGCCAGATTAAGATATTGTGGGCTAATCACATACTAAAAAATGTAAATTTCAATCATCTAAAAAATTTTAATCGCGCTAGAGTTACTCCGGGTAACGAAACTTTGCAAGCCTTCCATTTCTTTGCGTCTCGGTTAAATCATCAGATTATTGAAAAGTACTTTTTTAGCATATAATTAACCCACCGTATTTTAATCTGACGCGCTCTCGCGTTAATTCACCTATCGCAATTTCGTTTTTTACAATTCGGATCGTCTGCCCTACGCGCGTCCCCCCATATTCAGAGCTAATATTTGTGTCCATGACTTCGACCTGAAATTCTAGTTTCAAGGTCATTTGACTTTTTCCTTTGCCTTTTTGCCCTTGCAATAACACATTTTTAAGTCGCATTTATTACTAAAACTTACGATTTTCGCAAAAAATGTTTTTAATAAAAAATGCTAATTTTTTTTATGAGGATCGACTTTCTAATATAAAATCATATTCTATCTCTTACTATTTTACTTTTTAGGATCTCAATTGACTATTAAAGCCGTAGCTAACTACAAAAAGAACTATTATCTTTAATATATTAAAATGGCCCATCTTGTATAGATAGAAACATTTATATGAATGTGTGGGTAAGAAGAAATATGTATATATGTTTACATTAAGATATATTTTGAAAAAGCTAATTCTTTTTCTTTTTGAAAAAGCAAAACAATTTTGACTGTCAAAATTATTCCATTACGCTATTAGAAACATAAGTATGATTAACTGAAGAATTCGAGCTTGTTTATACAAATTTTATTAAAATAATTTTATTTTTTTTCAGTTACAAAACTTGGAATTCAAAAATCATGAACCTACTGCAATAAAACAGACATCAATAATTTAATTTTTAATTCAAAAATTTATTAACAAAAAATCAATAATTCAAGATGTATTCACATATAAATAATAATCGGACATTTAATCAAATATTCATTATCATATCAATCATAATAAAATTATTATTAATATCTAGTATTGTGACGTATGTACAGTGTGTGTCAACAAATGAACATGTAGTGAATATATTTAATGAAAATATTTATACAAATATAACAACAAGCACTTCAACGACAACAACAAGTTCATCGATTATAAAATTAACTAAAAATGATAAAAGTATTAAACAAAAGAATATTAATAATGGATTATTATATAGTTTTACAACGGATAAGTTTAAAATGGATACATCTATTATTGATTTACCAGTAATGAAATGGTTTGGTAAATTATTAGATCATCATGATTGGACCGAACAATATTTAGAGGATACTAATCCTGCATGTCATCAAGATATTGTTACATATTTAACAAATTTAAAAAATGGTACTACATGGGCAATCAAAAGTAAGTAACAATTCTTTTTTGTTACGTTTTTTGTGGTTTAAATTTACCAAGGCAAGTGGTGATGAGTGAAACCAAGATATAGAGCAAGACCATAGTTGACTGATTGAGTCTTGCATTATTAGTTTTAGTCTTGCAGAATCGAGTCTTATTTTTGACCATGAATTAATTTGAATCATATTTTGAACTTTTAAGTTTCGATTGAGTTTTATTGTATTATTTCAGTATTTATCTAATGTAATGAGTATTAAAAGTAAGACTCCAATACTTTTACTTGAAAAATATTTTAATAGGTCAAGTGGGTCTCAATTTTTAAAAAATCGAAAAAATCGGGAAAAATATTTTGTTTCTGATTTCGATAAAACTCTGTATACAAGGTAATTTTGATCCAAAAAATACAAAAATCAGGTGTATGTATCGATTGGATGCATAGTTTCTGAGAAAATCGCTCTTTGTGTCCAATTTTGGGTTATATCTCAAAAAGCACGCGTCCAATCATTAAATAAACCCTATTTTTGGATTTTTTGGATCAAAATTACCTTATATAATAAATTTTATTGATATCGAAGGTAATAAAAATTTTTCGAATTTTTGAAATTTTCTTAAGGGGTACCCCTTAGAAAAAATCGAAAAAATCGAGAAAAATATTTTGTATCCGATTTCGATAAAACTTTGTTTATAAGGTTATTTTGACTCACAAAATACAAAAATCAGGTGTATGTATCGATTGGATGCATAGTTTCTGAGAAAATCGCTCTTTGTGTCCAATTTTGGGTTATATCTCAGAAGGCACGCGTCCAATCATTAAATAAACCCTATTTTTGGATTTCTGGGGTCAAAATTACCTTATATAATGAATTTTATCGATATCAAAGGTAATAAAAATTTTTCGATTTTTTGAAATTTTTTTAAGGGGTACCCCTTAGAAAAAATCGAAAAAATCGAGAAAAATATTTTGTATCCGATTTCGATAAAACTTTGTTTATAAGGTTATTTTGACTCACAAAATACAAAAATCAGGTGTATGTATCGATTGGATGCATAGTTTCTGAGAAAATCGCTCTTTGTGTCCAATTTTGGGTTATATCTCAGAAGGCACGCGTCCAATCATTAAATAAACCCTATTTTTGGATTTCTGGGGTCAAAATTACCTTATATAATGAATTTTATCGATATCAAAGGTAATAAAAATTTTTCGATTTTTTGAAATTTTTTTAAGGGGTACCCCTTAGAAAAAATCGAAAAAATCGAGAAAAATATTTTGTATCCGATTTCGATAAAACTTTGTTTATAATGTTATTTTGACCCACAAAATACAAAAATCAGGTGTATGTATCGATTAGATCCATAGTTTCTGAGAAAATCGCTCTTTGTGCCCAATTTTGGATTATATCTCAAAAGCCACGCATCCAATCATTAAATAAACCCTATTTTTGGATTTCTGGGGTCAAAATTACCTTATATAATAAATTTTATCGATATCGAAGGTAAAAAAAATTTTTCGATTTTTTGAAATTTTTTTAAGGGGTACCCCTTAGAAAAAATCGAAAAAATCGGGAAAAATATTTTGTTTCCGATTTCGATAAAACTTTGTTTATAAGGTTATTTTGACCCACAAAATACCAAAATCAGGTATATGTATCGATTGGATGCAGAGTTTCTGAGAAAATCGCACTTTATGTCCAATTTTGGATTATATCTCAAAAGCCACGCATCCAATCAACGGATACCGTCTAGGGATATGCTGAAAAATGTATTGCATATTATCATTAGTGATTTACGATTGATTGATGATTTAAGTTAATTAAATTTTGCACTGCTATATACAAAATAAAATAATCCAGTTATTTCTAGTAATTCTTTCCTTCGAAAACAATACTAAAAACTTTCTTATATACCAACCAATTCAATTATTATTTGAGTTATTAAACAATAAAATTTAAGTGGTCTTTCATCAGATTGTAAATAAAATAAATGCTATAGATTTTTGTGCTGACGTCATTTTTATTTAGAAAAAGCGCCACTATTTACGAACACATTTTTCTGACATACGTATTAATTTTACAATCGAAGATGAGAAAAAGTCTGTAAATAATTCCACGAAAGTTTATTATCATATATTCAAATAAATAGAACTTCTTACCTTCTCAAGTTTATGTTTAAAGAGATTGAATTGTTCCTTTAGAGAAATTTAGCGGTTCCCTAGTTTATTGGTAAAAATTAATACAAAACTTATAAATTCTAAAAAAAAGTATGCAAAATGATCCTGTTATGAGCATTTTGCTCACACGTAGTGTCAGTGACGTCAGCCAATCAGTTTCCTTCAGTTGATTATTGCTTGACCATGATCCTTGATCCAAGCACTAGTCAACTGAAGGAAACTGATAAGCTGGCGTCACTGACACTACAATTTGACAGATATTTTGAACAGTATAAATTGTGGGTACACGAAAATATCATTGTGCAGTCCGCCACCAAATTAGCAACGAGTAACATACATAATAAGAGCAATTACGATCAGCTAATTCATACTGATGATGACTACTTGGTAGTCGAAATAGGTATTTACAAAATACAAAAAACTGATCTAGGAAATTGGGGTAAAAATCGAAATTTATTTCGAAATATCCAAGAGTTCTCATTTATTATGTTCGATAATATTTATAATTTTTTGTGTTTTTCGGAAATTCTCTTCTCTATTTTCTTTTATGGTTTTTTATCGGGCCAGCACGAAATTGAGTTTCTCGTCAATGAGATTTATAACGATCTCTGTGTTGTTGAATTTCATTTCTTTTGAAATGGTATACAGTCAAACCTGGATAAGCGAGAATTCAAGGAAGCACAATCCCATTCTCGCTTATAGAGGTTTCTCACTAACCCGAGTTTCTCACTAATTCAGGTACATGGGCAGCGTTTCTCTCTTATAGAGTTACGCACCAATAACAAGTCACAGCAAGTACGGATGTTCCGTCTAATAAGTTATAGTTCCTCCTAAATAATATAAATAAATAAAGCTCGACTGTCGCTTATAGAGGTATAGATAAGTAGCAGTCTCACTTACGGAGGTCCATGAGAGAAAAACGACTCTCTCTTACAGAGATTTCTGCTTCTCGCTAATAAAAGTTTTGGGAGCTTAAAATGACGGGTCCTGGCTATTACTCTCACTTATAGAGTTTTCTCACTTATCCAGGTTTGACTGTATTCCAAAATTTACCGGTTGAAATTAAAACTTGGTTTCCTTGATTACAAAAGTTTATTATTTATAATTTTTATTTATTTATAACAAATCGACTAATAAACTAAAATCAACCCATTACAACAGGCTTTATATAGGCTCTTAAATAAATGATATAATCCATACCTATATGCTTTGTGCAAACAGAGAATAAATTGGATAGTAAAAAAACATCTTTTTTCTCGAAATTCTTTTTCAATATTTATTTAAAGTCCATTTCACGTATTCCTGTTATTTACTAGATCTAGCTGGTAGCAAGAGCATGACATTTTGGGGGTATGTTAGTATAATGTAGTAATCTTATGAATGCAGTGTTAGAGGTTTAGTAAAACTCTGAATGAAGTATGTGATTTATGCTTGTATTAGGTATAACTCTGAAAAGTAAGTTTAAAGAAAATAAATCATTTTCAATATAAAAGTTATTATACCATGCATATATGAAATATACATAGTATATTAAGTTTAGTCCCAAGTTTGTAACGCTTAAAAATAATGATGCTAGGAAAAAAATTTTGTCATAGGTGTTTAAAAATCACCTAATTAGTCCATTTCCGGTTGTCCGTCCGTCCGTCCGTCCGTCTGTGGACACGATAACTCAAAAACGAAAAAAGATATCGAGCTAAAATTTTTACAGCGTACTCAGGACGTAAAAAGTGAGGTCAAGTTCGTAAATGAGCATCATAGATCAATTGGGTCTTGGGTCCGTAGGACCCATCTTGTAAACCGTTAGAGATAGAACAAAAGTTTAAGTGTAAAAAATGTTCCTTATAAAAAAATAAAAAACTTTTGTTTGAAACATTTTTTTGTAAACATCACTGTTTACCCACGAGGGCGTTAATTAGGTGTATTTAAAAGTGAATATCTTTTGTTATTTACGTGACGTCAAAAAAACAAACGATTGCGCATCAACACTGTCTATACATTTTTGTATATGTTATGTAATAAAGAAATCAACACTGACTATGCATGGTATTTGAACAATTAACTCAGTTAATTGTTTCTTTTCACTTGTTTTGTATCTAATTTTATGTCAGTTCTTTAGTTTAAAATTATAAAATTATCAGCTTTACACTCCCTATTGTCAGCTTTACACCTAGAGATCCCTGTGAAACACGATTCGGGGTAGGGAAAGCTTTAGACTGCCCTTCTAATTGTTCATCATCTTCTTATTAAGTTGAGAGAATTTTATTTTATAGCAGCATTTATGTATAACATCCCTAAATATTATAAATGTGAAAGTATGGTTGTTTGTTTGTTTGTTACGCTTTCATGCAAAAGCTATTGAATGAATTTAAATGAAACTTTACAATGATATTGCTCATACACCAGCATAACACATGAGCTATAATTTATAAAGATATACTAATTTTTTTTCCAATCCATTTACGTAATAACCTGCGTAATATTGTGTATGTCAGGGATGAATAGAGGCATTTTGACGTTGAAACTCTGACGTTATTTACGCCATACTTGTATTCCTACAAATTTCACATCCCTTACATTTCTACATTTCTTACATTTCCATATCCCTTAAATTTCTACAATTTCCGATCAAAAACCGCTTGGTTATTATGAAACACGTTATTTATGTTAAGAGGAATTTCATTTATAAGCCCGTATAGAAAGCGAAGGTCGTAAGAACAAATAGTTTTTGGCAGCTGAATAAGTGAGATAAGGAGTAATATTTTACTTAGTACGTTATTATTTTCTTAGTACGGATTATTTACATACTTGATTAAGTTTTTTGTTTTTAAGTTTGAAACTATGTTAAGCTTAGATTACACATCCAACACATCCATCCCATGCACATATAAGTTCTATATATATGTCGCAGTCAACTAACTTAATTCGTAGTTCAATGAATAGACTAGACTTTGTACAAACTAGCGGTCTCAGTGATATTCATTCGTAGCGTCAAATATGTACAACATTTAATGAACTGGCTCGATGATGTTTAGGCCATTCATAAAATATGGTGACAATATGACAAAAAAAAAAAAGAAATATCTGCCATGCAAGTTAAACTTTCATTGCCCTAGTATAAGATTTAAAAAGAAGGTCATCTTTTTTTCGACACTGCTTCCTGATGCCACCTTCAAAGTGTGTTGTAGGTTTCAGTGCTAGATGGCAGAAAGTGTGACAAAATTTAAAAGACAAAGCTAGACAGGCAAACAGTTAAACGTTATCGATTCAAGTTATTTTTCTAGCTGTTTTATTTTTATTTATTTTTCACAGCTAGACTAAAGAGGCTAGACTTTTCATTCAACGGCTAGATAAGCTGGTTGGATGCGACAGATAGATAGAAAAGACAGGTATTTAGTTTAGAAAATCCTTTAACATGTATTATAACTGTACCCTTGTCGTGATACCGTTGTCTGTGACTGATTATGTAGCATTTCAAGTGATTTGATTTACGAATGAAAATAACATTTATTTTCATGTATTGATAGATATATACAAAATACTAGAGTGATACCCACCGGTTTCGCTGGGTTTAAAAGTAAAGATTGATAAAGATTGCTCTTGCTTATCCCCTTTCTATAACACTCGAAATAATAGTAAGGATTGTTTTACACAGGTAAAATATATGTATGGTTTTCTATTTTTTTAACTGTATAATAGTAATTATTCATTGAGTATATCAGAGAAGATGGCCTTGAAATATTTTATATTGACTATTTTTATTATGTTATAAATTATAGTTAATGTGTTATTCTGATATATCAGCTATATTGCTGTACAGTTTCATTAAAATCCATTCGCTAGTTTAAGCTTACTTTCGCATTTATAATATATTTATTTATTTAATGAATTCCAACGTACCACAACGTTCCACTTTTTCCTAAAACTTTTTGTAAATTTTTCTTACAGTCTGCAAATAATTACTCTGTTCGTTGTTAAATTTATTATTCATTTTTTTTAAACTATGAAAAACTACCTTTAATATTTTCCATAAAATTATTTTTTGGTTTGTTTGTTAATATTTGTTCTCTATGAAAACAAATACATTTTTTGCTCCAAGGTAAATTCGAGTATACTGACAAAAGCAGAAAAGTATGTTTTTTTTTATTTTCTATACATTTCGAAATACAGTCAAACCTGGGTAAGTGAGAACTGGATAAGTGTGAAAACTCTATAAGTGACACTAATACCCGTCATTTTAAGCTCCCAAAACCTCTATTAGCAACAAACAGAAACCTCTGTAAGAGAGGGTTGTTTTTCCCTCATGGACCTCCGTAAGTGAAACTGCTACTTATCTATACCTCTATAAGCGACAGGCGAGCTTTATTTACTTATATTATTTAGGAGACATATTTACTACATTCGTACTTGCTGTGACTTGTTATTGCTGTGTACCTTTATAAGAGAGAAACGCTACCCATGTATCTGCATTAGCGAGAAACTCGGGTTAGTGAGAATCCTCTATACGCGAGAATGAGATTGTGCTCCCTTGAACTCTCGCTTATCCAGGTTTGGCTGTATATATTTATGTTTGTTTAAGATGCTAGAAGATATAAATGTATATTCGAAAAATTTTAATCATAATAATGATAACGTAGATTAATTCGGAAGGATCTCACTATTTCAGAAAAACATTTTGATTAAACCTCATTCATCGGCGGTTTTTGTAAAAATTTTTCTGTTTACATATTGTCTACATTAATAAAAGTACCTATGCGACAAAATAATGATGGTGCGATTTCGCAGAACTCTCACTCAAAAAAATGACTTGCAAATTATTTAATGTTAAAAAAATTTAGTTTATTAGGTTAATTAACTGTTTTGGGTATTTCCATGATATCTAGTTATATAAATCATTATCTGCTCGTTCGGTATAACTCTTGTGAAATATACTTAAACTAATGGTTAGTAAAATTTCTCAGAAATGAAATTAAAAATGTGGTTTATTTAATCTTACAATTAAATTATTTCTTATTTTATTGCAGACATATATTTAGGTATGTAAGAAACATTCAAAAGTGAACACTACCTACTCTAGTCCGCGTGACAGCACTCTTTTTGTTAAATGATTAATACATGCTTGAAACTTAGTAAAAAAATTTCTCTCTTCGACTATTTTCGATAGTGCTACGTTTTCAAATTAGCATAATTACGTCATATTTAAGTTATCGGTCTGAAAAAACGCAACAGAGAATTTATAGATTAGCACTGGAGGCCTCAAAGAACCTATTAGCACTGTAGGTCTCAATTTTTATACCATGCATATATGTAATATGCAAAGGCATACTAAGTTTAGTCCCAAGTTTGTAACGCTTAAAAATATTGATGCTATGAACAAAATTTTAGTATAGGTGTTTATAAAATCACTTAATAAGTCCATTTTTGGTTGTCTGTCCGTCTGTCTGCCAATACGATAGCGCAAAAACGAAAAAAGATATCAAGCTCAGGACGTAAAAAGTGGTCTTGGATCCGTAGGACCAATCTTGTAAACCGTTAGAGATAGAACAAAAGTTTAAATATAAAAAATATTTCTTATAAAAAAATAACCAGCTTTTGTTTGAAACATTTTTTCGTAAACATCACTGTTTACCCGTGAGGGCGCAAATTAGGCGTAAATTGTATAGTATGTATTATATGGGGATATCAGTTATGTATGTGTGACATGTATGTAAGTGCAATGTAATAGAATAATCAACACTGATTATGCATGGTATTTCAACAATTAACTCAGTCAATTGTTTGTTTTTACTTCACTTTTTTATATATTTCTTCCCATTTTTAATTCGTAATTCCAATCCGTTCAAGATCCTCTATTGTGGCTCCCATCCATCTCTTTTTCGGCCTCCCTCTTGCGCAAGTAAGTCTTGGTCAGCAGAGTTAGGTCCTCGTCCTGGTAATAATCATGTCGAAGGGATAGAATATTGATATTGTCATTCGTCTTGAAAAATTTGAAAGACCAAGACCAAGACTGCAAGACCGAGCAAATATATTTCGAGTGTAATGGATGAAGAGATAAGTGAGAACGAAGAAAGTCCAGAAAAGCGAGCGAATAACTGCGCGTAAATAATTATGCAGTTAATTGTTATGATCGGATATCAATTCCTCATCGATGCGTGCTCAGAATTCAAAAGAAGATCTCTTGCGCTGCGAATGATAGTGTTGATGGTATTTTTATGATTGATTGATGTTCGGTGCTATTATCAGTTGATCGGAATTTTCAACTTTTACTCTACTCTACATACCTATTCTTTGTATGCTTGGAAATAATGTTAAAGTTAAATTATGATGTTTTATATAAATTTCTTTTTTTTTTTTTAATGTTAAATAAAAGTAATATTTCCACATATTATATAAAATCCATTGATACATCCGTGGTTCTTACAGTCACTGATGACGTATTTAACAACAATTTATAATATCGTATTATTATTTAAACACCTTACTTACATTTTCAATTGCAAACATCAGGCAAGCAGCAAGGCAAAGCAAAAAACTTTCTCAAAACTTACGTATTATTTTGTAAAACTGGTTTTTATAACATTATTTATAAATTGTAATTTTTTTCTTATTTCATTTTTTAAAGTAAAAAATATTTACACTTTTGTAGATCAAACGTATTTTTGGTTCCACATTCAAAAAATATCGATCATAGGAATATTCCAATCAAATTTGGGAGAATTTAATGAAGTTTTGGATGTAGGATGTAGGATGTAGGTGGCATTATGCTAATTTAAGCTTTATATCTGTCGCTCTATTAGCTCAGTTGGATAAGGCGTAACCAATTCCGTACGCGGTTTGCATAGGGTAGCGAATTCGATTCCCGCCGTCGCAACAAAATTAATTTAATTAATAGTTGTGATGGGCTGGTGTAGTGCATGGTATATGCATGAAGGAGGTGCATTCAGCCTCTAAAATTGAGAAGATGATAAATTAAATTATCAGCGGAAAGGTGGTAAAACACATATATGGTATCACAATGGGCTCTATAGCCTAAGTGTGTCCTTCGTGGACAGCCAATATAACCTAACCTAACCTATGTATGTTGAAAAATAATTTTTATATGCGCAAAAAAGAGGCTAATTTTTTAAAAATCATTGATTTTCCACATTTTTCCACAATTTCCTGAAATTTAATCGAAAACTTAAAACAAAAGTAGGTATCATTTGTCTTTTCATTCAATGAAAAAATCAGCTGTGTCTAACAGGTATAGTTTACATTTTTTTACTCGTCCCGCTGACATTTTAGCGTTAAAATCCCATCAAGCACTGTCACAGACCCCCTGTATTCCAGAACGTTTTGAAAAAGGATACTTTGTAATCCGAGAAATTACACAACAAAGTTTCAACAGATTACAAAAGGCTTTCTTATTTCAACTGGTCGCTTTTTGAAACAGGTCAAAACGTAAAGATGTTGTTAAAATTATAAATTCGATTTACGATTAAAATTTGGATTACAAAAAAACAGCATCCCAATGAATAATCTCCTCAACTTTTGAAGATTGATTAAATAAAATAAATATTAACGAATAAATCTGCCAAACAAATCAAATCCAATTATAAAAACATTTAGACGATTTTTATGGCATTTTAATGGTTCTTTATATTTTGGTTCAATAGAATATCAATTAAGAGAAAGAAATAATAATATTATTTATGTTTTTATTTTATTTTTAAAATTATTATATTATTTATTAGGGTAAAGTGTACTACCCTGGATATATTTTACCTTTAATCATTCTATCGATTTCAAAAGATTGGGAACAATCAAAGTATACAAAGGGGTGGCAAATATTTATGCTTAACAACATTTATTCACAGAATTTTTTCCCTAAACTGCACAGTTTTTAAGAAAAATTAAAAAAGTCTCCAACAACACGGAAAGTTAGGTTAGAGTGGCTGTCCCTGGGGTGGGACACACTTAGACCAAAGGGTCCGTTGTGATACAAAAAAAGGGTTGGTCTTTCCCCGGCCACTACTCCATGAACCATTTAAAGCTGTATAATAACAGCAGGAGAGCTTTGACGACGACGGACTCCAGATGTTTATGTATAAAACAAACGATCGAAAATTTTGCGCCCGATAACTTTGAGACTGACTATTTTTTCTCTAAAATACATACTTTTCAAGTAAATACGAAAATATTGAGGAAAAACGTGTCAAATCGTTGATTTTTTCCGAAAAAATCTTTTTTTCTGCGAATATGAAATTTTTTTTAAGGTACAAATTGGCATTGGGTAGCATTGCCGCACCAAAAACATCAGTAAATCATATAAAATTTAATCGAATTTGATGGGATTGACTATAGAGTGATCTGTAAAGATAATATGTTTAGGGAAGAGATGATGGATCACACCAGGGATCACACTGTTCTAGTGCTATAATTTTTGTATTTTTACACCTTTGGGTGCACAAAATATCCATGCATATGAAGTCGTATTTTTTGAGTTAAAAAGGCACAAATTTTTGTCACAAATATAAGTACTATTTAAAATGTCTCCACACAAATACTAATTTAAATGTAATATACTTTATTTCGTCACCAATAGATGTCAGGAAGAGTCAAATTTTGCAGTCAATGCTTCAGTTTTTCCTGAAAACACAGATAAAACAACGTTTTCTAAAAATAAATATATAACGTATTCATTTCCATGGATATGAAGAGTTCATATGCATGGATATTGTGCATGGATCCAAAGGTGCTAAAATGCTCACTGCATATCTAGGTTTTTATAAAATTTGCATACTCAAAAAATACACAGTGTGAAGAAATAATAAACGTACAAACAAACTCAATTTTATTTGTTTTTATACCATGTATATATGAAATATACATGGTATATTAACTTAAGTCCCAAGTTTGTAACGCTTAATAATAATGATGCTAGGAAAAAAATTTTGTCATAGGTGTTCATAAAATCACCTAATTAGTCCATTTCCAGTTGTCAGTCCGTCCGTCTGTGGACACGATAACTCAAAAACGAAAAAATATATCGAGCTGAAATTTGTACAGCGTACTCAGGACGTAAAAAGTGAGGTCAAGTTCGTAAATGAGCATCATAGGTCAATTGGGTCTTGAGTCCGTAGGACCCATTTTGTAAACCGTTAGAGATAGAACAAAAGTTTAAAAGTAAAAAATGTTCCTTATCAAAAATTAAACAACTTTTGTTTGAAACATTTTTTCGTAAACATCACTGTTTACCCGTGAGGGCGCCAATTAGGCGGAAATTTTATAATATGTACTATACTTGATTATCAGTTATGTATGTGTCACATGTTTGTATGTGTTATGTGATAAAGAAATCAACACTGACTATGCATGGTATTTCAACAATTAACTTAGTCAATTGTTTGTTTTCACTTGTTTCTTTTAAAAAACACACTAAATGTAAATCCATGGTACCTACTATACACTCCTTCCTATAATCATTTTTACTATTATTATTATTATTAATTGTTATATAATATCAATTCTAATTGATCACTGTGTGGTTAATGGTTTGAATTCTATACATTAATAATAGTATTATTAAAGTTGTTTATTTTATTTAAAAAATCTGATAGTTTTCCTTCTATTTCTTCCGGTTTATTAATTATCATATGAATATTATTAATATGGACTCAGTATATAGTTATTTGTTACTTTTGTACAGTGTGTTAATCTATTAACAGTGTTCAAGTTCAAATTGTGCACTGTGTATCTACCACCTTACATATCAGCTCTAGTCCAGTCTATCTTTTGTGGTTTTATATCGATCTTTGTTCTATGAATTTTCCATTCATTTATTTATCTGTGCATGATATCAGACGTATCAGACAGACTGTAAAAATTATTACTGTTTGTTAAGTGTCTCAGAACTTTCGACTGGTTGAACCGATTTTGATGATTTTGATCTATTTGAAAGCTGATGCTTCCCGTGTGTTCTCATTTCATTTTGGTCAAGTTCCGACAACGGCATCCATGAGAAAACCATAAAAGGCTTAAATTTGTATTAAGTGTGCACGACAGAAGACGAATAACTCAATATCACGCCAGCCGATTTGGATGATTCTTTTTTTAGTGACAAATTAGTTAGTGTACTTCAGATTCACTAAAAATCACTAAATAAAAAAAACTTTTAACAAAAAGAAAACCGACTTCAAAAGAAAAACTTTTCCAAAATAAATTATTATATGCACTAAAAAGTAAACAAATAACGATAATATAATGTAGTTAAAATTATAGTTATTTTTGGAGTCGGTGTCAGCCAAGCTAATGTAGCAAACTGTTCTGTCAGAGTTGTTTCCTTAGCTGACACCGACTCCAAAAATAACTATAATTTTAACTACATTATGTTATCGTTATTTTTTTACTTTTTAGTGCATATTAATTTGTTTTGAAAAAGTTTTTCTTTTGAAGTCGGTTTTGTTTTTGTTAAAGCGTAATATTTGTCATTATTACAACTTTTCATCTTTTCTTCTTCAAGAAATGATGAAATTAGATAAGAAGAAATGAAATCATTTTCTTCTTCAAGAGATATCCAGCTGAAATTTTGAAAGCGTGCTTAGAACGTAAAACTGTTTACCTTTGAGGGCGAAAATTAGGTTAGAAACACAAAAAGTAAACAAAAAAAATTAGCTTGCAAAAAGAAACTCACGCAAAAATATTTTGACTTTGAACACGAATAACTTTTTTCTATCAAGCGTAGCATGCATGTACTTTGACATAAATGGGTTTGAAGATAAAACGCAGACAAGTCCAACGACATCAAAATAATCAAATTTTCATGAATAAATCAAAATGCAAAAGAATTCATTTTTCAAGATGGCAGCGAAAGGGTTAATTTCGCGAAGACGCAAAATCAGATTTAAGGTCTCCAAACAACCCCCCATAGAATGTGTGAAAAAAAATATAGTGTCACACACTTTTAGATCAGTTCGTAACTGCACTGGAAAGTTTTATTATCTAGGATTTAAATTATTTAACAACATTTTTGAATAAAAAAAAAGTTGATCGTCTTTGAAACCAGTTTCAAAGAAGCAATAATACTAAATTCTAATAATTAAATATCAATTACCATTTGAAATTTGTACATTTGTTTTCAATAGCTTGGTCAATGCAAGTCAAGTTTGAATATTAAGTGCTTGGCATACTGTATATAATTTAATATAAATAATCATAACTCAATTCGTTGTTATATAACAAAACAAGTTTTTGATTTTAAGGTACTTCACGTTTATTTGATCAATAAATTATTTCTTTTTTTTGAAAAAAAAACTTTCTTTCATATTCAAAATATTTTCGTTCTTATATTGTTTTGGTGGAAGGTTAAACACGTTTTAAAAATTGTTATTTAATTGGCAGTAGTTCATTTTAAAAGAAATGGTGTAGTTGCAGAAATGAAGCCATGAGGTTCCAAAAATTTGAACAGATAGTCGGATTTGAATGCGGTTTTTGAATAAAAAACAATTAACACGTTGTATATATAAATGTTACGTAACTGTTGTGGTCGGGAATAACTTACTCATAACGCACTCTGCACAAACGTTCAAACTCTACCATAGCCACAGCGACGATATAATAGCTAATACGATCAAAGAGGTCAATAACTAACTGCAGCTAGTGGTTAGCGGCAAAATTCATATGGATAAATCAAATAAAATTAATTTTATAATAAAATGAGACATCAAAAACCTAACTCAGATGGGTTAAGTATCACGGATTTGCCATTTTTGATAACTCCAATAGATAAGTATCATATTAGCTAATATGGTCCATGGTTAAACAAAGACCAATATTTCTTTAATTATACTTCAAATTAGTCGCGTTAATGAGAATACATAAAAGGCGCAAATTTCGGAAATCCTCGAGGACGGCTATGAGGAACAGACAAAATAATCAACACGAAATTTAATCAACTCGTTCAGAGAAAACTGACAATCAGTAGTAATACTTGATATCCAAAATAAAATTCAAATCTTTACTTAGAGAAGTTCACATAAATTACCTTGACCCGTGCTTGAGCAGACTAGAGAAATAATATATAAGTGCTTCTTTTTATTTATAGGCAATTTTATTACAGATATGACATACAAATTACAAAATGAAGAAAATTAAATCTTAGTATTATTCTTCTAGTCTGTTCTTTACTTTTAGATTGTGAGTTTAATTTCATTATTAGCCGGCACGATAAGTTTTAAAATGTAGGGTAAATGATGGAATTTGATCATGGAATAAGGAAGATATTACGTACCCAGGAAAAAGCAAGCTAGAGCATTGATCAATAAAATAGCGTGATTCAGATTGCATTTGGTCTGTAAAATCCATAATCGACAACTGAATAAATAATAAATGAACCTTTGTTTTAAAAAGACAAAAGTAATTTTAAAAAAGGTAAAACAACTTCCGTGTTATTAATGTTTTTTAATACGGAATCCTAAGGCTTAATGAATGAGTGATTTATCTATTGAAGTATTACAAAATAATAATAATAATATATAAATAATAATTATCTATGTTACATATTATAACATATAATATAATGAATTAGATAAATGAATGTTCTCATTCAATTATACAACAACAGCAACAATAATAATGATTTGGTAACAGTTTTAGTTCATCATATGTATAGAGAATAAACAACAAACACAGTAGACGGTAGAACTAGACGACATAACATGGATAAATAAAAAGTGTAATAGGGTATTCCAAATGAAATTTAGTATGCATTAATTTTCGGGTGCGAAAAATCGATCTAGGTAGGTTTTATTTAAAATAAATAAAAAGCAAAACTCAGTCATCCAGGTATTTGGTAATTTATTCGAAAACAAAGCAACATTTCTAATCAGTCTTACAAATACTGTCCAGTAAATAGCAAATAACTAAGGTTCAAGTTATCCCCAAACGAAACTTTATCAAAATCCATTCTGTCGTTTACTCAAGCAAACAGACTTGGTAACTTTCGCATTTATAATAATAGTAAAGGATATTTTCTAATTTAATGATAAATAAATACTTAATAAATTATTATTTATGTGGTAATTAAGTTCTGATAATATGGGTTGAATGAACATTATTTATAGTATTTTACCAGTAGCGTAGTTCGACTTGGAGAGGCTCGCTGTATCTTAATTATAGTGGGGCCCAAAATGATGGATATAGATTTCTCACAAAAGAAACCAAAATGCTTGCATTAAATTAAAATAAATATTTATTAAATTAAATATTCACTTTTCTTGCCTTTTTTCGGCAAATTAATTTATTAAATCATCAATAGCTGAAGACTTCGGTTTTTCTAAAATTACTGCTTCTATAGACAATAGTGACAAGCCTGTAAGCATTATTTCTAATTTTTGCTTACATATGTTAGGGGCCTCTGTAGCCCGCGGGGGCCCCGTAACATTGATACGGCTGATACGGCGGTAGGCTACGCCCCTGTATTTTACCTACATGTATGTTATATAATAATTCAGAAAATCTAATATATCACATAAAACATGAATTTTATATTAAAATCAAATGACATTTTTCACATTTTTTATTATTTTTAATTACCACCATTTTTTTTTATCTAGGAGTTTAAAAAATTTTGTAAATAAATGTTTTAACTTTTTCATAATGCAAAATCCACTTTTCTAATTATTTAACTACATAGGAACAAGAATTTTCGAAAATAAAAATAAGTGGGTCAAATATGTTAAATGTAGCCAATTTTTTTTACCTTGAAGTATTCTTGTCAAACGAAAAATAAGTTTTATCGAGTAAAATGATTCAAACCAATCAATAAACTAACCTGGTTTTTATACTTTTTGGATCAAAATTACCCCATCCACCGAGTTTCATCAAATTCCAGAACTAAATTTTTTTTGCGTTATTCTCGATTTTTTCAAAGGGGTACCCCTTAAAAAAATTGCAAAAAATCAAACATTTTTTTAAATCTCCAATTTCGATAAAACTCAGTTTATAAGGTAATTTTAGCCCAAAAAGTACAAAAATCGCGTGCATTTGATGACTGGTCGAATAGTTTTTGAGATACGAGCTAAAATCGATCAAAATATTGCGATATCTCAGAAACTCTGCATCAAATCATTAAACTATACAGAGTATTTCAACAATTAACTCATCCAATTATTTATTTTCACTAATTGTTTTATTTATTTTTTGCATAGCTCTTTTTTAATTTGAAAAAAACTGATTTTTTTAAACCACCAAAAAGCCTGCCTTCTCTGAATAGACGATTTTTTGGCACGGAGTTGTTATACAGTCAAATAAACAACTGTGCCAAATTTCAAAGATGCAACTAGTTTTTCCTTAGTAACATGATTTTTGAAATAATTTTATTTTACTTAAAATGAGATTGACATCCGAGAGATTCGACGACGACGGCCAATTTATCAACTATTGGCAACAATTTGGTATGTAGAAGATATTTGGCATGCACAACAACCTTTTTTTACTCAAAACATTAAATTGTATGGAAAACTATCATAAATATCAGACACATTTAGAAAACAAGTTAAAACAAACAATTGACTGAGTTAATTGTTGAAATACCATGCATAGTCAGTGTTGATTTCTTTATCACATTACACATACAAACATGTGACACATACATAACTGATAATCAAGTATAGTACATATTATAAAATTTCCGCTTAATTGGCGCCCTCACGGGTAAACAGTGATGTTTACGAAAAAATGTATCAAACAAAAGTTGTTTAATTTTATAAGAAACATTTTTTACATTTAAACTTTTGTTCTATCTCTAACGGTTTACAAGATGGGTCATACGGACCCAAGACCCAATTGACCTATGATGATCATTTACGAACTTGACCTCACGTTTTACTTTCTGAGTACGCTGTAAAAATTTCAGCTCGATATCTTTTTTCGTTTTTGAGTTATCGTGTCCACAGACGGGCGGACGGACGGACAATCGGAATTGGACTAATTAGGTGATTTTATGAACACCTATACCAAAATTTTTTTCCTAGCATCATTATTTTTAAGCGTTACAAACTTGGGACTAAACTTAATATACTATGTATATTTCATATGTGCATGGTATAACAATGGTTGTACAATACTTTGTCCCTAAACAATGGAAATTATTTTATACTTGCTTGATTCAGCAGGGTGCTACAGAAACCCCGGCGAGGACAAAATGTTTGCTCTAAATCTGTTTATAAAAGTTTGTGAATTACATTACAAGCTTTATTTAATGACTTTTCATGAAGTTTGTTTTCTATAAAAAATAAAAATAGGTTGTTTAAATATATTTAAACAACGTAGTTACGAGTGGTGTGTAGTCTCGAGGGAGATTAGTGGCAATTAAATTGTTTTATCGTAGATTTTAATCAAAGCTGCCATGGATGTAGACTTGTAATATGCTTTTAAGGTTGTACAATCACGCATTCGAACAGAATTTTCTATCTCTATTAATTTCGTTAAAGTGCGCGTATATTCGGAACTGTCAGTTTCAACATCTCAAGGTTTCGTGTTTTAAAAATCAGAAAAAGTTCTTCCTAAATAGACTTATAATACTAGAAACTGCATAGCCAAGTTTGCGGATATGTTACTACAACTCAATCTTATGATGTAAAATAAGTCTGCTACGACAGTGGCACTGAAAGGGCCGTAACGAGGGCCGTATACACAGCGCTGGTGGCAAATATTTAGATTGTGTGATTTCCTTAATGAAATGATAGTTTTTGTTCTGTAAACCGGGCAGTTTTTTCATTCTGAGATTTCGTTCTGCAAATTTCAAGTTTTATGGTTTGTGGCGGCACTGTTGGCTTTTTAAAGCGGCTCTGTGGTCGAGCGAATAAAGACACAATCGCCATTTATCGTTTGACTACTGACGGGGTGGTTGAGGGTTCGAATCCAGGCAGCGGCAGTCTGATCAATTGTAATTTATGTGGCGGTAAATTGATCACAATGCCGTCGCTTGGTTAAGAACGAAGTAATCGACTCCACCCACATCATAAATTTAATTGTATATTCGGGTGTAGTTTAAAATTTTAAACACTTTAAAGTGGTGCTCTAAGCTCTAAGGGCTTGAGCATTCTGTTCTGTGTGTGCTTTCAACTAGCCGTTCTGAGAAATTCTATGCTTCTATATATTACACACAATATTATTGTTGCTTCTTTGATGTATTCTTCAAGATCGCTTTGATCTATTCTCTTGTTTCTGGATGGTTTAAGAGAGTTGATATTTTTCACATAATCGATAATGTTTATCTAATCGACAGGAATCGAGTACAATGATGAAATTCATCAAGGCATTCTTAAGTAGAGTTTGAATGATATCGTAAAAACAAACCTTAAAGATTCATTTAAAATTTTCTCATAGTGTCTACGCAGAATGGTATCTTAAAGGTCACGTTCGTAACGATAATGTAATTTTTTCTCTTCTTAGACACAAAATAATTATTTTATTTATAAAACAAATTAAAACTAAACTGATTAAAGAAAAGTAATGTTGTATGTGCAACAATAAAACTTCTTTATTTACAAGGTGTAATATAAATTTTGTTGTGTATTTAATATTTTATTATTCTTTTAAAAACAGCGTAAACCTTCCGTCGGAGGTTGGCTACCAATTGTAACAACTATGAGAGTATAACAGATTCGCGAAATTGGTCTTTTAAAAACAGCGTAAGCCTTCCTCTGGAGGTTGGCTACCAATCGTAACAACTATGAGAGTAAAACAGATTCACGAAATTGGTCTTTTAAAAACTGTGTAAGCCTTCCTTCGGAGGTTGACCACCAATCGTAACAACTATGAGAGTATAACAGATTCGCGAAATTGGTCAACTGGTGACACATTAGTCAGATTCAAAGATTTAATAGCCAAGAGATTGAAAAATTTGCTAGATCTTCGTGTATTTTTTCTTACACGATTATTTGAAGGTAGTTTTCATTCCGGCAATGATACAATGAATCATGCTAATTTTGAAGTCCAAATGCAGATTTCAAATGTTGGAAATTGTTATATTATATTTTAGTCCGAATTAGTTGTCACCTTACTTGCTACTGTGGTGTGTACACTATTTTTTTGCGGAAAGCGGCAAGCACCGCAGGACCATAGTTGGCACTTTTCGCCTGGAGGCGAGAAAAATAATATGTTGTATTTGAATCTTATACACAACTTGTTTAAACTCGGCCAATGAATATCAATACATAGTATAAAACAAAGTCGCTTTCTCTGTCCCTATGTCCCTTTGTATTCTTAAATCTTTGAAACTACACAACGGATTTTGATGCGGTTTTTTTAATAGATAGAGTGATTTAAGAGGAAGGTTTTTATGTATAATACATCCATATTATAGTAGAGTAAGAGGTTGAAATAGGGGTTGAAAGGGATATGCTTCAAAAACTAAAAAAGTTGTGCATCGATTAAGCTCAAATATTGACACGATATCCAACCAGCTTCAAAGATCTATTGTTTTTATCTACTTTTAACCTTCGGAGGGTAGAAAGGTGTAGCGAGAAAGTGGGAAGGAATTATCGAATATTTACAAATATACCTAAGTGGGGTATCAAATAAAAGAGCATGACGTGTACATTACAAAACTGTTATCCCACGCAAGGAAATGTGGAGGGAGGGGTGCAAGTGGGGATGTTGCCCAGCAAAGCGGGTAGTTCACAGCTAGTATTTATATATTTGTAACATTCTGTAAGTCTGTTATATTTAAAAAGTTTTTTTAACTAACTTTAATTACATTAAGGATTCTCCTACTAATGATAGTACTAAGCTATTCCGACAATGTAAGAGTACGTACTAACTGGATTTTAGTTCGATGAGATAGCACAACTTCTAAAAAAATTCTAAAGTAAGACGAATCAAGGTGCGGTTTCTTTTATTGGGTTCTAGAAGGTATTTATAAACTTTGTAAACATTGCAGATTATCGAGAGATAATTTCCATCGTTCGTGCATTAAAAAAATGCATTTTTCGTGATGCACTTTTTAGGCAATTGAAAAACAATAATTGTCCCATCAATAATGTACCAAATGGACTGGAAACGGTTACTTTTGAGTCTTGATCAAATTGATCTTATCCGAAATAGACTAGATCAGACCTTCAGAAATGAGAAAAAATTATTTAATCTCCCAGTTTGCCATAGTTTCCTTAAAATTATGGTTTTTAAAATACTAGCTGTGAACTCTCCGCTTTGCTGGGCAACATCCCCACTTGCACCCCTCCCTCCACATTTCCTTGCGTGGGATAACAGTTTTGTAATGTACACGTCATGCTCTTTTATTTGATACCCCACTTAGGTATATTTGTAAATATTCGATAATTCCTTCCCACTTTCTCGCTACACCTTTCTACCGTCCGAAGGTTAAAAGTAGATAAAAACAATAGATCTTTGAAGCTGGTTGTATATCGTGTCAATGTTTGAGCTTAATCGATGCACAACTTTTTTAGTTTTTGAAGCATATCCCTTTCAACCCCTATTTCAACCCCTTACTCTACTATAATATGGATGTATTATACATAAAAACCTTCCTCTTGAATCACTCTATCTATTTAAAAAAACCGCATCAAAATCCGTTGCGTAGTTTCAAAGATTTAAGCGTACATAGGGACATAGGGACATAGGGACAGAAAAAGCGACTTTATTTTATACTATGTAGTGATTCTTCGAGCATGTACTGCAGCTTATGCTGGAACGATCATTATCTCCATAGATAAATGATGTATTTTAACCACTTTTCAGATTCTGTTTATTCAGTTTCAAAATCCGTTGCGTAGTTTCAAAGATTTAAGCGTACATAGGGACAAAGGGATAGAAAAAGCGACTTCGTTTTATAATATGTAGTGATTTGTAAATCGAAAATATTTACCAGTAGATGAAAAACGAGACAGATTTTGTAGATATTTTTCTTACCCAAGCTTTTTAGATATATTTTGTCATTCTATGCTTGAAGACGGCTCTGACCATAAGAAACATTATATATGAAGTTGTAAAAATTCGTATCTACGACTTAAAAACAGTTAATTTGTTTCAAGATGGGTTGATGATATATATATGTACACGATTTTCCATTTGTTTTAACACAATTATCACTTTAAAATGAATGTAATTATTTTAAAAAACTTTTCTCATTTCTTGTATGGATCTCTATACTCCATCTGTGACATATTAAACTAAAACTTAACTAAAACTTGCTGGACTCGTGCGGAATTTCGAAGTACGATACCAGTGACTAAAAGCTAGTGATTATTTTTATTTATAGGGAATTTTATTAAAGATATGATATACTTATCCCTACAATAAATATTTTATATCTGTTTAACTTGTTTCTGAAATAAGTTCTTCGAAATTTTAAGACATTACTTATTGTGTATTATTTAAATTTTCTAGTATGCAGCAAATCTGTATAAAACTTCCTCAAATTGGATTCTCTAATAAAAGTAAAAACAAAACAGTAAGTATCTCCGGTATTTCACATACCTAAAGACGTCTATTATGTAAATAACCAGTATTTATACATTATAAGTATAAGGCCATGAATACACATGCTATATAAGAACATACGAACTTAGCCTCACTATTTACGTCCAGAGCACGCTATGAAATTTCAGCTTGAAATATTTTTTCGTTTTTAAGTTATTGTGTTAACAGACGGACAGACAGACAATCAGAAATGGACTCTTTAGGTGATTTTATGAACACCTATATCAGAATTTTGTACGTAGCATCAAATTTTTATGCGTTACAGGGTATAAAAATTTAAAGTGTTCAAAGTTACACATTAAGTTTTAAGGTGATTATAAACCTACAGTATTATAAAAAAGTTTTGGTTAATTGCACGGTTTATACATATAAACTAAAAACATGCATTGTAGTCAAGTAATGTGTTATTTTTAGCTTTACAATACCATGCAACCATAAGAATATATAATATAAGTGCTGCTTATAAATTTAATAATATAGATATCTTTCTTCAATCATCAATATTTTTATGGTATTATTATAAACTACAAGATTTTCTAAATATTTTAGATAGTTTTTTATCACAATGTCTAGATTTTTTGATATAGAAATATCCAATTGAAAAGGATAACCAATATAATTCATCATTTTTTCAATCAACTTTGAACGATAAAATAATAATAAAAAGCCCGATGACCTAGGATTTTTTTTGTGATTTTTGGAAACTTTGTTAATCAAAAATTGTATTTATAAAGTTTTATTGAAATCCTTTTAGTATGATTCAATTCTTGCATATCTCCTTAATGGCAAGTGTATGCTTGGCTTTAATACAAATTCCCATATAGTATTGTTCTGATGATATTCTTATGTGATTATTAAGAACGTAATACTTGTTTAACTTGTATATAATAATATCATTACTTGTTCTTGTTCTTGTTCTTGTTCTTGTATATCATTACTTGTTCTTGTTCTTGTTGTGTTATTATATATTGTCTGATGCCTTTGGGATGTATGTTTAAATAATAATAATCATATTATAAGACGGTAAATATATATTTTATTGAAAAAAAAACTTTCTTAAAGAACCAACATGGTTTAAAAAATATTAATGTCGGATTACAACAGAAAAATTCGTTTTTCTCAAAATTGAGACTATGTTGAGACTATGACGGGCTAAAATTTGCCACCTTTTTTTATGATCAAAAGTAACATCCTTGTCTAGACTTTTTTTAGAACTTGGAGGGTATTTTACTGTTTTCAGGGTTCGATAGTAACCAAGATCAATGCAGATATTCTTACCAAACAATTATTTTTATAATTCGTCTCAATCCGAACAAAAGAAGCAGAAATATTCAAGAAAACATTACGAAAGAGAACAATGTAGAGATAAATTGACCCATTAGGGTGGCAGAAGGTCGTGTGGAGCGTTCCGGAACCGGAAAACTCCTTTTCTGTTTTCTGTCTTCTTCCAAGATATTTCGAATTGATTATCAAAATCCGGTTGATTTACCCAACTAATACTACTAATTATTATTATTATAAATAATTATGCGATGCGAATAATTAACTATTGTTTTTTTTAATTATTCATAATTTATTTTTTGCATTTAAAATATGATGCAATCAATATTCGTGCCAATGTAAATCGGATATCCAGAAAATAATAAATTTTTTATCCATTTGTAACGATGCTAGAGAGGATACGTTTTTTGAATTCGATATATTTTAGTTTTTCGAAATTTCACAACGCTAAGAAAAACAAGATAGCACACTTGCGTTAAAACATAACCTGGTACATAAAATCATATTAATTACAGATATTTGCAACTTCCTCAGTTATAAATCCATAACATTAATAATATACAAAATACAGTCAAACCTGGGTAAGTAAGAACTGGATAAGTGATAAAACTCTATAAGTGAGAGTAATAGCCAGGACCCGTCATTTTAAGCTCCCAAAACCTCTATTAGCGAGAAACAGAAACCTCTGTAAGAGAGAGTCGTTTTTCCCTCATTGACCTCCGTAAGTGAGATTCCTACTTATCTATACCTCTATAAGCGACAGTCGAGCTTTATTTATTTATATTATTAAGGAGAAATATTTACTACATTCGTACTTGCTGTGACTTGTTATTGCTGCGTACCTCTATAAGAGAGAAACGCTATCCATGTACCTGCATTAGCGAGACACTCGGGGTACATACATATTACAGTCAAACCTTGATAAGCGAGAGTTCAAGGGAGCACAATCTCATTCTCGCTTATAGAGGCTTCTCATTAACCCGAGTTTCTCGCTAATGCAGGTACATGGATAGAGTTTCTCTCTTATAGAGATACGCAGCAATAACAAGTCACAGCAAGTACGAATGTAGTAAATATGTCTCCTAAATAATATAAAAAAATAAAGCTTGACTGTCGCTTATAGAGGTATAGATAAGTAGCAGTATGACTTACGGAGGTCCATGAGGGAAAAACGACTCTCTTTTACAGAAGTTTCTGTTTCTCGCTAATAGAAGTTTTGGGAGCTTAAAATGACAGGTCCTGGCTATTACTTTCACTTATAGAGTTTTTTCACTTATCCAGTTCTCACTTATCCAGGTTTGACTGTATATACATATGTAGAATGATATGGCAAGTATGTATGTTATTGGTGAAAGTTTTTTCAATATATTACTACTATAATATACCTACTCATTGTAATGTTATAAAGTGTTATGCATTTGAAACATTATATTAAAGAGATATGCAAAGATTGAATAATACTAGAGACTTCAATATACCTTTATAAACACATTTTTTGATTAACAATGTTTCCTAAATCACAAAAAATTCCTAGGTCATCGGACTTTTTATTATTATTTTATCGTTCAAAGTTGGTTGAAAAAATGATGAATCATATTGGTTATCCCTTTCAATTGAATTTTTCTATATCAAAAAATCTAGAGAGTGTGATAAAAAACTATCTAAAATATTGAGACAATCTTGTAGTTAATAAAAATACCATAAAAATATAAGGTTGTCGATGATATAAAAACAAAATTTTAATTTAATTATGAGTTCATCGAAGATCCATCATTTGATGAACAGAGACGACTATAGTTAGAGTAATAACGATTGAAGAGCGATATCTATATTATCAAACACACAATGCATGCATTGCTGTTAATCAAAAAATGTTAAATGATTTTAAAATAAATTTTGGTATACGAGAAACTATTCCATTCATTGATAACATATTTCATGACTTTTTATTTTATTATAGAAGCAACTTTCTTCCAAATTCGTTTTCTTTTACACAATATCTACATATTAATTTTTGTACTATAAAAGTTTCATTGATTCACTATACCTAATGTCAGACATTTGTTAATGGCAGTGACATTACAAAACTAATTATTGTATTTGTATACTAATTTTCACATAAAAGAAATTACCTTGAACTATTTTGTGAGAAATTTTTTAATAAAATATTTTTATGAATGTTGTAACTTTGTTTTTACGATTAAATAACATAAAATTATTCCTCTGACAGAACAGTTTGCTACATTAGCTTGGCTGACACCGACTCCAAAAATAACAATAATTCTAACTACATTATATTATCGTTATTTTGTTACTTTTTAGTGCATATTAATTTGTTTTGGAAAATTTTTTCTTTTGAAGTCGGTTTTCTTTTTGTTAAAAGTTTTTTTTTGTTGTGACTTAGTGAATCTGAATTACACTAACTAATTTGTCACTAAAAAAAGAATCATCGAAATCGGTTGGCGTGATATTGAGTTATTCACCCATTCGCCCTCTTTGTCGTGCATACTTAATACAAATTTAAGTCTTTTATGGTTTTCTCATGGATGCGGTTGTCAGAACTAGACCAAAATGAAATGGTCCCAAACGGGAAACACCAGCTTTCAAATAGATAAACAATCATCAAAATCGGTTCATCCAGTCGAAAGTTCTGAGGTAACACACATAAAAAAATACAGTTGAATTGATAACCTCCTCCTTTTTTGTTTGTAGTCGCTTAAAAAAGTAGAAACAATTTTCAAACAAGTATAATGCTTAAATATCACGTAACCTAAATGAACCAAAAATATAATAGACATAATCCTTATACAGAACCTGAATCGCAGTTGAATAGATAGATTTCATTTTATATTTTACCATGTAGAATAGATATTTCGAGTTAGGTAAACAGATACAGATAGGTACCTACAGACAGTATAATCCATACTATTATAAATGCGAAAGTAACTCTGTCTGTCTGTCTGTCTGTCTGTCTGTTACTCTTTCACGCCTAAACGGCTGAACGGATTTTGATGAAATTTGGTATGGTGATAGATGATAACCTAGAAATGGTCATAGGCTATAAATAATCACGCCATCGTTCTTAGGGGGTAGGAAGTAGGCAGAAAACTGAATTGAGTTAGTGATTTTTTTATGGTTTTTGCTGGGAGTTTTGCTCTATCATGCCTAAACGGCTGAACGGATTTTGATGAAAATTAGGTTGGTGATAGATAGTAACCTAGAAAAGGATATGGAATATGGGGGGAGGGGTGAAAGTGGGAATGTTGCCCAGCAAAGCGGGTAGTTCACAGCTAGTAGTATATATCTCTTCGAACAAAGGAAAAGTATTTTCTACAACAGTTGACAACAATATCCCAACAAAAATTATTTAATTAAACTGGGTCACAATATACTGTACTGTATAGCAGGCATGGGCGAGTTATTTTAAGTCGAAGTCACCATTGTTATAACTTTATTGTGTGCCATAAACTTTATTGTGTGTCTCTTTATCCTAGGCCGCAATGCTCATAGAGGAGGAAGTGAGACGGGTATACGACTCTTCTACTTATCTCGGTTTCTCTAATAGTAATAAGATAGGTAGAAAAAAAATGTTGTCTATTTGTCTTACTCGTATTTTTGGTTGTCACTGGTTAGGTTGTCACTGTCTTACTCGTATTTTAGATACAAAAGTATGAGGGACTTCTCTAAGCCACATTTGCCCATGCCTGCTGTATAGTCTACTAGAATAACTTCACATTATTATTGTAGAAGCATTTCAACACATAACATAAAATAATATATTATTCATTTTTATCAGTTTCATAATATTCTTAAGGATATTCAATATCGAGTTATTACAAGAAATTTCTTATTCAGCACGTATTTTGTACTACGACAGTACTAGTCTTTATTAACTTTCCCGACGAAGTTAATGTAATGGGGCCGATTTTGAAAATGTCCAGTTTTACATATTTCCGCGGTTTCTAGGACGCAATATCCGAATCAAACCTTTTCAATGTGATGTCTGTTTGTGTTCGAATTCTTTCGCCTCGATTATCTCGCGAACCAGTTATGACATTAACACGTGACTGGGCTTATTCGACGTGTAATCGCGTATTTAAGAACTGGAAGATCAGAATTTTCAGCAGAATTAGTTGAAGCGTTTTTTAATGGTATTAAAAAAACTGGCAAAAAACTGAATAAACAGAATCTGAAAATTGGATAAGACACATCATTTATCTATGGAGATAATGATCGTTCCAGCATAAGCTGCAGTAAATGTTCGAAGAATAATCTATGAAGGCTAACAAGCCCTTTTTTTTAATATTTTTCCCCCTTTGGGAAGTTTGTCGTATGGACTACAGGTGTCGCACTCACACGACTTCAGTACCACACCGACTATGTACTGCAAATTTTAAACATTGATATGAACTAAATAATTTTGAATTTCGAGTATCCTAAAACCCAAAACTTGTAAAATTTTGCAAACAAAAATAATACATTATTATTATCAGTTATCACATGTGTTACAAATGCCTCAATTACAATTAAATTAAATATCCTTTTCCACTTTGTCTGGTCTGGTCTGAACCATTAAATATTAAAGTTTGGTGTTTTGTGATGCTTATAGTTTTATATACTAAAACTAACAAATCGGCTTATTTTGAAAGGTTTCTATAGATATGGAAAGGTAATTATCAAATTATTTAATAATGTTTTTATGTGATGTAATCAACAGAATTAAAATATTTGTTAAGTGCCAAAATGGTTCAAAAATTTTTCATAAATTATGGTAAAATTTCTTTCACTTTACGACTTTAATGGTACCTACTATAAAATGATTTTTTTAATGTCTCTCTATAATCGTTGAAATTATTTTCTCTTTATTTTTGTACTCTTCAAAATTTTGTTTTCTTCTCTGATCCATGAACAAAAACACACGTTTTTAATTCAAACCAGTTTTCAAACCAAATTCTATCAAAAAACATCAAGAGTTGTTCACATTTATTTGATCTACGACTTAGAAAATTAAAATAATACCATCTCGACCCGTGCAGAATTCCGCAGTGCGCTATCCGAGGCTAAGAACGGACTAGAGAAATAATATATAAGTGATCCAAAAATTTTTTTATTTATAGGCAATTTTATTACAGATATGATATACAAATTGCATAACATAATGAAGAAAATTATCTTAATCTTAATGATATTGTTCAGGGCTGTTTTTTCCTTGGTTTTTCTTTCGTCAGTAAGCAGCACGATATGCTTGAAAATGAGGGATAAACCATGAAATTTAATAAAGGAATAAGGGAAATCTCGTGAGGATAGAAAAAGACAGGCTAGGTAAATAATACAATAATATAAAAATAATGGGGGTTTAACCTCCGTATTTATGACATACGCCTTATCCCAAAGGCCACCCACACCATTATTTGTTAATCTTTATTTATTCAGTTACAAACATATTTACAATTACATTTTTGATGTGGGTGGAGTCGGTTACTTCGTTCTTATCCAAGCGACGACAATGTGATCAATTCTGTTGTGAACAATTATAAATTGTTCACATTTCCGCTGCCTGGATTCGAACCCGCAACCTAAGTCTAAATAGTCTAACGTTCAAAGACGACGCCGTAGACCGCTTGGCCATTTAGGCTCTCTAGATAAATAATATACCAATTCCGAAGCCGCCTAACTCCATTTATTCAGAAAATGCATTTATTGCATTAAAAAAACAATTTTGCCTTTATGCTATTTAAGATTAATTACAATTTCACAATACTTTGAGAATAAATGCTGTTTTAAAAATGTACATCAATTCATTCATTACTTCAGTGTTTATTTTCCAGACATTATTTAACATCTCTCAACCAGATGCATGTTTCAACCTTTTAATCGTTAATCGTTTTAAATTTAATTACATTTCAATCTGAAGCAGTTAAACATCGGTCTTCCTTTGTAAAAGTTAATTGAAAATTTCTATTCAATAAAATATAATATCAAATTTATTTTCTATGAATAATAATTTATCCCATGTTATTCATTGTCAATATCTACATTTTAAGCTTTATAGTAAACATTGAAAGCGTATATTCAACGTTCAAAAGTCCTTTTGAAATCATAGATAATTATTACTTGTTTTCGAAATATTGAATGTTTATTATAAATATATAGGGTAAGGTGGTGCAGTAGGTTGCACTTTCACGATTTCATGTTAAAAACAATAAAAAATAAATTAAAAATTTAAAGAAACCCCGGACACAAAATCAGGTTTGATCGATTCATTTGTGGCATCGTCGTTCCTAAACGGATGGACCGGTTGTGATTCAAAAAAATTTCAAAAAATAGAAAAAAAATTTTTTGAGTCTGATTTGGATAAAACTCTGTTCTTAGGCTAATTTGAGCCGAAAGAATACAAAAATCGGATCCATTTTACAATCGGATGATTCTTTTCGGAGATATCACCAAAAAGCCCAATATATTAGGCGATATCTTAGAAACTACTATTCTGATCGCACAATGAACACGATTTTTGAATTTTTTGGGTCAAAATCACCTTATATACTGAGTTTTATCGAAATCAGAAACAGCAAATTTTTTTCGATTTTTTCGATTTTTTCAAAAGGGTAACCCTTAAAAAAATTTCAAAAAATAGAAAAAAAATTTTTGTGTCTGATTTGGATAAAACTCTGTTCTGAGACTAATTTGAGCTCAAAGAATACAAAAATCGGATCCATTTTACAATCGGATGATTATTTTTGGAGATATCACCATAAAAACCAATATATCAGGCGATATCTTAGAAACTACTATTCTGATCGCACAATGAACACGATTTTTGAATTTTTTGGGTCAAAATTACCTTATATACTGAGTTTTATCGAAATCAGACACAGCAAATTTTTTTCGATTTTTTCGATTTTTTCAAAGGGGCACCCCTTAAAAAAATTTCAAAAAATAGAAAAAAAATTTTTTGTGTCTGATTTGGATAAAACTCTGTTCTTAGGCTAATTTGAGCCCAAAGAATACAAAAATCGGATCCATTTTACAATCGGATGATTATTTTCGGAGATATCACCAAAAAGCCCAAAATATCAGGCGATATCTTAGAAACTACTATTCTGATCGCACAATGAACACGATTTTTGAATTTTTTGGGTCAAAATTACCTTATATACTGAGTTTTATCGAAATCAGAAACAACAAATTTTCTTCGATTTTTTCGATTTTTTCAAAGGGGTACCCCTTAAAATAATTTCAAAAAATAGAAAAAATATTTTTGTGTCTGATTTGGATAAAACTTTGTTCTTAGGCTAATTTGAGCCCAAAGAATACAAAAATCGGATCCATTTTACAATCGGATGATTATTTTCGGAGATATCACCAAAAAGCCCAAATTTCGACGAAAAACATATCCGTTATTCAGTATTTATCAAAAAACGAAAACTACCTCTCACAATTGACCTTTGACCGGCCATTATCATTGACCTCATTGACATACGATTGATTTTGACGGGTTTGTATATTCCCCTACCATCACGAAAACGAAAACTCGATTTTAGACTCAGGGCATACACTTAAACACCTCCTAAAATTTTCAGCCATTAAGTATTTTTTTAGCCATTAAAACTTATTTTCGGTTTTATATTTACTGTAGTAATAGCATATATTTTATCTTATAGTTAAATGCGAGCTTGTAGATTAAATGAGTTAGTTACTCAGTTTTATATTAAAATGTATTTAATATAGATTTTACTAGATTCATAATTCTCCTAGAATTATACATACCTACGTTAGTTACATTATTGTAACATAAAGAACAATTCAATTACGTTTACGTAATATGGTTTTCATACAAAGAACTATAATCTAGGAAGGTAATACATATTATTATGGAATTATGTGTGACATTATATAAATTTTATATTCTACATTTAAAATAAATTAACGCACAATGATATTTTAATATCCACGTGTTATATAAATGATTTCTTTATTGTCTTTAATTTTCCTTAGGTTCGGTTAGAGTGGCAGTCCTGTGGCGGGACACGCTTAGACCATAGGGTCCGTTGTGATACCGAAGGAGGGTTGCCCTATCCTCGGCCACTACTCCATGAACTATTTGGAGCTGTTTAAGAAAAGCAGGTTTGTTTTGACGTCAACGGACTTCAGGTGGGAAAGATCGTCAAAGAAAGGCTGGCTCAAGTGAGTCCACCTTCTTGTGGCAAGAGCTGAACGGTGACATAGAAGATGAAACATCGTTTCTTCCTCCTACGCACTGCCACAGCTCCTCCAGTAGTTTTGATACACTGTCCTGGCCACCTAGCCAGTGTCCTGGCTAGGTGGGAGGTATTAGAGGCCATTGGGAGTGATATAAGATCTTCGAAACGCCTGCGATTAAACTCAGACCACATCTGTCTGTCAAGTACGTTCCTCCCTCCATCTAAGATTGGCCTTTTTTTAAGATATCCTCTTTCAGGAGCAACTTGCAGTTCGCAAATGGAACTCCCGCATGTCTATTGATGCTTGTACCTGGCAGTATTGAGCTATTTCTAGCAAGATCATCGGCTTCACAATTTCCCTGAATGTCCCTGTTTCCAGGTACCCATACCAGGTTTACGTTCATTACGTTAAATTATCAACAAGATTTAACGAATTTGAATCATTTATGGATGGAATGTATGCAGTATAAATCATATAGAAGATTGTATCTAGAAAACTGCTCTGTGTGAAATGCTGCCAAGTTTGATTGAAACTTCTTACGTAATTGAATACATTTACAAACATTCTTATACCATCAAGTTTTCACATTATAAAACACTTAAATGATAAAACCGAGTTACTCTAAACATATTTACTTACCTTATCTCAATGAACTTTTAACTTTTAAATTTGTTTAAACGATAAAATATAATGTCTGAGAAAAGTATTCTTGCTTTCAAATAACTTTGAAGTGTTGACATTTCTATAAAGGATGTGTTTATTGAACTTACGATAACGGTAAAGAATTTCATCACTTTAAAGAACGGGAAAGTATTTCTTTCTATCTTCTATTAAATTTGTAAGAAGTAGAAACCACAAGTAATTTAATTAATTTATCGTGATATTGTTTGGTTAATTCTTAATTTGTTTTCACTGCATTTACAATTAAAGTATCTTGGAAAGTAATGTTAGAGCAAGCAGTTAACGATAATAATAATGTTAGAGCAAGCAGTTAACGATAGCTGAATCATGGAACAACTAACAGTGATTATCTCTTCGGTATAAAATTTTTTACATGTACCCCCTAATTAATGAAATCAAAACTTCCCAGAGGAATTTTGGTCAAAATGACATTTTCAAATTATTTCAACTGGCAGTTAAAGGTTTTTATACCCTGTGTATATGTATCTACAATATCAAGGTACTTATACTAAGTTTAGTTCCTTAAAAATAGTAAAGCTTAAAAATATCGAACTAAATTTTGGTAGAGGTTACTCATAAAATCTCCTAAAGAATCCATTTCCGATTGTCCGTCTGTCTGTCAACTCATAAACGAAAAGAGATATCAAGCTAAATTTTTTTAAGCGTGCTCAGGGCGTAAAAAATGAGGTTGAGTTCTTAAAGGAGCTACATAGGTTAAGATCATTCTGTAAATCGTTAGAGATAGAACAAAAGCTTAAATAAAAATAATGTTCTTTATCAAAAAATAAACAATTTTTGCTTGAAACATTTTTCGCTAACATAACTGTTTTTCCGTGAGGGTGCAAATTTGGTTAGAAACATTATATAGTATGTATACAGGTATTGTATATATTTTAAATTTATACGTTACATATATTATGTATGTGTTTGGTTAGTAGCATATACTATATCCACTGACGAAGTGAGAAAAAAGATACTCTGATGGCTTTGTGGGTAAGATTAGCCAGCAGCTTTCTTCACTTACATGACGTAAAATACAAACGATTGCGTATTCAACACTGTACGTACATGATATACCAAAAATTAATTCTTTGTTTTCACTTGTTTATTCGTAAACTTTAAATGGCAATTGATAATAACCCATATTTTTAATCTGCTTCTTGGCTTAGTCAGCGGACCAGGGCTGGAATAACCATTTCGAGGTTTCTAGACAATACTATTTTAGGTGTCCCTTTTCCGAAGTTTGAAAATTATCAGTTCTTGTCAACTTGATGAAGGGATGTGAATAAAATGAGACGCGGGTATTTTAATGGATACGTTACGTAACGTAACGCATCCATATTATCAGCTCCAGTATTCGATGCTAGATGGTTCTGTTCTGAAGTATGAAATATTTCATCTACTAAAGAATGAGGATTTAAAGTTTCCAATTCAATTTTCTTCCTATGAACTTGCGGGACCCTTAAACAGTTGCATACTCTGCTTTGTGGTAAATACGGCTTTGTGGCGGAGTTTATCATTTATAAGCCAAATGTTCTAAACATAAAGAAATTGAAGACGTTTACATACAACATTTTGTAATGAGAATTCCATAAATTTAAATTAAGAAAACGTTGTTACCTTACAAACCATAACGAACATTGCAAAAGAACATAAACTGATTAAATGTAACAATGATTTATTTTATTCATTTTAACATTTTTGTAAAGTAATTTTAATATAATTATGTGATATATATTTTAATTATATCGTACACAAAATAAATATAAATTAAGTTGATTTAATAACTTGGTTAGAGCTCCTGTACTTGTAAATAAACTAAGTACTAACTAAAAGATGCGATTATGTATACTCGTGTGTCACAAAAATGCAAGTTTTATATCATTCTAAGTATTTAAACTACGACATTATACCATGTGTGTTTGTACCATCTAGGCATATACATATCTGTAGTATGACAGAATACATCCGTTTAGTAATGCATCTAAGCGACAGGTATTATATACATGTATTGAACATTAGTTGGAAGACGCTTGGAAAGTGAGAGTTTTTTAGTTACAGATAACTAGTAAGTTCATCAAAACTCCCACTCTCTGCATGCATACAACAGAAGATCTGTCGTATCGTATCTGCAGTCTTACAATACATGTATATAATACCTCTCGCTTAGATGCATTACTAAACGGATGTATTCTGTCATACTACAGATGTGTATATGCCTAGATGGTACAAACACACATGGTATATGAATCACATGTAATGTTATAGTAAAACACTTAGAATCTCGCGAGGTAGAACAACTACTTGTGGTGTCTCACCTATTCTCGCATCACCTTGCCCGACTTCACAGGCAACACTAGGCACAAAAAATATTTAACTTTACCTGACTCGGTTAAAATGAATCACCCTGTATTTCGAATTATTTAAATAACTATTTAGAATGAAAACTTTGATGAATAGACGAAATCTTAACATTTTTAAACAACGCTTTGCATTTCTTTTTTTTTCTCGAAAATTGTCTTTTCTTCTAGAAAATGAATAGTTTTTTATATCATAGCACAAAGTTTCTTTTCTACATAAAAACTAACTTGAGACGAAAACTATTATAAATAGCATAAAGCTAAAAAAGTTGAAAACATGAAAACTTGAAGAAAAAAAAAACAGTTGCTAGTGATAATGTTACTTTACTTTAAAAATATTTTCTAACTAGTGATTTTTCTTTTGTAACAAAAAATTGTTTTTAGGGAAAACATTCAGAGAAAACGTAAATCAAAGTAAATGCCTTTCAGATCGCAAGTAAATTCATCAAATTTATCAAATCTTTTTTTATAAAAGAAGTTCCTGTAGGAACGCATAAATTTGCCTGTGTTATCATAACGAAGTTATGGAACTAACACGGGTAACGCCAGGAATTACGATTTGTTTGACAAAATCGCCTTAGAATACTATGAAATAAACTCACATCAAACGTACAAAAACTTATGTCCTGCTATCCAACCAACAAATTGCTTAATCGTGTTAGGAAGCTACAAAATTGGACCTCGCACAAATTATATGTAATCTGAATTTCGGTCAAACTTTTTCAAATTTTGGGAAATGATAGTCATTCTGAATAAAAGTTTCCATGGTCACAAGTCATGAAAATGACAGGATTTCAAGTTATCACTAAATTAAAATTGGAAAATATACTCATTTATATAAAAAAAATTATTGTAATTTGATTGTCAACAATCATGTACGTATATATGTAGCTGAAAATATTGATCTTAACACTTCATATTATTGATCCATTGAACATTTAACACTGCTTCTTTTTTGAATTTCGTAACATATTCTTCAAAAAAACAAGAATTAAAAAACAACACTCTTACATTAAAAAACACACGTATGCATGTAGTTATACATATCTGTATATGTATTTGCCTATACACAAATAGGCATATATTATACAAATAAGTACATTTTCCAACTTTAATTTAGCTATAACATGAAATCCTGTCATTTTCATGACTTGTGACTAACTTTAAAGAATGACTTAGACTATCATTTGTATTTGAAAAAGTTTGACCGAAATACAGATTACATCTAATTTGTGCGAGGTCATAGTTTTTTCTAACAATTTTTAAAGAGAAACATATGCTCAATTTACTTACGTCACCATGTCGTAAAGAAAGAGTTAGATGTTTCTTGTAAGCCAATGTAATTGTTTGAAAAACGAATGAAAAGTTTTTAAAAAGTATGTTAAATGTATGTTTTAAGTTTTTGTTAACTTTAATTCCAAGTTTACTGCTGTACAATTCTTTAAATAATAAAATTATTTAATTCAATAACATTGAACAGCGGCTGCTGTTATACTGCAATCATAAAACTTGATATTTTATTAACTTGTTTTGAATTTTTTAATAATTATGGGAAAATTGATATTATACGGAGTGTTAATAATTAAATAAAAACTTTGACGCAGGTTATACTAGGGCTTACTTACATCTTATTTGGCCAATAGACCGGTGGTCGAACTGGCTTAATTTTTATCTTTTTCACACTGTCTGGGACAGTAATTTACTTTTTTTTTTGAAATAAACTAATTTTGGATCAAAATTTGCATTATCAAAGGTTAGTTTTTCCTACCATTCAACTTTTTGCTAGATATCGGGATCAAGAACCTACAATCTTGATACCTAAGGTAAAGCTAGGTTAAGTTTGACAACAAATTTGGAAAGTATGACTCAAATTTGATACAATTAATTACTTGGTTTATCAAAATTGGATAAAATGTGGATGTAATTGAGCTTCATTCAATTTTTTGGATTTTGATGACATCATGAAGTTCAAATTTTATCCGATCGGAATAGAATTTTTTTGGAACCCAATAATTTTACCCACAATTGGTTAAATTTATGATGTTAGCTTTCCGCTACCATTCACCTTTGTGCTACATTTCAGGACGAAGACCCGAAATTCTTGAAACCTATTAAAAGCAGGTTAATTTTGAATACAAATTTGAAAAGTATGACCCAAATTTGGTAGAATTCCATAATTAGTTTATCAAAATTAATCGGATAAAATTTGGATGTGCTAGAGAGCGTAATTCAATAATTTGTTATTTCGATGACGACGTCATAAAGTAGATTTTTTTTTGGCAAAACAGCCAAGTTTTTTTGGATCTACTAATCTTGGGCATTGGGCAAAGAGTTGAGTTCTGTGACTTCTGGCCAGAAATTTGATTTAGAATTCTTCTGTAACATCTTCAATTCTTGGCCACTTCTTCTAAGATTCACTCCCATCTCCAGGTTAGTTTTTAAACTGTAATTTTTCCAAAACTATAATATATCACATGGTTAGAACAACTGTGTAGATAAAAAACACATAAAATTTTAGACACGCGTTATTTCAATTTTAAATTTAATAAAACAATAATAATGATATGTAATAAAGCTGTTCGTTCGTTCAACTTTTATATTATAACGTAAAGCGTATATGTATGTCGTTAAGCTTTCCAACAAGCTTTTAAATTGATAGTAGTATAACATCGCCATCATTTTGCGTTCTTTAAATTACATTTACGGCTTTTTTTTTTAATAATTTTTTTTTTAATATGATTTCGTTGTTTGCTTACCATTCATTTATCGTTAAAAAAATTAAATTTTATTTTAATCGACCTAAGAAAGAAATTGCTTATAACCATCAAAAATATTCCATAGTTTTATTACAGAAGTGAATTCAGTTAATTTTGATATGATACAACTCCCAACTTGCCGAGTAAAAGTTGCTACCGATCAAAAATCCTTGTCGCCATAATTTTGGAATTAAATAGTCTTTAAGTTTGAATTTACGAAATTGTGTATAACAGCTCTTTACCTGTCCAAAAAAAGTCTTAATGGGCCCAAAGAACCCGACAACCACACTCACACTGCTAACCAGCGGTGGATTTACAATAGGAGCAGTTGGGGCTAGTGCCCATGGCGGCAAAATTTGGAGAGTGGAAGAAAATTCGCAATTTTAAAAGTCAAGCGTGTTTGCCAGTGAAAAAAATTATTATAATATAATTATGAGTTAAGCTGAGTGCAAAATGTATAACTCTAAGAAATCAATTATTTGCCCTAGCGTAGGCAGTCTATTTCTTTATGGCAAAGCTTAAGAATTTCCTCACTTCAAATTTCTTCTGATTCAGTTTGATTAATATTAGAAATGTTTTCTTAGTTATTTTTCTAAATCTAGCCCTGATCACTTTGTACAAATCTATCAACAGGCTATTACTAGAAATATCATTTTATAATACAAGTACCTTAAATGAAAAACCAATTTTAATTTTTAATTAAAGTAAGCCTGTTTTCTTTTTTGTAAACTAAAATTAATAGATAAAAAAATAACAATTTTTGTTTATATATCTACCTCAATTTTCATTCAAGTATAAAAAAAACATGATTGATGTATTTTATAAATAACACTTATAGCTGAAGGGAAAAAATATAATAACTTCGAAAGTGTGTTTTACAAACTTAAACATTATTTAATAATATTTTGTACAAAAAAGTTAGATAAGAGCGAATTCGATTACCTTTATCGGTAGTTCAGTAGAACAAATAATCAAGGATACACGTTTAACGAGTGAAACGAGAGTAGAAAAGGCTTCTTGTCAAATTAATTTCAACATCCCCAGCAGAAAAATAAAAGAAACTTCAAGGGCTGTTACTTGAAGACAGTCTGACGCGATCTCAATGTACGAAGGGTGCCTATGATGACAGCCTTCTGCATGGCAGAGATAAGGTGTAGAAGATGAGACCTGCAGACTGGAATTTGGGAAAGATTCGTCTCGAGAGTGGGACGATGGGACGAATTTTGCCAAGGCCACCGATAATGAGAACACCCATTTTGACTGGGTAGCCAGGGTGTAGTTGTCGTAGTTCTTGCAAGAGATCAAGATATTTAGTCCGTTTTGACTCCTCCTTCCAGACTATGTTCGTTTCTGCGGGCGCAGATAACTCGATAACGTACATAGTCTTGGATGAGATATCGTAGAGCACTATTTCAGGCTTAGTAGCGGAGAGCTGTCTGGTAGTTGGGAACGAGAAATTCCATTTCTCGTTCTTGCTGATGGACTTGATCCTGCCTGGAGCATACGGCAGGACTGGCGTAGGGTCATTATCATCCAGAAACAAACAAATCTACCCAACAGGGAAATCGAAAACCCTGTACTAACAAAATAAACAGCCCAGTAATAATAAATCTTCTCGAAAATAAATATTTATAGTAAATTGTATTTGATTTCAGTTCACAAATTGATTGAAATAGGATGAGATTTAAGTAAATTAATGAGTTGTATAATTGTATTTAGTAAATAAGTATATCAAGCCCTTTTACATTAACAATATTATACACAATGTTCGATTTACATCTAGGCATATAAATATCACGAGTATGGCAGAGTACATGTGTTAAGCACTGCATCTTAGTAAGAGGTATTATAGATGTTATATAAAATTGTAAAAGTGACTTGTATCGTGGCTTATCTGTTGTACTTCATCCATTCAACTAAGAAACTCCCACTCTCCAAGCGTCTTACAACTATCTCAACGCATATCAAACCTCCAACACATGTATATAATACCTCTCACTCTGTCATACTCGTGATATTTATAGCCCTAGATGTAAATCGAACATTCTGTATATTTTAGAAATACAAATAATTAATTTAAATAGCTTTATCATCCAAAATAGATAAATGATTTAGTTTATTATTAATTGTGTTTATATAACGAAAACTTTTAAGTCAATTTGCTATAATACTTATAGTTTATTAGTCAAATTTTAATGATATTTAATTGATTTCGAAAATAAATCATCACTATTTCAATTAATTATAATTTCCATAAAATGGCTATTAAAACTTATTCAATTTATACTAAAAGGTCATTAATTGAAATCACTCTTCTTTAATTGACATTTACAAAAGTACATGAGATGAAAAAGTACGACAGCAAATAACAAATATTATTTTGATTTTACTGTGTTTTCTACATAGTAGTTTCATTTACATGATTCAACCCCTCGTCATTTCGATTAGTCTATACGTTTAAAGCTTTCAAATAGAACTCGACATTAAAAAGTGTCGTTTCGTTTATGTTTTGCTGGCTATCTTTCGCCAAGTGTTTATGTCCTACTGAGCAATTTTTGGCTCAGCAAAAATCATGGAACTCGCTTATCGCGTGTTTGTAATTGAACTCCTCCTAAGCGGATGGACCAATTTTGATGAAATTTTGTGTATGAGTTCAAGTGGATGTGATAATGATACGATTCACAATACGGTCCACTGCATAAATGTTTTTGAAGGTTCCGCACCAAAAAATTAAAACCAATGAAATAAATGGTGGAAGCGCATTTAAATTATATATTACATTACGTCTTACTATTCAAATGTATTTATTTGCACTACAATTATATTTATCTAGAATTGGGACAGTTATTTGAATAGTATTGAGGTATTATTTATTATTATTTAGGTATTGTGAATAGGTATTTATTAGAGCTATATGCGATCGCAACGAGCTCCACTGCGGAGGTTCCAGCCAGACCATAGGCCGAAGATCAGGATAAAGACCGAACGCCAGAGCAAAGATCAGTTGTGGCAAAGTTTTAAGTTTTCTCTTCCGTCGACAGTTCCCATGAAAACCTTTTTTTATTGTTAATTCTAGGATGCTGCCTATATTCACTTTCATAGTTATCCTACAACTTTTTACAGGATTAAGTGGCGTTTCATATACATCGAAGTATTTTGGAGTGCCCCATTATGTTATATATGTAGAAAATTGTTAAAAGATTAATAGTTTTAAATAATCGCATAACTAAATCTCATAATCCTTGTGTCTGTGAATTATGGAATCTAAACAAAACATTTCATTTAACAAAAAACTATACAAAACATCTCTTGTTTCAGACAAACAAAAAGTTTTCAGTTTATAAATAGGTATAATAAAACAATACACGTCTAAAACTATATTTTTTGTTAAACACCAATGAACAAAGTATGTTGACCTCCAATTCAAAGGTGGTTTTTTTTTTTCAAAAAGCTGTCTTACAGGGCATAAAGTTGGAAAAGATGCATCGTCATATACCTCGGACCAAGTATAACATGCTCATTTACTTCATTTTTATTTTTTTATGCGAAAACAAAATGGAATATTCATTAAACGGAAGTCATTTGATCTGTTTTATTTCAATACATTAAAGCTTATTATCATGTGTTTCAACTTCTAGAAATTACCGAGAAACAATCAGATAAGGCTGAATGAGAAAAAAGTAAATACATTTATATATCATACTACATTTTTTATACCATGTATATATGAAATATACATAGTATATTAAGTTTAGTCCCAAGTTTGTAATGCTTAAAAATAATGATGCTAGGAAAAAAATTTTGTCATAGGTATTCATAAAATCACCTAATTAGTCCATTTCCGGTTGTCCGTCCGTCCGTCCGTCTGTGGACACGATAACTCAAAAAGGAAAAAAGATATCGAGCTGAAATTTTTACAGCGAACTCAGGACGTAAAAAGTGAGGTCAAATTCGTAAATGAGCATCATAGGTCAATTGGATCTTGGGTCCGTAGGACCCATCTTGTAAACCGTTAGAGATAGAACAAAAGTTTAAATTTAAAAAATGTTCCTTATCAAAAATTAAACAACTTTTGTTGAAACATTTTTTCGTAAACGCCACTGTTTACCCGTGAAGGTGCCAATTAGGCGGAAATTTTATAATATGTACTATACTTGATTATCAGTTATGTACTTATGTGTCACATGTTTGTATGTGTAATGTGATAAAGAAATCAACACTGACTATGCATGGTATGTCAACAATTAACTCAGTCAATTGTTTGTTATCATTTGTTTTTTTTTTTTAAATTTTCTACACGATTAAATTTGTTAATAAATGTTAAATTGCTTTTAAAAATCATTAAATGTAAAAATTGTAACAATTTTTGTTATTTGGTATAGATGATCATTTCATATTACGATAGCGAAGCGAGAAAAATAAAATATAAGAAGGGATTTTTCCTCCTGTTTTATTGGTGTGAAAAGAAATGAAGTGTAATCTGTTGTAAGAGATAGGTTTTTTCATTTTATATTTAACAAGTGTCTATTGGAAAAAAAAATGGTTTAAATGCAACCATGTATCGATAAACAATTATGTTCAATTTTATGATGGTTCTAAGTTTGGTTTATACGACCATAAAATACTTTCTATTCGATGTTTAATAATTTGTTCGGAATAGGGTATTCTACTGTATTTGAAAAGGTACTTCAAAATGTTGATTTTGCTGATAAAAAGCCACCAAAAATTTATTTCAGAAAAATACACATGCTTTCTTGCCAAAAACAAATTTTAAACTTTTTTTAAATTACGCGGGCATCCAATTTGGTGACGTAATATCGGTATCATTATACGAAGTAACACAGATAAGTTTGACATATATATTCATAGACAACTGATTATAGTTGCTCCTGAACGAAAACAGCCTAAACGCGTTTCAGATTTGAGAGACCATTCCGGCAGAGTAACTCTGATAATTAATATAACTCATACAATTCTTCTACTTCGTATGCAATGTTTTGCAAAGTTATTTCTGCAAACCGAGCTGTTTTGCATTCTTTTGAAGCAGCAGAAGGTCCCAGTACAGAGTGATCAATTCATACTTCGTTACCAGAAAATCCGCTGTATCTCCGAAAATAATTCGAATTTTGTTAATTCCGTTTAAGGACTACTACCTTAAAAGTATTTTCACTTTTAAGTAAATTTAGACCAACAATATTTTGATCGTATATAAGAAGCTTTATTTATTATTTTTTATAAGGGTTTTTTCCGTCTGATTTGTTTCCTACTTTCCAACATATTTTCCGCTGAATCATCGTTCTTTAACACCAAAACAACAAATTTATAATTAAATATATAATAAGAATTCACATTTTGATTCATTAAACACTTACTTAAATACAATTTTTTTTATTTTGTTACAGTGAACGATGCATCTGGTCGTTATAATGGACAATTCTTTTTTGGAAATGATTTTTGGTTGGGTTCAAAAACATTATGTTATGAATTACAGAATGAATATTATAATTTATTTATACCACCATTCGAGGCACATTTTTATATGACAAAATTACGAATGCATTTGAATGAAATTACACCAAATGTAAGTATTATTTATTATTATTAATGAATTTTAATTTATTTATGTGTGTCGTTACTATGGTAACTCCCTGAAATAAAACTCATGCACTGAGCGAATAGAGGATTCATGCTGTTATTGTTTTATTCAAGGAGGAAAGTATAATGAATACGAACACTTACGATCAGAAAAAATTATGTCTCAAATTTATCATCGAAGTATATGATTCCCGCTTAATATACCTAAATAAATAACTATACGCAATAACTAACGCAAGCTTAAAGAGCTGATATTAGAGTGATCGTAGAGTTACTCACAGGGCATGATAACCTGAACAAGTTCCAACATCAGATTGGAAAAAGACAATCTTCCGCGTGTGACAGATGCGGAGAAAATTCAGAAGAAACATCGATCCACTTTCTCTGTTACTGCCCGGCGCTCATACAGCAGCAAAGAAAATGGTTTGGTCTGGCCATAGTCGAGCCAGAAGAAATTAGGAAACTCAGCGCTAGGCAAATCCTGGGTTTCAGTACATCAGTTGGTTATAATAGCCACTGAAAAGTGTAGCGGGGATAGAGTACAAGGGTCTATTTGGCTAGGTGCTCTGAACCATTGCTTCGAGGCGCGATGCTCGAGCATGGCCCGCTAACCTCCATACCATACCATACCAACGCAAGCTTGGTGTTCATAAAATCACCTAATTAGTCCATTTCCTGTTGTCTGTCTGTCTGTCACCTGCCCGTCTATCATCACCATTACTCAAAAACGAAAAGAGATATCAAGCTGAAATTTTTATAGCGTGCTTCGGACGTAAAAAGTGAGGTTGAGTACGTAAATGAGCAACATAGGCCAATTGAGTCTTGGGTCCTTAGGACTCATCTTGTAAACCATTAGAGATAGAACAAAAGTTTAAATATAAAAAATATTCTTTATAAAAAAATAAACAACTTTTGTTTGAAACATTTTTGCGTAAACATCACTGTTTGTCCGTGAGAGGGCAAATTTTATAGTATGTGTTATATGGGAATATCAGTTATATTTGTGTGACATGTATATGTATGTGTAATGTGATAGAGTATCAACACTGTCTTCACATGGTATTTCAACAATTAACTCAGTCAATTGTTTGTTTTCACTTGTTTTAAGTGAAAATTGATATCGAGTTCAAATTTTTTGTACATTCTATACAAGCATCATTGATTACAAAATCAATACATAATATTTAAAGTCATTAAAATCGAATTAACAGCAAAAAACATCTACTTATAAAAAGAAACATTTTTTTTGATTTATATGTTGAGATAAAAACCAATTTTGTTTATTTATTTTTTTTTTTTAAATATGTATATTTTTACTTTATTTTTTGTTACAGGCACGTTTTATATCATTGGGATTATGTTTACCAAAAGCATGTACTGTAAAGGATATACGCTCAATTTTACAAAAACATATTGTTGAGTCCACAAGTTTATTAACATCCACGTCACTGGAATTGTTAAGTGTACGTCCAGTACCTGGTGAATTTAATCCATACGATCATGTTTCATTTTATATTGCTGTGTAAGTTTATAGTATTTTTCTATTATTCTTTTTTTTTAATAGACAACCGTTTTTACATAAATGTACATGTTTTGCATATAAGCGTATTGGTATGTATGTCTGTTCTATGTAATTTGATATACTTAGTTTTATATTTGTATAGATAGAAGCTTTTATCTAAATTTGTTTTTGGTTAAAATGGTCAATATACTTTATTTCGTTGTACTTTATTTTTAAACCATGCTTTTGTTTGGCCTTGAATTTATAATATATTTTTACTTCGAATATATAGTATTAGAATTCCAGAAGCATAAAATCAGTGGTGTACCGAATCTATCAAACTAAAAGGGCCCTCAAATTCTGGACTAGCAAACTTCGTATTGAACAAGCTCTAATTTATTTACCCCTTAAAAAAATCGAGACAATTATTTCGTTTCTGATTTCGATAAAACTGTATTTATAAGCTAATTATGACCCAAAAAAATTCAAAACTCGTTTCATTTGAAGATTGGATGAATTGTTTTCGAGAAATCCACTAAAATTGCTTTTAAAGGGATGATATCTTAAAAACTATTCTCCCAATCATCGAATAAATCCAATTTTTCTATTTTTTAGGACAAAATTACCTTTTAAACAAAGTTTTATTAAATTCGGAAACAACAAAATTGTGTTTTTTTCGACTAATTCCAAGGGGTAGAAAAATTTTAAAAATTTATATTTACATTTATGACGTCATACTGAAGTCCTGTAATTTAATTCCCGAAAAGATTATCTACTTTGTGTATGTATTCTCTAGAGTAGGCATGGTCAAACGTGACTTGGAAAACTAAAATACGAGTAAGACAGTGACAACCTAACCAGTGACAACCAAAAATACGAGTAAAACAAAGAGACAACATTTTTTTTCTACCTATCTCATTACTATTAGAGAAACTGAGATAGGTAGAAGAGTCGAATATCCGTCTCGCTTCTTCCTCTATGAGCAATGCGGATTTGGATAAAGAGACACATAATAATGTTTATGGCACACAATAAAGTTATTACAATGGTGACTTTGACGTAAAATAACTCGCCCATGCCTGCTCTAGAGAATACAATAAATAAAATATCTTCATAAAATAACCTTTTTTTGTTTCAGAATAAGTACCATAATTGTGACAATATTAGTATTAACATCCTCATGTTACGAATGGCTATTAAATCGACGTATTGCAACAATAAAACAACAACAAAAATATACAATAAATATTGAAAACAATAATGAACATAATAATAACAACAATGGTGCTGATATTAGCAATGGGACAACAATACACACAAACAACAACAACAATAATAATAATACAATTAATTTAGTTTTAATGAAAAAACAACATAAACAAGCAGCAACAACAGCATCCACCGAACATAGAATATCAATGGTACATCAACAACATTATCCACCAACAACAAATCATGATAATGGAAATGCTGGCGATGGTAATGGAATGACAACGAATGCAAATGCAAATAACAATAATAATAATAATAATAATAATAATAGCAGTGCAGCTGAAAATTTAAATAATAAAACGTTAGGACAAGGTATGTCATATAATTTAATTAAAATGTGCACAATGGTGTGAATTTTAAAATTTATACACGATTGGAAATTTTGTAGTTGAAAATATTGATCTTAACACTTCATATTATTGATCCATTGAACATTTAACACTGCTTCTTCTTTGAATTTCGTAACATATTCTTCAAAAAAACAAGAATTAAAAAACAACACCCTTACATTAAAAAACACACGTATGCATGTAGTTATACATATCTGTATATGTATTTGCCTATACACAAATAGGCATATATTATACAAATGAGTACATTTTCCAACTTTAATTTAGCTGTAACATGAAATCCTGCCATTTTCATGACTTGTGACCATGGAAACTTTTCTTTAGATAGACTTAAATTAACATTTCAAAATTTGAAGGGTATTGAACCTTTAAGGAAATTTTTGAAAAAAAAGAATGAAAAACTTTTCTAGAAAATACTTAAATTATCGAAAACTAGAACAAATGGCGGCCTTCCGTCAATTTTACGCACCCTTTTCATTATCTTAAATACTTCATTTGATGTAAAATTGAATACCTCTTGTTCTTGTTATTTTATTAGCAATATCAAAATTGAAAATGTTTTCATCTTTCGATTTGTACACTTTGTATCCATCAATATTATACAGGAATTGTACTAAATTGAAATGCTGTACGGGAATAAAGGAAGAAAAAGAATGGAAAGTCATTTTCACAATTCAATGTTGCTTCCTTACGCTTGCACAATGCTTGTCCTTCAAGTTTATTATTATCAATATCTTCAAGTACGTTTTAACAATAAAAATACAAAATTACAGCGATAAATTATTTTTAATAAGTTTTACATGTTAATTTAATAAATCTCATATTCAATTCTATAGTTTAGAATGATGTATATGTTTACAGAAAATAGAATTTTTCTTTCAAATGATTAATGAAGTTTCTAAAAGAGAACTAGAATCAAAACCCGATTTAGAACAGCGAACTTGAACGTAGTTATTTGTAGTATTAATACTACATTATAAAAAATTGCTTTGCTATTTTTACCAAAAGGAAGTGAAACGCACTATTTTTTTGGTGAAAATATAATCCTGGTTTGTGATTTTATCAACCTTTTTTTGCCACAAAAAATTAAAAATAATATTTACAAGTTTTTTGGTAAAATTACATAACTTTCAACATTTAAAATATGGTAATTTTTCTTAACTTATTTGGTAACCTTCGATAACACGGCATTCCACTATGCCGCATTTGAAAATGATAACAAACAATTGACTGAGTTAATTGTTGAAAGATCCTGTAGAGAAAGTATTGAACATAAGTGCTTGAATTATTTTTTATAAATTAGAAGAGTTTATAAAACCAATACAAATATGGACATTTATTTGGTTTTCGAAAATTTCGAAAGTTCTCGAAAGTATTTTCTAGAATTTTTTCATTTTTCGAGGATTTTTCACAAGAGTACTCGTTAATGCTACCTGCAAATTTTCAAATACCAATCTTTTATAGTTTTGGGGAAAATGAACAATAAAGTTTTTCCCTAATTTACATTTTTTTTAAAATGTTTTAAACAAAAGTTGTTTATTTTTTATAAAAATTTTTTTACATCTGTTGTTCTACCTGTAACGATTCACAAGATGGGTCAGAATGCTCATTTACGAACTCAAACTCAATTTGTTGTTCAACGTCCTGAGATTTAAGATAATTTATTTCGGAGTTTGAGTTTATAATAAATAGATAAACACATATAAATAATTTTCTAAACCAATAATTTTCTATGCACACCAAACCCTCATTTATTTATTTACAGTTTAAAGGGAAACAACATTAATTACCTTCTGGAAAATATATATCAATGACTTTGATTGAGTGACTTGAGAATAAGAAGAAAGGTTATTCAAAACCTACTATGTAGAAGGTTTATGCGCTGTAGGCATAAATGAATTAAAGCAAATAATCGACGGCTACTATATGCAGACCCTCCATATTCCTGTCAATATTCTCCTATAATCTTTTTATTTCTTTTCTCTCATAAATCGGTTACGATGGTCAACCTATCTACAGTTTTTATACCAAGTTTAGTCCCAAGTTTGTAACACCTAAAAATATTCATGCAAGGCGCAAAATTTTGGTGTAGTCGTTCATAAAATTTCCAGTTGTCCGTTTGAATGTCTGTCTGACTGACAACACGATAAATCATAAAAGGAAAAAGATATCAATCAGCGTGCTCAGGACGTAAAAAGTTCGTCAATGATCAACGTAGTTCAATTGGGTCTTGGGGTCCGTAGGACCCATCATCGTAAATCTTTAGAGATAGAACAAAAGTTAAAATGTAAGAAATGTTCCTTATACAAAAATAAACAACTTTTGTTTCAAACCTTTTTTCGTAAACATCACTGTTTCATGTCATGTGTGTGTGACATGTATGTATGTCTGACCATCTAAGAGTGGCTATATCTCTTTACTTACATGGCGTAAAAAAACAAACGATTCCGTAATCAACACTGTCTATACATGGTATTTCAACAATTAACTCAGTCAAGTGTAAACAAAAAACTATTAACTTCGGAAAATTTTCAGGGCCTGTTCGTATACTTTATCGAACGGTTGACGTGAATGCTGACGGTTTATACTTCAAAGACTAAAAAGAAAATACGCCTTTCGTTTAAAATTCATTAAGATATAAATGTAATGCCAATACTCTCAATGGTTTTCGTATTGTCACATGATATGATGGCTAGTGACATGGCTATTTACGTAAATTTTCTTTCACCTACAACATGATACCTATACTTGTTTATCGATGTGTTTAAAGAGACACGTTTATATAGTTACCCTTCAGAAGATGTCTCATCCATCACTTTCAAAACATTTTTATGTTATTATCTTTATAATGTCATTTTCCCACCCTTCATTTTAATGCTTTAAAACATTCCGTCATTCCTATTATTTTGTATAACGCAATATATTTTTGACGAAATGGGAACAAATGGAATTTTTTGTATATTTTAGTAATGTGCGTTTTGTGTTAAATTGGTCTATTTGAAACCTTTTAAATTATTTATGTTTTTATTGAAATTATAATTCAATTTAATTGTAAAACGAATAATTCAGTACATTTTTATTGGCAGGGAGCATTGTAGATGGAGGGGGCAGCTAAATTGACTGTAGCGCTGTTATCCTATAAAATTTGTAATAAATTATGCGTTTTATTTAAAATATGCGTTTTATTTTAAATTTGGTTTAAATATTTTTTTCCGTAAACTTAAAATTAATTAATAAAAGTACACAAATTCAGTGAGAGAAATTCAAATTTTAAAACGGACGTGACATCATAGTATGTGGCTTTTCAGACTTGTAGACATACTTTATGGTATTAATTACTTATATTTTGTATGGTATTACCATGGATATATACTATAATTACTACATGCGTGGGTATTACACCTGTAGTAAACAGTACATTGAACGTATAATTATGTGAGCTGTCACCAAAAATGACAGTTCATATAATTATACGTAATCAACAGAAAGCGCCAAAAAGACTGCGTTTAAATATCTCAAAATTATTCTCTATTTTAAATATTTTTGTACACTTACTTACTTTTACTTACTTTTTGCAATGAATTAAAAATATAACAAAATTACATGAATATTCGCTATTGTATTATAATATCCTTAAAAAATTAGAATTTCTGACACTATGCCCATAGTGTGAGGCAACAGACAGCCATAACACTGAATTTCGAGAACTAGAAATTGAATTATTTTGGGAAAATAGGTACTCGTTCAAAGGATATGACAAAACTCGGTACAATTGTTTCAATTGAATCGATTAATGCGCTTATAATTCGTAACTATTGACATTGACCCTCTTTTAACTAAAGTTTGTGACCTTATTCGCAGATCATCCTGTATTTTTGCTTGTATAGAAACAAATGTGTAAACTAAATAATTAATTTGTATTTTTTCAACAGGTTTTCTCTCACAGTTATTATTATGTTTTTCGGCAATATCAAATGGGAAAAAAATTCTATCATTTGAGAAACCATCTGGTGATGCTATTACATGTATACATGGTCTACGTTTCCTGTCCTTATGTTGGGTGATCATGGTTCATACATATTTAAGTGTATTTCAACATGCGACAAATAAAACATTACGGAGCATTACTGAACGTTACTTTTTATTTCAAACAATATCAAATGCAACATTCTCTGTCGATACATTCTTCTTTATTAGGTGAGTATTCAGAGCATTTTTCTATCCTTTTTCAAGGGCTTTTTTTATACTCTGTATATATGAAATATATATCAAGGTATGCTAATTTTAGTCCCAAGTTTGTAACGCTTAAAATTATTGATGATACGAACAAAATTTTGGTATAGAGATGTTCATATGGCCAACTTATAAGTACATATCCATCTATCCGTCTGTCTGTCTACACTATAACTCGCGATTTTTGGAAACTTAGCTATAAAATTTTCTCAATCAAGTCGGTTCGATCGTTTAGGAGACTACAATGTCACTGAGAAGCACACGGGCGCACTGCAGATAAACACTTTAAACTTATAACACTCCTTCTTAAATCAATATCAAAGTGATGGTCAAGGACATCAGATGAAATGAAAGGGATACTTAAAGAGCTATCATTTTTTGGGACAAATTTTTTGAAAAAAAATCTTGAAAATACTTTCCAAATTCAAATACATGGCGGCCGAAAATCTGTCATAATTATATTGGTTTTTTAAACTCTTCTAATTTATAAAAAACTAGCTGTGAACTACCCGCTTTGCTGTGCAACATTCCCACTTTCACCCCTCCCTCCATATTCTATATCCTTTTCTAGGTTACTATCTATCACCTAACTAAATTTCATCAAAATCCGTTCAGCCGTTTAGGCATGATAGACCAAAACTCCCAGCAAAAACCATAAAAAAATCACTAACTCAATTCAGTTTTCTGCCTACTTCCTACCCCCTAAGTACGATGACGTCATCATTTTGATCTTATATCCGTTTTTAGGTAACCATCTAATACCTTACTAAATTTCATCCAAATCTGTTCAGCCGTTTAGACGTGAAAGAGCAAAAGTCCCAACAAAAACGACTAAAAATCACTAACTCAATTTAGTTATCTGCCTACTGCCTACCCCCTAAGAACGATGGCGTGATTATTTATAGCCTATGACCATTTCTAGGTTATCATCTATCACCATACCAAATTTCATCAAAATGCGTTCAGCCGTTTAGGCGTGAAAGAGTAACAGACAGACAGACAGAGTTACTTTCGCATTTATAATATTAGTATGGATAGTAATGCAAGCACTGATATTCAACACTATTTATACATGGTATTTCAACAATTAACTTAGTCAATTGTTTGTTTTCACTTTTTTTTTGCTTTTACTTTGGCGTTATCCCTGTTGATATGAGATATAAATAATATATGAATAATACGATTATATTATATTTTTGAACGCATAACTTCCGAAAAAATGTTAACAATGCTAAGGATTTGCATTCATAATCTGTGATTGCTCTAACGAATAGGCCAGCTGCTTTTGTGGCGAGCAAAATTAAATATGACACTAACGTAGGTATCAATTGGCCCAATCTATTAAGGGATCATCTTCGAGATGAGAGATAATAAGCTGAATTTTCGTATAAAGCTTTATTTTGGCGTTATAAAAGTTGTCTCAAATGTCTCAAAAAATTTTGTGTGTCCGTAAGTTATTCAAGGTCAAAGGTGAAAAATATCTGTTTTTCGCTGACTCACTCACTGTCTGATCTATACCAATTCCAAAGAACTTCTAGACATTCTAGAAAGATGCGGTTTTGGCAGAAAATCGTCATCAAAATACTTCAATTTTTTCATTGCAAGCCCTCGAAAAATCGGGAAACTGTAGATATTCGTAATATACTCGCAATGTTGTCCCATAAAGTTACGCAAAAAAATTTTGATCAACTTTAATTTAAAGAAAGTCCGCTCAACTTTCGTAGTAGTGCCAGAAGAAGAAAATTATTTCCATCTCCAGCCAGAGGGCATTGCTCCGGTTGCCCTATTGTAGTTTCGGTTTTGATCATCTCCAACAGGTATTAATCTCGGCACCCCTCAACATATGATTTCATTGCTCTGAAAATTTTTAATTTTGTAAACAAACTTCAAGTCTGTGTATATCTGTTTTTTGTTATAACTAGTATAAAGCTCGTTGAATAACCAACCATTCACAAAATGCTTTATCATGACTAACGGAAGTCTTTTCAAATCTTAAGGGACATAACTAAAAGCTATAAATAAAATATTGTATACAAAAATGTGGTAATAACTTTTATTATTAGTATCCCCTATAGTTGTGTTTCGTCGTTTGTCACACACTGTTTGACCCAGTTTTTTTCTTACTATGTTCGACACAATAAATGCATTTCTGGATCACATGTAAATTTTACAAAGTATAGAAATGAATTGAATTGAAATAGCCAATCAATAAAATATACTAAGAATATTCTTTTTATTTGACAATACATTATTTGTTGTTGAAATTTAACTTGCAAACTTTTGCTAATCGAATTTTTGTATCGCATTTTTTCGAACTTTTTCAATTTGATCAAGAAACAGGATTCTCTTATTCAAATTTTAAATCAAAGGTCAATTATCAATTAGGAAAATGCCTAGATTAATTTTTATATTATATACGTATTTCGACTATCATATCGTCATTATGAGTATGAATTAATTAAACTTTTAAAAATTAAGGAGGGTGACTCGTCAGTAGTAGAAAAAAATAAATTAGTAATTAATGAACCGAATTTTAGTTTGTTATATTTAACGAACTACTTGTGTGGGGACCTTACTGATCAATTCAGAGAGTAATTTTTAATTAACAAGTGAGAACAAACGATTGACTGGGTTAATTGTTTAAATACCATGTATAGACAGTGTTGATTACGGAATCGTTTCTTTTTCCACGTCATGTAAGTAAAGAGAGATAGCTAGCCATACATACATGTCACACACACATGATAGGTATGTATTATATATAGGTGCTACACAATCTTCCAACCTAATTTGCTCCCTCACGGGTAAACAGTGATGTTTTGGAAAAAATGTTTCAAGCGAAAGTTGTTTATTTTTTTATAAGGAACATTTCTTATATTTAAATTTTTGTTCTATCTCTAACGGTTTACGAGATCTAATTGAACTATGTTGCTCATTTACGAACTCAACTTCACTTTTTATTGCCTGAGCACTCTGTAAAAATTTCAACTTGATATCTTTTTTAGTTTTTGAGTTATCGTGTTGTCGTATGTATATAAGACAACCCACTTAGTTTATTTAATAGGCTGGTAGTGTCTTTAACATCTCAGTGAACTGTGATTCGATAAAACTATTTGCTTTGTATTAATATTATATTAATTTATTTTGTTAATTATCTCTCAAAGTAGGCCTCAGATCAAAAATTGACAAATAACTTTTCCCTTCGTCTTTATGATCTTATTCTGTAGGCCAACGATCTGCAGTCAATAACAGAACACCCTGTACACTTGGTATAAAAATTTGGATACTACTTAAAAGAAAATATTGATAGAACTATTTAATCTAATGAAATTTTTCGGAGTTAGTTGATTTTTTTTATACTCAATCGAATTATATTTTCTATAATTTTCAGTGGTCTACTCTTATCAATCTTATACTACCGTTCCGAGGAAAAGAAACAACAAAAGAAAAAAGAAAAACTCTCAACAACAATTGATAACAATAATAGTGTTGCTGGTAGTATACCATCAACAATAAATGGTACAACAATATTAAATCCAAGTACAGCTGCTGCCACATTAATAACCGATTCACAATTAGAGAAAGTACCAACATTTGCACAAATTTTACATACAAACACATTAAAATTCTTCACTTTATTATTTTATCGTTTCATACGTTTAACACCCGTTTATATGTTTATATTAACAATAAATGATATTATAATTAAATGGGGTGCAAATAATAGTGTATTTGATTATGCAATTATTTATGATATTAATAATTGTGATCAATATTGGTGGCGTAATTTAGTTTATGTTAATAATTTGTATCCGTTGAGTGAGATGTGCATGATATGGAGTTGGTACATGGCAAATGATACACAATTTTATGTAATTGGAATTATATTATTGTTGGTGTCCTTACGGTAAGTTTATTTTTAAATTCAAACAGTGGCGGATCCACCCATATGGGCATGATGGGCATGCCCAACACCTTAATAAACTTATGATTGTTCCTAATTTCGTACTAAATCCCCATCTGGTCATTTTTGAGGGGAACATTCGTTTCAAAGCATGTAGATTTCAAAAATCGAAAAAAAATCCTAGCGAAATCGGTGGAAGAGTACTTTCGAAAATCAATTTACGTACCCCTATATTCGATTCCGTTATCAATGAACCAAATATTGGTGTCAAGTACTGGAATATCGATATCTAGGCAGTGAAAAAGTGGTTCAGATGTACCGGCAATTCATTAATGATAGTGAATCAACTATTATAAATAAATACCGACTCTGGATGGCCAAATGGAAAACAGAATGTGAAAATTCCGGCATACCAGAGCCGGTGGCTTATCTCATTGAAGCATGCGACCAAGATTTGTAGCGTAACTCTTCCAGCCAGTTTTCTTGATCAACCTTGGTCAGGGCGTCATATATTTTGTAAACATCTCCTTTGTAAGAATGCACTATATCGATCATCAGCGAGTTCATACCCCGATTCGCATTTGGCCGATTTTCAGATGCTGTGCCGTGCCCATCAACTTTTTTGAGGGCTGGATTCGCGCTTGTTAGTTTCTAAAAAGTGAATGTATGATCATACCTACTTGAGACTTCTGTTTCGAATATTATTTATAAATTCTGTTAGAACTTTGGAAAATTCTACGAAAATAGAGAGTCAAGGAAGTGAGACCTTTAAAATGCACAGAAAACAATCGGAAACACAATTCCCGACTCAGGGCATTGTATCATTTTAAGGTAGGGAAGCAGCGGTTAAAGTCCCCAGAGCTTCCATAAAAGAGGGATCTCTACAAGAGCTTTTTAGAAGTATCCGTACTCAGCATTGAAAGTGATTTCCTTTATTATTGGTAATTTACGATTATTTTATAAATTTAAATTCACTTTACTTATCTGTGTTGTATGGACACGATATTGTAACGCGGTGCTATCAGCAAGACCTTGATCGGTTTTATTGATAAATTATAAAAGCAATATGTTATATTTTTAGATCCATGAAATTTGCAATTGGAATGTTACTTACATTTATGGTCAGTGCATGGATAACAACTTATGCAATCGCCAATTATTTTAATTACCATGCCCGTATTGAGGCACCTTTTGATTTATTCAATGAATTATATGAGAAACCATGGACACGGCTTGGACCATATTTAATTGGAATGATTACCGGTTGGATACTCTTCAAAATTAATGTTAAAATGCAAATACCACGAATTGTTGCATTATTGTGTTGGATGTTATCCTTAGGTTGTCTGGCAAGTTTGGTTTATGGATTAGGGAGTACAGGATTACGAACACCATATTCATCGCTTTATGTAAGTAAAAACAATTTTCATAGGAGCAGATTTTTTCATAGGAAATATGCTATTACTAAAATTTTGTATTTTAGGTATCATTAGGTCATACCGCATGGGCTATATGTTTAGCATGGATGACTGTCGCATGTAGTACAGGATATGGTGGCCCAATAAACGCCTTATTGTCATTCCGTGGAATGTTACCCTTGAGTCGATTAACATACTGCGCATACTTAATTCATCCCATTATACTATCCTTAAGTGGAAACCAACGTGATGGACCTGTGCATTTACATAATTTAAGTGTGGTAAGTCCTTGAAAAAGAAAATTTCTACTCGAAAATTCATTCACTGATCAGCAAAAAAACAAATTATACCGATTTCTAATCATTGCGTTTTCCATAGTTTGTTATAGTTTGTGGAAATGCTGTTGCCTCGTTTCTATGTTCTTTAGTAGTATCATTGGCTTTTGAAGCACCAATTGTAAGGGTACTACATCTGATTGTGGATGGTCCAAAACCAAAAACAGTGTAAACATATTGATAATTGAAGAGTTTAATTTCATTTTATATTGATATTTAAAAAAAAATCTTTTAAAGAAAATTTTGGCGTTAGGATACAAAACTAAAACTGAACAATTTTGTGCTAAATAACGTTTTAGTTTGAATATTTAAGTGCAATGAAGAATAATTGTGAGAATTTTCATGAAATGAGTGTTGTGAAGTAAAATAAAAAAGGTTTACAGTCAACAATTTGAAAATGAAGTAGCTTATCATAAACTTTTGGTGCTAATAAGTGGTAATAAAGTGGTAAAAGACTTTAAGGTTTCAAGTGATCATAGTGCGTCATAAAATTACAATCTGACTCACTCTATATCCCGATTCCGTTTTCCGTATAATAACAAGTAAGCCCACGTATACACACTCGTATATTTGATAGAGAACGTTCTTCGCCAAAATCTATTGGTGAAATTTAAAACAGGCTAAAAGTCAATCATTATTAATTTATTCTTTATCCTAGAAAAAATCCCTTTGAAAATTTTTATATTTTAGTTAAAAGTTAAGTTCAAAAAAGTTTTGAACACATACATATTTATTTTTACCCACACATTCATATAAATGTTTCTATCCATACACAAACATTTCTTTTTACTTTCATTACCGACTAAAAACTCTGATAACTCCGTATAACTCACTCACAACAGGCAAGACCTATCGTTCGAAATACACCTTAAAAGACTTCCCTTGAAATTCCAAGAATGTTTGAATTCGAAGTATTCTAGATTTAATTTTCATGTGTAAAATAGTATAAAGTAATTTGTAATTATAATTTGATCTCGATTTAAGTAAAAAAAAAAAAACATCAAGATTAAAACATGATTTTTAGTATTAAGTAAAATTGTATATTTTTGTGAATAAAAAAAACTATGAAATAAATTTCGAGTGTATTATTTTTATTTTTCAGAGATCGAGAAATAGAACTGTTAATTCCTCGGTGGGGTCTACAGCAAATGAGTTCTAGACTCAAAGTTCTAATGAGTTGTTACAAAAAAAGTAGTTCAATTAAAAATAAACAACAACAGCAACAAAGTTGACCTCTGTTTGACCATGAAGTCGTCCACGTATTAAAAAACTAAATACTGTATTTTTATTCCCCCTAAAAATGAGTCAGTACGTGTTTTCATGCTTTACGATTTTTTCCATTCCGTTTTCGAAATATAAGTACGGAAACTTTTTAAAAAAAATTTATTTTACATACCGACCTAATAATAGTTTCGAGAAAAACGAGTAGTGAAGGAAATCTATCGGATTTTGATAATGAATTCGGAAAATTTTGAGAGAAGGCTAATTTTTTTTAAATAGATTTCTTTCCTTGTAAAAAAAAACAGAGAAAAGGAGTTTTGCGGTTCCGGAACGTTCCGCAAGACCTTCTACACGCGGTTTTGGGACATTTTTGACGTAATTATTTTATATTTTGAATCACTAGTATGCTATGCGATAGTAATTTTAAAATTAATATTTGTATAGTTTTTTGACATTAATAAAAAAAAAACAATTTTTCTTCGAAATGTCGGTTAGTTATCTATCAATTCAAGAAAATCAAAGGAAATCAAACCCTAAAAATCAACCAAGATATTTATGGCCAGAATGGACTGATTCTGAATATAATTCAATTCGTATGGAGCCATTCAATAAGGATAAAGTATTTTTTACTATATTCAAAAAGTCAGTTTTTTATAAATAAAAGTTTTTTATATTTTAGCCAATATTAGAGAAAAATTTATACTTTGATCAAGAAACTTTTTTCTTACCCGATATCTTACAGTCGGAAGTCGCTAGTTGGGTTCGAACTTATGATTATTTTAAATCAGTGAGTTAATTTTGATTTTCAATATTGTTTGGCTAATTTTCTTACTCAAATATTTTCACAGGCTTCGGAAATAACTTTATTTCAAGAATACGAACCCTATAAATTTCCTAACTTATTTGAATTGAATCGCCATTTGATGTGCAGTCCTTTGATGCGTTTAATTATATCCTCTTTTGGTGTTTTACAATATTTTGGCGATCGATACACAAATAAAATGCCAAAATTTTTTCAATCATTATTAAACGAGCCATGGCGTCCATGGTTTCATGTATATTCATGTGGAAAAATAAAAAAAGATGCACCAATGGAACCTACATGGAATGCAAATGGTAAAATTTTTCATAATTATGCTATCCAAAAAATATCCATTTCATTGCTGAAATTGGGACATATATTGTTAGATTTCTGGATTGTTTTTTGAAACACTACTTGATAGTTTCGTCCTTGCGATAGATTTTTTTTTGAAAATTCTTTTGGTATCATAGGTGTTTGTGTTGCGCGTTTATTTTATGGTGGCAGTTGGATTTTGATTCGTATGGATGATTTTATCCCAATTGATAGACAAGGTCGTGCTTTATTGCCAATGGTGGCCGCGGCAAATGCTACGGAAAATGTTGCAATATTATGGCCAATATTTTTAACAAAAGCTTTGTTAAAAATAGCAGCATTAACATGGACTGAAAAAGATGAAATTGTCGATTTTAGTCCAATACATAGTATTACTGGTTGGGTCTATGAAAAAATTGATGTTCGAGGTAAGCCATTCGAGGGTTACATAACTTATTCCAATCACTATTTAAAGCAAAGCTGTGTTTATATCATTTCAAGGAGTTGACAAAAAAACAATTTGGGAGATGTGTCGACCTTATGCAACAGCATATACATGGCCTGAAGACGAATCAGGTCAAAAAGGTTCAAAAAAACTTGCAAAATCTAAAGGTAAATCCACTCCTATTACCGTAACGAAACCTAATACTGCCACGAGTGTGCTAATAGAGAAACAAATGTTTTTATGTTTATTAATAAATGACATACACTTTTCCGATTATGGTAATTCACAATTAAGTCCCTGTTTTGGGCATTTATGTTATGTGGAGCGAACTCGTAATTGCGTCCTCGAGAAACCAGAAAAAATGCCAGGTAATTAATTTTGTAACAACAAATATATGAATTACGCTTAAGTCTCCGCTTGGCTCATGGCCAAATTTAGAACAAAAATCAAAATAATCGTCACCATAATACGGTAAATATTTATCGAATTAATCCTTTGCATATTAAAAATGCCTATTTTACATAGGAAATAAATATACTTATGTATCAGTAAGAATGCTTTCAATAAAAATTATCAATAAATCATAAAAAAGTTACTTACAAAAATGCCGGAAAAGATCTGGCTTTACAAATGTGCCAAACGTATGATTAAATTCTAGATATAAAACTAGCATTCGGCAAAATTAAATTTTATTAATGTTGCAGAGCTAGAACCATGGAAAAAACATCGTTGGGTAGAATGGGCACGTGAAAGAAAAATTTATCCAGCGGATCCTTATGCTGAAAGTACATATGCATTTGAGATTTTATCAACATTTCGTAGATCATTAGCCCCTGCTGTCGATTTTGAAATAGACGTAAATCCTCCTCCATCCAGAGCAACAAATTCACCTCCTAGTGGTAAGAGTGGTAAAAGTGGTAAGAGTTCCAAAAAGAGTAAAGCTGTAGAATCACCGTCAATACCATCTCCGTTATTATGGTGTAATTTTGATCAAATTTTCAATTACATTTCTGAACTACATTTATTTTTTATACCTGGAACTTTTCAAAATAATTGGTTGGTAACGTTAAAAAGTGACGAAAAGAAATCTAGACCAAAATCTGCCGCTAATAGTATAGTATCAGCAAAAACAGATGATAAAAAAAGTCGAAAATCAGTCGCTAGTGCAGCTACCATTGAAGATGACAAAGTGGAAACACAAATACTTTTCTGGCCAAATGAATTACTTATATCTAAAAATACACCAATTTATTTATTTATCGATTCCTTGTCTACAAAATTTTTATTGTTTTCATTACAACATAAGTGTGTAAAATATACCAGACCCATAATGGGAACCAGCTTAGGTTCAACTGTATTACAGAAAACAAGTAATTATCGCTCAAAAGCCTCAGTTTTAATTGAGAAATATACATTTGAGAGTAATGAATTTGGCGAAGTGGAATTTTTTTTGAATACAATGGGTGTAGCGGGCAGATCTTTAACCATACCTCAAGGTCGGTTTATATTCCGTTTATGGTTGAAATCCGAAACTGCGAGTAATTTATATATATTGTCAAATACAAATTTTTTCATGGGAAAAACGATACCAATTCTTGAATCAATGACAAAAATTCCATTTCGTATACAAGAATATGCGAATAGTTTTAGTAACGCATTTTCCACATATTTTAATTCGATTGGCTACGTAGATTTTAAAGCATGTATGCGAGCATTTTATCAATTTATTCGTCCGGTTAACTGTACTAAAAAGATGAAAATGTTATTGTACGAGAAAATTGTTGATATTTTATTTGATTTATGTGAATTATGTGAAAATCCAAAAGAAACAAAATATGCTCTAAGTGTGTTATTCGGTCCTAGATTATCGCCGACTTTAATCGACGAATATAGTATTGAAAATAGTGCAGCCAGGAAAATTCAAGCAATGTTTAGAGGATTTTATGTGCGTCGGGTCTTGGAGAAGAGATTTATTGATAGTAAACAGTACGACTCTATACAAACTTCCTTACGAGAATATTATGATAAATTCTTTGGCGTGGAACAGCGTAATTTGAATGTGCCACATATTTGTTTAGCATTACTAAAAAAAACTAATATTTATGATTACGATTTTTATTCGGATTACGCTTATTATTTAACCACATATACTTTTCGCAGTCAACAACGTATAAAAGCTGAAACAAATTCATGGGCGCCACTTTTGTTATGTAAGTTTTATGTTCCAAAATCAATTTTTTTACGATTTACAATGCAATCGGAATTATCAACACAAGTTATACGTGTATTTGATAATGATACGAGTGAAGAGATGCCAAGATTTGTGGATAGTGTTAAGGCGCAAGTATTTAATAAAAATGAGGCAGGTTATACAATTGTGGCATACGGTTGGAATTTAGAACCAACGGATATATGGGATACTGCATGGATTTTACAAATTGCACATTTGTTAACTGAAGACTTAGATTTGAATGTATTAAAATGTGATTTTAAAGTAAGTTTGATACAATAGAGGTCATAAAAATAAATTAATAAGGTCCAATTAAATTAATTTGCAATCAATTATTGTTTTATGACAGTCCCTTCTCTATTCTAAAGTGACATCTACTAATTTAATGAATTTGATAGGTCTGTGAATTCATAAATCTTTCTATTTTTTCTATAGCCACATCTCCCGAATCAGGCCTCAGATTGAAATTTGGTAAAGAGCTTTTCCATTTTTCTTGATAAGCTTAATTTACTGGTATAATTTTCTGCTATCAATAACAGAACACCCTGTATTTTATAGGAATGTCACAAATCTCAATTAGAAGGTATCTACGTACCAAATGAGGCAAATGTTGTATGCGGCTGTTTTATTCGCATAAAAAACAATACTACTGTTGTTATTCGTGCTGGCACTACTTATGATCAAGCAAAAATTAAAGTGCAGTTAATGACAGATATTGGTACATTACTATATGAATTATCTGGTACACATGGTGTTGTTTTCCCACCGATTGCATTAAGACATGTTGGTACTCCTAAAGCAAGTATTAGGTCATTGAGCCCACACAAAGCAAAGTCAATACAATCTAATTCGTCGGATAATTTATTTGAACCTGTGCAACCCTCACAAACAGAATCTTTGGATACTTTTGAACCGTTCAAGGTAAAAAATATTAAATTCATGCTTTTTATAAAATTTTTTAAACATTTCTATGGTTAAGGAGATTCAAGATCGTCAGCAAATACCACAAACGGGATCAAAAATAAGAGAAACTCGATATTATTTGAAGGTAGAACTGATAGATGATTCATGGCCATTGACAAATACGGAATGGGCTGCTATACAAGAATATAAGCGAACAAAAGAATTAAAAGCTTATTACAAAGAAGGAAAAGACAACAGGGAAGGATCTGCTGGTTCTCAGAGGTGTGTAAAAGTGTGTGAATGTGTTGGAAGGGACACCCTGGGGCAACCTGTATACACCTGGCTATTGGCTTGTAATGTATGGTGTTTGTTTGCGGTCATTTTGGGGATATTTAGATGCATTTGTCTTCTGATACCAATTTCGATTAACTACGGTATAAACTACACCGGTCTACTAATCAATTTGTAATTTATATCAGAAGATACCTTAATTACGAAAATAATGGAGAATAGACTTATCCTTGCAAAAATTCTTTCAAATTAAAGCTAGCTAAACATTTTTCGATAGGCACGCTGTCATAGGCGTATTAAATCAATAAAATTTCATAAAAAATTGTCCCATCTAGGTATCATATGGGTGAAGGTTGACCTTATACCGTTTCTTAAAGTTATAATACTGGATAAAATACTTATTATGATTTTTTTTTTTATAAATAAAATAGAGGAATAAATAAAAAAGGTAATATAAACAAATTAGCTCCATTATGGACTATAAATGTTATGAGTTTTGATCCTGTGACGCTACAACAAGATAATGAAAGTGATAATCGAATTTTACATTTGAAAACTAATTGGGAAAAAATCAGTCCTGGTAGATTTAATAAGGCAAATAAATTAAGGTATGTTCGTTTTATTTTTATAACCATGACAAGAACTGATCAATACCAAAAATTATATCAAATAGAGTTGTTGAAATTAAAATTAATCATCAATTTTTTGTATTTTATTTCAACGTAGCGTTTTACTATTAACGCTGCGTTTTAGATGAAACTGATCTCTTGGTGCATCTGAAAAAAAAAAAACACTAACAGACAGTTAAAAATTCAACACAGTGCGTAAAGTTCTCACAGCTAATGAGCCTTTCCTTGACCGCTTGATTAAAACGTAAAATTTTTGAAAAATAAAGTAAAAATTTCTTATAACTAGGCAAGAATTATTAAAACAATTCCGCCGACCTTCAAAACAGGAGGAAGAAGATTTTTACACACAAAAGGTGTCGGTGAAGGGATCGAGTGCACTTTTTAAAAAGACATCACAGATTAATACTCCTATAAACCAATCGATGAAAGTTTTAGAAGAACGTGTGATGATTCCAAAATGGAAAGATGATAAATTGTTAAATTGGAAGGATTATCCTACGACGTCTGCTACTTATAATTTTATGTAAGTACATAAACTTAAACAAGTTGCGAATGAAATATCGTTATTATAATATTATTTCTCTATCCTGTTGTTTTTCTAAGTGGTACTTGGTACATTTTAAGATCGTGAATCTATTTGGGGCATTAGCCAGTACCATAAGCTTTAAAATGAGAGATAAATCATGAAGTTGAATACAGGATTAAGGATGATTATCGTATGGACAGGAAAAAACAGGCTAGAGAAACAATATGTAAGATAAAGTAACTAAGCCGTATCTCGTAAATTCATTGGATCGAAAAATTTATCGGGTTATTTTGAGTTTACTAATTCGGTCTCCAGAGATTATATATTTTACTATGATATTTAGAAAGGAATTATTATTGGAAAAAAATCGCCACATAATGACGACTGATAAACATTGGTTAAAAACTCGTGAAGATGAGCAAAAAAGGCATTTATTTAGAGAATATCGAGTTCAAGATTTCCAAAAACGCTACCGAATGATGAACACTTATATGGAATATGTTTTGAATGATTATGCAAAGCGATTTGGCTCTGTATACGACCACTTAGAAGGTAAATACTTTCGGTTTATTATGAGTAACATTATTTAAAGATGGATGGAAGTTACCGGAGGTAAATTAATCGTTAGTTGACGCATCTCCTGCATTATCGGATTTTTTTTTTAAATTAATAAGGATGAATAATAAATACATATTTTTTTCGTAGAAAATATGTTATTCTCAGAAGAATTAATGGCTGAAGCATATGATGTACGGAAATATATCTACGAACAAGAAAAACCAAGAGTTATGTCATTCTCATGGGGTGGAGTATGAACTGTCATAAATAGGTGTAGCATTTATTTTTAAACATTTATTTTTTTATTTAACTCCTTACAGCGAGTAAATTTTGCTGTATTTTGTGAAATAAAGTTTGTTAATATTATTTAAACCTTTTTTCCTAAAATAGTCCACCCCTCTTTTTTTTTTAAATTTAGTTTTTGTTCAGTTTCAGAACCAATTAAGGACGTTGTATTTGCAGCGAACAGTGTTGTAAGAAAGTTGTATTTGTAGCGAATATTTGATCTATTCGCTACTGTATGAAGCCAAATAAACAAACCGGATATATCATGACTATTACATAAGTAATTTTGCAAAAAAAAAAAAAATAAATAAATAAAAAAACAACTGAATTAACTATTTAAATACTCCCACTACTACATATCGTATTACACAATAACTCTTATGCTAACGGTTTGATTTAATTTACTCACGAAAACAAAACAATGATTTAAGATGAAATTATTGTTAAACAATACTATTTGTTTTTTTACTTTAAGAAAGAAAATGCATTTCTGAATAAATATATGATGCTTTACAATGTGTTTAAAAAACTAGTCGGTTTATATCGGCCAGAAAAATACAAAAAAATATTTAAACTCTATCAGTGTGGCATTCCGCTTCCGTGGCTACCGTATCCCCCGTATCTACCCTACCCGTTTTTCAAATTTTGGAAAATGATAGTTTAAGTCATTCTAAAGAAAAGTTCCCATAGTCAAAAGTCATGAAAATGACAGCATTTCATATTATAGCTTAGAGTTGGAAAATGTACTCATTTGTATAATACATGCCTATGTGTGTCTAGGCAAATACATATACAGATCTGTATAATTACATGCATACGTTTTTTTTTTTAGTGTAAGGGTGTTGTTTTTTAATTCTTGTTTTTTTGAAGAATATGTTACGAAATTCAAAGAAGAAGCAGTGTTAAATGTTCAGTGGATCAATAATATGAAGTATTAAGATCAATATTTTCAGCTACAAAATTTCCAGTTGTGTATAAGTTTTAAAATTCACACCATTGTGTGTTAACAACATTGTTAACTAACGTTAACCTTATAATGAATATAAAATTTTGTTGCGTTAATTTTGGCATCGATTGTAGTTGTTTTTTGTTTTGAATATTTTTAACCTTTCGTAGTAATAAATATTTTTACCTTCACATTGCAGAATATTTTTCTTGAATACTACAAAAAGAAATAAATAAGTAGGTGAATTCTATAAAATGGTAATTTTGTACTTGAGTACTTAGTCGTTACACACATAATATTAAAGTCACGAATGTCATGTCTTGTCGAACGTTATTGAACTTGTAACTAAATAATGCTATATCCAAAACCTAACAACCTTGTTTATTTGGTTTAGAATGAAGAGTTTGTTAATTAGAACCCACTTAAATTTTGTGGACATAGTTATATGGCTTCCTGTAAGTTTACATTTTTTTGGTGCAAATGTTTCTATTTGTTAATAAACAAAAAATTTAATTCATTGAAACATGTTAAAGTACACTTAAAAAATAGTAAATAGGCAACTTGTATGACGTAAATGTTAAGTGTTTGTACACTATTATACATTTACAACGTATACGTATTCGAGTTGCTTATTTATTAATTTTGTAAGTCAACTTTAACAATATCCGATTTATTGAATGGACAATTTATTGATTATTAACTAATAGAAACATTTGTACCACTAACACATGCCTTACTAATGATATTTAGCACCTAAGAAAATCATTCCATGAGGTTTTAGCGACATGCGAGCGTCAAATTTTTTTTCTCGTTTCTTCTACACAACGATTTTCTTCGCTGTTATTTTATTCAATAACTGAAACTGATTTTTTATCCGAAAATTCAACAATTCAAAATTTAAATAATGATTTGATGATACTTTAAAATATCATGAAATATCTACCATAAAATGACCTAGCTTCCTATCATTTTATTTCCCACAATATAGTTAAATCTTGGTCAAGTGCATCCATCCTATCATTAAATCTGGAACTATGCAATTATGAATTTAAAATTAAGTTTAGTTTGTCTGACATAATTCTCACCTAAACTATTATCAGCACCTAAATTACCTACTATTTGAAACCGTTATTCGTGCGTTGGCTGTTAGGGATTCATTCTTGTTTTACAAGACAATAAAAATAATTGTATTGTTTAATGTCATAATAAAATTATTCACTTCATAGGGACTTGGTTGGCTCGCTTTTATGAGTTATGTGTATGTGTGCATAAAAGCTGGGGTCTCTGAACAAGAATTTTGCGACAGAATTGGTCTCAGAGGTACCTAGTGCCCAGATTGAAAGGTATCGCCGTCACCTCGTAGATTTTTCGACAAATTCGTCATATAATCATTCCAAACTCGTTACTTACGGGTTTATGGAGTCACTGAACACGAATATCACGACAGAATTGGTCTCACAAGAACCTGGTGACAAGGGTTAACGGTTCCCTGTCAAATTAGGTGAGAAAATTTCCTGACGCTTTAACGAATCGAATACTGAAAACCGCATACCGACTTACTGCACAAATTTTTCGAACTTTGATCATTTTTAGTGATTTGTTAACCGACTTCAAACCCAAAAGAAAGAGGTTCTCAATTCGACTGTTTTTTTTTTTAATGTTTGTTACTTCAGAACTTTTGACTTGGTGAACCGATTTTGATGATTCTTTATCTATTTGAAAGCTCGTGTTTCCCGTGTGATCCCATTTCAATCTGGTCTAGTTCTGATAATGGTATCCATGTGAAAAGCATATGAGTCTTAAATTTGCATTAAGTATGTCCGCGGCAAATGGACGTATCACGCCAACCGATTTCGATGATTCTTTTTTTAGTGACAATTGTTATTTTTGCAGTCGGTGTCAGCCAAGTTAATGTAGCAAACTGTTCTGTCACATTTGTTTCCTTGGTTGACACCGACTTCAAAAATAACAATTATTGTAACTACATTATATTTTCGTTATTTTTTAATTTTTAGTGCATATTAATTTGTTTTTGAATTGTTTTTTTGAAGTCGGTTTTGTAAAAAAAACTGTTTTGAAAAAAAAACTGACTCGGCAATCCATCCGTGACATATTCACTGACTTTCTTTTTATTATTTTAATATAATTTGATAATTGTTACATATTTTTAATTAAAAAAATGTGCGTTTTTACATAAAAATAATTTTTATTGTAAACATTTTTTATTGTCACATGAAAGACAGACAAGTTTAAAGAGATAGATGGGTAGTACCGTGTAATAATTGTTATAACAGGTATTTTTTAAAAGTTTACTGTTAAAATTATGCGTAGGTATGAATATTGAAATGATTATTATTATTATATTTTTAACATATTTTGGTGTATTATTCTGGTGTAAAACCTGTAAACACACAATATACCGTTAAAACATCATGTTTTTGTTGTTGTTGAGATTCTTGATATGCTAAATAATGTATATGTGTGTTCTAATTATTTGGTAAATTATTTTTTTGGGGGAATAATTTAATAATTACAGTTTGGTGGTTGGCAGTAAATAACTTTTCAAAAATATAATGTGCAGTACTTGCAGTAAACTGCTATGTATGAATAGGGTATTCCACTATTTTTGAAAAAGTACTTCAAAATGTTGATTTTGCTAATAAAAAGCCACCAAAAATTTATTTCGGAAAAATACACACTCTTTCTTGCCCAAAACCTTAAATTAAATTTTAAATATTTTTTAAACTGTCAAAAACGCGGGCATCCAATTTGATGACGTAATATGGGTATCATTATACGAAATAATACAAATAAGTTTAATAGATATATTCATTGCCATCTGATTACAATAAATATAAATACTTATTATCTATGTATATATTATACCCAGCTGTCTACACTGAACTAATTGATGGTCTATGGCTCATACCGCTATGACATCACTCGCGTTTTAGGTCACGTGATATACAGTTTAAAAATTACGATTTTTAATATTAATATTTTAAAAGGAAAATGTGCTTTTATGACTCGAAATTAGAATATTTAAGTATGCTTATAAATTTGATAATAAAGATATCGCTCTTCAATCATCAATACTATAATTATTATAGTCGACTCTGTTCATCAAATGATGGATCTTCGATGAACTCATAATTAAATTTAAATTTTGTATTTATATCATCGACAACCTTATATTTTTATGGTATTATTATCAACTACAAGATTGTCTAAATATTTTAGATAGTTTTTTATCACACTCTCTAGATTTTTTTATATAGAAATATCCAATTGAAAAGGATAATCTATATGAGTCATCATTTTTTCAGCCAACTTTGAACGATCGATAAAATAATAATAAAAAGCTCAATGACCTAGGAATTTTTTGTGATTTTTGGAAACTTTGTTAATCAAAAAATTTTTTTATAAAGTTTAATTGGAATCCCTTGTATTATTCAATCCTTGCATATCTCCTTAAAGAAAAGAATGCAATTTGCTCAATTTTTTAACATAAAATGTGCTAAGTTAACTTAAATTATTAAACTATTAGCTGAAGTGAATATCGATGTTAAAATACTACTGAAGAAGTATCCATAGTTGAAGGTGCCTATGTAATAATACCTGATAGGTTGTTGACGTTTCGCTTGAATGCATTTTTCTTTTTCAAGTTTAAAAAAAAAATCTTTAAATATCTCTACTAGATTCAACAATCTTAGGATATCACTTATAACATCGATTTTGTTGCTACGTAATATAGGAAACATTTTAAATTGTGATACTGACGTTGTTTTTTAAACGCTATTTAACACACCATGAATTGAAGAAAAAAAAGAATATTTCCTGTGCAATTAAATGTAATTAAGTGTCATCTAACGCACGTTTACCAATTTGATGCCGAAGAATAAATAATATTCATGGAGCTATGGTCAGTAGTCTTAAGGCGTTTCGATACGTTTTACCAAAAATCTGAAATTTTATAATAAGTCTTATAGCGTTAGTGAGTCTAGCGCGGAAATCGTAGGCGACTTAACCATGTAAAAATTAACATACAAAGTTTGGTAAAGTTGAGAAAAACTAAATTTGATAGTCACAGAATACGTAAGTATTCTAAAGTACCCAAACCAGAGATATGATGCTCACCGCCAGAGATATGATGCTCAAACCAGAGATATGAGATCTTAAAATTAAAAAAAATGTCCTAAATGCATACGTTTTTTATATTTATGTAAAATAAATAGTCTTCCCAAAAAAAAAAACTCATAAAGAAACGCTGCCTGTGGGTATAGCCCCTTAAATCATTTTCATTTCTTCAATTTTTTTTTTGTTTTGGCAAGGAGTGTTCTACCAGGGGGTTAGAAACACCTCCTTTTGTCCCCGGTACACTTGTTTGGAATCTGATCATATTGCAAAACTTTATCAAATAATAAATATATGTTTTTTTATAGTGAGAAAACTGTCTAATTTAAAGTTTTCTTCTATCTCTGATCTGTGACGAAATCCAGTATTCATTTAACTGACCTTCAAGGTCAAAATAGCTAAGATAGGGTAGCTAAGATATTCTGGAAAATATTAGGTATACTCTTGACAGTGTATAAAATATTTGAATTTAATAAAAACATTTTTTAAAATAGAGTTTGATAGATATGTGAAAATAAAATATTTTTGATTGGTTTGAGTTTATTACAAAATAATGCTAATTGAAATTCTACTCCATATTTGAAATGTGTTATAAACATTTTGATTAACTTATTCGACAATAAATTACAAGGTGTTACATATAAAAAATATGTTTTAACATACGTTGTACAATGAATGACTATATTCACGTGTTAGAGAAGTTAAATAAAATATAAATTCGGAAAAAATAGACCCATTAAAAATTTTCGATTTGCGTTTGGTTTTGAGTAATGGATCCTAAAGTGCAATTGAAATCACATATTACAGTCACTTTTTGGCCGTATGCGGAGGCATAGCCAACCTTTGAATAAGGGAGTGAATGAAATCTCAGAGGTTCAATGGTTAACGTTGCACTCTTTATAACTTTCTTAGTTATTTTGTTATTTACGAAATCTTTTTATATGGTATTCTTTGTATTATTTTTTAAAACAAGAATTTAACAAAAAAATTATACGCTGTGTAACTTCATTCATAAATGAATTTTTTACCCTTAGGGTGTTATACCGGAAAAGTTAAAATAACCACCATTAAAACTTTTTTCGATTCATTCCATGTACAAATTTTGCTTAAAATTAAGTTCGAGCTAAAAAAACTATAGTGTTGGCACCACACTGAAAAAGTATTTACCATAAAAAACAGTTTCTAGTCAAAGTTTTTCACGATTCTACGATACCTAGCTCAACGAATATATTTTCTTTCCACAGACATAAATGAATTGAGAATTTGAATTTAAAATTTTTTGGTTTATTGCACAGCACATACATATAAACCAAATACATGCTTTGTAGTCAAGTAATGTGCTATTTTTGACTTTACAATACCACACAACTACAAAAATATATAATATATTATGTATAAGTGCTGCTTATAAATTTGATAATATAGATATCTTCATCAATAGCTCAATACTCTAACTATAGTCGTCTCTGTTCATCAAATGAAGGATCTTCGATGAACTCATAATTAAATTAAAATTTTGTTTTTATATCATCGACAACCTTTTATTTTTATGGTATTATTATAAACTATAAGATTGTCTAAATATTTTAGATAGTTTTTTATCACACACTCTAGATTTTTTTGATATAGAAATATCCAATAGAAAAGGATAAATTATATGATTCATCATTTTTTCAACCAACTTTGAACGATAAAATAATAATAAAAAGCCCGGTGTTTTTTTTTTGTGATTTTTGGAAACTTTGTTAATCAAAAAATGTATTAAGTTTTATCGAAATCCCTAGTATTATTCAATCCTTAATGATCTGGTAGCTACGGATTAATTGATTGTATGGTCGTACCATACGCATAATCGATTTGTTTTAAATTAACGTGAGAAATATTCATCAATGTTTCTATTGTTAGATAATAAATTTATATTGTACATAAAATAAATAATCAATATTCAATATACATTATTTTTTTCAATTATGTGTGTATGCCTACAAAAATACCAATCATTAGTATTACATTGAAATCAACATGGAGACATATTCAACGGGGTTTTTATACATATTTACAGTTCATGTCTGAATAATTTAAAAAAATTCTTTACAAAAAAAAATTAGGCCATTAGGATTTTTATTATTATTACATGGCTTAACATCTTTGGTCACCTTTATTTCGCAAAAACTCAAATTAAAAATTGTTTGTTACTAATTGATTGTTCATTGTGTGCCATTCAAATTTCAACCTGATACCTTTTTCCAGACTGACAGACAGGCGGATAACCGAAAATGGAATAATAAGGTGACTTTATGAACACATATTCGCACCGTGTGTGAGTTTTATTGGAGGCGTTTCCATGGTAACGATACACTACTTTAATTATAGAATTGTATGGATGCATATATAATTGTATGGATTGCATTTATGGGACTTACATTGAAAATTTAATATTATTGTCTCACAAATTTAAATAAATAATTATGATAATTTACATTTGAAAAATAATATTTATGCTATTTGATTTCTTATTTTCACAATTTTTAATGCATTAAGTTTAATTAATTAGTGTTTTTCAATAATTTTAATTTGACATTTCTATTACATTAACATGTAAAGAATTGGAAATTAGTCATAACAGCCTCCTTTATCGCCAAAATTGTTCACTGGAAGCGCTGGCATCGATTTTATTGTCCCTACCATGACTACGCACACAACGAATACTAAAATTTGGTGAATAGCATCAATATTTCTAAACGCTACAAACTTGGGACTAAAATTAATATACCTTGATATATATTTCATATATATAGAGTTTAAAATTGAAACTTTGCAAGTTTAAAAATAATAATTATATCAAAATCAATTATTTCAGGTTCAATTACAATAAATTATGTAAATTTAAAAACGATTTAAAAGATAATCTTTTATAGAATTTAAATATAAGTTTTAGAATTACATTTAAACTAGGACGAAGTTAATTTGGACCTTAGTAGTTCCTGTTTTGTTTGACTTTGATATTTCTCATAGAATTAATAATACCTATACTTAATTTATTTCACACATGTGTGACAGATTACCTTGGTAATTAATATAATTAAAAATAGGTAACAACTTCATATAATATTCTTCCTGATTGTCTTTATAGTAAGAGAGCCAGAGCCTAAATGGTCTAAGGCGTTTGCCGACTGTTTGCCCATTTAGACGTAGGTTGCGGGTTCGAATCCAGGCAGCGGCAGTGTGAACAATTTATAATTAATGGTAGTGCAGAATTGATCACATTGTCGTCGCTTGGATAAGAACGAAGTAACCGACTCCACCCACATCAAAATCTAATTGTAAATATGTTTGTAATTAAATAAATAAAGTTAAACAAATTATGATGTGGGTGGCCTCTGTTATAGACGTATATGTCCGAGAAACGGAGGTTAAACCCCATTCTTATATTATTTGTAAGAGAGCCCAACGTACTTTACATTTTTTTATCAAGCAGAAATTTTTATAGCGTGCTCATAGAGCATAAAAAGTAAGGTTGAGTTCGTAAATGTGTAACATTGGTCAATCAGGTCTTGGGTTCGTAGGACCCATCTTGTAAACTGTTAAAGATTTAATAAAAGTTTAAATCTAAAAAATGTTTCTCATAAAAAGTAAACAACTTTTTTTTGAAACATTTTCTCGTAAACATCATTGTTTAACTGTGAGGGCGAAAATTGTATAGTATGCATTATATGGGAATCTCAGTTATGTATATGTGTGGTATTTATGTATGTGTAATGTGACAGTGTAATCAACACTTTCTACACATGGTATTTCAACAATTAACTCAGTCAATTGTTCGTTTTCACTTGTATATTTGATAAGTACTTTTTTACCAGCAATTTATTATAATTGAGTAAGGTTTCGTATGATGGCCCAATGAGTGCTCGTCTAAAAGTAACACTAAAACGCCTGACTCTTGAAGTAATATCTGTGAATATTTTATTTTAATAAAATCTGGATATTGAATATAACAAACATTATAATAATATTTTAATATTATTTTAATGATATTTGCATGTAGGGTAACGTGTTGTACCCCGGATACATTTTATTCTAATCATTCTATAGTTCTCGGCAGATATTACTTATTATCTATATGAGGTAGCAACTGTATATGAAGACAAATACAACTAACCAAGAGAATGGGCATTTGTTTTTGGGTGGATATATGCAAGGATTTAATAATACTAGGGATTTCAATAAAACTTTAAAAATACATTTTTTGATTAACAAAGTTCCAAAAATCACAAAAAAATTCCTAGGTCACCGAGCTTTTTATTTATATTTAATCGTTCAAAGTTGGCTGAAAAAATGATGAATCATATTGGTTATCCTTTTCAATTGGATTTTTCTATATCAAAAAATCTAGAGAGTGTGATAAAAAACTATCTAAAATATTTAGACAATCTTGTAATTTATAATAATACCATAAAAATATAATTGTCGATGATATAAAAACAAAATTTAAATTTAATTATGAGTTCATCGAAGATCCATCATTTGATAAACAGAGACGACTTTAGTTAGAGTATTGATGATTGAAGAGAGATATCTATATAATCAAATTTATAAGCATCACTTACACACTATATATTATATATTTTTGTAGTTGCGTGGTATTGTAAATCCAAAAATAACACATTACATGACTAAAAAGCATGTATTTGTTTTATATGTATATGTACCATGCATATAAACCAAAACTTTTTTACAATACTGTAGGGAAACTAACACCATAAATGAAAATTTTCATCTATGGTACATAACTATTCCCTGTCGATAGTATGACTTAGAACTGGAATGAATATATCATCAAATTATAATTCTGCATAGTAATAATAATAACATCATGGATAAAATAGAAGTAGGTAGTACGTTTTAAGTATTATAATATCTATAGAGTATAGAGTTAGAGTATGGGTACTTAAGTATTATCCAACAACTACACAACCAACAACGATCAACGAAGAAGAAGCGATGAGAAATTTTCAAACATCTTTATTATTTTTTTTATTTGGAAAAAAGTGCATGTTGAATGGAATTTATCGTACCGTTTCTGTTATAACGTTTGTATAGTAAAGTCTATTATTGTAAATTAATAATGTATGTGGACAGAGTGGTGTCATTTCATGGTCATTCTAATTCATAATCACTACATATTATAAAACAAAGTCGCTTTTTCTGTCCCTATGTCCCTATGTACACTTAAATCTTTGAAACTACGCAACGGATTTTGATGCGGTTTTTTAATAGATAGAGTGATTCAAGAGGAAGGTTTTTATGTATAAATACATCCATATTATAGTAGAGTAAGGGGTTGAAATAGGGGTTGAAAGGGATATGCTTAAAAAACTAAAAAAGTTGTGCATCGATTAAGCTCAAATATTGACACGATATACAACCAGCTTCAAAGATCTATTGTTTTTATCTACTTTTAACCTTCGGAGGGTAGAAAGGTGTAGCGAGAAAGTGGGAAGGAATTATCGAATATTTACAAATATACCTAAGTGGGGTATCAAATAAAAGAGCATGACGTGTACATTACAAAACTGTTATCCCACGCAAGGAAATGTGGAGGGAGGGGTGCAAGTGGGGATGTTGCCCAGCAAAGCGGGTAGTTCACAGCTAGTATTCTATATTAGTGTCCGGCCGAAGATCGATTTTTGGCCGAAGCTGAAGTCGAAGCCGATTAATCTATCGCCACAACCTTCGACCGAAACCAAAGGTTTTAAAACATGATTTTAAAACGTTAATACAAAAGTTAATCTCTAGGAGTGGATTTAGAGATTAACATCTCTAGAAGTTGATCTAGAAGTCAATCTAAAGATGCCACACTAAGCAAGGTTCGTTTTTGCCTTAACGTATCCAACTTCGCGTTACATACATGTAATTGTTTACCTTCACGGGTAAACAGTGATGTTTACGAAAAAATGTTTCAAACAAAAGTTTAACATTTAAACTTTTGTTCTATCTCTAACGGTTTACAAGACTTACGAGACCTACGGATCCAAGATCTTGACCTATATTGATCATTTACGAATTTAATTATCGTTGTCTCTACAAACAGTCAGACGGATAACCGTAAATGGACTAATTAGGTGATTTTATGAACCCCTATACATGGGACTAAACTGAGTATACCTTGATATATTTCATATACACATGGTATAATGACACTATACAATACATAGATTTGATTGAATGTCTATATGAAACATTTGATAGTCTGTCATGATTGAATATCGAAAAAAAAACAGCAAACAAAACTTTTGGATTAGAAGCATTAGTGGGCATTATTAATGAGAGCCATATGGTATTACAGTATCGCTAATGTATTGACATCGGTCAGTGTTTTTATATGCATATGATGTACCTCTTATTTTATGCATTAATGATGTAAAGTGATTTATATGATTTGATACAAACTTTAAGCAATATAGGGTATTCCACTATTTTTGAAAAAGTACTTTAAAATGTTGATTTTGCTAATAAAAAGCCACCGAAAATTTATTTCGGAAAAATACACACGCTTTCTTGCCAAAAACTTAAATTAAATTTTAAACCTTTTTTAAAAATTTTAAAACTGTCAAAAACGTGGGCAACCAATTTGATGACGTAATATGGGTATCATTATACGAAATAACACAAATAAGTTTGAGATATATTCATAGACATCTGATTATAATAAATATAAATACTTATTATCTATGGATATATTATACCCAGCTGTCTACACTGAACTAATTGATGGTCTATGACTCTTACCGCTATGACATCACAGCAGGGCTTACCCGCGTTTTAGATTACGTGATATACAGTTTAAAAATTATGATTTTTAATTTTAATATTTTAAAAGAAAAAAGTGCTTTTATGACTCGAAATCAGAATATTTAAGTATATTTTTACATAAATTTTAACTTTTTTAAAATTTCATAATTTATTTTTGACTAACGATAATACCCTATAGTAAGATAACCGAAATTGAGACTCTGGCACCAATATCAAGACTATCTTTACAAATTCGAGAGAGTTTTGTAAAAATTGATCACGGCATCATAAAACTTTGGCTAAATAATAAATAAAACAATACCAAAATAAAGCTGCAAAAATTTCGGTTAAGTTGGTGTAAATCTTGTTCAATAAACCAATTAGTTTACGCTGCTTTGAACTTGCATTTGTCTGCATCTGTCTTTGAGAATTCATTACCAAAAATTGTGAGATATTACACCCAAAAAATTTGGAAAAATAAATGGATGTTCATCTATAGGATTAAACAAAGCTTTGTCTCTATTAGATCAACTGTTATATTTGATATAGGATGTTATTTTATTTTTTTGAATAATCATTAAAATCAATTATTTGTTCAATAATATATACGATAATTAGTATAGTGATTATATGATATTTATTATATGAATCAATAATTTTAAATATCAAACTACAAATTAACAGATATAGGTAAACATAGTTAGTTAAATATTATGTGTTCATGATTTTGTAATTAAACTTAGTAGCTATACATGAAAAATTAAATTTAATTAATATAAAATTATAAACTTTACTATTGTAGGTATGTTGTATATATTAATAATTATTATTCAATATATGATTTTTATAATACATGGAATTATGATTGCATTGATTTAATTTGATTTACGCACGTGATTTCGAATATTTTATGAAAATTAAAATAATTATTTTGATATCGGCCTCATCGAAGCAAAGAGTTATTCATAAATTAGAAATTTTGGATCGATTTAAAGGCGTTATTCGTTGTGTGCGTAGTCATGGTAAGGACAATAAAATTGATGCCAGCGCTTCCAGTGAAATAATTTTGGCGTTAAAGGAGGTTGTTATGACTAATTTGTAATTCTATACATGCTAATGTTATAGAAAATGTCAAATTAGAATTATTGAAAAACACTAATTAATTAAACTTAATGCATTAAAAATTGTGAAAATAAGAAATAAAATTGCACAAATATTATTTTTCAAATGTAAATTATCATAATTATTTATTTAAATTTGTGAGAAAATACATACAATTATATATGCATCCATACAATTCTATAATTAAAGTAGTGTATCGTTACCATGGAAACGGCTTCAAAAAAACTCACACACGGTGCGAGTAGATACAAAGCATTGTTTTATCCAATTGGCTGTGTCAGCATATATGCTTTGGTTACTGTGTCAGCATGGTGCGAGAAAGATAATAAATGGGAACTCTAGGACATCTCGAATTAAATTCTTTTAATCAATTTTAATTTCACTTTGAAATTTGACATAAAATCATGTCTAGTTTTACATTTTTATGCATTATGTGGCAAATTCGATATCAGGCAACTACCATAGTTATACTTTTCCAAGTATCTAACAAGTTGTGGCCTTAACCAATCAGTTTTGATTAGCTTAGAATGCCCTATTATGGAAGACACACCGTATTATTTTCACAATAACTATAAATTTTTTATTTAAATTCCAAACATTTTATTGATTAAAAATACCTATTTTAAATGTAATTGACAAAACAATTAATTATTACTTCGAACATGTAATTGTAATGTTACATACGTTTATTATCAACAATTTATCTATATTATAAAATGAATAATAATAATCCATTCATCTTAGTAAGAACGGTGGAAAAAATCTCGGAATCTTACGGAAAAGGCTGAATATTTGTTGTGAAAAATATTATTTTTCAAATGTAAATTATCATAATTATTTATTTAAATTTGTGAGAAAATACATACAATTATATATGCATCCATACAATTCTATAATTAAAGTAGTGTATCGTTACCATGGAAACGGCTTCAAAAAAACTCACACACGGTGCGAGTAGATACAAAGCATTGTTTTATCCAATTGGCTGTGTCAGCATATATGCTTTGGTTACTGTGTCAGCATGGTGCGAGAAAGATAATAAATGGGAACTCTAGGACATCTCGAATTAAATTCTTTTAATCAATTTTAATTTCACTTTGAAATTTGACATAAAATCATGTCTAGTTTTACATTTTTATGCATTATGTGGCAAATTCGATATCAGGCAACTACCATAGTTATACTTTTCCAAGTATCTAACAAGTTGTGGCCTTAACCAATCAGTTTTGATTAGCTTAGAATGCCCTATTATGGAAGACACACCGTATTATTTTCACAATAACTATAAATTTTTTATTTAAATTCCAAACATTTTATTGATTAAAAATACCTATTTTAAATGTAATTGACAAAACAATTAATTATTACTTCGAACATGTAATTGTAATGTTACATACGTTTATTATCAACAATTTATCTATATTATAAAATGAATAATAATAATCCATTCATCTTAGTAAGAACGGTGGAAAAAATCTCGGAATCTTACGGAAAAGGCTGAATATTTGTTGTGAAAAAATTATTTAAATTAAACTTAAAGCCTGAATAAATTATTGAAAACAAAAAAAAAACACGTTGTGCCCGACTAATAAACAACGGATGAGCACGGTGGGCGGACACAAATTAAAAAAATTATATTTTTTCAATTTTGATGGTGAATTATGTTATAACTTGACAACATAAAACGAAAACTAAGAATACAATTTTTCGATATCTGGACTAATTTTCAAAATATTGAAAATTTTGTGTAATAGGGTATTCCACTATTTTTGAAAAATTACTTCAAAATGTTGATTTTGCTAATAAAAAGCCACCAAAAATTTATTTCGGAAAAATACACACGCTTTCTTGCCAAAAACTTAAATTCAATTTTAAAGCTTTTTTAAACTGTCAAAAACGCGGGCATCCAATTTGATGACGTAATATCGGTATCATTATACGAAATAACACAGATGAGTTTGATAGATATATTCATAGACATCTTATTATAATAAATATAAATACTTATTATCTATGTATATATTATATCCAGCTGTCTACACTGAACTAACTGATGGTCTATGACTCATACCTCTATGACATCACAGCAGGGCTTACCCGCGTTTTAGGTCACGTGATATACTGTTTAAAAATTACGATTTTTAATTTTAATATTTTAAAAGAAAAAAGTGTTTTTATGACTCGAAATCAGAATATTTTTACATAAATTTTAACTTTTTTCAAATTTCATAATTTATTTTTGACTAACGATAATACCCTAGTATTTAGATTTCGATACTTGCCTTGGTGATACGACTTGCCTTGGTACTACCTTATAATAAATGTAAATACGATTATAGGTAAAGGAAACGAGATATTCTCAAAAAACGAATTTGTTGTGACCTTTGACCTTGAATATCTAAGGGTAATGATCCGTGATCAAATGTGCCTTTTGAGACAAATTTTCATCTAGATTCCGAGGTGAAATCCTAAGATGATTGGACTATTACCATGCATGTGGATATGGAATTCCACCAATCATCAACAGCTACACAAGTGTTATTTATTTAAAATGTGTAAAGAATTATTTACAACATGACACAACGCACCGTTATAGTTAGTTCACTTTACTATAGATATTATTTATTATTAATTAATTGAGAATTATATTATTAATTCATATAAATTAATGATGCTCTATAAATATTCAAAAAAAAAATGTAGCGAACATTCCAAAACATATTTACTTATTTGAGATAATTATTTTTATAAGGTACTTTTTTTAATTTTTTTTTATTTCACACATATTTCAATTTTTATGATTAAAATTTTTTTTAAATTAATTATTGACGCCTAAATGAATGCCAGATTTATTAAATATTTGATAGCTCGCCAGATTTTGATGATTCTGTATCTGTTTGAAAGCTGGTGCTTCCCGTGTGGTCCCATTTCATTTTGGTTCAGTTCTGACAACGACATCCATGAGAAAACCATAAAAGTCTTAAATTTTCGGCATGTACGCGCGACAAGAGGACGAATAACTCAATATCAAGCCAACCGAATTCGATGATTCTTTTTTTAGTGACAAATTAGTTAGTGTACTTTAGATTCACTAAAAATCACAAAATAAAAAAAAAAACTTTTAACAAAAAGAAAAACTTTTCCAAAATAAATTATTATGCACTAAAAAGTAAAAAAATAACGATAATATAATGTAGTTAAAATTATTGTTATTTTTGGAGTCGGTGTCAGCCAAGTTAATGTAGCAAACTGTTCTGTCAGAGTTGTTTCCTTGGCTGACACCGACTCCAAAAATAACAATAATTTTATCTACATTATATTATCGTTATTTTTTTACTTTTTAGTGCATATTAATTTTGGAAAAGTTTTTCTTTTGAAGTCGGTTTTCTTTTTAAGCGAAGCGGGTGGGTATCACTCTAGTCCTAATATAAATTCCTAATAAGATTTGCTATTCATATTTATAACAAAACTATCACAATAAAATACTTCACACAATCTTTACCCGCACGTATTAATTTTATTTGTCATGCTTTTTTGTTCATAATTAAATTACAATTATAAATTCATTATTAATTTTATATTATTATTTAATTTTTTTTTTAATATAAATTATAGTTAATTATTATTATTTTTTAGACATATTTTTCGTATATTCTTTTTTGTAAAAAAAAACATTAACCTTGATTTGAAATCAACATATAAAATATATTGATTGCAATAAATACAGTTATTTATTATATTAATAATAATTAACTATAATTTTCATCAAATATATTATTTATTGTTAAAATTTTCTTTTACTTTGGAATTCAAATTAGCGTGCTTGAGTAGTCACGAGTATGGACTCATATTTCAATGAAAAAGTTTATGACTAATTTGTTTCTGTCCCACATTGAGATTCTCACAAAACATATCTTCTATGTATTCTTTATGACATTATATCTTCTTAGGACCGGTTCGACCGAGAATATGGAAACTAGCGAACTACGGACAGTTGAAAAATAATCTGAAGATAATTGTCAATGTACCTACACACAAGTTCGAAATTAGTTGTTAATTATCGTCAGTTTACAAAGTTAAAGTACAATAGGCCTTAGAAACTATAGTGCTTAGCCTAAACTTTACCTACAATACATCATCTTATTAAATAAGTTAGTCGAAATATATAAACATTTTACAAATTTTCTTAAATGGAAAAGTTTTAGATAAAAATATATAAGATTATTATATTGTAAGAAAATTGTAATTGAATGTAGCCCATATTCACTTGATGCCTAAAGATTTATGGAAAATCACTTATAGAAAAAATAACATACAAATGCCATTCATCTAATCACTTTATAAATGTATTTTATGGAAAAACGAGTGGCGTTTTGTTATAATTGTTAACCCCCGAATTAAAAAAAGAGGTGTTATAAGTTTGACCGCTATGTGTGTGTGTCTGTGTGTTTGTCAGTCTGTGGCATCGTAGCGCCTAAACGGATGAACTGATTTTAATTGTTTAGGTTTCATTTGAAATGAAATTTCTATGTTGCAAGTGCGAGCTTAGAGTTCTGTTCTCAAAAAAACTAAAAATTGACAATGATCTTCAAAATCGATTAAGTTTGGACTTTTCCAAACTGAATGATGACGTATAATTGTAACATATAAATAATAACTATGGAAATGAACGGTCAAATAAACCTGGCTCAACTCAATTTGAAAAGTGATATGGTAAAATAATTAGGTAATTCAAAACAATAATTCAAAAGAACAAACTCAACTCAAATATTTCAATTTCAATTAAAGTATTTCCAAAAATTTGTCCCAAAAAATGATAGCTCTCTAAGTTTCCTTTTCATCTTATCTGATGTCCTTAACCATCGCTTTGATGATGATTTAAGAAGGAGTGTTTAAAAAGTTTAAAGTGTTTATCTGCGCGTCTGTGTGTTTCTCAGTGGCCTAGCCCCAAAAACGGTCGAACCGCCTTGATTGAGAACATTTTATAGCTTTTTGTCGGGGGTTTTTTTAATTTTGTAAGCATACCCTTAAAAACACTTCAATATAGGATTTGTATATGTTAAAAATGCAAACTTTAAAAGCTACGATTAAAGCTTATACCATAAAGGGCATTAACGAGAATTCATATATATTTTTTAAAGATGATTCTAAGGAAACGTGAATTTTGGGGAACGTCCGGAATATCGAAAAGCACAGTACAGTAAATTTCGACTGTTTTACATAAAATCAAATAATCTACACAACAAATTGATAACTATATAAAGTTAGTTTCTATAAATTTTATTCAATTATTTCTTATTGAATATACACGAAGTTTATTTTAATAATATAATGATAACATATAATACACATATTATATTATTATCAGAGATAGATAGATATAGATAGAATGTGACTTAACTTTAGTCAACTCAAGTCATCGGATACAATGTAAATGTATTTATTATTATATTATTATAGTTCGTAGACGATGGAAGATCTTGACTATATAGTATCTGTTCAACTGTCTGAACATATAAAAGTTTAAATCATTTACTTTATATTTAAAACTTAATGTAATAATAGAAAAATGAAACTTTTCTAACTAAATAAATTAAATCGAAAAAAAAAAACATTATAACTTTACCCGAGATTTTATAAAATTTATACTTTGTCTATCTCTGTCACCTTTTGAGCAAACTGAATAAGATTGGGCACTCTTAACCCACCAGCACTCGTCCGTGGTTGAAATTTGTTCTATTTTCATACATTATCATTGAAGTTAAATAAACAAAATCATTACTTCAATGAAAGAGATTGATTTTAGTTTAAAGTCATGCAATTTATTGATGGAAAATAAAATTGAACTAATTTCGAATATATAATCGTGTAAATAAAGCGAATCGATAAATTAAAAGAAAATTTCGATTGCTTTAAATATAGGATTTGGTTATTATGATCGCATATCTATCATATCTAGTCCATATGTGATTGGGCCAACTACATAACCGTGGTTGTATCACATTCGAGGGACCATTCGCTATATTTGATCTGACAATGAGGTTGAGATAACCTCATATCGGTTGGTATTGAGAATTTTTGTTTTCAGTGCACATAACTTGAAAATAAAATATCAGTTTCATTAAATTTTTTTGTTCCACTTTATATGTTTCCAGAAGTATTTCCAATTACTTAATACATCAATAATATTATATAATTGATCAAGCAACAACATTCATTTGAATATATTAATTGTAAAGCCATGTAACTTATAAATTACATCATTATGTTTTTAAATATATATATATATATATATATATATATATATATATTTAAAGTAGGTATTTTTTTATTCACTTTACTTACTTTACTTACCTTATATTACCTAAGACTTAAGTCACAAAGTCATATGGTATGTAAGTAAATGCAAACGAATTACGAATACTTGACTTTAAGTCCGTTATTTATACTGCATTTTTAGGTTTAAAAGTCCAAGTCTCTTCTCAGAAAACAAAATTTTACAGTCAAAAAATTTTTTCAAACCACACCAATCAAAAAATAACTTAAATGTTTCTATTTGTTAAAAAACAATAAATTGTTAATTCCATAAAACGATCAATATAAAAGTTCACTTAAAACACTTAGTAACTAGGCAACTGGTATGACGTAAATGTTAAGTGTTTGTCAAATAATCGAAAACTATTATATATGTATTACGTATACGTAATTCAAGTTGCCTATTTATTAATTTTTTTCCTTTACCGTTATATTGAATTCACAATTTATTATTTTTTAACAAATAGAAACATTTGTGCTACTAACTCATGAGTTATTAATGATATTTGACACCTTAGAAACACATTCCATGAGGTTTTAGCAAAATGCGAGCGGTTTATTTCATTTTCCTTTATTTGTAACATCTTTAACTGCACTAACACGATAAAGATGAGTGTCTTTCAGAGGCTATGTACTTCTAATATTCCTATGTGGTATCACAGGAATTAATCCAAGATCAAGAACGAGGAAATAATAATCACTAGTTTAAACTTCGATTTAACATTTTTTAACACTATTCATATAAAAAGAAATTGTAAATACATGACCTTGAAGATAAAAATCAAATCATAAATCGCACTAATGATTGATGATCTAAGCCATCGTAATATTAAAAGTACAAAAATTAATGAAACAGAACGAAATATGTGAAGGTAAATCAATAAAATTAATAAACTGTATCAAATATTTCTTATAATTAAATATTTGAACAAAAATATAATAATAATAAAGCAAAGAATTTTTTTTCTTTAACGTAAAAGGTACCAATAAAGTAAAGGTTTGTGTATTTATTCTATAAATAAATAAGAACATTTGTTTAGTTTTTTTAATAATTTTTTGTCGGTGATACAAAAAAAAAAAGAAGAACCAGTTATATTTGAACAATAAACAATTATCACATAGAGAATGAAAAATGTAATGTTAGATTTACATTGGTGCCTATGTAGTACAATCATTATGACTTTTGTCAAAGACTAGACCTCGCATAAATTAGTTGTAATCTTCATTTCAGTCAAACTTTTTCAAATTTTGACAAATGATAGTTTAAGTCATTCTAAAGAAAAGTTCCCATGGTCACAAGTCATGAAAATGACAGGATTTCATGTTATAGCTAAATTAAAGATAGAAAATGTACTTATTTGTATAATATATACCTATGTGTGTATAGGCAAATACATATACAGATATGTATAACTACATGCATACGTGTGTTTTTTAATGGGTGTTGTTTTTTAATTCTTGTTTTTTTTTTTGAAGAATATGTTACGAAATTCAAAGAAGAAGCAGTGTTAAATGTTCAGTGGATCAATAATATGATGTGTTAGGATCAATATTTTCAGCTACAAAATATACGTACATGATTTTTGACAATTAAATTACAATAATTTTTTTTATATAAATGAGTACATTTTCCAATTTTAATTTGGCGATAACTTGAAATCCTGCCATTTTCATGACTTGTGATCATGGAAACTTTTATTCAGAATGACTTAAACCATCTTTCCCCAAAATTTGAAGTTTGACCGAAATGCAGATTACAGATAATGTGCGAGGTCTTTGCTACATTTTTCCAGTCATGAAACCACTGAATGATGATCAATTCGCTTATATTTTTTGAGAGATTACAATCCAAAATGTTTGTAGTATTTGTACAGTAATAATGCAAGAATAGTACTTATAATCATCATAAATGTAACAGAAACACATATGCTGTTGACCTTCCTCCGTCCGTAATGCTCGTTATTTTTATATTTATATGTTAATGGTGTAGAAGTAAATGTTTTTTACAATATTTGTCATTAATAACTTTAAATTGAGAATTTGAACTTTACAAGCTGGCCAAACTGGGAACCATCATGGCTCCCACTCAAGAAAAGCTTGCGAGGATGCCATACCAAGAAGGTCTTAACAGATTAGGAGATAATCTGAAAAACCCACAATTAAAGGCATGGACCATCTACGAGGGAGGGCGAATCGCCAAAAGCCTGTTGGGTGAAGGAAACTCGCTCGGTAACAGAGCCGAAGAGATCTTGAAACTAAACAGAGCTGATATTAGAGTCATCGTAGAGGTACTCACAGGGCATGATAACCTGAACAAGTTCCAACATCAGATTGGAAAAAGACAATCTCCCGCGTGTGACAGATGCGGAGAAAATTCAGAAGAAACATCGATCCACTTTCTCTGTTACTGCCCGGCGCTCATACAGCAGCGAAGCAAATGGTTTGGTCCGGCCATAGTCGAACTAGAAGAAATTAGGAAACTCAGCGCTAGGCAAATCCTGCGTTTCAGTACATCAGTTGGTTATAATAGCCACTGAAAAGTGTAGCGGGGATAGAGTACAAGAGTCTATTTCGCTAGGTGCTCTGAACCATTTCTTCGAGTCGCGATGCTCGTGCATGACTCGCTAACCTCCATACCATACCATGCCATATTGTGGTAACGACCACCACAATAAACATTTCGTTCCAATAAAAACTTTTTCTTTGTGTAACGGCCTTGTATCTTGACCCTTACTGGTAAATTATAAGTCTGTTTGAAGTTTTAAAATTGGAAAATAAATAGATAAATAAATCATGTGATGATTTTCTTTTAGATTAAAGAAAATATGAAAAAAAAATGCATTATCTCATATTTCTCAACCATAATTGAATAGTAAATTTTTCCTAAGTAGACCATAAAGCTTTTATCTTTACCACTACGTATGTCTTAATATACAAGATGATTTTTTAGAAAGTTTCTTGTTAATTTTTTGAAAACGGTTCGGAACACTAAAAGCAATAAAATTCGGATCTCCTAATTATAGTCAAGGAGACAGAAGACATAATTCTTTCCCAAAGAATCAAAATATGATCAACTTTTTATACCATCTATATGAAATATATCAAGGTATAATAAGTTTAGTCCCAAGTTTGTAACGCTTAAAAATATTGATACTAGGAAAAAAATTTTGGTATAGGTGTTTATAAAATCATCTAATTAGTCCATTTCCGGTTGTCTGTCTGTCATCATAAGATGATACGGATTTGATTACTGTTTGATATTCTCATCTGTTTTCGAAAAAATTAGCTAGAAACTTTAAAAAAAATCACACTGTAGAAAACAACAAAGTAGAAGAAAACTCAAATATTTTTCTAATAACGAATTTAAAACTAAACTAACATAAAACCATTGATAGAGCTTTAAGTGTTCGTCTATTCCACATAATATCAAACAAAAAGTAAAACACAAAGAGACCAAACACCTGTCCTTAATGTTATTTCGATTGTGTTTCAATTTTTTTCTAAATAGATAAAATAAACTTTCTCGAAAGTGAAAAGATAAAAAAAAATATTATGTTGTTTTTCTATTATCTTCAATTGTCGAAGAATACAATCTAATTGAAAATAATTGAATTGCTTTAGAAAATAAATTTGTTCCAGCAAAGTGAGAAACCGTTTTATCTAACGTCTTCTCGGAGAGTCCTCGGATTAAAAGTAAAAATCACCGCTTTATAGCCTCCATTTCTCTCGATCTCACTTATCCTTCTTCCATAATACTCGAAGAGATTATATATGCGCAGATTTCAATAGTCACACAACTCATTGAGTATTTCAGAAAAGCCATGAATTGTTTAACATTGACAATTTTAAATTTTTTAAGAAATTTTTAGTTTATAGTTCAAAATGATCATCACAGATGGAGCAGTAAAATGTGTTTATAAATTAAAGCTCATGTGTTATTTCGATGTATGAGCTATATTGTTGTACAGTTTCATTCAAATCCATTAGCTAGTTTTTGTTTAAAAGCGTCACAAACAAACAAACAAACATCCTTACTTTCACATTTATGATACATATATAGCAATTTGTAATTCAATTAGTAGCTGCATAATTGGTTTTGTTTTCAATAAACGCAGCTTTATTTTCAATTTTATTTTATCTCGATTTTTGTTTGTTTGTTTGTTTTTTAATTAAAAATGATGCTTTGATTAAAGTCCGCCTATATTATGTTGGATAATTTCACTAACTTTCCAATGTTTTTACTAATTTATTGCATTTATTAATGGTCCATTATCGTCGAAATTAAATGATGCTACTTATGAAACGAGTTAGAAATCGTTTTTGACAAATAGAATTGGTTTTTGGAAAATATATCCACTTTTGTTTTTAGGGGAAAAGTCTCTATAATGATCTCCCTAAGAACAAATGTAGTGCACAGCCAAACTATTAACGATATGTATAAGGTCGAAATATTTTTGGTCTCTTCATTCAAGAGTTGACATTGGTATGCCAATTTTTTTTATATGCAATTTTGATAAACCAAGTATGTAATCCTACTAAATTTGGGTCATACTTGTCGAATTTGTGATCAAAATTAACCTAGCTCTAATGAGTTTCAAGAATGTGGAGTCCTGGTCTCGGAATTAAGCAAATAAGTGATAGCTAGCAAAAAATTAACATCACAGCTGAAAAGAATGACCCAAAATTAGTGGATTTCAAAAGAAATTCCAATAAGATCGGATCAAATTTACCTGTGTTATCAAAAATATCGAATTTTTTAACTCTATGACGTCATCAGAATCCAAAAAATTTAATTTTGCTCTATCTCATGCAAATTTTAGCCAATTTTGATAAACCAAGTATGTAATCCTACTAAATTTGGGTCATACTTTTCAAATTTGTGGTCAAAATGAACCTAGCTCTAATAGGTTTTAAGAATGTGAAACCCTGCTTCCGGAATTAGGCACACAAGTGATAGCTAGCGAAAAATGTAATTATTGGACAACCTGTAGAAATAGTAAAAACAAATTATTAATAATAAAAAACAGTACTTTTGTTGGTTAAAGTGACTGATCTTCTTCTTTATGATTATTTTATTCATGATGTAAGGAATAAAAAAAAAATATTGTACATACAAAGTAACAAAAACCTTTTCAATTTTTAGACAATCTTCTACTTTATAATAATACCATAAAAACATAAGGTTGCCGATGATATAAAAACAAAATTTTAATTTAATTATGAGTTCACCGAAGATCCATCATTTGATGAACAGAGACGACTATAGTTAGAGTATTGATGATTGGAGGACGATAACTATATTATCAAATTTATAATCCTCACTTTCACACAATATATTATATATTTTTGTAGTTGAGTGGTATTGTAAAGCCAAAAATAGCTTATTCTTTGGTAACGAAGCATGTATTTGGATTATATGTATGCACCGTGAAACAATACTGTAGGTTTACAATCACCTTAAAGCAATTTTTTATAAACATTCGAAGAAATGTAGAAATTGTGACATGGCAAAATCAGTAACCTCTATTCGATTTTCAATTGATTGAAACATTAAATTTCATACACAAAATTTTCCTAAAAGTGTTTTTTTACAAGATAATACGATTTTGTGGTTGTACAGATTGAGGAAAGAATTGACGACGTTATCCGACATACGGGACAAGATTCTTTAAAACAATACAAAGAAATTGATGAATAATTGCTATAAATAAATCTTCGTTTATTAACAAATAACACGGTTAGAAAATATTTTTCGCACCATAATCAAATAAGAAGTCATACACCAACTATGATGTACTTGTGCACTAAGTCATTCAACTCAAAACACATCTTGAATTCACTTACTTAAACATTTGTAAAAAAAAAAGACAAAATTGTCTCCATGGATGCAAATCCATATTCACAATAATATAAACGAAGCCAGATATCAACATGGTAAAATATAGGTTGTGACAACAAATGATAAATTTGCTAATCTTCTAATTTTTGGAACGTCTACTATGATTTCATTTTGGAGTATTTAAGAGCTTTTATACTGCGACCAGTTTATTTATAGTACATGGTAAGAAATTTTTGTTTATATCACTATGTCAGTATCGGTGTGAGCGCCATACCAACCAACCAACCAATCGGCACTACAACCCTGGGTGGGCTTTGGCCTCTTCGACCACTCTCCTCCAGACGACAGCGAATTTACAGCCAGTGACTTGCATCACCTTTCTGGTCGTCGACAACTTTGTCCAACTACCTGAATTGACGCCTTCCTCTTCTTCGTACGGCGTACACTTTTGAATGCAATATTATCTTGGGCATCCTTCCTTCCTCCCTTTTTTGCACATGTCCGAACCATCTAAACCTCTGTGATTTAATGAGCTTCACAATATCTTCTCCCTTCAGGATTTTTTCTGGATTTCTCTGTTGATTCGGATGCGCAATTCTCCCTCGCTCAATTGGATTGCAGCATTAATCCTTGTTATGATTTTTCGTTCAAATCTATTTATTTTCTCCTGGAAACCAATTCATCGTTGTGCCAAAATTAGTCATATAGGACAAACATACCTGATGACTATATAAAAGGCAAGTTTAATATCAAAATGTTGCCAGGCATAGTTGAAAATAAATTAAAGATATATAAATTATTCAAAGTTTTACAAATGCTATTTTTAACGAATCAGATTTTAAAAATGGTGATCGTTTACACGGCATATCAACACCAGTTATTATTAAACCGGTTTAATAACTTCAGCTTAAGAGATAACGTACAAATGTGTCAATGTGAATTCTTACGTCATCTGCTGAATTTTGCAATAAATTTAAATTATTTATTATAGAAAAATTATAGATGTTTGTAGTAAAAAAAAAAAGCACAATTCCTCATACTTATTTCACCAGGAAGTAATTGATCTGGTTCCTACGGAAGCCTGAATGGGTCACTGTCAATTTATGAGAAAGTGGCGTTACATTAGCTTATTTTTTAAATGTGGACTACCCACATAACACCAACTTTAGAAAATGTTACTAATCTACTTTCAACAAGTACACTTGTGGCATTATGGAAACGAACCTTTTTGAAGATGTCAGTTTGTGATGACTATCCTTTAATTAGACAGTACCGAAACTATCTGGAATTATTAATAATTATATGTCTGGATTTAATAATAATATGATAATGTTTATAATTTGTCTTATGTATAGTTAGTTAAAAATTATCTTTAATATTATTTAAAAAATATAATGCTTTAAGGATGTATGATCATGACAACAATGTTTGACTTAAAGGCTCAAAATTTGTTTGTAGGTAGTCTTTTACTCAAAGAATGTGGTTAAAATTTCAGCTTAGGTATCCGTGCAAATTTTTAAGAAAAAAGTCATTAAAAATCGATATAAAATACATTGGCTCTTATGGAGGAATCTCAAAAAACGCCATATTTTGGAAGTTTTTGATAATTTTCATTTGGAATGAATGAAAACAAATTAAAAAAAAACTTTTTAATAGAAAGTAAACATATTAGCAATGAATTAGAAAAGAAAAAAACTAAGTGTCACCGTCCATATAAGGGATGTAAGAGCAGGGTAGATTAAGGGTTGAAATTATTTTTATATTATTTTCAACTTTGATGATGAATTTTGTTATAACTTCATGAATGTAGACGAAAAATAAGAATAAAATTTTTCGATATGTGTCTTGGTTTTCGAAATATCGAAAGCTAAATAATTAAACAAAATTTTCAATTTTCGATATTTTGAAAATTAAGCCAGATATTTTATTCTTACTTTTCGTCTTATATCGTCAAGTAATAACATAAATTTATCATCAAAATTGAAAATATCTATTTTTAAATTTGTGCCCCCACTACCATGCTCATACATCCTTAATTGTTGATGTTTTTCTTTTGCATCTGCACATTTCTAATTTATAACCTTTAAAAGTATTATTAAGTGTTTATTATGAGGTTTAATTAGAAAGCTGCACATGACATCTTCAAAAAGGTTCGTTTCCATAATGCCACAAGTGCACTTGTTGAAAGTGAACTAGTGATTTTATTAAAAGTTTGTTTTATACTTGTGGGTAGTACACATTAAAAAATTAAGCTAGTGTAGCGCCATTTTCTCATATAAATTGACAGTGAGACATTCAGGCTTCCGTAGGTCCCTGAAGACTAAATCCACCATAGCTTATATCTTTATTGTTTGATAATAATTTTATTTAATTTGTTTATTTAACGCATATTTTTTTTTTGTAACATACTCGTATGCGATAAGATTGAAATCATTTATATAACAGTACTTAAATTAAATCTGATTGCATTGTATTTTATATAATATGATGCTTATTTAAATAAATAACTATTATATAAGTATTTTATATTTATTTATATTTATATAAATGAGTAAATATTAATATGTAGTCACATCTGTTATGTGTTATGTTTTTGAGATTGTGTTTTTATTTCTGCATGCTATGTTCGAATCGGATGTGACTCTTTATCTTTTTTCCACATTGTATATTATATAATTTTGTAGATGGATCGATGTACAATGGTCCAAATAGATGTACCAAATAATTTCTTGTAATTTTGAAACAAAGTTCCTTAAATCGTACGTTACATACTTGACAGATGGAGAGGTAGAGAAAAAAAATTGTGAGGATTCGAAAAAAACATCTAAGGTGATTGTAAACCTACAGTTTTGTAAAAAAGTTTTGGTTTATTGCACGGTACATACACTATAAACCAAATGCATGCTTTGTAGTTAAGTAATGAGTTATTTTTGGCTTTACAATACCACCCACCTACAAAAATATATAATATACTAGCTGACTCGACAGACGTTGTTCTGTCTTAACTATGAATATTGAATTCGATATCGATACTTCTAGATGACTTTTCACCTACAATTCATTTAATTGTAACTATTGATAAGCAATTATTAATTTTAACTAATCTGCAGATCCAATTCATTAATAGCTATACTATGCTCAGTCCATCCGCTAAGGCAACCCGTAAGCCCGTCTTCTGCTTAGCTCGCCCGCTAAACTCAAACTTCATTACAATCTCTTGAATAATTATAAATAATACCTCAATCCTATTCAAATACCTTTTCATAATTCTAGATAAATATGGTGGGAGCGCAAATAAGTACATAGTACATAGTAACATCTAATATAATGCATTATTTATATGCGCTTCCACCATTAATATGGAGCTGTATGTCAAAAAAGATTTTCCCGCTTTTCTGTTGAAATTTTCTTTCTATGTTATAAACCTCACGGAGCACGAGACCTTTCCAACGAATGCAAAACCGTGGAAATCGGTTCGTGCGTTCTGGAGTTATAGCTTCAGGAAGGAAAACCCGACTTATTTTTATATACTAGATTGTGCACAAGTGATGCTTATAAATTTAATAATATAGATATCGCTCTTCAATCAGCAATACTCTAACTCTAGTCGTCTCTGTTCATCAACCTTATATTTTTATGGTATTAGCATAAACTACAAGATTGTCTAAATATTTTAGATAGTTTTTTATCACACTCTCTAGTGTTAGTCAGATTTGAAATTTGTTAAATAAATCATAATAAAAGTTTTATGAGCACATTTTTTACTCCATAGAGATAATTGTAGAAAAAAATGAAACGCACTTTGGGTCAAATGTAGTGTTAGTCACATATGGAATCCCCCAGAAAAGACACAGCAAATTCCTTCATAAACTTATTCACATCATAGAGCGCATATTATTTTTTGCGTGTATTTAATTTTAGCAAATTTTTTACATAGCAATGTCGTTCTTCTTGTAAAATTAAAGATTTGTTTACAATTCCAGACTTGAAAAAAATTGAAAGGCTGCGTTTTTTTCAACAGGCTGTTTCCCTTTTACATATTATACAATGATTAACGCCCATTATACTATTAATAATTATTACTAAACATTTACATTTTATTCTGCTTGACCTAATTAATACAACTTTAAAGTTCGTATGATGTGGGTGATTGACCTCTGTATATGATCAAGATAAAAAATGTTTGTGTTCTTTGAAAATTGCATGTAAACAAATTGTTACAAGTTATGTAAATTTTATTTCTTTAATAATAGATGATAAATAAATACTTATTTAAATTCTTGATGACCAATGTAACTTCTATTAGTCTTCGTAAAATAACTAAATAAAGATAATTTTATAAAAAAGAAATAAAAAGAAAATATTTCTTTTCTTTTATCTCTGCAGCAAACTCAAAATGTTTGAAAAATTCACATTTTGAAAGTTCAAATATTCGATTTGAAATTCGAATTGAATAGTACTATTCAATTCTATTCGAATGCTATTGGCACACCCCGAGTAATAATTTGATAGAAACATTTGTGATTGCGATTTCTACTTCATTGATAAATTCTTTTGTTTGAAAATTCAACTAATTCGAACATAGCACAAGAGACGAAAGATACAGAGTGGTGTAATAAATCAACTAGAAAGGCGACGATAATAAGAACCTGGATATGAAAAAAAAAACGAACGGTGAAGGATAGCGATAAATATTTCAGAGACAAGCGTGAATTCTTAATCTTTAAGAGAGCACTAATCACAAAAAGACAAATTTTTAAGGTTCTTAGCCTTGTGGCTTTTGAATTTTACCTCTATATAGACGTAATACTTTCAAAACGAAAATTCGAGAATGCATTTTTAACAGAGCTTCACAATTCAAGATTCCTGAGTTAAATAAAACTATTTTAGTCAGCCTGTTTAGATGAGTGTGTGTGTGTGTGACGGAGGGGGGTGAAGGAATGTCATCAAACTGCTACCAAATGAAAACCGTTTTACAGTTGACAAATTGAAACATTTTTGTGATAATATCTCATTAGACAACCCTGGAGAATCAAATTTTCGTAAAGCCATATGCGAACAAGTTAATAATTTTAATTTTTTCTTGTTTCAGATCCATTTGAAGATCTTTTCAACCATCTCCAAAGAGGAAGCGGTTGCATTTTATCGTTTTTGATTCATCGAAATTTTTTGTAAAGCCATAGTGAAACTTTAAGGGGTGGTATCCACCAGAACAGTCGAGTTTTTCAAAATAAAATGAAGAAAATCGATTCATACAAAAAACGACGTTATATATACCTTGAACAGTTGGGCCTCAATATACATTTGTCCTTATGGCTCGGAATAAAAACGGAACAAATTTACCTTATTTCACCAAGACTCAATCTTTTAACTCCTCAGAGGGAGATATAAACCTTAACTTTGAAATAGTTTAAGGTAGGTAACGATGGATGAATTTGCCACTTTACGCCAAATTTAGTCCAACTCTCTTCATGAAACCCGTGATTTTTAGAAAACCTTTGGGGAGTATGACAAAATCACTTGTGGTCCTTGTGGAACAACCTATTTATAACCACTTCAGACGGTTTTTAATTCATATTCAGTAAGTATTATCATTGACCCTACCAAAAATAAAAATAAAAAGGTAAATTTTTATAAATAAAATTTATTTTTGTGATTTAAATAAATACAAATAATATTCGCATTTCATTTCAATACAATATAAATAAAGTTCTTGAATGAAATGTCAATGTCACCTTTTAAGTTATATATATAGTGTTATCTTCTTTTATTTAAATAATTTAAATGATTATAAGAAGGTATATAAACATAAACCTCTATAGTAATTTTGCAATAAAAAGCAGTGTAGACATAATTGTAAAAGTAAAAAAAAATCATATTATAATTGTGATACGCTTTATTATTTTCACTTTTATAAAAATACAGTGCAGTAAAACCCCTAAAAAACATTTTAGATAATAGGAAAAGTCTACGGTTCAGTTAAAACAGTGGGTGATTGCATATATGACTAACATCATATTATGAGTACTATTAAGTAAAAGGTTTTAGTTTTACTAAATTATTTTTACCATCGAAAATAGTAACATTATTTTTCCATTCATGGTACACTTTTTCATGAAACCACCCTTAAGACCATAAGATAAACCAAAATAATTTGGTATAATAAGTTTATTATTTTTTCTTTCCTGGGAGACATATTATTATTCTATATTCCCAAAAATACATGAAAAATTCCTTTCCAGGATTCTGTAGAATGTAAAATAAGCGAATGTTCAGTATCCTATACGCCAAGCGGCTTTTTCGTTCAGTTTGGACATATGAAAGAGACAAAGAATACCATTTATCGTTTTTCCCCTGAGCGTTTGTTTACAACCCGACACAGTCGCGTCATGATCTGTCAAGTTCTCAAAATCCTGGTAAGATATTCATTTGCGAAATAAATAAACAATATAGGTTATTTAAGTATTATATAAAGGATGTCTCGGGAGTAACGGACGCCCTTGTTGCATCAGGTAGAAAAAATGCGAAGACGAAAAGTTCTCTTCCATATTTTGATCTGATGCAAAGATAATTAGATTATTAATTAAAATAGGCAGCCAATCAGAAGCGGGCTGCAGAGTGAGACACGAGATTCTTAGCTTGTACGTATGCAAGTGTGTGAATGTGCAGGAAGGAGCCAGTGTAAGTACATCGGATCAACAAATGGAAAAGGGCTTCTTGCATTAGTATTTTATTTTCTATCTGGTGCAACAAGGGAATTGTTTCTCCTGGGACATAAATTCGTTACACGTCTTTCTGGGTATTAAATATGGTTCTATTTGGTTTCACTGTAATATTACCTTACGAAGGATGCAGTGTATTAAGTATTTAAATACACTTCTTAAAAATTACAAAACTCATAGAACCAAAACTAACGGTATAACAATACCATAAAATTACCCAATTATATATAAATTTTTATTTTTGTGAATAAATTGTCCAAAAAGTTGACATTTTGCATGCAATAATTTGGTTGTGTTTTTATTATAGGTAACATTGTCACATTAGATATATTTTTTTTTTGTTTTATTGCTTCCGCGTTAAATAAAATTTTTATAAAATGTGATTTTTATTAAAATATATTACAGACAAGCTGACCCGACGAACTGCGTATCGCCTAACAGTCGATTCGTTTTTTTCCGTGAAAATGAAATGATTTTTTTTCAATTGACATTTTACCACAGACAATTTACATTTTACCATATAGACAATTTGTTTTGAGTAATGTTACAATAGTATAAATATTGATAAATAGACATATCATACGATTTTAAATTCACTCTTGTTTTGCTTTTCCGGAATCCCTCTATAACACTTGGTATGGTATGGTATTAAAGTTCAAATTGATTTTTAATTATTATTACGAATCTTCTGTATGGGAATATATAAAAGTGTTGTTTTTTTAATTTTTTCAGGCAATTTTTTAAATTTTTCTCTCCGTAAGAACCATCTTCGTACTTCAAGGTATATTATAAAAAAAGAATTAGCGAAATCGGTTCAGCTGCTCTCGAGATTTGCGCTTAGCAACACATTCAGCGATTCATTTTTATATTATATAGATATTATGTATTATTCTTTTTTTGACATTCCGCACCTTAAAAGGAATCATTGAGCAGATCACCAACTTTCACCACTTCCATCAACAACTTCAAATTTTTCACCAACTTTTATTTCGAAGTTTTTACAATTAAGGATCGTATACTTTCCGATCAGCACTTGGTAATTATGCCTTGTCCTGTGTATTATATTTCAAATTTTGATTGTGATTAATGTCGATGTGAAACAAAAAGTACATGTTCTCTAATTTTGATTACAACCTGTATAACCTAACATCACTTTTTTTTATATGCGTGTTCATTTTCAACAAATTATCATGTATTTTCATACACATACAAACACACCACTTAAGCTAAGAGCTTTTTTCACTATCCATTAGGGGTGAATTTCCGTTGTATTGTTTAGGGAAACATTGATATTCAATTCACGCATTATATAATGTCTGAAGGCGATCACGATGAAAATCAATGGTACATCCACAAGGTTTTTTTACTTATTTAGGTATCGAAGGTATTTCTAGCGACTAAAAGTAGCTTAGCACGAAAAATTCCAAAAATTTAGTTTTCAACGACATAAACTTTTAATAATATACATAAGGTTCGATTTACATCTAGGCATATAAATATCACGAGTATGACAGAGTACATGCGTGAAGCAATACATCGAATAGAGAGGTATTATATACATGTGTTGAAGCTTCGATATGCGTTGAGATAGTTGTAAGACGCTTGGAGAGTGGGAGTTTCTTGGTTGAATAGATGAACTACAACAGATAAGCCACGATACAAGTAACTTTTGCAATTTAATATAACACCTATAATACCTCTTACTTAGATGCATTACTTAAGGCATGTACTCTGTCATACTCGTGATATTTATATGCCTATAGATGTAAATCGAACATTCTGTATAATTCCTTTATTGAAGTGTTTTTAAAGGTATGCTTTATTTATGTAACAAGACTAATTTTAAAAATATTAATTTTCCAGATACTTCTCATTTATTTCCATGCAACCATAATGTCCCACAACGAAGTGTAGCTGGGTGCAGCTAGTTTTATACTAAAAACACTCCTCAATTATTTGTATCAATGACCGTTTTATATATGAATATTGCGGGTCTATTATATTAATGTCATCATTCATTGTAAATATTATTCACTAATTTTTTACAGCTATATTTTAAAGATACCATATTATAAAAACTCTAGACAAATTATAAAACAAGCTTCAAATGATGTAAAATAAATATACTAGTCTTTGAAAGGTTTAAGATCCGCAACATCCCATTGACCGATACTACTCATTTAAAAACTCAAATTCGATAGCAAAATGGATGATTTTATTAACATTAATAACAAAAGCCCGCCAGCACTTGCGTAAACCGTTCGCTAATCTTTGGTGGTGAGATGAGAGGTTTGCTCACGTGTTCTGCACATGCGTCAAATATTTCGCGCGTTAAAAATACTTTAACTTTCATGTTTCAGCTAAAGAATTCAAAAATTGATCTAACAGAAAAAAAAAAATAGGCGAAAAATCTTTTTCTTGGAGAGTTTTTCGTGACTTTTAATCATTAATTATATCTCGTAATACCAAAAATAGAACTTTTTAATGAAATAATCATAATGTTAATGACATTTCATCAAAGTTTTTGTTATAAAATGGTTTTAATAGTATACTAGTAAACTCGTTTGCAAATATTGATTTTTGTTAATATATGCCCGCATTTTTTAATAGAATTGTATTTTTGAAGATTACCTCATGGTTTTTAATTTATCTCTTTATTTTTGGTTCTGTACCTCTTTTGTATGCTTAACAAAATATAAAGAAACGCTTTTCAATAGATATTTATGGGTGCGTTTTCAATACTTTTTATGTTTTGGCAGCTTCAATTTTTCTTGAAAATTCAAGGACTTTGAAACGTGATTTTTTGGGAACGCCTTTAAACGATATTGCAGTAATGAGTGACATACATTCATTTAGTAGACATTATAAATGTTAATAGTGTAAATAAGTAACAATAAAAAGTTCCTAATGAACATTAATGAACAATTTATATAATATTTAATATCAATTAACATTTTAAAAGTCGTCCGTTGTCATTAAAATTACACAAAAGATTCTTATTTTTTTTAAAGAATTTTTTGATGTATATATAATAATATTTTTTTATAACAGATTACAATGATAATTACATGATTTAAAGCGAAAAAACTTAGCAGTTGTGTATTTGCTTTTTAGAGTCGAACTCATTAAATTTCTGATTACGTAAATTATGATTATGACAAAATTATTGTCATTCTGAAAATTTGGAAATATATATAGCTTTTCTTATATAGAATTGCCATTCTACACGATATTTAAGGAATTTACGGGAAGAAGGTATACACACACAAATTATTTTGGAAGAATTTCAATAAAACTTTATAAATACATTTTTTGATTAACACAATTTCCAAAAATCACAAAAAATTCCTAGGTCATCGGGCTTTTTATTATTATTTTATCGTTCAAAGTTGGCTGAAAAAATGATGAATCATATAGGTTATCCTTTTCAATTAGATATTTCTATATCAAAAAATCTAGAGAGTGTGATAAAAACTATCAAAAATATTTAGACAATCTTGTAGTTATATCATAAAAATAATATCATAAAAATGTAAGGTTGTCGATGATATAAAAACAAAATTTTAATTTAATTATGAGTTCATCGAAGATCCATCATTTGATAGCCAGGGATGACTACAGTTAGAGTATTGATGATTGAAGAGCGATATCTATATTATCAAATTTATAAGCATCACTTGTACTCAATATATTATATATTTTTGTAGTTGGGTGGTATTGTAAAACCAAAAATAACTCATTACTTGACTACAACGCATGCATTTAGTTTATATGTATGTACCGTGCAATAAACCAAAGCTTTTTTACAATACTGTAGGTTTATAATCACCTGTAAATTCCATCGAAGAAGTACTTACATTAAGACCTCTTCAAAACGTAAAGAAAACATAAATCTTTTGATTCCAATTTTCGGGGAGACAACTATATCTTTCAATCCAAAATTGAAATTAGTTTTTCACAAAAATACATTCTGAAATTCCAACATTAGGTATTATTAATTCACAATATTACATTCTGATTTGTATTTGATTTATTTTTTATTTTTGGTATTAAGTCTATTAGTGATGTCATTATTTATTATTTAGTATCAATATACATAGAAATATTTTTAATCAAAACTTGGATGTACTGTTATTTTTTTTTGTATTTAGAAGCGGCAAGATGACAGTGAACTATATGTGTATAGTTATTAATAGTTAATGATTTTTAATGATCAGATAATTAATCATATTAATCATCTTATATTATTGAATGATTTGAATTTTTTTGCTTCATAATAAAACATAATCAATGAGTTTTTATGATTTTAATCGATTTTTGTGTGGTGCTAAACTCATAAACTAGTTTTTTTTTCTTTACTTAAATTCATATTCTAATAATAGCAGATACCCGCCAGCTTTGTTGGGAAATTTCTCCTTTTTAAAACAAAGACTATCACGTTATATATAGCCCTGACTTATCCTCCTTTTTGTTCACAATTTTATGGATTTTAATTTTTTGGTGGGGAACCTTTTTAGAAAATGAAGTTCATGATACTCGCTGACAACTTTCTATAGGTCCAATCATTAAATTAACCTGATTTTTATACTTTTTGGGTCAAAATTACCCCATTCACCGAGTTTCATCGAATTCCAAAACAAAATTTTCTTTTTCGATTTTCTCGATTTTTTCAAAGGGTTACCCATTAAAAAAATTGCAAAAAATCGAAAAATTTTTGTTGTCTCCAATTACGATAAAACTCAGTATATAAGGTAATTTTGATCCAAAAATTTCAAAAATCGGGTACATTTGTTGACTGGCCCAATAGTTTTTGAGATATGGACTAAAATCGACCCAAATATTGCGATATCTCGGAAACTCTGCATCCAATCATTAAATTTACCAGATTTTCATACTTTTTGGGTCAAAATTACCTTATCCACCGAGTTTCATTAAATTCCAAAACAATTTTTTTTGTTGCGATTTTCTCGATTTTTTCAAAGGGGTACCCCTTAAAAAAAATCCAAAAAATCGAAAAATTTTGATTACCTCCAATTTCGATAAAACTCAGTATATAAGGTAATTTTGACCCAAAAAGTTCAAAAATCGGGTACATTTGTTGACTGATCGAATAGAATTTGAGACATGGACTAAAATCGACCCAAATATTGCGATATCTCAGAAACTCTGCATCCAATCATTAAATTTACCTGATTTTTATACTTTTTGGGTCAAAATAACCCCATCCACTGATTTTCATCAAATTCCAAAACAAATTTTTTTTTGCGTTTTTCTCGATTTTTTCAAAGGGGTACCCTTAAAAAAATTCCAAAAAATCGAAAAATTTTTTTTTTCTCCAATTTCGATAAAACTCAGTATTTAAGGTAATTTTGACCTTAAAAGTACAAAAATTGCGTGCATTTGTTGATTGGCCGAATAGTTTTTGAGATACGGACTAAAATCGATCCAAACATTGCAATACCTCAGAAACACATATACACATTATGCTCATAACGCGAGTGTTAACGGGTTAAATAAAAAATATAATTCTTTTAAATATATTTTTTTGGTTACAATTGCCTACACGCAAATATATATTGGTTAGTAATAATGATTGTAAAAAACACCCACAAAAAATATTTTAATTTTTATAACTGACCTCAAACATGTAAACGAAAAAAAAAACAGTTGACATACATATTTTTTTAATTAAATATAACTGATCGGATTATTATTTTCAATCGAATTGAAGATCGATCAAAAATAAGATGGTCACTTCATAAAAAATTAATTTCCGCCTAGAATATTTCTGTTGACCACAATCGATCTGAGTTTGAAAATAACTTAATTTAAATAATGTTTTTGTGGTCTTTGCAGAAATTTAATCTTAAACTATTAGATTATGTAAGAAATATGAGAATAAATTGTATCTCTTTGTCATGCCAAATATTCTTTCTTCATTCGAAGAACACCTAATACATATTGTTGTAATTTAATTTCAAATCAAACGTGGAAACCACGATTCGCATCGTGCGTGAGTTTTATTGGAGGCGATTCCATGGTAACGATATACACTACTTTAATTATAGAATTTACATTGAAAATTTAATATTATTGTCTCACAAAATAAATAATTATGATAATTTACATTTGAAAAATAATATTTGTGCAATTGGATTTCTTATATTCACAATTTTTAATGCATTAAGCTTAATTAATTAGTGTTTTTCAATAATTTTTATTTGACATGTTCTATAACATTAACATGTAAAGAATTACAAATTAGTCATAACAGCCTCCTCTATCGCCAAAACTTTTCACCGGATGCGCTGGCATCGATTTTATTGTCCCTACCATGACTATGCACACAACGAATACTGCTTTTTGGAAATTTATTGAAAATACGTTCAATTTATTGATCCAAATATCCATACTTGATTGATCCAAATTGGATAAAATATGCGTGTCGTATAGCCAAAAACAATTTTGGGTCATATACTTCATTTTTTCGTGGTAGTTATTCGTTTATATTAGCCGTTATATCAAATGTGGAAGCCACGATATACCGTATTTTCCAAATTTATTGAAGATGCGTTAAATTTATCCAAATACTTAAAAAGAATGACCCAAAATTAGTAGGATTACATACTGGATTGATCCAAATTGAAAACAATTTTTGGGATTTATAAGATCTGCATACCAATTGAAATTGGTATCAGAAGAAAAATAATTTAATTATGATATATATAGGTATATGCTTGCCTGCCAAAAACTGCTCATGGAAAAAATTGATTTAAATTAATTTATTTAAAAATGGCCATGAACACTTTTCGATTGAAAGACTATGAAAAGCGAGTCAAGAAAATTTCAAAAAAACTAAAGCCTCCTAACTTTTTTAATTTTACGCATTACCAGCAGTTATTATTTGCTTCTACACCCGTTCATTAAAATAAAACACGTAATTTCAATTCAATCAATTTTTGTAAACAGCTTCTTGAGAAGTTTCATGAACTCTACTAGTATAAGTATATTTATATTTTATGACTAAGCAAGAAGTTAAAACATAAAATATCGTCATACTTGTTGTGCGATTATGAATATTATTAAAAAATATTTATAGATTGTAATATGTCTAATTACCTCTGTAGACAAAGATCATAAATTGATTCACAGCATCCATTTAATGTAATGAATTCAAAATTATTAACTTGTAACACAAAGATTAACACGATTAGTCATAAAAGTATTTACAACATAATTTAGTGACCTGTTTTAAAGTGGACGCGACGTAAGGAATTACGTATATGTTCAATTCTAGTTGTCATTAAAGGTCATTGACCGTCTATAGTACCGTCATAGACCGCCGCTGACAAGTTAGAGGGTTAGCGACCAAAATGAGCCACCTCTGATTAAAGTATGACTAAATACCAGGCAAGTTAATAAGTTTGATTTTTTGATATTTTGTAGATTTTTATACATACTTCGACCTGAGAGGGTTCATTTTGATCGCTAACCTCCTCAATTGTCAGCGGCTATTCATCAATTTTCAAAAACAAACAGGTATATGCCCGTTGCTATATTATGGCATCCTGAATGACATCAAACCGTGACGTACAATCATTTTTGTACATACAAGTTTACAAGTATTTGCAAGTTTATATGTTTTTATATTTGAAAGCTTACAAAGCCTTTCATATGGCTAGACGTGGTACCTTCAAAGTACATCTGATTGGTGTCTGCTGTCACGTTTATTTTTTTTAAATAATAATAATCCTTATATTTTATAAAAATTAATTTTGTGTTTTGTTATCTAGATGTCATAATTAATCATTGGAAACTTTTATCCAAACGATTTATTCTTAGTGGACAAAAGTTTATTCCATACCTTAATTCAATGAATCAGTATCACAGACCAGCAAAAAATTTGTGTAAAATTACGAAAGGAGACTCAAAACTTTTATAATTTTTTTGGTTTATATTATCATAAACATTTATTTATAAAAAATGCAATTTCATCACAATATCGATCCCAATTTATATACGCTATTTAATCATTATTATTGCCTTCTGGCTGGAAATAAAAAATGAAAATTATTTTTTGTTTTTGTTGGTAATCCAACCGTGCCATTATCACAAATTAAAATATATATTTAATAAAAAAAAAATTTACCGTAATAAAATAATTACATATAGTTTATGATATTTGAATAAGTGTGATAATTTAAAATCGATAGTAATTATGGGTTTTATTTATAAACATTTAAAATAATTTAAATATATCTATCTACAATCTACATATAGTCTAAGAGACGGTATAAGGTCGTTTTCTACCCACCCGATAACCAGATGAGACATCATAATCAATTTTTTCCTTAAACGATTTTTTGTTAATACTAATTTCGATTGGTTAACGTGATCGGTGTAGTTTAATGATTTGGGGGTAAACTGCTGAGAAGTTATGATGGTCTCCGCAAAGGATTACTTGTGGAAAAATGGCCGATAAATACATCGTGCTTACTTGAGTTGACGAAGTATAGAAAACTTTTTTGACAAAGTTTGATAGGAATGTTATTGGTCGGTTAGAAATGTAGATCATATAGAACAGATAACAAGGGAAATGATTCACGAAATCACTTCCGAGATATTTAGGAGGATATTTAAAGAATTTTGTAAAAGATCAATTACTACAGATATGGAATGTGAAGGTGGAAAACGAACTCAAGATACCTTTTGTCACTTACGTCAATAATAGTAATTGTATTTGTAATGTAATGAATGAAAAGTTTTCTAAAATGATGACTGGTTAATTGGGATAACAGATTGCGTGCTTTATAAGTAGAATTTGCAAAATTTATTTTAAAATTGACTAGCTGTGAACTACCCGCTTTGCTGGGCAACATCCCCACTTGCACCCCTCCCTCCACATTTTCTTGCGTGGGATAACAGTTTTGTAATGTACACGTCATGCTCTTTTATTTGATACCCCACTTAGGTATATTTGTAAATATTCGATAATTCCTTCCCACTTTCTCGCTACCCCTTTCTACCCTCCGAAGGTTAAAAGTAGATAAAAACAATAGATCTTTGAAGCTGGTTGTATATCGTGTCAATATTTGAGCTTAATCGATGCACAACTTTTTTAGTTTTTGAAGCATATCCCTTTCAACACCTATTTCAACCCCTTACTCTACTATATTATGGATGTATTATACATAAAAACCTTCCTCTTGAATGACTCTATCTATTAAAAAAACCGCATCAAAATCCGTTGCGTAGTTTCAAAGATTGAAGCGTACAAAGGGACATGGGGACATAAGGATAGAAAAAGCGACTTTGTTTTATACTATGTAGTGAAGTAGTTAAAACATTTGAAATTTAAAAACCACTGGCTCCATGACTTTTCAATTGGATTATAAGTTATTTACATAATTTTATGCAGTTTTCGAATAAAAATGGTCTGTATTTTAGTATATTTCATAACTCTTAAATTATATAGCTCGAGACCATGATCAATCATTACCATTTTTATTGATTTTGGTTTATTATTTGTTATCCATGCAAAGTACCCCTTTTCCACACAAGAACCAGCATCAATTTTAATAACTCGTACAATACTAAAGAGAAATGAGTTTACCAAACTTGAAAATTTAAAATTATTGAAAAGCCGCAGTAATAATTTTCCTTTAATTTCATTAAAAAATTAATAAAAACTTTAATGTTTACATACATTCCAATAAATCAGAAAATATTGAAAATATATCGGACAAAGTTAGCCAAGTGTTTATCGTATACATTCATAAACTTACGGTTCCGATTACACCATAACAAATCGCAGGTAATATTTTTTGTCCAGAATTATAAATGCATGTAAACTGAAAAGAAAAAATCAAGTCCAGCAGTTTATATAGCGACTTTAACAGTCGGGATCCATTATTGGAAAGATTCGAGCCTCCGACTGTTAAAGTCTCTATGTAAACTGCTGACTTGTTTTTTCCTTTGCTCTTCAAAATATCTAGCTTAACCTTTTTCCACTCACAATTAACGTATCATACTTGACATAGTTTTGTTTGAGTCTGTATCGAGTCTTTACAAGTCTTTATCGAGTACTAGTACTGACAATCTGTCGAGATTTCTAAACTTCATGGCTCAAAAGTTGGAGAAGGGCCATGCTCAATTGTTGCATGCCTTTGATTTTTTGAAATTTGGTTTTGAAACACAGGCGAGCATTGCATAATTATGAGATTCGGGTTTTTATTCCCTCTATAGAAAGTTATTGTAATGGGTCCGATTTTCGAAATGGATATTTTCATGGTTAGGAAAAGGTATTAACACTGTCTTCATCGTCGATGTCCCGCGAACAAAAATTGATATCGATTTCTTGGAGTACCGATCGAAGGGTTTTAACGGCAATATGAATCGAAAATAAAATTTTTTTTAAAATTTTTAGAATTTTTTATTATGCTGGGAAGTTATTCGTGTGGATCTCAAGGGTTGCAGCAAACTCTATAATACACGGCTTGTTTTAAATTTGGAAACGGAATCCTCAAAAATGGGCTATAATCGATAAATGGTAGGTATACTTTAACCATAACCAAAATTATTATGTATACTTGTATACAGGATAGTATACCTACCTAAACAAACAAAGTACCTTTAAGCTATAAAATAAACCTATAAATACATATACAATATTGTTGTCAAAGCCCACGCAATATTATGAATTATAAGGTAAAGGTGAAAACATCAAGTCCAGTTAGGTCATCGAACACCATATTGCAACCAACATATGATAAAGCAACGATTATATTATTTATATTGAAGTTGAAGTTTGTTTTAGCTTATAAATATACAAAAAAATATTTTAGTTTCAGGTAATTCAAGGATTAAAAACAAGTATAAACATTGATTACGCTTAACTCCAAACAGACCCGTGCGGAAGTTCAATAATTAGTTCTTAAAGGAAGTGGTTTTGACCCCTAAAACCACTCCCTTTAAGAACTAACATCAAAAATCGAAATTTTGTTGATAATATGGAGAGTAAATAATACATAGTAAAACAAACAAAATTGGATTGAAATTGTAGTTATTATCAATATATTCATTTTTCATTATAAGGTATCAAAAAGTACCGTAGTGGAAATTTTGATAAACCAATTGTGTAATCCTACTAAATTTGGGCCATAATTTTCAAATTTGTGATCAAAATTAACCTAGCTACAATAATTTTCAAGAATTTCGAGTCCTGGTGTCGGAATTAAGCATATAAGTGATAGCTAGCGAAAAACTGACATCCCAGCTGAAAAGAATGACCCAAAATTAGTGGGTTTCAAAAAAAATTCCAATAAAATCGGATAAAATTTGCCTGTGTTATCAAAAAAATCAAATTTTTTAACTTTATGACGTCATCAAAAACCAAAAAAATTAATTTTGCTCTATTACTTTCAAATTTTATTTAATTTTGGTAAATAAAGTATGTAATCCTACTAAATTTGGGTCATACTTTTCAAATTTGTGATCAAAATTAACCTAGCTCCAATAGATTTCAAGAATGTGGAATCCTAGTCCCGGAATTAAACACAAATGTGATAGTTAGCAAAAAACTGACGTCAGAGCTGAAAAGTATGACCCAAAATTAGTGGATTTCAAAAAAAATTCCAATAGGATCGGATCTAATTTGCCTGTGTTATCGAAAATAGGTTTCAAGAATGTGGAGCCCAGGTCCCGGAATTAAACACAAAAGTGATAGTTAGCAAAAAATATCTCTGAAAATGTTGAATTTGAAAAAATGACGAATCCTATACATGTGTCTAAATAGTTGATACCTTAAGCAATAACAAACCCAGAATATATTTTTATCAACACCATAAGAGTTATAAATGTAATAGTATAAATTTATTACGAGATTATCTACCAGATTTGCAAATATTTCCAGGGGGTGATAAATAATAAAATTTCAATATTTCAAACTTCAATATTCTGAATTATTTTATAAAATTATTTGATTGTTTTAGAATACTATATGAAAATTTTTATGGGCTTCAGGTTAGCTAAGCACCTGTCACGAATCGATTCGAAAGTAGATGGATAATTTGCTGCTTATTAGTTGTGAAAATACTGATTTTTAGTTTTTTTTGGATGCTTTGCTAACTCTTCTACGAAAAACCTAAAGTCATTTTATGTAGGCGTGCTTTCTTAACATAGCAAAGCACCCCAAAAAAACGAAAAAAAGTTGATTATAGAAATAATTCCTTCACAACTAATTGGCGGCTATTTGCTTTTTTCTACGAAAATCCTAAAATCATTCTATGGAACCAAGGTCAGTAAATTAACAAAATTATTTACCTAATGTTTCGAATAAATTTTTAAGTCAAAAAAGTATAACATTAGCAGGTTTCAATGTGTTTTCCTTTTTCAATTATGTGGTGAGATTTCATTATTCTAGCGTACTATAACGGTCAGAGAGTTATAGTAAAATATGTAATATACAACACATTTGGGTCATAAATTTATTTGAGAATAACATAATAAAACCACACCACAATCTTTGTATGGCTGAGTAAAAAATTTGTTTGGTATTTTCTCTCTGCATTATGTCATGATACTTGTGTATTGTATTGTGCTTCTGTTTTATTCATTTCTACTACTGACCATCATACATTAGCTTATGTTATGTAGCGGCATATTGTGGTCACTGTATATAAATAATTTGGAAATATACAGTGTGGGTCAATTTAATGTACTAAAGCTTATAACCATAGAAGTAATAACATAGAACCGTAAGTTGTCGTCCAAACGATAATACTTTATAGAGAGATACCTAAAAGCCAAAAGATTTTCGACAAAACATCTAGTAGGTAAGTTAAAATTTTTGTTTTTAAAATAAATTATTCATTTATTATTAATATTGATAATTTATAAATCTAAGAAATTTACCGATTTATAAATAAAAGTATTTAACACAGAATAATATAATATAATCAACACATAAATATTTATTTTGTATGTCACAAAATATCCGAGGTTCGACATTCAAAGTTGTTATACGTGTTAATAAAAATATGATATTTTTCTAAAAAAGATCTTAGGAAAATTCTGAATACAATGCTTTTTCAACAAACCGGAGATTTTTCCTGAATTAAAATTTGTGAAACGATAGTAAGCGTTAGAAGTTGTACATACTGTGTCCAAAAAATAAGGTGATCTTTGAATTTAAACTGCGCGCGTTTGTTGTGCATTTTGAATTCCTTCCGCCCGACCAAACAGTCAACAAGGAATACTATTTGAACGTTATGCGTCATTTGCGTAACGCTATCCGCCTAGAAAGGCTGTAATTGTGGAAAGACAATTCATGGTTTTTACACCACCATAATCATTTCGTCAAAAACTCAACCCATATCGTTCCCCAACCACCGTATTCACCTAATTTGGCGCCGGCGACTTCTGGATATTCAGCAATCTCAAAAGACCGCTCCGGGGACACCGTTTTGATACGATAGAGGAGATTCAAGCCGCAGCGAAGACGAAACTGAAGGCAATCCCAGAAAGTGAATTTTCAAAATAAATACAATGTCACCTTATTTTTTGGGCACAGCATATATCAATGGTTTAGTTTGATAGATTTTTTTGTTTATATGTTTTTGAGTTTTTTTTTTGAGTAATATTCATTTATATTAATAAAAAGTATTATTTTTAGAAGACAAAGAAAATGCGCGAATATATTATTTATTAATTGAATTTTCAACGAGATTTTCGTTTTTATTATCTGTAATATCTTTTATTAAATAGCAATAATGTAAACACTATAAGGAAACACATAATAAAATCATATAAATTTGACCCCTATTTTATTTATAATTATAATTATTATTATTTATAATGCCTACATAATTCATAATAACTATTTACACGATATGGAGGTGTAATAACTTATCATTTGAAATTAAATACCTTTAAAGTGTGTATATCGAACTAGCTTAAATAGCCGTTTGATTCACAGTCTAGCCTTTTTACTTAACTAGCTGCCTGAACGGTATTAAGCCCTTCAATCAAATAACTTTTGAAAAAATCGAGAAATTTTTTTTTCTCCAATTTTGATAAAACTCAGTATATAAGATAATTTTGACATAGAAAGTACAAAAATCGCGTGCATTTGATGACTGGCCGAATAGATTTTGAAATACGGACTAAAATCGATCCAAATATTGCGATATCTCAGAAAATCTCAACCATTAAATTAACCTGATTCTTATACTTTTTGGATCAAAATTACGCCATCCACTGAGTTTCATCAAATTCCAAAACAAAAATGCAAACCCCTTAAAAAAATGCAAAAAAACGAAAAATTTTTATATCTTCAATTTTGATAAAACTCAGTGTATAAGGTAATTTTGACCCAAAAAGTACAAAAATCGAGTGGTATTTTGATGAATGGCCGAATACAGGCCTTTAATAGATAAAGTTATATGAAGATAGAAAAGTTTAAACCACATATAACATTTGAAACATAAAAGTAATTTATGTTTTAAATCGAGCGTCATCAAAATGCACATAACGCGAGTGCTGACAACGAGTAAGTGGGTTAAAACATAAAACATAGTCAACTTGGAAATAAACACGTAAAGCATTAGTTTTTCTTCTTGTACCAAAAAATTTTATTTATATTTTGTCTGGAATATAAATTATCATCAACAAGATACAATGTGTAGCAACTATGTCAATGATACAATTTCTTATTTAGAATTTTCAGGGTGAAAACAATAGCTTTCTATCACTTAATGAATAAATTTATTCTAAAACATAGAATTTTAATTAATATATTATTGTTTTAATAATAATCAACACACAAATAATAATTTAAACAAAATTAGTTTAGAAAGACAAATATATCTTGAATAATTCAATTCATCAATTCATTCATCCACAGCGCAACGTCTTCATTCATACCATTTATTAATTTATATTCAAATTAAAATCATTAGGTGAAGGTAAAATGTTTCTTTAATAAAAAATAGAATTTAATTTTTTATTAATAAAAATTTTAATTCTTTATTAAGTTATTTAAAAAGTGATTTTAATTTTCTTAGCTAATATTATTTTTACCTTTATTTATTTTTGCTTGCAAAATTATTTTAAAAGTGATTAAAACAAACTCAAATGAAATCTTTAGAAAGATTCTATTATCATACAAGCCCGAATCTTTGTATTCGTTGTGTGTAGTCATGGTAGGGACAATAAAATCGATGCCAGCGCTTGCGGTGAATAATTTTGGCGTTAAAGGAGGCTGTTATGACTTATGCTAATGTTATAGAAAATGTCAAAAATTAAAATGATTGAAAAACACTAATTAATTAAACTTAATGCATTAAAAATTGTGAAAATAAGAAATCAAATTGCACAAATATTATTTTTCAAATGTAAATTATCATAATTATTTATTTTGTGAGACAATAATATTAAATTTTCAATTTAAGTCATAAATGCAATCCATACAATTGTATATGTATCCATACAATTCTATAATTAAAGTAGCGTATCGTTACCATGAAATAATAAAACTCACACACGATGCGAATATAAGTTCCAAAGAGCAGACACAAAAAATTATCCTTATACTTTTTAGCTTTCATCATATCCTGCAGTGTAGAAGCCTCAATTTTAGAAGTAGCAGTGAATTACTATAATGTCTATGTAAGTTAGTTGCTACTTTCGAAAATATTAACATTCAGATATTCACTCCTGACATCGAATGAATAGGGTATCTGCGTCCTTAGATATTCAAGGTAGAAACAATAATTTTTTTGAGAATATCTCGTTTTTTTTAAACGATTTTTAAACGATAAAATTTTCTTCAAGTTTTATCCATATAAACATGAAAATAAATGAAGAACATTATATATTTTTTTATTGCGTTGTTACAAAATTTTCGTAATTAAGAAAAAAAATATTTACAAATTTTTTTTTTTCGGTTTTATTTTAAAATAACAATATTTCAATTTTCTGTTATCTTATTTTTAAGTTCATTATAATTGATGTGGAAAGTTAAAACACTAAATATTTACAAACAAACAAACATAAACATAAAAGAAAAATAAGTAAAAAAACTCTTGCTGAATATTTTAGAAAACATTTTAAACATTATTATTAATTTTAAGAAGCTACTACCGACCTAATAATAAATCATATTTTTTTGTAAACTTTTTCTCACATAAGTATGTAGTATAACGTAAGCTAATTTTGCATCATTACGAAACAACAAAAAATTTAACAAAATGTGTTAAATTTCATTACATAAACTTGTTATCAAAAAAGTTTTTATTTAATCTATATAAAATCAGTATTAACATGAATTTACAAAGAGGTTCTAACTTCAATATGTTATATAAGAAGTTATCGTATCTCAGTGTCACAAAAAATGCACGGATTACATACTGATTGTTATAAAATGCATACAGAATGTTCGATTTACATCTAGGCATATAAATATCACAAGTATGACAGAGTATATGCGTTAAGCAATGCATCTAAGTAAGAGGTATTATAGGTGTTATATGAAATTGCAAAAGTGACCTGTATCGTGTCTTATATGTTGTAGTTCATTTATTCTACTAAGAAATTCCCACTCTTCAAGTGTCTTACACTATCTCAACGTATATCGAAGCTTCAATACATGTATATAATGCCTCTCAGCATTGCTTAACGTATGTATTCTGTCATACTCGCGATATTTATATGCCTAGATGTAAATCGAACATTCTGTATATGTAATATGTAAGGTATACTAAGTTTAGTCTCAAGTTTGTAACGCTTAAAAATATTCCTATGCCAGGATATAAACTGAACATAGTGTATAGAATTATATGTAAACAGGGAATTTTGTGTGCTAATGATATTGTCCACATCGCACTATTAGCTCAGTTGGTTAAGGCGTAATCAATTCCGTCCGCGGTATGCTTAGGGTAGCGGGTTCGATTCCCTCCGTCGCAACAAAATTAATGTTATTAATAGTTGAGATGGGCTAATTTTAGTGCATGGTATATACATAAAGGAGGTGCACTCAGCCTTTGAAGTTGAGGAGCTGATAAATGAAATTATCAGCGAAAAGGTGGTAAAACACATATATTTTATCACAATGGGCTCTATAGTCTATGTGTGTCCTTCGTGGACAGCCAATATAACCTAACTTAACCTAACCCTACTTAACCGATATCGTCCAAATTTTTTTATAAATAACTCCATATATTATTAGACAAGGAAGACAGTTAATTATAAAATAACACTGCGGTAACTCGGATATTTGAATATACTACTTAGAATATTTGAAGACCGGCCTGTTGGCAAGTTTGTAAAATAAGATACTTTTTTAAAACACTGTACCAAACTGTATAAAAAAAAACAATTGTTTGTCTTTCTATCCAAACGAGCTTAATTGAATTGGAAGTTTTGAAAACTTAATAATAAGAAAATAATTTAGAGGTTTAATCTACTAAGTAATTGAAAATACCAATTTGTAAAAATTAACTTAACAAACTTCATTATTCTATTCATATATCTCTCTACATTTTTATTGTGTCGTTCGTCTTACTGTTATAACTTTACATCTGATCATAAAATTTATCATATCCTTATATTGCTAACCAAAATCAGTTAGGGAAAAGTTGCTAACTTAGTTGTCTACTTTAGATCAATCCAAATTGAACGAGTGTTTAAAAGCTAATTAGTTTTCATAAATTATAGTGTAACATCTACTTCAATCGCTAGCGACGGCTTGTGGCTATACACAAAGGCTGGCAAGAGATTTTGACCATTTCTTATGTTTTTTGACTCGTAGTATGCCTCCCCCCAAGTAGTTTCTCTTGCCTTTAAAAATATCAATTCAAAAACTCGTATATTTATATAAGTCGAAAATACACAGAGAGATTTTATCCTAAATTGAATCGATATCGAGATATCGATACATTAGTTCACAGGAGACACATGATCAGAACAATGAACACAAAAAACAATGGATCCTAAGGAGCATAAGATGTTTTCACATATATAATATGTGTCATGTTTCGTATTATGAAGTCATTTTCGAACTGATTCATAACCGAAACATGTCACTTGTATATATAAGTAAGTGGAAAAACTAATAAAGAAAAAAATTGAAATAGAAAGATTTATTCAGTCAATGCTGTTCAAGTTCACTAGAAAAAGATAAACTAGCTCCGACTCGTGAGGAATTTCGCAGTGCGGTACCTCTAGCTAAAAAAGTAATATATAAAAAATTATTTTATTTTAATCACTTTGTTCTGACTTAGCGTGAGTGCATTTTGACTACCAAAACAATATAAATGGTATAAGTTATATTGATTCAAGGAATCGATTTTTTTTTAAATTCGCAAAATAAAAGTTGCGTGATAACCATTCATTTTTTGGCAAGCATTGATTAGTTACAGTCATATTTTAAATATAAACATAAATTATTAAGTTCCTTTCAGTTCAAATTATGTCAAAATAATATTTAATTACTACAAAAACGTGAAGAATATATATGTACAGACTGTCTCAACCTTCACGAAACGGCACTATGTTGCGTTCTTTCATTAAAATAATAGGTGGTAACTATGAATGTAATATTTTAGACTTACGTTTCAAATTTTTAGGATGCATAATTTGTTAGAACTTGGTAAACTTCGATATATACCATAGTTTTAAAAATTTTGATGCCTAATGAGGGAGAGAAAATCACTTATAGAAGAAATAACACCATCACTTCAAATTTATACTGCCGTACGTCCTAAAATGAGCTGGCGGAACAAATTAATGTAAATCTGGTATGGGTACCGGGACACAGAGACATTCAAGGAAATTGTGAAGCCGATGAGCTTGCCAGAAATTGCACAATGCTGTCGGACACAAGCATCAATAAATATTCGAGAGTTCCACTTTCGAACTGCAAGTTACTCCTCAAAGAGGATATCTTAAGGAGGGAGGAACGTTCTTGAGGTACTACAAGACAGATATGGTCTTGAAATCAATCGTAGGCGTTCCGAAGATCTTATATCACTTCCAAGGGCCTTTGTTTGGGCGGCAGGCATGCTGAACGCCTGGACCTGGCAGTGTATCATGACTACTGTAGGAGCTGTCACAGTGGTGAGAAAGAGGAGACAATCTCTCATCTTCTCTGTCACTGCCAGGCTCTTGTCATGAGGAGATGGACTTACTTGAGTCGGCCTCTCTTTGACGACCTCTCCGGCCTAATGTCCTTCGACGTCAAAGCTCTCCTGCTATTCTTAAACAGCTCCAAATGGTTCATGCAGTAGTGCCCGGGGATGGGCCAACCTTTTTTCGGTATCACAACGAACTCAATGGTCTAATTGTGTCCCATCCTAGGACAGCCACTCTAACCTAACATAAAAATGGGAACGTAAAAAATCGCATTGAAAGTTCACGATTATTATTCGCTCACGATCACGTGGAACATCGTTATTTTGGTATTAGTACCTGTATAAAAAAATAAATATACTTATAATTTAAATAAAAACACAGCAGTAGGTCCACAGCATTCAGTCATTTTTTTGTTAAAACAACCATTAACAAAAATCACAATATTTTTTATTTTGTATAAATTGTTACATCATTTAAAATAAAAAACTTTTATGTGTTCTAATTTAATATTTTCTTTGTATTTGATTAATTTATACCATTATTAATATTGTTTAAGTATAAAAATATTTGTGTCGAATTTAATTGAAGTTTTGTAAAATTTTATTTAAAAAAAAAATCAAGTACCTATTTGTGTTATATGTCGATCGAAGATGGTTCAATCAAATACTGTACAGGGTCATTTATTGAATAAATTCTTTATTAATTGAAATTATTTAATTTGTAATATTATTTTTATTTGTATTATGATGTTATGATTCAAATCATTTCTATTGTATTAAAAACACCATGAATTTGATTTATATATACACACAAGTGAAATTTACAAAACTTAAAAAACCCTCGACAAATGCGATTAAATGCTTCTAAACCGATTTTTGGAAACTTATCTATAAAATGTTCTCAATCAAGTCGGTTCGACCGTTTAGGGGCTACGATGTCACTGAGAAACACATAGACGCACAGATAAACACTTTAAACTTATAACACTCCTTCTTAAATCAATATCAAAGTGATGATCAAGGACATCAGGTGAGATGAAAAGGATATTTAGAGAGTTATCATTTTTGGGACAAATTTTTGGAAATATCTTAATTGAAATTGAAATATTTGAGTTTACTTTGTTCTTTTGAATTACTGTTTTGAATTACCTAATTATTTAACCATTTCACTTTTCGAAATGCATTGAGCCAGGTTTATTTGACCATTCATTTCCATAGTAATTATTTATATGTTAAAATTAAATGTCATGCCTTACCCAAACTGATTGATTTTGAAGATCATCGCCAATTTTTTAGTTTTTTTTTTTCGGGTATGTAACCCTAAGCTCGCTAAAACATAGTTAAGAACACTTTCCGTTAAATTACCTTTCAAATGAAACAAAAAAAATTAAAATCGGTTTATCTGTTTAGGCGCTACGATGCCACAGACAGACAACCACACAGACAAAATTTCTATGCATCATATGATTATGACATATAACAGGAACACTCTCTCAAAAAATTTAATAATTTCTTTAAATTTTAAATTAATTATTCTTGTTTTAGTTTCTAATGTTTTTTATTTCTACAGCGCCTCAATAAACTTAGCCATGAAGTGCAAGATTGTAGCGCTTACTGTCCGAACTAGTGATAAACATCATCAGCCCACAAACAAAAAATGTGATTTAATATTATTAAAATATTAAATTATTATTATATATAAAATAAAAATAAAAATAAAACCGTTATATTATTTTGCTGACAGCATTAGACAGCATTACCACACAACCAACACAATAGCAATTATAATTCACCTGTTTACTGGATGTTATTGTTATTTTTGGGTCTTATCTTAAACACTACATTGTACCTACAACAACGTACACATTAAAATATAATTTTACTAGCTTGATACTCGCTCGCTTCGCTGAATTTAAAATTAAAGATGGTTAAAGATCACCGTGTTATAGCCGTCACCTACCTTGCTCACACCTATCCCCCTTCCCTAACACTCGAAATAATGGTAAGGATTGTTTTACACAGGTAAAATATATATACAGTATAAAAATTTTTTCTAAGGTTAAAAATATTTTAGTACCTATACCTTATGGTATGTTCATTAACTGTATCAGAAAAGATGGCCATGAATCTTATTCGAAAGCTGCGAAATTCAGTGTATATATAAATAAATACGTAATTCATATAATCCGAAAATTTGAAAACGATTCACCGTTTAGTTAAAAACACTTTAACACTTTTGAACACTTCAATATTATTGAATTTACATGTTAAAAACGCAAACTTTAACAGCTAAAAATTTAACATCGTAAGAAGATGATCTTAAAAAAACGTGATTTATTGGGAATTGGGAATTGATTTTCTGTGGTCTTTCAATATACATAGACCAGTTATAAACGCACAATTGAACTTACAAACAGACAAACGTTCTCTTTGTTTTTACTATGTAAAGATTATGTTGTTAAATATAACTTATCATATGATTATTGTAATTTTTTGTTTTTTATTTTTGGTAACATAATGTTATAATGTGTCCAAAAATAATATTAATAATACCTATAATGCCTGTAGATATTTTTATACCCTATACAAGGCATGGGCGAATTGTTTTAAGTCGAAGTCACCATTGTTATAGTTTTATTGTGTACCATAAACTTTATTGTGTGTCTCTTGATGCAAGTCCGCATTGCTCATAGAGGAGGAAGCGAGGCAGGTATACGAATCTTCTACCTATCTCAGTTTCTCTAGTAGTAATGAGATAGGTAGAAGAAAAATGTTGTCTCTCTGTCTTACTCGTATTATTGGTTGACACTGGTTACGTTGTCGCTGTCTTGCTCGTTATTTAGTTACAGAAGTCTGAGGGACTTCTCTGAGTCACATATATGAAATTTATCAGAGTTTATTATAAGTTTAGTCCCAAGTATGTAACATTATGAAATTATGTCGTAACGAAAATTTTTATATTTATATTTTCAGCAACGGAATTATTTATCAATATATTTCTTTATGGAATCTGTAGGCGTGTGCGAATTTTTTTCTTTAACGAAAAAGAAAAAAATTGTATTCGAAAAAATTAACTTGAATAAAATATAGATTAAATATGTGCGAACAGCTGAAATGTGTTTAAAAAATGTTTTAAATTTAAAAATAATGATGCCCAGAATAGCGATATAAAAGAAGATTGGATATTATAAAACATAGCAAGAACGTGTGGCAGTAAGAATAAAAAAGGAAGAAGCTTTATTAGATAACGCAAGTTAATTTTCCATCTGTTCAACTGTGCTCATAGTTTTTTTATTCATTTTAAATCACCATAATTCTTATCTTTAATTCTACATTTTCTTTCTTTTCTATGAATTTATAATCGAAGATCTGTATCGTGTAACCGTCCAATTTTTATACCCTGTATATATGGAATATATATCAAGGTATACCTAATGTTAATCCCAAGTTTGTACCATTTGTATATAGGTGTTTATAAAATTAACTAATTAGTCCATTTCTGTTAATCATGATAACTAAAAAAGGAAAAGAGATATCAAGCTAAAATTTTAAAGCGTGCTCAGGACGTAAAAAGTGAGTTTGAGTTCGTAAATAGATAGGGAATTGAACATACAATAACCACGCAAGTACAAAAATATCTAATATATTGTGTGCAAGTGATGCTTATAGATTTGATAATATAGATATCGCTCTTCAATCATCAATACTCTAACTATAGTCGTCTCTGTTTATAAAATGATGGTAATTCGATGAACTCATAATTAAATTAAAATTTTGTTTTTATATCATCGACAACCTTATGTTTTTATGGTATTATTATCAACTACAAGATTGTCTAAATATTTTAGATAGTTTTTTTTTATCACACTCTCTAGATTTTTTGATATAGATATATCCAATTGAAAAGGGTAAATAATATGATTCATCATTTTTTCAGCCAACTTTGAACGGTAAAATAATGAAAAAACCCGGTGACCTAGAAAATTTTGTTAATCAAAAAATGAATTTATAAAGTTTCATTGAAATCCCTAGTATTTTCAATCATTGCATATATCCTTAATGCAAGAAAAAATTCTCTATAATCTTTATTAGCATCTAATATTTAAAAATTTTAAGTTCAATTAAAAATAATTTTATAATGCTTTACGCAAAAATATTTTAGCAATATGATGTAATAATATAATACAATTTTAATGAATATAATTCTCAACTCCATCAATACCAAGTGCAAATTTATTATATTTAGTTATTATTATTTGAAAAAGATGATTTTGACTTACTGACATTTATATAAAATAGACATTATGTGTACAAACATTGTTTGAGTTCTTATAAAAACTAAATTATTATTAGTTAACATAAAATTAAATAAGATATTTTTGTTTTATATTAATTAAAAAATTTTATAACACCAATATTGCTTCATTATTTTCTGATTATAAAGAAATTCTTTAGATATTTGGTAGGTATTAAAAAAACTTTATTGATGAATTGATATCAATAATGATGGTCTATAAAGATATATTACAACAGATAGGCTGATATACATTCAAAATTCATTTTATATTAATTTAAGTAAATAATTGTGCTACTGACTCAATTATTATTTCTTTTTCTATTCAATTTTATAAAATCAGAACAGACATAAAAAGTATTTATTATTGTTTTTATAACTATTATTTTCGTGGCGGAGATGAATGTCGAAATAAAACGGAAAGCGAAACCAAAATTTTCCATCTATGTATTCCAAAACACGTTAAATATGACGGGATATTATAGCTGGTGTTTTTACTAAGTAATTAACTTCTACGGCTTTCTTTTCAAACAATTCATAGGATATTAAAATAATTTTGAGTAATTCGATTCATAATGATTTATCGACTGTTGATACTGTTTATTTGGGTTCGATAAATTGAAACAGCTAGTTCTTTATAACTCTAGTTAGGATACTGCAACAATGACAAGCCTTTAAAATCTAGAAAATATTAGCCCTCGAAAAAATTGTCTTTAAGTTTTAATTATTTTTAAGTCTAAGTCAAACTTTTCCAGTCTCACAAAGATCATTAACGTTTCTTAGTTTATGAAGTAATCGGTGGAAGCGCAGATAAATGCAGTTGAAGTTCAGTCAGTTAGTTGCATTCAATGCAGAAAATCGGGATTTTGCGCACGCTTGATTTAAAAAATAAATAACTTTAATTTTTTAAATGGTATATGACCTTTAAACTCTTTTATCTTAATATAATTATATCTATGTACAGTTTGTTTAATTATATTTTATCAAGCACTTCAGAAATTGTGAGAATTTCTCTCATCGCGAGACTAAAGATGGAAGCAACTATTATCTACCTCAGTAATAATTTTAGTAATACTAATTATGATATTGAATAAATGCAAATTTAAGAACACTCAACGCGCGAAATATTTGACGCGTGTACAGAACGCGTTAGCAAATTTCTCCTCACAGCCAAGAACCATGATCGCTGACAAATTGATTCCTGATTCTACTTTTAAAGAGTTCAAGGACCTATTACTTATTTGTATATTAAAATGAATATTAGTATTTTTTAAAGACACATATCGTCGTTAATTGAAAGAACATTTAGTTAGGTAGGTACCGCACGGGTCAGTTAGTAAAATAATAAAAGTTTACAATAAAAAAATACCGTAATAAGTAAAATAATAATTATATTACATACTCATGTACGTACTTCGTACACTTTAAATGTACATAAATATATTGTCTATGTGATGTGTAACAATGCATGTGGAAAAGTAATCAAGAATATATTATTGTCATCACAGAATACAAAGTGTCTCTAAATCTTTGGGATAATGTTCTACCACATATAATACACTAGAAAAAAGTGTTTACAAAATTTAAAAAACCCCAGACAAATGCGATTTATTTTTTGTAAACCGATTTTTGTGAAACTTAGTTATAAAATGTTCTCAATCAAGTCGGTTCGACCGTTTAAGCGCAACGATGTCACTAAGAAACACACAGATGCATAGATAAATACTTTAAACTTATAATAGTCCTTCTTAAATTAATGTCAAAGTGATGGTCAAGGACATCAGATGAGATGAAAAGGATATTTAAAAAGCTATCGTTTTTTGGGACAAATTTTTTGGAAATATTTTAATTGAAATTGAAATATTTAAGTTGATTTTGTTTTTTTGAATTATTGTTTTGAATTTCCTAATTATTTTACCATTTCACTTTTCGAAATGAATTGATGAATTGATTGCACCACCATGTGCAGTCCGCCACCAAATTAGCAAAGAGGAACATTCATAATAAGAGTAATCACGACTAGATAATTCTTACCGATGATGATTCCTTGGTAGTCGAAATACGTATTTATAAAATATAAAAACTCTCTAGGAAACTCTTGCCTCAATCTAGGAAATTGGGGCAAAAATCGAAATTTAATTATTTATATGTTAAAATTTATGTCATTCCTTTTCCAAACTTAATCGATTTTGAATATAATCTCCAAGTTTTTAGTTTTTTAAAGTTCGGGGTATGTATCCCGAAGCTCGCACTTGAAACATAGCTAAGAATAGCCTTCGCTAAATTACCTTTCAAACGAAACCAAAAAAATTAAAATCGGTTCATTCATTTAGGCGCTACGATGCCACAGACAGACAAACATACAGACACATACATATAGCGGTAAAACTTATGACACCCTTTTTTTTTAGTTCGGGGATTAAAAGTACATCGACTTGACAAAATTTACCTCACTATTAAGATTTATACCAATTCATTGGCGTCGAACGTGAAGGTGTTGGATGCCAAATCCTTTCAAACTTCCAAGGCAATAGAGTTATTACTCGACTGAGCAACGAAAAGGAGTGTTAATGTGTTTATCAGTCTATATATGTGTGTTCCTATGTGGCTCCCAAAAGGCCAAATGCGTGAGCCGATTTTGATGATTCTGACTTCAATCGATTTGTTATAACCATACGAGTACTACTGGAGATATGGCAGTACTGAAAATTCAATATGGTGACTACCAGACGTTATATTCTGAAAAATAATGTATGTGTGTTCCTATGTGGCACACTAGAGTACAACGCGTTGACCAATTTTAATGATTTTGACGTCAAACCATTTGTCTTAACCTTGAAAGAACCACTGATGACATGGCAGTAATGAAAATTCAATATGGCAAACACCAGGCGCCATATTGTGAAAAGCAAATAATGAAAGTCGACGAACTGTGGTTTTTGATTTTTGAATTATTTTTTTTTATTTTAAAAGTTTTTAATTTCAAATATTCAACTTAGGAGTGGTGTCTTAATGTTTGAGACACCGTGTGCAAACTAGGTGGAATCATGGATGTGTGTGCAGTCAATGTGATTGCTGTATATTGTGACAATGAATTCATCTGATGACTTCACTTATACTATAGGTACGTACACTAGATAATGAGTATTAGGTGACATTCACCTTCTAAACACATCAATTTATAACGTTACTTTTTTTTATAATTTTGTTTTAAAAACTTTCATGGAATTTGTCTTTAGAAATTGAAAAACAATACATTTTATAAATTCTTCTTACATTTTATATACTTATATAACAAATTTATTATAAACAGTAATGAATTCCAAAAACCATACACAGCAAAATTTTATCTTCACTTTTTTCTAAGTGGTTTCCTTTTGGCGAATCTACCAAAGTTTTCCTTTACGGCTTTTTTTCGAAAGTGCTGCGTTTTCAAACGAGCGTGATAACGTCATATTTAAGCTAACGGTCTGAAAAGAGCAGGGATTTTTCACACACTATGACCACTTGATAAAAAAAAAGATAATATAAATAATTAAACATATACATTTTAATATATTATAAATATATACCATTTTAATCTATTAGGGCTATTCGTTGTGTGCGTAGTCATGGTAGGGACAATAAAATCGATGTCAGCGCTACCAGTGAAAAATTTTGGCGTTAAAGGGGGCTGTTATGACTAATTTGCAGTTCTTTACATGATAATGTTATAGAAATGTCAAATTAAAATTATTGTAAAACACGAATTAATTAAACTTAATGCATTTAAAAATTGTGAAAATAAGAAATCAAATTGCACAAATATTATTTTTCAAATGTAAATTATCATAATTATTTATTTAAATTTGTGAGACAATAATATTAAATATTCAATGTAAGTCATAAATGCAATCCATACAATTATATATGCATCCATACAATTCTATAATTAAAGTAGTGTATCGTTACCATGGAAACGCCTCCTAAAAAACTCACGCACGGAGCGAATAGCTCTTTTTGTAGCTAACCAAAGAAAAAATAACTTCAACAAAAATTGTAGAATTTAATAGGGAACATTATCGTTAGCTTTCGGAAAATATGTTATTATTGCATTTAATTGAAAGAAAACACACTACAAAAAAAGGCTTTTGTCAAAAGTTGTCAAGATCAAAAGATTTTCAAGGTCATTTGGCCTTGACCTTCAAATGATCTTGATTTACCTGGACTTTCCAGGACCTTTTACCTGGTCAGTTTGATGTCAGAGCATAATATCTCCCATGAAATTCTATGATTTTTTTTCGCAAGTTATTTTTTAATTGGTTAATTACAAAACGATCTATTTGCCATAATAGATTAAAATGTTCCATCCTGTAGAGTCAAATATGTATAGGTTGAAAAATTCATAATCCTTACCTATTTCACTGTATCTTGTCCCCCATCAAACTGTGCAAGTTTAAGTTTAAGTTATGTTTAGCTGTTTAACCCAAAAAACAAGCTTTTAGCCATAAAAGTTTAAAATGGTCTACTCTGTATGGGTACTATGTATATCCTTAGGATATTGTACATCCTTTCATAGTATTTACATGTGTTATTTTAAAACCAACAACATAATACCTTCAAATAGGATATAAATACCACAAAGGTACCTGCTATACAAGTACATTCTCAACACGAAAAATTGGAGTTGTAGTTTTAAATTCCGATTCCAAATACCTTATTTTCTCAACTATTGCTTCAAGTTGATATAATTACTCTTAAGACCATTAATTTTAGATTTACAGCTGAAAGCATAAGTATAAATTAGCAACAAACTTGATTTTTAACCTTGAACGATTGTTTGGGTAAGGGTCAGCACACCAATGATCAATCTATTTGTCTTGGACAAACATGGACAAATCAAGACTAGAGATATTAACCTTGGGCAAAATCTTGGAAACATGATCTGAAAAATCAAAGTCTGGTTCTTAGATTTCATTTTAATTTGGAAAAGTACTAAAATAACAAGGCTAGATACTAGTACTTACTTAGGTGGTTCTGAGGAATAAGTTCTTTGATGTTAGAATGTATAACTAACATACAGAATGTTCGATTTACATCTAGGCATATAAATATCAGGAGTATGACGGGGTACATGCTTCAAACAATGCATCTAAGTGAGAATTATTATATACATGTCTTGAAGCTTCGGTATACGTTGATATAGTTGTAAGACGCTTGGAGACTGAGAGTTTCTTAGTTGAATAGATGAACTACAATAGAAAAGCCACGATACAAGTCACTTTTGTAATTTCATATAACACCTATAATACCTCTTACTTAGATGCATTGCTTAACGCATGTATTCTGTCATACTCGTGATATATATATGCCTAGATGTAAATCGAACATTCTGTATATCATTGTCTTCTTCAGTGTAAGTACATTGGTTTCATTTTTTTTGGATTTGAGTACCCAACATAGAAACGTTGTATATAATACGTTTAATGTTATTTAGTACAACGAAATTTTCGCAAACCACAACCACTTAACTAAAACTATACATACCTCATATCATCCCCATTCTAAAAACGTTCGCTGTGTTGTAGTACATTTATTAGAATTGATGGTATTTACAATGAGTATATTGGTAAAATAAAACCATATTCACAATATATTCGACGATACATAGTGTTCGATCTAAACTTTGTTATCAATGCAAATGAGCTTGCGAACATATTTTTTCGCACATTTATTCACAGGGCCGTAACAAGGGTACAAAGCATCGGTGGCAAGTATTTAGGTTGCGCCTTATATACATCGGGATCGGCTCTAATGATTTTGACGAAAAATCGTATACTGATAGTATTTAACATAAGAGTAAGTCTAAAAGGTTTCAAGAATGTGGAGGCTGGTCCCGGAATTAAGCACATAAGTGATAGTTAGCGAAAAACTGACATCACAGCTGAAAAGAATGACCCAAAATAAGTGGGTTTCAAAAAAAATTCCAATAAAAACGGATCGAATTTACCTGTGTTACCAAAAAAATCAAATTTTTTAACTTTATGACGTCATCAAAATCAAAAAAATTTAATTTTGCTCTATCACATCCAAATTTTATCCAATTTTGATAAACCAATATCATACTTTTCAAATTTTTGATCAAAATTAACCTAGCCCCAATAGATCTTAAGAATGTGTAGTCCTGATTCCGAAATTAAGCATAAAAGTGATAGCTAGCGAAAAAGTAGCAAGACAGCTGAAAAAGATGACCCAAAATGAGAGGGTTTCAAAAAAAATTATGAACCTACTTTTTTACTCTGCTTATTGGGGTATTTGTATTATTTAAATGGTATGGATTAATGATTAGGGGAATATTTAATCTTCCTCTTAGAACATGAAACGTGCAATTCAATTTACATATCATATATGAATTTCATGATTTACTTTCAATAATTAAAGAACTCCCTGTACAACAACACTAATAACATTACTGACTCAAAAGTTTATATTAGTTTGCTGAAAATACCTACACATGCATAGTTCTAATAATGATTTTCGTATTCGCCTGCCAATCAAAATTTAAAATTACAAAAATGAATGAACTAATATACCTACATATGTATATGTAAAGCTCTTTGCCTACCTGCGAGCTATTTCTACTACCTACTACCTATTCGCACCGTGTGTGAGTTTTATACGAGGCGTTTATGGTAACGATACACTACTTTAATTATAGAATTGTATGGATGCATACTATAAGCTTATAAACAAATGGTGTTGGCGCAGTGCACTACATATCTAACATTAGAAGTATATCCTAGTTTTAAATTATCTGCACGTCCACCATTTAATATACTACTACTAGGCTTTGATATAGCAATATAATTGTATGGATTGCATTTATGACTTACATTGAAAATTTAATATTATTGTCTCACAAATTTAAATAAATAATTATTATAATTTACATTTGAAAAATAATATTTATGCAATTTTGATTTCTTATTTTCACAATTTTTAATGCATTAAGTTTAATTAATTAGTGTTTTTCAATAATTTTAATTTGACATTTTCTATAACATTAACATGTAAAGAATTGCAAATTAGTCATAATAGCCTCCTTTATCGCCAAAATTTTTCACTGGAAGCACTGGCATCGATTTTATTGTCCCTAGCATGACTATGCACACAACGAATAACGAATACTAAAAACATATATGAATATTTTAACTATTGTGGTTTTTGATAACAATATTACTACCTTCATCAATAAATATAGTAAAACAAATTCGGAAAATGTTTCCTCTAATGTTCATTAGTATTGATTATACAGAGTGGGTCTGAGAATGTTTAAAAAGGATCACCCTGTAAATATATACCAATTATTCTCAAAATCTCATAAATTGTGTTCTTTAGGTAGGAATCCGGAATGGCATAGTCCGCTACATGTTATGGTAACAATTTGTAAAAGTAATTATATCAAAAAATTTGCATTATTCTTTTGTTCAAAATTCAACCAATCTGTCATTCAAATATGTCAAAACCCTTTTTTTGTGTAATCATGAATAAATAATTTACAAAAATAAAATTCAAAATTACTGTATTTTTTAAACTTTAACCTATCCATCAAAAAAAATATAATCCAACATTAGAAATAACGGTTTGCACGTATGTGATTCAATTATTTTTTATAGGTGTCAATTTCGGTGAATATAATTTTTGTAAAATTATATATTTTATGAAATAGATTCTATTCTTTGTGCACTTAAGTTTTATTAGGCATTATTTTTAAGCGGGTTATTTTAAATGAAAAGTGGAGCCATTTATTTTTATTTCATGATAATAATCGGTTATTCAAAAATTATTAGCGAATTAAGAAGTTACAAGAAAATGTATAGATGTGTTTTTATCTACAATTTCCAGTTTAATTCAGATATAATTTTTAGTGATTCTTCGAAAAAAGTTTCTATTGTTGGTCTAGAGCCAGACGTCGTTTTTGGCAATCATATCAGAACGACTGGAATACATCCTTCACAGTAAGGCATCACATTCTTTAATGAATTTAGTGTTTAGTGCTGAACTGGTTCCAGAACAGCGTGAAATAGTTTCAATCAGTTTGATACCCTCCTGCTTTATTGGGCTTAAAAGTAGAAACCATCGCTATATAACCTCCACCTCTCTTCATCTCACTTATCCCCGATCCATAATACTCGAAGGGATTGTTTTACACAGCTAAAAATATACACATTTCAATGGAAACATGCAGATCCAAGACCCAATTGACCTATGTTGCTCATTTACGAACTCGACCTCACTTTTTACGTCCTAAACACGCTGTCCAAAAATTTCAAATGATATTTTTTTTCGTTTTTCAGTTATCGGTTTGTCAGTCCGACAGACAGACAGGCAGCCGGAAATGGACTAATTACGTGATTTTATGAATACCTTTACCTAACTTTTGTCCATATTCTCAATATTTTTAAGCGTTACAAACTTGGGACTAAACTTAGTATACCTTGGTATATTTCATATACATGGTATAAAAATAATGCATATTTATTAAACTTGTATCACACATTCGTTTTAAAACAGAAAACGTGAAGAACATTACCTATTTAAGAACATTAAATGTTTTTGATAAAAACACCTACTAATTTAGCAAAACCCAAATGATTTATGAGATATTGTAAATCATTTATATAAATCACGCTGTAACAGCGCCGTCTAGACTGTCTACAGGCGCATAGCATAGAGCATACATACATCCATATTATGATTAAAACAAGTTAAAATATATTAGAGAGATCGGTGGTGGTTTTAATGCAACAATTAACAGAATTTAACTCTGTCTGAATACATCATATCACATTTATTATCTATACAGATAAAACCTATAATTATATATTCAGAGATTAATGAGCATACATATATATTTATATATGTTCGTTTGAGTAATTAAGCTGCAATCATTAAAGCAATTAAAATTACTTCTGCGATTCATCTAAGTAAAAAGATTATCAACGTAAAAAAATTAAAATGTCGATTTTATTATATTTAAAATCGATTGTAATTAAACAAAGTCAATTCTTTAAATTACTTTATAATTGGTGTTGATATTTACAGAATTATAAACAGATTCGCTGACATCAGACCAAATTTACCATTAATCATTATAATTGTACCAAAAGTGAAAAACCTTTTTCTTACTGATTTGGTTTTAGAGTGGTGGTAGAATCAAGCCTTTCATTTTTATCAATTGCCTAATTTTCCAAATTGATTTTGATTTTGGATTGAATTCTCAATTAACAAGCTAAAACAAACAATTAACTGAGTTAATTGTTGAAATCCCTGTATAGAAAGTGTTGAATGTCCGAGTGTTGAATGAAATTTTAAGAAACATAATCGTCAACTGTTTTGGTTTTCAAAAGTTTGGAAAAGTCTTTTCAAGATTTTTAAAAAATTTATCGATAACATTTTACAAAACCACTAGTTGAAGCTACCTGCAAATTTTCCACTCTCTAATAATTTTGAAGAAAATGGACAATAAAGTTTCTCCCTAATTTGTTCCCGCAGGTGTAAAGAATGATGTTTATGAAAAAATGATTCAAACAAAAGTTGTTTATTTGTTTAAAAGGAACATTTGTATTTTATATTTTCCTTCGTCTGTACCTTACCCTGATGGCGTCCCTTGTCTATGGTCTATGCCAGGGATGACGAATCTTTTTGTATCAGCGTATCATTTTTTCTAAAGAAATGCTTAATGCTTAATGAGCCGTGCCTTCGTGATTATTGGAATTATTAGAATTTAGACTTCACGATTATTGGAATTCACAATTCATTCTTGCTTTTTGAAGTCATTGCTTTCGTTTAGACATAGCGATATCAAAGGAGCGAATTTTTTGGTGATCTGTTCCCGACCCGATTCTTTCTTTTATTGTGTTTCTAGATAAAGGTTTATCTCTAATCAAGCCTCCTTCAAAAACTCTCACTCTTGAAAAGATTTACTATGCCGAGCAATGACATTTGTAACCGAGTAACTTGCCGCGATCGAATGGCAATTTTTGCCAACATATTTAATCATAGAAGTCGACTGTTTATTTCTGTCTTTCACTGCAGTTGCAATTAATTCCGCGTGTCATTGGTTCGACATTCCTTACTATACCTTATTTTTTATTCTGCTTGTACTGTGATTTTCCACAATTTTGTCTATATTGTAATAAAGTAAAGCGATTAATAAGTTGATATTATAGTAGGTAATATACAGCTCATATTGTAATGTGATTTTAGCATACGCATATGATGATAATAATAATGATAGTACTGATTTTTATCGTATTCGCATAGATTTGATTAATAGCATAAAATATTGTATATGAACAATTTGACAACATATAATTTACTAAATGTATTATCATATTATGTACAATGTGCGCACGTAAACCAAACTCTATAAGCATTTAGTCCGTGGGACAACACTCTTTTTATACCATGTATATGTATATGAAATATACATAGTATATTAAGTTTAGTCCCAAGTTTGTAACGCTTAAAAATAATGATGGTAGCAAAAAAATTTTGTCATAGGTGTTCATAAAATCACTTAATTAGTCCATTTCCGGTTGTCCGTCCGTCTGTCCGTCCGTCTGTGGACACGATAACTCAAAAACGAAAAAAGATATCGAGCTGAAATTTTTACAGCGTACTCAGGACGTAAAAAGTGAGGTCAAGTTCGTAAATGAGCATCATAGGTCCATTGGGTCTTGGGTCCGTAGGACCTGTCTTGTAAACCGTTAGAGATAGAACAAAAGCTTAAACAACTTTTGTTTGAAACATTTTTTCGTAAACATCACTGTTTACCCGTGAGGGCGCCAATTAGGCGAAAATTTTATAATATGTACTATACTTGATTATCAGTTATGTATGTGTAATGTGATAAAGAAATCAACAGTGACTATGCATGGTATTTCAACAATTAACTCAGTCAATTGTTTGTTTTCACTTGTTATTAAATGATTAATAATAGGTCGTTCAAACTAAACTGGCACCGAATAAGAGAGAGAGTAGATGCATATGTATGTGCACTTAAATATACACTCTCTCTTGTTCGGAGCCAGTTCGGTTTTAATGGCCCACAGTGGAGTATTTTTCTGGCAGAAGTTTTTCAGACCAATAGCTTAAATATGATGTAATCATTCTCATTTGAAAACGCAGCAGTTTCGAAAACAGTAGTAGATAGAAAGTTTGATATACTCACCAAAAGGAAGCCACTCACGAAGTTTCAAAGATGTATTAATCATTTAATAAAAAGGGTGCTGTCCCGTGGTCTAATCTATAATGCCCAACAACTGCTTTCCATAACCATCGTTTGCTATACTAATTTATATTCGCATCAACATAATTTATTATAATCTTGTAAAATCTAATTTTAATTACCATCATAACAAAGTCAACTAACATTTTATTATCATTGAACTATTAACAATATATACAGAGTGGCTTTTAAGGCTCAACAAACCAGAGTGTTGACAGCATCCTGAACTAGCCATTTGATTTCTTAGCCCGTTATTTTATATCAATAACGATTCTTCAAAATTAAAGTTTATACGAATATTTTAACCATGTATATGAGGAGCTTATCTGCAAACCGGGTTTTGTCACATTCGGTGGATTTTTCAGGAGGGAGAAAAAACTGATACAACTATCTCTTTTTATAATTATTTGTTGAATTTTTTTCTGCTCTTTTATATTAACTCCTTAAATCAATTTAAATACTAACTTTACCTTTAAGTAAACAATAAAGTGTTAAAAATCAACATTATAGTTTGGACAAAACCCGTTTTGCAGGAAATGTTTGGACAAAACTCGGTTTGAATAAAATTATCTTGGACAAAACTCGTTTTGAATGCAAACGTGTTTATTGATATCAACATCAAAAAGGTAAACACAGTTCTGTTATAGGGTTCATAAACAGTTCATTATATGTGAAGGTCGCACCTTTCCTCTGCCAGACAGTCACACTCTTCTTCTTCAGCTTCTTGAATAGCTGTTGGATTTTCAAAAATAATGTTCTTATACCACATAAGCCGTAGATCTTCTAAAGGTTCCTTGTCAGCCCAGTTTTCATCAAACATTTTCTGTAGGAGTTTGTTCACATCATTCTTCTTCGCTTGCGTAATTACATGACCAACAGGTACATTTTGAAGCTGAAGTAACCAATAGGTGGTTAGTCACATGAGCAAAAGGACAGTTCCTATTGGCTGAGTGGACAAAACACGGTTTGCATTGCTAGAACCCTACCTCTTCTGGTGGACAAAACACACTTTGCACAAAACCTTCATTTTCAACATCAGTTTTTAATGGGACAAATATTTTTTTGCACAAAATGGAATACTGTTTCTGATGTAAACGAGCCTATAGAGTAATAATCAATCAAAACCCCACTTTGGAAATTTTTGGACAAAACCCGGTTTGCAGATAAGCTCCTCATATATGTAATATGTCCCAAGTTTGTTACGTTTCAAAATATTGATGCTACGAACAAAATGTTTGGTATAGATGTTCTTAAAATCACCTAAAGAGTCCATTTGTGTTTGCCTGTGTGTCCGTCTGTAAAAACGATAACTGTGTTGGTTTTTTCAACTCTTCTAATTTATAAATAAAATAATGCAAGCACTGATATACACTTTCTGTACGTGGTATTTCAACAATTAACTCAGTCAATTGTTTGCTTTCACTTGTTTTGTTCAAAGTTTATACAAATTCAGATAATCGCCGCTGATTATTTCTACTTTATTTTCAAGTATAGTATTCGAAAATGAATTATAATGATTACACATTATTTTGTCAACTTGACATAGTTTGCCGATTTTCATTTTTTTCTTGGGATCTTTTGGTCGCCATATTTAAATATCAAAAATCAATTCAAGTAGGAATCTTCAGAATCGGCTCACGTGGTTTATCTTTAGTGTGCCACATATAGGAACACATTACTACTTCTTGGAATTCTATGACCGACAATTTTTGTAATAGTTAATCTTTATTGGTTCATTCTTGCAATTATTTAGCGAACAATCATATAAACGATAAATACACTAAGAAATTTTGTTAAATAATTCCAGATTCCAAACTGAAAATAGAAATCATATATTATTTCAATATATATATTTTCCGCAAAAAAATATTTTCATTATAATCAACTACAAAATTAATTATCTAATAAAAATTGTATTAATCTAAAAGTATAACAAACATTTGATATATAAAGTAGTGAAGTTAATCATTAGCTTTTCTACACATATCAATCAAATAAATCACACGCACATACAATAAAAATTAAATAAAAATGTATCCTTCAGTCATCATATGACTTCCATTCAATATGGATTAAAATTAATTTAACATAAATTATTTATAGACGAAGAAGCGAAACATTAAAAATGATCAAAGTTTGATCATTTGCTCGAAGAATTTGAGCAGTAAGTCGTGATTTGAATGCGGTTTTCGGTATTCGATTCGTTAGAGCGTCAGAAAATTTGGTGACTTATTTATAAGAAATTAAAAATATGCAATTAGCATAATTAATATGCATTTTATAACTGCATTTTTAATTGACCGTAATTATTAAATTTACAATTCGGTTAATAAGTAGCGATGAAAAAACTTTTTCAAACTTGTTACACGGGGGTTTTTGGGACGAATATCGTGACAGAACTAGTCTCAGAGGTACCTGGTACCCAAGGTGAACGGTATCAACTAGTGCTACAAAAAAACGTTTACGAAAGAAATAAGAAATTATCTACAATAAAAACTATTACATTTTTTGGTCTAAAGTACACGGTTATGGAAATGTAGCCCAAAGCGGTTTTCATTAAAATCTAGGCGTCTATTTTTTTAAGTATTTTGTGCATTTACATTCAATACGTGGTACTGAACCTATTTAAATCGAAAAATAACTCCTGTAATTTAATTCAGAAAAAATTTCTCTGTAGTCTGAAGTAAATAGATAGGAAATTTCATTTGTTAGTTGTTGAATTGGTTCACGTTATAACATATGGACGATTATTCATTCTAATAATATGGAAGTTCTATAGGAAATTATTCCAGCACGTATTATTAATTTGCAAATATTGTTCTGATCACGATGCGATGTTGTTAGAATTTTTTTTTCTCACTTTAATATTATAAGTATATACAAAATTAAAAGTCGTATTATATTGTTTTATGATAATGAACTTCTTGTTGTGTGTTACCTTATAAAGTCAATTTTTTATTTTTTTCACAAGAAAAATAAATATATTCACAGGATGGCCTCCATTTTTATATCATGTATATATGAAATATACATAGTATATTAAGTTTAGTCCCAAGTTTGTAACGCTTAAAAATAATGATGCTAGGAAAAAAATTTTGTCATAGGTGTTCATAAAATCACCTAATTAGTCCATTTCCGATTGTTCGTCCGTCCGTCTGTGGACACGATAACTCAAAAACGAAAAAAGATATCGAGCTGAAATTTTTACAGCGTACGCAGGACGTAAAAAGTGAGGTCAAGTTCGTAAATGAGCATCATAGGTCAATGGAGTCTTGGGTCCGTAGGACCCATCTTGTAAACCGTTAGAGCTAGAACAAAAGTTTAAATGTAAAAAATGTTCCTTATTAAAAATTAAACAACTTTTGTTTGAAATATTTTTTCGTAAACATCACTGTTTACCCGTGAGGGCGCCAATTAGGCGGAAATTTTATAATATGTACTATACTTGATTATCAGTTATGTATGTGTCACATGTTTGAATGTGTAATGTGATAAAGAAATCAACACTGACTATGCATGGTATTTCAACAATTAACTCAGTCAATTGTTTGTTTTCACTTGTAAATGAAACCACTCTGTATTAGGTTTAATGAAATAAATCTCTATATATTGTTAATTTTTTCTTAAAGGAAAGCAAACACTTTGCAGAATACATTTGTATATTTGTTGATGAGGTCGTAGATACTTTCGTATTAATTAAATTTAAAATTCACTAACAGAATTACTTACAAACATGACATAATGTGGGATACAAATAAAAAAACATTGTTTTTTGTAATATTAAAAATTACTTTTATTATTTTATTCTTATTGAAAAACAAACATGATGTAATTAATATTTGAAAAAAAAAAAGGTATGAAAGTAATAATTAATTTTAAATTAGATTAAAGTTCAAGATCACAAGATCAGGTGATGTGAAAGATGGTAAATAAGAAAGAATTTCATAAAGTCTTCATATTTAAATACCTATTTCAAAAATATCTAACATTTTAGAGGGGTGACGAAGTCGGTAAAGATATTTACGAAGTATTTTATATTTTATTTTATTTTTGGTCGATTGTGGTGAAAATCTCATCTTTCTAGCATATATAGAACTGACAAACCTAATTTTGGGTACCTTTTTTCCAATTTTCTTTATACTTTGAAATCATTTAGCCACACAAAATGATTTCTTTGCACTATATATCGACTAACCGATATAATGGTGATATTAGTCGATATTCGAGAAATTAGTCGACCCACAATTAGTCGGATTACGTACTTGATTGATCAAAATTGGATAAAATTTACGTGTGGTATAGCAAAATCAAATTTTTGTGTTTTCTGGGTTTTTCAATTATTTAAATAAATAAATGGCTTCAAAAGTAGGCATATTTAACATTGGTTTTATGGTAAAACGGTAGATGGATGATATGTTTTCATAGATTTGTCCAAAACTACTCGGTGGAAATTAAAAAAAAAGAAAGAAAAACTATTTAAAAAAACTTTAAAACCTTAATAAATTATTGAAAACAAAAAAATCGTTGTGCCCGAATAATTAAGAGTGTATGAACACGGTAGTGGGGCCACAAATTAAAAAAATTATACATTTTTAATTTTGATGGGGAAGTATGTTATAACTTAACAATATAAGACGAAAAATATGAATAAATTTTTTCGATATCTGGAGTAATTTTCAAAATATCGAAAATTGAAAATTTTGTTTAATTATTTAGCTTTCAATATTTCGAAAACCAAGGCAGATAACGAAAATTTTATTTTTATTTCTCGTATTACATTCATGAAGTTATAACTGATGATATTAAGATTCTTAGAACAAAATAACGTGATATTATCAAGAAATTATCTATGGATGATACCACTTATTAATATTTCGTGTTATTTCCTATTCTATTGAACACGTATCGGTTAAGTTTGTACAATATTGTACGCACTTAAATAGAATCCAAGACCTATATCTTATAATTATTTTAGATGTTCAATGTCTACTAAACACTTTTAAAACAGTTCAGTGTATTTTTTTCGAATTCTAATAATCTAATATTATGGACTGTTATCTGCCCTTCCACCAGAATTATATGAATTATTTGTATTATAAAATCGCTAATTCTGAAGATCCTAAGTTAACAGACGCTTAACGAAGATAAATTCGGACCTTCACCACTGAACGAACATTGCTTCTTGTATGCCATTTTAGTCACTTCACCGTATTCTGTGCCGTACTGTAACAAAGAAACTATGGGTCTTACATAATAAAGTGAGAAATTTTTTTGTACAGAATTCTATGGTCTAAAATTTTTATAACGTGCTTCACTGATTTATTCTTGCAGCTAAAATAGCAGCTTGCTGCAAATATCTAGAAATTTACAGTAATAATTTTTTCTGTTTTGGAGCTAATACCCCAAAATATATATAAAACTATAATAAAATCGAATTTCCAATTTTTTAACCGAAAAGTATCATTTGACTACATTTTAATATTTCAACAGGTTTTCCTGAATGTCTAAATACTTAGTATGCAGATAACACAAAGAGATTTATTATGCAATTAATTTGTACTTAATGTTTAATTATTTATAAATATATTATGTTTAATGAACCTTCTAATGATTATTATTAATAATTAATAAAGAAATCTTTTATGTCTTTTAGTAACAAATCTAGTGTGAATGCCACACAGCCTCAGAGTTGGTGTCAGCCAAGTTAATGTAGCAAACTATTCTGTCACAGTTGTTTCCTTGGCTGACACAGACTCCAAAAATAGCAATAATTGCCCAATATCTATTATCAAAAACATTTATTTTTTGTTCATAGCCATTCAATTTTTATACGATATAAACAAAGATTTATCATGTCAATTTTTTTCCCTCTTACATGGAACACTTTATAAAACCCTTATTATTATTATTATCATTGATAGAAAATATATATGAGATATCTTGTGATTTAATCAGATGGAAAATTGAGGGAAAAAAACTACAAAAAGCAGTCAAGAGTTACATAGAATAGAATGTCCACATCATAAGAAACATACATCGACCCAACTAGTTAGGATAATGATATAAAAGAAAAACTAGAAAATATACATCAGCCACACTCAAAAGGTTTTGTTATTTTTATAAACTTTGGATTTTTTAAAATCTATATTTTGATTAGCTTTTACCCGCGGCTTCACCCACGTTTTTGTCCTTAAATAACTGGCAAAGATCATTAAAACACGCAGACGCACAGATAAACACTTTAAACTTATAACACTCCTTCAAAAATCATTATCAAAGTGATGGTCTAGACTCTAGGACATCAGATGAGATGAAAATGATACTTAGAGAGCTATAATTTTTTGGGACAAATTTTTGGAAATATTTTAATTGAAATTGAAATATTTGAGTTGAGTTTGTTCTTTTGAATTATTGCTTTGAATTACCTAATTATTTTACCATTTCACTTTTCAAAATGAATTGAGGCAGGTTTATTTGACCATTAATTTCCATAGTAATTATTTATATGTTAAAATTATACGTCATGACTTTTCCAAACTGAATCAATTTTGAAGATCATCGCCAAATTTTTAGTTTTTTCGAGAACGGAACTCTAAGCTCACACTTGCTGCCGGGCGCCTCTACTTCGTAATTGACTCCTAATCTAACTTAGTAGCATACTGCCAACAAGACTTTAGTCTCCTTCTGGTTAAATCTGTGCGGTTCATGCATATGACTAAAACATATGTACAAAAGTTTATACGGTTTGATTACAGTAAAAATGAAGTTGTTTCCTTTCGTTAACAGACAAATAAAATCCATATGGCGTATAAAGAAATTTTCTCGAAATATTTTTCCCAATTCTATGTAGCGTAGTTAATAACAGAGATTTGTGACCTCTATATTTGAATCAATTCAAGTCGAGTTTGTAGGAATTTGTTTATGGTACGATTATGGATAATTGAGTTGTTAAAAAAAATTCTATTTAAGGTGTTTCGATATCAAAATGCTTCTATTTTAGGTGTTTCGATATCAAAACGAAGGTATAACCAAAAAATTTGAATTTTTGTATGTCAATTAATGAGTATTTAGTACGCCTTTGTATAAATTTTGAGTCGATTCTCTGTACGGTTTACGATAAATTAATTATTAAAAATAGCCCTTTTTACATGGTGGTATATGAAGAAGTTAAGGTAGTACTATCGGTAATCGACTGTGCATTCAGAATTTAATGACAGTTGGCATAGTTGTCCATTATTATATCATAATAACCAGTAAAATTTTTAGAGGCCTTCAGAGAACTGAAAAAAAGATATTTTAACATTGATCCTTATGGGAAATCACAGATTTTATTTTATTTCACAAAACTGGACGTTCAGATATTCAGTTCTCTGAAGGCCCTTAAAAATTTAATTGGTTAATTATAATATAATAATGGACAACTATACCAAGTTTCATTAAATTCTGAATGCAAAGTCTATTATCGATAGTACTACCTTAATTAAAAAAGTCTGTAATTTCGGAAAGAATAAGTTATACACTGACTGGCTTATCATTCTCTACAATAATACAAAACTTGACATGTTTGGCTCTTGCTGTATAAATATTCTTAGTTTATTATCTGTTCAAAATTTCATTTTCACCGGAAATATCGTTATTTAACTTAAAAGTATATATTTTTTTTTCTCAAAGAAGAAGTTCGCTAATTAAAATACATAATTAACAACGAACGAATCACTTAAAAAATAATAAATAAAGAGAAAAATAACGGGTCTAGTTTATTTTTTTCTATTGTAATGAGAGTAAAGAAAAAAAAATTATTATTATTTTTTGGCATATTAAAATTAATAAAAACACAAATATTTCACATACAAAAGGTATTAAAGGAAGTTTACCGATTAACCATTGCATGCAAAGGTTTTGTATTTATGGTGTATAAAACAGTGTTGGATTAAGGTGTTTCCCTACACTCCAACAGTATTGTAAAAAAGTTGTGGTTTATTGTACGGTACATAGATGTGAACCAAATACATGCATGCTTTGTTGTTCAGTAATGTGTTATTTTTAGCTTTACAATACCAAACAACTACAAAAATATATAATATTCTGTGTACAAGTGCTACTTATAAATTTGATAATATAGATATCTCTCTTCAATCATCAATACTCTAACTATAGTCGTCTCTGTTCATCAAATGATGGATCTTTGATGAACTCATAATTAAATTATAATTTTGTTGTTATATCATCGATAACCTTATATTTTTATGGTATTATTATAAACTACAAGATTGTCTAATTTTAGATAGTTTTCTATAATACACAAATTTTTTGATATAGAAATATTCAATTGAAAAAGATGGGTCACAAAACCTTGTAACGAGTAATTTTCGAGCTATGGGCGATCAAAACTACACCTACATTATAGTTATATAGCCCTTAGATCGAAAACAACCCGTTAAAAAAACTTTGTGGTCGAGAGCTTTTGATCAGAACGACCCGAAGAACATTTTGGGAGTGGCGTGAAAAAGTTTCACAGAAAGCCATTTTCCTAACTAAAATATATTCGTAGCTTTGATCGCCCGTAGCTCGAAAAATACTCATTTGTGGCCGAAAGAGTTGTCGATCAGAATGATCTGAATAATATTTTGGTGGTGGTTTGAAAAAGTCTTACAGAAAGCCATTTTCTTTTCTAATCTTGCAGGGTATAAAGGAAACTTAATCTTAACAACTTTTTCCTTTCTGTACGAAGTGGTGTGCACACGTGCTAGTAGTCTTTTCAACTTAAATCCACCTCTGAATTTTTTTATCTCTCAGTGAAAAAATTTATTTTAAAACAAAAAAAAAGAAAACTGTTATTCGAAGTTTACAACTAAAAAATATTGCCGCAAATCACATGAATGTCTAATTATCTATGCATATTTCCAAACAAATTTTTATTGTTGTTAGTTTTTTATTGTACAGGGTACAGTTTGTTAAAATTTAAGTTATTAATATAACCGAGATATTAAAACAGAATATTATAGAAAATATAAAATCAATAAACAAAAAAAACAAAAAAACAAATAAAAAGTACAATTTTAAATGTAATATGTCAGATAAGTTTGATTTATCATTCAACGATTACGCGGCGAAAAGCGATGTAACCATTTCTCTTTCAAAAATTACATGGAACACATATTTTGGAACATTCTGTACAAAATAAATGTTCAAAATGGGAAGCACACAAAATATAATCAACTTAAAATATTAATTACTGTGTGTATATTTTAGGAATTCACTTTGTAAAATTAATAAAATAAATAAAATCTTGTTTAGCTTCTATTGCATTAGTTTAGCTAAATGAGGCTTTATAATTCCATAATGTAATTATATACATACAAAATGTTGCAAAAGTCGTGGGCAAAGTTGTAAAGGTATTAAGATGGTTTTATAATATTTTAAAAACTTTTCGGAACAATTGTTTCCCGTGGAATAATAATGCATAAGGATATTGCACAAGATTAACCCATCAGACCGTTTTTTCAGCAGTTTAAATTTTTGGAGAAACAATTTTCTGAGCATATCTAATCTTCTCATTTATTATGAGGGGCTGTTTAGTTCTTTGTGGATCATACATATCAGTCCAACAAAACTATTTAAATTAATATTTTGGGCAACTCGAATAAAATCATTGGGAAATTAGAATCAATGGGTGATTTCATGAAAAAATATACCATGAATGAAAATTTTTTTACTGTTTTTGAAAGTAAAAATACTTTAGTATGAAGCCAACACAACAAGCATCTTAAGTTCTAACCTAATACAGTATGAATTCATCAACTGTATTGTATCAAGTATACATGTTTGTATATATTATGTATGTGTTTGTCTATTACTATGTATTCTGAGAAAGTGAGAAGAAAGATACTCTTATTACTTTGTGCGGAAGACTGGCTATCTTTCTTTACTTACATGATGAAAAAAAAAACGATAGCGCTATCAACACTGTCTATACAGAGTATTTCAACAATTCACTTAGCCAACTATTTGTTTTCACTTGTTTTTCTAATAAATTTGATTCTTATATACCAAAATTATTTATTTTACCATTTTCCAATAATTTATTAGAAATAATTTATAATCATAAATCCTGCAAACAGAAAGATATTCGAAGCTTTAAAAACACTCTCGAACGTGACTTTCTTTTGCATAGAGTGTCAGTCAAAATACGATTTTGATAAATAAATCATATATCATCAAGTTTTATGAGCTTTTTCACTATAAAGGGATAAATGTAGAATAAACTATACAACTATGCCTAAACTAAAACCGTTAAGATAATGTATTCATAATATGACTCAAAAATAAAAGATTTTGAATCAAATGTAGTGTCAGTCACATATGGAATCACCTCAAATCACCCCCAAGTAAATAACTTGCACAGATTATAAGCCTACTTCTTTGCCCGCTATTCGCTCCGTGCGTGAGTTTCGTTTCCATGGTAACGATACACTACTTTAATTATAGAATTGTATGGATGCATATATAATTGTATGGATTACATTTAAGACTTACATTGAAAATTTAATATTATTGTCTCACAAATTTAAATAAATAATTATGATAATTTACATTTGAAAAATAATATTTATACAATTTGATTTCTTATTTTCACAATTTTTAATGCATTAAGTTTAATTAATTCGTGTTTTACAATAATTTTAATTTGACATTTCTATTAGATTAACATGTAAAGAACTGTAAATTAGTAATAACAGCCCCCTTTTTCGCTGGAAGGGCTGGCATCGATTTTATTGTCCCTACCATGACTACGCACACAACGAATTTGTTCACCAAGCTGTAGAACACATAGTAGTTGATTTAATAAATAACTGAACATTTACGCTGTAAAGATGAAATTAAAGTAAAAGCTATTGACGTAAACATGTATATTATTATTTAACAACGAATATAATATATAAATGAAAATTTTGAAATGTAGTAGATGAAAATAAGAAAATTCCTAGAAAGCACGAATTTCTCATTATACTTACTACGTATAGCACACATCTAGAAAGTAATTAGATTTTTGAATGATGCAAAATAAATGATTATATGATGAAAATAATGTTAGTAATTTCTAGGAAATATTGTAGAATGAATTAATGGTGTAAAACGAATATTTGTATTTTCCCCAACAACAAAATCTAGACAAAAATACATCTAAAAGAAATCTTGTTCGCGAAGTAGATGTATAAATGCTTCCTCGAAAGTTCGTAGGATATTTAAATCCTTTCTAATTCACCAGTTTGAGAAATTTACTAATCCTTAGAGTTTTCAGATATATCCAACTTTATCATTTCTGGTTTTTGATAGTTTTTAGTGATAATCTGAAAGATAGTTTACAGATTTACATAAAGAGAGCTTTTTTTAAGTTAACATATGCTTGAAAAATATAAATCGATAAAAAAAAAGAAAAATGTTGGGTAATGTGGGTAAGCATTTAACTTAATCTAGGTTTCAGGCTCAATGAAAAACTCAGTCTACTACATAACTGGAAACTAAATTAGAAAGCTGTTATTGATTTAAAAAGTTACACTTTTTGTTCGAAACATTTTCCCCAAAATCGTAAAAATTAGACAAAAACGGACTGAAAATTTTAAGCCAAAACTTGCTTTCGTAACGAAATTGTTATTTCGTGTAATTGTTTCTGTGTCGAATCTAGGTATTCCTCAAAAAGTTTCAAATAAAGTGGTTTGTTTTTCTAAAAATGTTTTTTTGTTCAAATTGATTGAAAAAACGGGTAAAAAGCTAGATTTTTGAGAAAATTTTTAAGAAAAAACTCTTTGAAAATCGACATTGAAAGTTTTTGATAATTTTCACTTGGAATGATTGAAAACAAAGTAAAAAAAAAATTTTTTTAATAGAAAATAAATATATAGGCAATGGCATAGAAAAGGAAAAAACCAAATATCTCCGTCTATATAAGGGATGTAAGAGCAGGGTAGATTTAGGTTTGAAATTATTTTTATCTTATTTTCAACTTTGATGAAGAATTTTGCTATAACTTCATGAATGTAGACGAAAAATAAGAATATAATTTTCCGATAGGTGCCTTGGTTTTTGAAATACCGAAAGCTGAATAATTAAACAAAATTTTCAATTATCGATATTTTGAAAATTACGCCAGATATCGAAAAATTGTATTCTTACTTTTCGTCTTATATCGTTATGTTATAAACTAATTTATCATCAAAATCGAAAAAATATATTTTCTTAATTTGTGACCACACTACCGTGTTCATACATTCTTAAAATGTACGATGCGACAGAGAAGTGGGCGATTTTGAAATTGCTATAAAACAAAAAACACATCCGTGCCAAAACAAATGCTGTCGGTTTGAATGAAACAACGGTTTCGATAATTTTAGAACAAAATAATAAAATTTTCACCGTTAAATTACTTTATCATGAAAATTAATTTTAAATCAAAAAATTTTTGATTTATAATAATAAATGTTATTAGGTAGGATATATTTGTCAAATAAAATATGACGTATAGAGTAAGCTACCCGTATAGAGATACTTTGAGATAATTTAATTTTGTTATAATGAGTGAACATTTTTAATTAATTCAAACATATCTAATTAGTACTCATTAATTATAAATGAAACTGTTAAATACATTATTATTACTGTAAATTTTTTAATAAAAAGTAAGCATGGTCTTCTTATAATTAATATTTGTTTTAATTTTTTAAGTTTTTGACATCAAGCAAATTTTGTTTTAACACAGTGAATGCGTTATACCAAAAATTACCAACGAATTATTTGTATTACTGATTATAATAATTTTACTTTTCACATAGGTTGTCTTGATTCAATGTTTAAATGCACGAATTGCTTTTACTTACAAATTTTAGCATAAAAAAGTAATTTTTTTTAAAACGTCGAAATCTCGAGTGCAACGAAAAAAGTCCGAGGGCAAAAATTGTTAAGAAGAAGGCCAAAATATATGATTCAATTGGTTTCGAATCAAATATTTGATCAAAATCACACAATAAACGTTAATTCTGTCAATATCAAATTTTCATCAAAGTAAGTAACTCTTTTTTGAACGCTTGTGGAAAGAATGTCGAAGAACAAAAAACACTAAGAATATTTCAATGTATGAGCCCCATTTTTTTTTCTCCAATTTTCATGATTATTCAGCACGATTGCTTATCAATAATATAAAAATGAATCGCTGAATGTGTTGCTAAGCGCAAATCTCGAGAGCAGCTGAACCGATTTCGATAATTCTTTTTTTTTTAATATTCCTTGAAGTGTGAGGATGGTTCTTACGGAGAGAAATTTCAATAACCTTTTTTTCAGTGTAAAATTCTCCAATGCTTAATCGATGGAAAAAAATCTTTTACATGTCGAATGGAATTAATCCACAGTTTTAGATAACAATTAAATTGCAATTATCGTTTCTAATAAAATTAATTCAAACAACTTAATTGAATTTAGAATGTAATGAATATTTAATTTTAGTTGCTTTTTACATATCAATGCAACACAATCTTAAATTTCGTATTAAAAAAAAATTATTAAAGGTATTTCTTTTTATATGCAGATAAAAGATTTTTATTTTTACTTTATAATGAAAATAAAATTGTAATATAAAAATACCGATTCAGATAAATACACTTGGACAGATGAATGCCGTAAAACTATACCTAACGTTATGTTAAATTATTATAATCATTTATAGTCGAAGAGCTGATTAAACATTTATAAACGGATTTAAACTATCTAGTTATAGCCGCATCAATGAATGTTTTAAGTCGGAAGTCCTCAATTAAATTTTTTATCTCCAATTTCGATAAAACTCAGTATATAAGGTAATTTTGATCCAAGAAGTACAAAAATCGCATTCCAGTCATCGTGCATTTGATGACTGGTCGAATAGTTTTTGAGATGCGGACTAAAATCGATCCAAATATTGCGATATCTCAGAAACTCTGCATCCAATCATTAAATCAACCTGATTTTTAAATTTTTTGGTAATTTCAAAATTACCCTGTTCACCGAATCAAATTCCAAAACAAAATTTTGTTTTTCTTTTTTCTCGTTTTTTTTTTTTTTTTAAATTTAGGTGTACTGCTTTATAATTTAGGGGTACTGGACCACTTTTTTACAAGAAATTGAAAACCTAATAAGAAAGTTACTAATCTAACCAGTAACAATCATTGCGGTTTGTTTATATTTGCTATTATATAATATTTTATTTGATTAATTTGAATTAACAGTAAAGTGGTGTTAGATGCATCAAGAAAAACATAACTCAGAACCCAGCTTCTTTATTGGTATATTAAAGTAATTCCACCTAAAGTTTTAAGGTTAAAAATGTTGTCAAAGGTTAAAATTATTGTTTATAAATATAGTGAGCACTGTTTAGGTGCAATAAAATTTAGATTTTTTTTTAAATAAAAGAAAATTTTATAACTTTATGTTTACGTTTAGAGAATAAAATATGATTGTCATAAAGAAATTTTGTTTGATCTTTTTTTGTCTTAGTAAAACGTGAAAGAATTAATAATGATTTATAATCTGGGATTCAAATTTATTAGAAATGTTTATACTACAGTAACTCAACGATTTTGAATATTTCCTTATTGTTTGTAGGTTGTCAAGCTTGTAGAATTGGCCAAAACTATTACTAGTCAAAACAAGTTTTGTTTCAGAAGGATGAGTTTACTTTTTGAAAGGTTTTTGTCGTGCAGAATATGAATCTGAGCGTAAAATTGCTTTAGCACGTCCGTTTCCCAGAAATTCACCCTTCTATGAGGCCCCCGTGTGACGGCCCTTTGTTAAGATTCCATTGGAACGGTTGTACCGTTCTAAAGGAAAAAGGACGCTCTCCCGAATAGGACCGCTCCAAATTTAAAAGGAACTTTCTCGAACTATTAAAGAACAAATTTCAAATGTCATAATTTATTTATTTATTTTCCTGTTACGAAAAAAAATTAAAATACTCGAAACTTTTGGATGATTCTAGTTCATTACGTGCGTTTAGATGTATTGAGTCTCTGTAATTTCAAGTTAAACGGTTAAACCGTTTTCTCGAATTATGATAGAGGAAAGTTTAAAAAACACATTTTTCGGAAGAATGAGCCCATTAATCAAGACATTTACTTAAGAAAAAAAATGTGAAAAAGGTCTATTGACCATAATAAAAAAATCAAACATTCATTTATTTTAATTAAACAATCTTTCAAACAAGGGTTTTATTAATCCTTTACAAATAATTCAAAATTGACCATCTTGAAAGGTGAACATGGACGATCAGTTACCTGCTTTGCTCTCATTGGTTGGATTTTATTAATCCTTTACAAGAAATTAAAAATTGACCATCTTAAAAGGTGAAGGTGCTGTACCATTAAAGGATCAGTTATCTACGTTACTCTCATTGGTTGGATTTTATTAATCCTTTATAAATAATTAAAAATTGACCATCTTGAAAGGTGAAGGTAAATTATTAAACGATCAGTTATCTACTTTGCTCTCATTGGTTGTTCCAGCTTTTGATGTGGTTTAAATACTTGGACAATTTTGTTTTGAATTCAGTATCAAGTTAGAAATTTACGAATAATTATATCTATGGATTGAAAATAGTGCCAAGCAGAATAATGAATAAAATGTACAAGCAAAGTTTGGGTAAGTCAAATTTCTCTAACCATAATCTTTTTGGCGCATCAATTACTTTACTCCATATGAAATATGGCATTTAATTTTATATTCGAATTGATTAAAGCTAAGTTTCATTTATAGGAGAGTTCAACAAAAGTATATCGAATTGTTTCTTCCAATTATCCACTAAATAATTCACAGTTAGATCTAATGGTTTAAGTGATATAATTCATAACCATCACTGGAGCAATTAGGTCTGATTGCGAGTATATTTCACCGGCCAAATGTTTGTATCCATTAGTAATTCGATAAGAAAAGCACTCAGAATCGATGAACTTTTACATCAGAAGTATACAATTTAAAATATTACTGGGGAAAGTTTGTTCATTTTTAGGATTTAATTAGTCCGAATAATTAGCGGAACTGTCAAATGTAGGGTTTGCGTTCTGGTACTATTTGGATTTAGTTAATAGTACTGATCGAAGACCTTTCATTTGACGGTTTGTTTACATCTTTGATTCTGTTGTTGACATATTTTCATTTGGAATAGGGTTTTCGGTTCTGAACTATTTTGTATATAATGGAATAGTACGGTTCGAAAGCCTTGTTTAAAATGTTCAGTCCTCAAAGTTTAAGTAAATGTCATTTTATCTTTACATTCGGAATAGGGTTTTCGGTTCTGAACTATTTTGTACATAATCGAATAGTACGGTTCGAAAGCCTTGTTTAAAATGTACAGTCCTCAAAGTTTAAGTAAATGTCATTTTATCTTTACATTCGGAATAGGGTTTTCGGTTCTGAACTATTTTGTACATAATCGAATAGTACGGTTCGAAAGCCTTGTTTAAAATGTACAGTCCTCAAAGTTTAAGTAAATGTCATTTTATCTTTACATTGGGAATAGGGTTTTCGGTTCTGAACTATTTTGTACATAATCGAATAGTACGGTTCGAAAGCCTTGTTTAAAATGTACAGTCCTCAAAGTTTAAGTAAATGTCATTTTATCTTTACATTCGGAATAGGGTTTTCGGTTCTGAACTATTTTGTACATAATCGAATAGTACGGTTCGAAAGCCTTGTTTAAAATGTATAGTCCTCAAAGTTTAAGTAAATGTCATTTTATCTTTACATTTGGAATAGGGTTTTCGGTTCTGAACTATTTTGTACCAAATTGAATAGTACGGTTCGAAAGCCTTGTTTAAAATGTACAGTCCTCAAAGTTTAAGTAAATGTCATTTTATCTTTACATTTGGAATAGGGTTTTCGGTTCTGAACTATTTTGTACCAAATTGAATAGTACGGTTCGAAAGCCTTGTTTAAAATGTACAGTCCCCAAAGTTTCTGTATCGCTTCATTTTATCTTTACATTTGGAATAGGGTTTTCGGTTCTGAACTATTTTGTACATAATTGAATAGTACGGTTCGAAAGCCTTGTTTAAAATGTACAGTCCTCAAAGTTTCAGAATATATCATTTAATTTACATTCGGGTTAAAAATGTTGGTGAAACCATTCATATTTTGTTACAAGATTTAGGAATGTTGATAAGAAGTTATAGAATCTTATCACATACCATAAATCTTGTGACAACGTATATAATACGTTCTTCTTACCAAATTTTCAATCATCTTTGGCTTTTTTTGTTTTGATTATCATTGTAGAACCTTGTAGTAGAACCATAACATGAACATGTTACATTTGTTGATCGAGTAAGAAATACCTAGGCCATGAAGCACCCACTATTCAAAAAATCGACGATAAGCAAGTATGCTTATGAGTCGCTTTGTAGTTTGGTATAAGTGACTAGAGCTACACTTGTTCATTGCGGGTTTTATAAAAGCAACAGTCAGAAAATGTGTTTCCGATATACAGCTAATCAAAGAGGGTTTAATGTCGGATGTCGGATTCAATTTACTTCAGTTACTTTAATTGAGAAAGTCACTGGGTGGATTGGTTCTGATTTGTGATCATAACAAAAGTTTAAACTCTCAATTTATTTTATTGTATTGAAGTTTCAAATCGCGATTTTGTTGATCGTTTCCAAATAATTGACCATCTTGGAAGGTAAACATGGATTCTTTAACGATCAGTTACCTACTTTGCTCTCATTGGGTGTTCCAGGTTTTAATGTGGTTTAAATACTTGGACAACTTTGTTTTAAATTCAGTTTCAACTTAGAAATGCACGAATATTTATATCTATGTATTATTATAGTACCAAGCAGGAAAATGAATAAAGTGCAAAACAACTAACTTTATGGTTAGAATACTTTACTCCATATGAAATATGGCATTTAATTTTGTATTCGAATTAATTAAAGCTAAGTTTCATATGAAGGAAAGAGTTCAACAAAATTATATCGAATTGTATCTTCCAATTATCTACTAATGAATTCACAATCAGATCTAATGGTTAAGTTGATGTAATTCATTACCATCACTGGAGCGATTAGGTCTCATTGCGAATAAAGTTCTAATTAATCTAATTATATCCATTTGATTAAAAAAAGCACTCAAAATCGCTGAACTTTTCAATCAAAGGTATTCAATTAGCAGAACAATTAGCGGAACTGTTAAATGAAGGGTTTGCGTTCTGGTACTATTTGGATTTAATTAATAGTACTAATCAAAGACCTTTCCTTTGATGGTTTGTTTACATCTTTGTTGCTTTTGTATAAAGGTTTGCTGCTATAAATTGCGATAAAAGGGTTTTCGATTCTGAACTATTTTGTATATAATTGAATAGTACGGTTCGAAAGCCTTGTTTAAAATGTGCAGTCCTCAAAGATTTCGTATAGCTTTATTTTATTTTTACATTTGGAATAGGGTTTTCGGTTCTGAACTATTTTGTATATAATTTAATAGTACGGTTGGAAAGCCTTGTTTAAAATGTGCAGTCCTCAAATTTGTGTTTGTTCATTTCATTTTGAAATTATGTTAGAAATAAGACATTGTTCAGCGAAGCGGGGGTAAGAAATAGCTAGTTTTACATAAAATAGCTACAACTTTCGATTTCGAATGGATTATATTTCAATAGAAAGAGTATACAACATAATATATAATCATAATAATATCTGTTTTTGTACTCACCTAAACAGTATTTCGAGGTAACTAGCACGTATTAGAAACAATATACAGTGTGTCCAATTAAATCGGCACCATATGAAAACTTGATTATTATTTGTTTTATGAAAAAAGATGCTGCATGGCTTAGAACTCAATATGAAATACTCTGATATCAATTTCTTGCATTTGTTCACCAGGTTTGTCGAAATACGTAAAGAGTAAAGTACCTTTAATTTTTCGACGCTTAAGAGTAAAGTACCTTTAACATTTTTGATAATATATCTTGAGAAAATAATTGCAATGTATAGGTCATTTTAGTAGTTTTCAAATTATAATCAACTTTTCTATTCTCGATTTAGTAAATAAATATCTGGACTGATATTTTTTGAGTTAAAAAGACACAAATTTTATAACTAATATAAGACCCATAAAGATTTAATTATATTGTATAAGACCGTTTAAAATGTCTCCACACAAATACCATTTTGAATATCCCGGTAATGTCGTTTATTTCATTAACTACGATATACACCAAAATATGTCAGGAAGAGTCATATTTTGCGATGTATGTTTCAGTTTTTCATGAAAAACGAATAAAACGACGTTTTTTTAAAATGAAACCTTGTTAGATCGACTTATCGCCCCAAAAAAACCCTACATACTCATTTTCATGAAAATCGTTGGAGCCATTTCCAAGATCGTTGAATCTCAACGATCTTGGAAATGGCTCCAACGATTTTCATGAAAATGAGTATGTAGGGTTTTTTGGGGCGATAATTATATATGTATATATAATATATATATATATATATATATATATATATATATATATATACAAGAATTGCTCGTTTAAATATATAAGATAAAGGTACTTTACTCCTAAGCAAAATGGACATTTTTCGTAAAATCTCTTATATGAATGCAAATTATTGATATCTGAATGTTTCATTCACGCCTTGAACCATGCAGAACTTTTTTTTATAAAACAAATAATACAAAGTTTTTAATATGGTGCCGACTTAATTGATCACACTGTATATAATGTAATATATTATCGATTATTATTTTTAATAATATTTATGATCTTTTAAAACAAATATGGCTATAGAAATAAATCAAAAAAGGCTTGCAATAACAATAACACAGATATTTTGATGTATTGTTTAACTTGCTAGTTTTTTTTAAATAAAATCATTACATATTGTTTCTTCCGCTCTGAATTCTTTACTCTACAATATGTCATTGTTCTCAAAATGTGTTGTCATTGTTTTTTACCTAGGGCAAGGTCTTTATAATTTATAAATAAAGTTATTTAATGTAAGTAGAATAGTGCCATCAGATTCTTTTTGTCTTTAACCAAATTTTTTTTAATGCTTTTGTATGTGACTTTAAAAAGACATGCTACTGCTAGATAGTAACCAAAACTCTTATAAAAAAAAATTACGCCTCTATTAATTTACAAACAATAAAATATAAATTTTAAACTCTTTTATGGTTTTGGAAAATTTGGATAATTGGGTTAATTTTCGCACTCATGTGAAATCAACGATATTTACGAAACAAAATATTTGAAACGAAAGTTCACTCTTTCAAAGTTCTCAGTTGGTTAAGGCGTAACCAATTCCGTCCGCGGCAGGCTTAGGGTAGCGGGTTCGATAAAGTATAATGAATCGTTGGAAACGCTTGAAATAAATCTCATGCACGGTGCGAATAAGTCACATCATGCGAATAAAGTGTTTTACCGCAATAGAAAAAGTAATTATGGTCAGAATAAAATAACATTATTTTTAGCTATTTATACAATTTGATTTGATGATCTAACACACTTTGTAAATATCAAAATTAACCAAAATTATGTGTACACAGATGGTTAATTTGTTTAATTTTATATTTTTAAGAGTTCATCTTTCGTTGAACGTTGTAATACATATTAATTGTAGATCAAAGGTATTTCAGTAATGAGAAATTCTTTTAATTCCATAATAAATAATAACCTCATTGATTGCAATGATCAATGTGTTCTATATGTATTTACAGTTAATTTATTAAATTTCGATTATAAGTTTATTTAAATTATACCATGTATATGACATATTTCAAAGTATACTAAATTTAGTCCCAAGTGTGTAACGTTTAAAAATATTGAGGCTATAAACTAAATTTAGCTAAAGGTATTCATAAAATCACCTTATTAAAAATTGAGGTCGAGTTCGTAAATGATCAATGAGCAACAATTTTGTCTTGGTTTCGTAAGACCCATCTTGTTGTAGATCGATTTTGTCCAAAATTTCCCTGGCGCTTGTACATCTTTAAATATATTATTATCTAACGGATTAATATAATATTCTATTATGTAACTAACATATTATGTAACTAACTTACAATATAATTAATAATTCTAACAACGATATTAAACTTTTGGCATCATGCGATCATTGTCATATTAAATCTTTGTCTTTAAATGCATCACACATACATTTACACGATTCATTTATTTTGTCTTCGTCTTAACTTCCACTGAATGAATTTATAAATGTTGTAAGTCAAATGTGAAATTCGTAAATACATGAACTGTCTATCGTTGCGTTGAACTAACATTTACGGTACGCACCGCTACGTTGTATTTCTGATTTAGTTGACAAATTACTTTGTTATTTAATGAATAACGCGCCAGAATTGATCTCCGAGATACCTTATGTCCAGGGGAACGGTATCACCGTCATCTCTTGAAGTTTTCGGGAAATTCGGTATATAATTCATCCAAATTCGTTACTTGGGAGTTTTTGGAGTCGCTGAACATGAATATCGCGACAGAAGCGGACACCAAGTACCTCTGAGATCAATTCTGTCCAGATATTCATGCTTAGCGACTCCAGAAACCACCCAGTAACGAGTTTGAACCGATTATATAACGAATTTCCCAAAAACTCCAGGAGGCGACGGGAATACTGTTCAAAAAACCTCCGCGTTACATCTTTGGAATCATTTTCGCCCCCACCTACCCCAACTTTGAAATTTTTAATGGCATCATGATAAAAAAGATAACATCGAACGATTGGTACTGAAGATAGATTACACAGAAGATGTAAGGTATGCATTCCATTTTCTGTGTAGTCTATCTTATCATGGTTAAGGAGATAATTTGATGCCCTCTTAAATGAGGTATCACAAGCTAGGCACCACCGCAGTTTCCGGGGAAAAAAATCATCAATCAATTTCGAAACTTCAATTGCTTCTAACTAGAGAACGGGTATAGATACAGAAACTAGCATTGGCTCAAAATACGTATTTTTGGATTATTTTCAACTTTCTTTTTAATGTTATCCACGGAAATCAATAGTTTTCCCAAAAAATGGCCCTTCAGACCTTGAACTACAAATATTATTGAAATTTAAACCCGGTATGCTTAGAAAAATAAGTTTGCATATTAATAACCAAATTTAAAAATAAAAATAAAGATAATAAAATTTTGGATTACACAAAAATATTTATTATGTATGTATTTGAAGTAATGTGTATTAAAGTTTAAATGTAGACCGTTATAATAATATTCCATATGGGTAACTATATGGATAAATTTTGTGATGGTTTGTTAAATATTTAAATATATTTAATTCTATTGTGTGAGAATTTATTTGGTTCTAAAATATTAAATTAACTAGAGGTACCTTTAAAGACGTCGCACAAATTAGACCTGCATTTCGGTCAAACTTTGGCAAATGATAGTTTAAGTCATTCTAAAGAAAAGTTTCCATGGTGACAAGTCATGAAAATGACACGATTTCATGTTACAGCTAAATTAAAGTTGGAAAATGTACTTATTTACATAATATATACCTATTTGTGTATAGGCAAATACATGTACAGATATGTATAACTACATGCATACGTGTGTTTTTTAATGTAAGGGTGTTGTTTTTTAATTCTTGTTTTTTTGAAGAATATGTTACGAAATTCAAAGAAGAAGCAGTGTTAAATGTTCAGTGGATCAATAATATTAATTGTTAAGATCAATATTTTCAGCTACATATATACGTACATGATTTTTGACAATTAAATTACAATAATTTTTTTTTTGTATAAATGAGTACATTTTTCAATTTTAATTTAGCGATAACTTGAAATCCTGTCATTTTCTTGACTTGTGACCATGGAAACTTTTATTCAGAATGACTTACAACTATCATTCTCCAAAATTTGAAAAAGTTTGACCGAAATGCAGATTACATATAATTTGTGCGAGGTCTTTTTAAGTTTGCATATTTAAAAGTATATAGATTTCGAAAATGCAAATGTGTGTAGGGTTTTGGGGGGGGGGATATAACTATTTGGAATTTTATTTTGAAAGGCGCCACTTTCTTGTAGGATCTCGTATGTTTAAACCGCTAGCCTATGATGAATAGTATTCCAAGGTCACTTACTCAAAATATCTTTAGCTTCAAGTATATCAAAATGACCATTATTTATGTATAAAACAACCAATAAATTAAAAAATCCAAGGTAGCAATAATATCAAAGTAAAAAAATAAAAGATAATAGACAATAAATCTGTCCGAAAATAAAGATATTACAAAAAAAAAACTAAAGAATTAAATATGAATGTCGATAAACGACAAAAAATCTAAATAGCTTAAGCGTAAATCACTTTAGGTACTGTATGTACAAAGCTTTGATGTTTAAGCCGCCTTAAGTTCTAAAAATTGACAGATGTGGTATTGCTGCACCCAAAACTTTAGGAAATCATTTGAAATTTCTGAAAAATTGTTGATTTTTTCGAAATCACACTTTTTTGCAGGTAAAAAGATAAAAATTGGCCTACTATTGCTGCACCCAAAACTCCGGTAAATCATATTTAATTGCATCTAATTTGATAGGACTAAATTCATCTTTCTAAAAAAAAACCCAACAACATCTTCACCATTTTCACATTGAAAAGCGTAATGAAGAAAGAGTCCTTACAGACACAGTAGATACAAGATGTATGAAAATTCTCTATCTTGCATAAGAGATCGAAGATATATTTATCTGTATGAATGATGCTATGGACACGACATATAATATCATCTTCAAAGAGTTTTATGTAAAAGAAGAGAGATTCATGATTTAATAACAATCATATTACAAAATGTACCGACAACGTATTATGTGAAATAACCACGGCGGTATGCTAGAGTTAACTAACTGACCGGATGAAATCAGAATCAAATTGTTTGTTTCTTAGAGAAGTATTAGATACAGAAAGCATACATACCAATCACAATTTGCAAAATATATTTCTTATATTGAAAACTATACTTTAACTTTTTAAACGTTTAAATGTATCTTCAAATAAGAAAAGCGTTTTTCTTCGAAATATCTATCAGGTTTCACTTCTACTACCTCCGTGCAGGCGATGTTATTGGTTTTTTTTTGAAACCCACTAATTTTGGGTCATTCTTTTCAACTGTGATGCCAGTTTTTCGCTAGTTATCACTTATGTGCTTAATTCCGGAACCAGGACTCCACATTCTTTAAACCTATTAGAGCTAGGTTAATTTTGATAACAAATTTGAAAAATATGACCAAAATTAAGTAGGATTACATACTTGGTTTATCAAAATTGGATAAAATTTGGATGTGATAGAGCAAAATTAAATTTTTTGGATTTTGATGACGTCATAAAGTAAAAAAATTTGATTTTTTTGATAACACAGGCAAATATGATCCGATCTTATTGGAATTTTTTTTTGAAACCCACTAATTTTGGGTCAATCTTTTCAGCTGTGATGTCCGTTTTTCGCTAGTTATCACTTATGTGCTTAATTCCGGAACCAGGACTCCACATTCTTGAAACCTATTAGAGCCAGATTAATTTTGATTACAAATTTGAAAAATATGATCCAAATTTAGTTGGATTACATACTTGGTTTATCAAAATTGGATAAAATTTGCATGAGATAGAGCAAAATTAAATTTTTTGGATTCTGATGACGTCATAAAGTTAAAAAATTCGATTTTTTTGATAACACAGGCAAATATGATCCGATCTTATTGGAATTTTTTTTGAAACAAACTAATTTTGGGTCATTCTTTTCAGCTGTGATGTTAATTTTTCTCCAGCTATCTCTAATGTGCTTGAATCCGGGACCAGGACTCCACATTCTTGAAATCTATTAGAGCTAGGTAAATTTTGATCACAAAATTGAAAAGTATGACCCAAATTAAGTAGGATTACATACTTGGTTTATCAAAATTGGATAAAATTTGGATATTATATAGGAAATTAAATTCTTTGGATTCTGATGACGTCATAAAGTTAAAAATTTCTATTTATTTGATAACATGGGTAAATTTGGTCCGATCTTATTGGAATTTTTTTTGAAACCCACTAATTTTGGGACATTCTTTTCAGCTGTGATGTCAATTTTTCGCTATCTATTACTTATGTGTCTAATTCCGGTACCAGGGCTCAACATTCTTGAAACCTATTAGAGCTAGGTTAATTTTGATCACAAATTAGAAAAATATGACCCAAATTTAGTTGGACTACATACTTGGTTTATCAAAATTGGATAAAATTTGAATATGATAGAGCAAAATTAAATTACGACTTTTAATTTTAATATAATAAAACAATAATGTGCTTTTATGACTCAAAATCAGAATATTGATTTAAATTTTAAGTATTATTTAATTAAATTATAATGTAAGAGGATGCCTCCCAGTAGAATGAAAGAACTGATGCAGAATAAGACTGCATAAAACAAAACATAAATACATAAAGGTGTATGTTTTACTTGAAGAAGATGGTTTTAAAATGAGTAGAGTTTTTCTAAAAGACGAAGAAGAAGTGGAAGGAGTCTAAAATGATGTTCTTCTAACTACTTCAGAACTAAAGAAGAAAAATAAAGTACTTATAAAAGAGTACTAAGCTATAGAGTAAAATGAGATAAATAAATAGTGTAAATATATTAGTTGAACAGCAATAGAATTATATTAGAGTTTAAAGTAAGAAGTAAAGCTAAGTTGTTAAGGCAATGAACTAAACTTAAGTTAAGTTCTTCTTTCTCTCCAATAGCATCATCATCATTTTAATATGTACTGTTGTGTTACATTACTTATGTACCTGTTGTATTCAGGGCCTGTGATATAAAATAAGCAGGTTATACAACATTAATACTCATTTCGTATCGAAATCTCCGTTAGCGACGTAGGTGCGCATTGCATTTTGTAGTTTTGTAACTTAAGTATAGTTTATAGTATTATTATATAAGTATATAGTTGTAGTATTTATATAAAGAGTATATATCCCATTATTGTGGAGATTTAAATGCGCGATTATTTTTTAAGTGATTTTGTGACTGACATTCTCTTTGGTTGGTGAATTTTTTTTTTTTTATGTTGTGAACTTGAAATTGTGAAGGAATTTTTGTGTGGCTGTGAGCAGATTTTTGTGTGAAAAATTTGTTTTTTTTGAATTTTTATTAAAAAGGTAAGATAAATTTTTCAACTCTAGATTAAAAAACTTAAATCAGACATATATATTTGGAAAAATTTTATTGTACCTACATTTTCCAATCTCAAATTTGGTTTCAATTAAATTTTTATCCATTTCCTCACCATACTTATGATATTATATAATCTTTTTTAAAAATATTTCCCATTGGAAAATTGCACTCCCTTTTCATGTAAAACTCTTTCTTACAAGAAAGAGAAAGATTCCTTACTTTTCCCAAAAAGAACTCTTTTTAAGGAAGTGAAAATTCTCAATGAATAGAAAATATTCCGAAAATAAATTTTAATAATTGATCAAACTTTGTCATTAATTTAAATCGATACTTCCAGAAAATTTGTGTTCTTATGAGAGAACGTTAATTTTTTGTGGTTACTGTAGGTAAAATAGAAAAATTTGAAGATAAGCAGAAAAAAATCGAAAAATTTCGCCTAATTATTTTGACCAAAAATAGTACTACCTTAAAAATATTTTTTCGGGAATATGAACCGCAACCAAGCGGTTAAGATTTGAATGAAACTCAAAGTTTTAGAATGAAACTTGAACCATAAATTTCTTCAACATATTCTTCTTAGGTAATTACTTGTTAGTTTTAAACAAGTAATTACCTACAAGTAAATTCAAAGGGCTTTGGAAAAACTACTTTAAAGCAACCGCTTCAAGGTAGCTTGCAATATTATTGACTTAATAATTTTTTAGAGTAAAAATCTGATAGCGATTTACTACAGAAATATTCAATTGCTCTAGTCCAATACTAATAGCCCTTGTACTATATTGCCAATAAAAAGAATCATATTATAGACGTTTGACTTAAAACTTTTCGAAATTAAAGCTCTTATAGCGATATATCTCTGGAATATTCAAATGCTAGACTTCTATTAAAGCACTTTTATAATACATTGGCTAAAAAATGTTATTATGAACGTTGGCATTGACTTATCATCGTGTAATTTTGTTAGTAGTAGCTTTTACAATGTTTTAACTCCAGTTAAGTATCGCATTACCATACAGAAATTTTCACCTTATCAACTTATAAACTAATTTTCAATCTTGCTCCTTTTGAAAATAAATCAATATTTCAAAAACTATGATATTAATCGAAAAACTGTACTCTTAATTTTAGTCTAATTATCCCAACTTCTAATAGAATTCGCCTTAAGATTAAACTCATAAATCTAAAATATAGGCACACATTCATTTTTTTGGGGTACGACCTTATACTGTCTTAAAAAAGCGGCTAAGGTGTTTGTTTCTCTCGAGTATTGTAAAAAAGTTTTGATTTATTGCACGGTACATACATATCAACCAAATACATGTTTTGTAGTCAAATAATGTGTTATTTTTAGTTATTACAATACCACGCAACTACAAAAATATATAATATATTGTGTGCAAGTGATGCTTATAAATTTGATAATATAGATATCGGTCTTCAATCATCAATACTCTAACTATAGTCGTCTCTGTTCATCAAATGATGGATCTTCGATGAACTCACAATAAAATTAAAATTTTGTTTTTATATCATCGACAACCTTATATTTTTAAGATATTATTATAAACTACAAGATTGTTTAAATATTTTAGATAGTTTTTTATCACACTCTCTAGATTTCTTGATATAGAAATATCCAATTGAAAAGGATAACCTATGTGATTCATCATTTTTTCAGCCAACTTTGAACGATAAAATAATAATAAAAAGCTCCATGACCTAGGAATTTTTTGTGATATTTTGAAACTTAATCAAAAAATTTATTTATAAAGTTTTATTGAAATCCCTAGTATTATTCATTCCTTGCTTATTTCTTTAAAGCATGATTTAATTTTCTAAATCAAAGGACAGTTAAAGATCTTTATATGTTCTATTGTGTTCGAACAGTTAAAAATGCCATTTATTTAGTCATATGCAATCTTGGCACAGTGTATTAATGTATATCTTAAACTAACGCATGTGAATAAATAATGTAACCTTGTCCAAGTTTTGCAGAATATACAAGGAAAAAAAGAGACAAATACAGCAATATTATAAAAATGAATAAACTTGAACTTGATAATGAAGCAAGAGTGAACGAACACAACTCACATTGAAATAAAAATGATATTATTACACGAACCAAGAATAAATAAAATAAAAAAAAAACCAACAAACCATTGAGAGAAATTGTTATGTAATTGACCGTCACGTTAACTGATTAAAACAAATATATATAGTACTAGAGTGATATCCATCCGCTTCGCTGCGTTTAAAAGTAAAGATTGATAAAGATTGCTCTCGCTTATCCCCTTTCTATAACACTCGAAATAATAGTAAGGATTGTTTTACACAGGTAAAATATATATATGGTTTTCAATTTTTTTAAATGTATAATAGTCGTAATTATTCATTGAGTATATCAGAAAAGATGGCCGTGAAATATTTTATATTGACTACTTTTACAGAAATCTGTAATTGATGGTAATGTCAAATTAAATTAATTTTTAAATTTTTTTATTATTAATTAATATATCTTTATAAATTATATCTCATGTGTTATTCTGAAGTATGAGGTATGTTGCTGTACAGTTTCATTAAAAACCATTCGCTAGTTTTAGCGTGAAAACGTAACAAACAAACAAACAAACATGCTTACTTTCGCATTTATAATATATAAAGATAGAGATAGAGATTACCTTATATTATATTTCTTTAAGATTTTTTACTTCCTTTTGTTGTAAAAATGTTTGTTGATAAAATAGAAAAATGTTAGAATAAAAAAACAACCACTAACATTCTTAAATTCCATGTTAGATAATTATATTATTTCTATGTCAGACAAATATCGTTCTATCAAAACAAAGTGGTACTGAGCAAAAGAGAGTGTAGATATGAATGCACATACATATATATCTCTTTCGCAGTGCCAATTTGGTTTGATAGACCTCTGCAAGAATATCTGTGTGTGCTACTAGACGTTAACTCTCATTAATAATGTGATTCTTAGATCTTTTGGGATCTTAGCCTGCCAGCACTCGCATTATGAACATTTTGCTCAAGCTCAATTTAAGACATAAAGCCCGTATCTCAAAAACTATTCGGCCAGTCAACAAATGTACCTGATTTTTGTACTTTTTGGGTCAAAATTACCTTATAAACTGAGTTTTACCGAAATGAGAGGTAAAAAAATTTATCGATATTTTGCAATTTTTTTAAGGGGTACCCCTTTGAAAAAATCGAAAAAATCGGGAAAACATTTTTGTTATGGAATTTGATGAAAGTCAGTGGATGGGGTAATTTTGATCCAAAAAGTATAAAAATCGGGTTACTTTAATGATTGGATGCAGAGTTTCTGAGATATCGCAATATTTGGATGGATTTTAGCCCGTATCGCAAAAACTATTCGACCAGTCAATAAATGGACCCGATTTTTGTTCTTTTGGGGTCAAAATTACCTTATATACTGAGTTTTATCAAAATTGGAAATAACAAAAATTTTTCGATTTTTTCAATTTTTTTAAGGGGTACCCCTTTGAAAAAATCGAAAAAATCGTGAAAAAAATTTTTGTTTTGGAATTTGATGAAACTCAGTGGATGAGGTAATTTTGATCCAAAAAGTATAAAAATCACGTTAATTTAATGATTGGATGCAGAGGTTATGAGATATCGCAATATTTGGATCGATTATAGCCTGTATCTCAAAAACTATTGGACCAGTTAACAAATGCACCCGATTTTTGTACTTTTTGGGTCAATTTTACCTTATATACTGAGTTTTATCAAAATTGGATATAACAAAAATTTTTCGATTTTTTGCAATTTTTTTAAGGGGTACGTACCCTTTGAAAAAATCGAGAAAATCGGAAAAAAAATTTTGTTTTGGAATTTGATGAAACTCAGTGGATGGGGTAATTTTGATTCAAAAAGTATAAAAATCGGGTTAATTTAATGATTGGATGCAGAGTTTCTGAGATATCGCAATATTTGGATCGATTTTAGCCCGTATCTCAAAAATTATTCGGCCAGTCAACAAATGTACCCGATTTTTGTATTTTTTGAGTCAAAATTATCTTATATACTGAGTTTTATCGAAATTGGAGATAAGAAAAATTTTTCGATTTTTTGCAATTTTTAGCGGTATCACATAGAGAAATATTAAGACCATCATATTAAAATTTATGAGACCAGCTATGCCTTCAGTTATCATCTCTGAATGCATAATATTTTTGTTAATTAATCAATTATTTATATTTTATGATGATATGATTTTATTTTATTTTTCGTAAAAGAATCCAGCCAGCACAAACACAAACAAAATTTATAAATAAATCTACATAAATTCTTGAATATTCACGGTAAATATAAACCATTACACATTGTTCTCTATACCACATGTTACTGCTATTACGTTACATTAACATAAAACATTAAAACGTAAGTATTATTAAATACAGTACACGTAAAAATATAACTGTAAATATTTTATAATACTTTTACGAGTTTTATTTTAAAAAAATATACAAAATATGAAAAAAAGTTACTATTCTCTCATAATGAAAAAGCAAATTCACATATACTATACAGAATGTTCGATTTACATTTAGGCATATAAATATCACGAGTTTGACAGAGTACATGCGTTAAGCAATGCATTTAAGTGAGATGTATTATAGGTGTTATATGAAATTACAAAAGTTACTTGCATCGTGGCTTATTTGTTGTAGTTCAGCTATTCAACTAAGAAACTCCCGCTCTCCAAACGTCTTACAACTATCTCAACGCATATCGAAGCTTCAACACATGGATATAATACCTCTCACTTAGATGCATTGTTTAACGTATTTATTCTGTCATACTCGTGTTATTTATATGCCTAGATGTAAATCGAACATTCTGTATAGTTTTTATTACACGCTTTGTTACTTGAATTATAAAACTTATTACTTATAACAGATTCGAAATAATACACTAACTAATGTATAAAAAATAACCGTTTGTGGTCAAATATTTATTATTATTTTAATATGCTATAATATGTCTACAAAAATAAAACAAGAATTGAATAAATTTATTTTTAAATCTATTCAATCAAAAAGTTTACCGAATTATGCGAAGAAATTCAATAAAAAGATTTTTAATCGAGTTATCGCAAAGTCAGGGTCGGCAGATTAAAAATACTTCTAGTCTGGTCACGGTGTTCTAGGAGTAGAAACAGACAAGCATTATTGTAAAAAACAGGAATCAGTTGGTAGTAATTCTTTTAATTCGGCTACACTTTTCGAGATATAAGGCTTATCGAATATTATTGAATACGTGTGAATCTGTTACCAGGGCAACAGAAATACTACTTACATTTTTGTATGGTATAAAGAAAACTTTTTTTTAAGGCGTAGATACTTTAAACGGAACCCTTATAATTATTATTTAAAATTCAATAAAATATGAAATTTTATGGTTCAATGATTATGTTTTAACTTGACTGTTTTAATTAAATCATAAGGGTGTTTTGTATATGCATAAATCCACCTGAGTCTGTTTAACCATAAACAAGAACTATTATTTGTACACAGCGTATAGTCCGTTCCATGTTCTGCCACCATATGATAGCAGAGACGAAGCTGAATAATTTTGCTCATGAAATTGAATTGCTTGTAAAAATAATTATTGGCTTATTCTAGCAAAATGATGGTATCTTTTTCACTCATAACTAATTCTTCCTCCAGCAGTTTACCTAACTTGTAAGGAGTTAATGAACATGCTCCAACTATTATCTGAAAAATTTATGCTTGATTAACAAGCTTCTGACACTCACATCTTTTTTCATTACAGAGAATTTCTCTTTTGGAAGTCCTGGAATATTGTTAATTACGTGACAAAGAGTAGTCTCCCACTATAAAAAATATGCAGAGGAAAAAATAGTCGGAACATTTTTTATAACGGAGGATAACTCTTTGTTAGGCAATTAACCTTGTCACGACCTTGACAACAGTTTCTCTAATTACTTTTAGACACTTTGAATGTTCCACAACTGTAAGGTCGATTCGAAATTTTGATGGAAGATCTTTCTGAGAGCATAGGGTTAATTGTGAGTATCTTTTTCCATATAGTGAGCTGTTACAGAGATCAGTTAAGTTTTAAATACAAAATTTTGATGTATGTAAATTTTATATCATATTTCTAATGTAGCCCGTTTTTAGCCTTGGGTACCGCACTGCTTACCTCTTCAAGAGTCGAGCTAGTTTTCTATAAATGAAAGTTATGGCGGGCACTTTTCTCGTACGTTATTTTAAGATAACTAAGTATAGAGTAAAAGCAAGAAAATTTTCATTACAAAAAATAATTAATGAAACTTTAAACTCTTCTGCTACATCAAACCCATCAAGTTTTTTTCTTCTTTTAAGTAAGATTTTCTTATTTAATATTTTTAATAATGGAGTTATAATTTAGAATTAAATTCCTCTTCTATTCACAGTTATTACTGTTTAATAAATACATGGTTTTTAATAAAATGGTTCTTTACTTACAGGTTTTTTATAATAAAAGTGTCTATTATTATATATTCTATTTAAAATCACTACTCATTAAATAACTATTCATAGAAGATAGATTTAGAGACAGACAAACATACACAAATATTATAAAAATAGTTATAAACATTCAACAACAATTTTTTTAATTTAATTTTGTTAGGGTAAGATGTAGTCAAATGTATTTTTAATCATTCTGTGTTTCTCGGCACATCAAGATATTTAACTGATAAACATTTCTGTTGAAATGTGGATATTTTATCAGAAATGCAGGTGGGCTGAAGATTGATGTCAATGTGGTTTTATTTTTGAATAAACAAACAATTGATTGAATTAATTGTTGAAATACCCTCTGTAGAAAGAGTTGAATGAAAAAAAAAACAACACAATTATAGTTTCGGTCGCCATTTGTTTTGTTTTTCGAAAGTATTTTCTTTAACTTGTTTTCATTTTTCGAGAATCTTTCATTAAGCTAATATTTGTAGCTACCAGCAAATTTCCAACTCCTTATCTTTAATAGTTTTGGAGAAAAAAACGAACACCAAAATTTTGTCCTATTTTGCACTCTCACGAGTAAACAATTATGTTTACGAAAAAATCTTTCAAACAAAAGTTATTTATTTTTTTATAAGGGACATTTTTTACCTTTAAATTTTTGTCCTATCTCTAACGGTTTCCAAGATGGATCCTACGGACCTCAAAATCATTTTTTACGGTCTGAGCAAATATTTCAGTTTGATATTTATATCCATTCTTGGGTTATCTTATCGGAAAATGGACGGACAGACGGATAGTTGGACAGGCAGTCTGACGGACAACTGGAAATGGAGTATTTAGGTGATTTTATGAACACATATACCAAAATTTTGTTGGTATCATCAATATTTCTAAGCTTTATAAACTTAGTATACCTTGATATATATTTCATACATACTCAGGGTATAAAAATTTTAATAATTCTGATTGATTTTATTTTTCGAATCCTACAAAACTGAAAACATTGGTTTTTGGTGAGCATACAATTTCCATTGTGATGTTTTAGTCCATTGTTTTAAAAATTATACTTAAATAAATATTTGAATTCTAGGTACTACACCTTCCCCTAACACTTTGGATTCAAACTATAATTTGATCTGATTATAATTAAACGCATTATTTATTCTTATTTAGAATACTTCTATACATGAGTGCAATTATGTTTAATCTCACAGAGTTTTCAATTAAAATCGTATTTAAAATTAAAGCAATAGGTTTTTATTGCAATATAGAGAAAAATGATGAACATATCTATTAAGTATAACCTTAATACTGTATAATTGGGATTAATCCATATCCTGTATCTACAACGATATAAAGTCTTTTGTAAACTAAGCTGCCTTAGATTTAAATATAAAGCCGAAGGGTTGGCTTTAGCTTCCTCGATAATTTTTAATTGTATATATTCTTTGCATTTAATCAATCAAAATTTGTCCTATTTCTTGAATTTTAAACGGTGGAATGTTAATTCCTCGGAATTTTTCAACCATTTTTCTCTATACTAAATCAATCATAGCGTCCTCATAGAAAACTTCATCGTCTTGTATATACTTTATAGCTGCTAATAAAATTTTCTTGGACGTTACATGACCTATTCACTTGTTCCACTCTATTCTTATCTATTTCACATTATCACACTCGTCTTATAATTTTTCATTCGCAGTTGTTCTCTACTCATCCTCTTCCTATTCTAGCCTATATGCTGGCTATAACAGCCTGCGTGTAACGTAAAGAGACCAAGTTTCTTTAGTGCAGGTCATGCCTGGTTTCACTAGCGATCCATATAAATAGCCTCTGATTTTTCATGTTATTGCAGAAATTACTTTAATTCTTAACAACTAGACTTCGTATTTTCTCATATACTTGGTAAAATATCTTTTTTGATTACTATTCGCATCTTTCGTCTTCAGATTTTAATATCTCAATACCTTCTTGTCCTAGTTACCAAACTTAAGAGATTTATGGTTCCGCGAATGCACAATTTTTTCCCTATAGCTCTCGTTTCAACACAGATCCTTTCAACAGATTATGATTACCCCTTAATTGAAACCCCTGGTTACGACGTTTCAGAAGATTTTTAATAAATTAAAAGATTACCGACTCCTCGCATGAACTGAAGTATATAAATCTCGTTCCCATAATGTTCCTAAAGTCATACATGATGTTAATGTCCATTTTTGTCCTTCAGGAATATTTACTGAATAAAATAATATTTAAAAAAATATTTTATTTCGGTTTTAACAAAACAAAAGTCCTTGAATCATTCTTGATTTATAGCATTCATTTCAAAATACATAAAAAAGTTAATAGGTAACATAAAATTGATGACCTGTATTTAATGAATGATACACAGGTGATACTTCACTAGGTTAAATTCATAATAGGTATCTGCTATAGCTATAAATCAAAAATTTTCGTGGATTGTTTGTTTATTTGTGCATGAGCGATCAGATTAGTTTAAAAACGAAAATAATCAAACGTAAACAAATCGTATTTTACCTGTATAGATACATACAACACATACTTGTAATGTGATAAAAATGGTGGTATTTTAATCTCTCCCCTCCGAGCGGAAAGTGTCAATTTTCGTCCCGCTGTGCTAACGAAGATGCCCCTTTTCGCCTTCGTCGAGCAGAAAAATAGTGTACACATCACGGGAAAAAGTAACAAATGTCTCAGATCTTATTACAGTCCCACTAAATTGATTTTAATTTTAAGTTTTTAATTATTAGAATAAAATCTAACGCGGTGTTAGCAACTGTCTTGCAAATATAATCTACATTGGTAAAAGGGTATAAAAAATGATTAAATCTTTCTTTTCAGCTCTTTTTGGGGTTTCGCACTAGTAAACGCACTAGTATTTCATTCCTACCTAATATCTCATCTAATTTACGGTATCCGATATCATTATAATAGATTAATTCATTTATTTCGGTGGTTTGACCTTTAGTAATGAATGCTAAACTACCTAACCTAAATATTATCGACCAAAAACCAGTAAATAATACAAAAAACCAACACACAAAACTTGACTTATAAATAAAATAATTTACATTTTAATGATGTACTTGTTTTGGTAAAAACTAAATACAGTGTCATCCAAAAAATCCCTACAAATGATTTCACAAGATTTTTTAATTACATTTTGCAAGGGTTTTCTTTCGAACAATTGATCTACGCCTCAAAAATTGTGTACGTACAAAAGCAATATCCCTAAATAAGTGATTTATTAGTTTTATTCTTCAGAAATTTTGACTTAAGTTTAGTACCTAGCTGAAAGCAGCTACTTGCTCTCGCCTATTTAAATATTCACTTATTTTATAGTTTCAGGTAAAATCGAACAAAGAGTCTAAACTGAACTCAAAAATGTCCTTTTTTTGTAAAGAAAGAGCTGCGATCTATTCTGATATTTCGATTTCATTCGACTTATATTGTCGGATGACGTTGATATGCACCCGAAATAAACGATTCGATGCTACTTGAGAATTACCAATGTGACCAATATTCCATTGTCATAGTGTTTTCCCTACTCGAATCTTTGCGTGGAAGTAGCATGCTACTAGTTTCTCTCTTTTATAAGTCTCAAATTAGTTGAAAGCGCGATTAAAAACAAAATATCCAATTGCGCAAATTTATAAGCAAAAATATCCTCAGTGAAGTTAGACATTTGCTGAAAGGCTGTATGATGGCCTTGTGCGTAAAAAGCCGAATAAGTTACAAATTTCATTCCTCAGTTTTAACTGATTCGGTTTTTTCCTCACAATGCCATCATACAGTCTTTCAGCAAATGTTTTACTTTTTAAATATCTGGGCTTCATAAGGCTGACAGAGGTTTTTTGCTTCAAACCATTAAACTTATTTCTTTAAGAAAATTGAGCAAAACCGACTGCATGGGTGCAAATGTACATTCTCAGACTCTGATATAACACTGTATAAAATAGCACATGTCCTTTCCCAAGGTCTCATCTATTTCTATACCGGAAACCATAAAAATTGGTTCACCGATTTAGGCGTGATATTAGTTTGGATGCATGAATGACACTGTACTTTATACAAACAGTTAAATAAAATAAAGTATATCATTTAGTGTTCCTTCTACAGAGTACAGTTTTGAATAACAAATAAATTTAAAGAAAAAAAATTACATAATTAAATTGTAATTATAACGGTTGAGTATTAATGTGGTTTATTTAATGTGAACATACTGAACACACCACAGACGAACGGACAGACGGACAATCACTTGGACATAAATTATACAAAAAAAAAGTACTGTTTTCAAAATATAAAAATTCACAAATAATATAGGTACACTTGAATTTTTAAAATTTGATCTGATTTCATAGACCGTGGGACAGAAAGGGATCTTTGTAAAATGATTAATGTATACTTTAAATTTCGTAAGTGGCATCCTTTTGGGGAATCTACCAAAATTCTCTCTACGACTCTTTTCGTAAGCGCTGCGTTTTCAGGCAAGCACGATGACCGCCATACTTAAGCTATGAGTCAGAAAAAGCGCAGCAAGGATAAGATCTGCCCAAACACAGGACAAGTCTCTGCCCAAACACACGCCAAGAAATGTATGGCGTTTATTACATTTCTGCTATGGTATAGGGACAAATACTAAAAAAGCAGATGTCGCAATGCTACTTGTTTTTGCCGCGCTAATTTTAACTACGATCCTATTCGGTATAAGTGTAAACGCTATGTTTGTTGTCACACTGCTCGTCACTCTATTATTATTAATCTATTTTGTCATTTTAATTAATATTGGCTGGTATACCATTCGTAGTCAAAATGACACCCATACTGACATCGGCTCATGACTTACATGTTTCCATGTTTCCATGGAATATTCCAAATTCCATGATTTACGCCTCATGTTCAGGGTTTATAGGGCTACCTTATGACAAAAAATATACTCACAGTCTAAAAATGTTTCGCTTAGGGAAAAATTTAGATTTTTCAGCCGCGGGTACCTAAATGCGGTATTCCTCACGAGTCTAGCTAGTAAGTCTATATTCCAAAATGATTCAAAGTGTCATTTATACATTTAGACAGATTTTTACGTTTATTTAATTTGATTTAAGTCCGCTGTCAGTACCTGTTCCGTCCAATATTAAGTACCCAATTTAACATGATTTTATTTCAGTTCGTTAATGTTAAAAATATTATTTAAACATTTATTTTTTGGTGTGTTCAGATTTAATGATAAATGCGGTAATAATTTAAACACTCCAAATGACAAGTGTAAAAAATTAAATTATAATTTTTGAATCCACTTTACGATCTTGACATGAGTTACAAGCAAATTGTGACATATTCTTCAGGAAATAATTTATCGAAAATTAGTGTATCCATTTATTATGGATGTAAGTACACTAAAATAAATCCGACATATTTCAAATATTTCGTGTTGTAGTTCAAAACTTTCTTCCTTATTCTTTTATCAAATTCCATTTATCCCTCATTTTAAAGCTTATCGTGCTGGTGGCTAATGATGAAAAATAGATTCACGACCTAACAGTTTATGAGAAATATTATTAGGAATTAATTTTGTTCATTATGTAATTTGTATATCATATCTGTAATAAAATTGCCTATGAATAAAAACAAAGTAAATTACTATTGATATGTTGTTTCACTTATCTCCAGCCTATTCTTAACCACGGGTACCGTACTACGAAATCCCGTAAGGGTTGAGCTAGTAAAAATTTTAGATAGAGGCAGAGCCGGATTTACACAAAGCTCCGCCCTAGGAAAATGGAAAAATATGTCTCCCTAAATTTCTTCTGCTAGTTCTGATACAATAAAGTACATACACAATTTGAACTGAGGAGAATGAAACCATGGCCCATGTGGATCAATTGCCCCACGGTCCATGGATTGGACCATGGCCAATGTGGACTAATATTGTGAATCCAGGACTGGATAGAGATTGAAATCACGATATATTTACTAACATGGTGGTTTTATTGGGAATTTCAGAAATGCACTCTACTATTTAAGCCATAGATTTCATGCAGCCTTGTATTAAATAGCCATTTAGCAGGGCTCAGATACAAAATTTCATATGAAGTTTTTCATTTATTTTATGCTACAGGCCAGTAGGTAATATTACTTAAGATATTTCAATTTTTAATTTTATTTATCAATTGAGGTATTTCGATACCAGAAAAATTAAAATGATTGTGCCTTAAGGATGTATGAGCATGACAACAATGTTTGATTTAAAGGCTCGAAATTTGTTTGTAGGTAGTCTTTTACTCAAAGAATATGTGGTTAAAATTTCAGTTTAGGTAACCGTGCAAATTTTTAAGAAAAAAGTCATTAAAAATCGATATAAAATACATTGGCTCTTATGGAGGAATCTCAAAAAACGACATATTTTGGAAGTTTTTGATAATTTTCATTTGGAATGAATGAAAACAAATTTAAAAAAAACTTTTTAATAGAAAGTAAACATATTAGCAATGAATTAGAAAAGAAAAAAACTAAGTGTCACCGTCCATATAAGGGATGTAAGAGCAGGGTAGATTAAGGGTTGAAATTATTTTTATCTTATTTTCAACTTTGATGATGAATTTTGTTATAACTTCATGAATGTAGACGAAAAATAAGAATAAAATTTTTCGATATGTGTCTTGGTTTTCGAAATATCGAAAGCTAAATAATTAAACAAAATTTTCAATTTTCGATATTTTGAAAATTAAGCCAGATATCGAAAAATTTTATTCTTACTTTTCGTCTTATATCGTCAAGTAATAATATAAATTTATCATCAAAATTGAAAATATCTATTTTTAAATTTGTGCCCCCACTACCATGCTCATACATCCTTAAACAAACAAAATTTCGGTTTTTGGTATCACTTTCGTTTTGGTATTGAAACACCTTAAGCATCCTTTTATACGTCTTTTGTGAAACATTAATATCGATTCTCTGTACACTTTATTAGAAATTCTCCTTTCAGCGTCGACTTTAATTGAATGAATATACCGACTTTATTATCTTATCTTCAATAATTATGAAACAAGAACTACATAGTTAATTAAAATTTATTTTAAAAATTTAATATTAAATAATAATAATTTTTAATGATATTAACATTTTAATAAAGATGAAATTTTTTATTATTATTTCAACTATATAATAATATTCTAAACTAACTTCATGTTATAAATTCTTTTAATATAATATTTATGGACTTTTAGTTAGCTACTTTTACTGTAATAAAAAATTGTAAAAACAAGTAAAAATTTCAAAATTATATATCATAATAAAAAATATAAAAAAAAATTAACACTTTAGTAGTGAAAGAAATGTCAGGTTTTTTTGTTTGTTTTTAAATGTGAATGACTAGCATACACAAAAAACTTTCAAGTCAAGTCATATTTCTTTATTAAACGGAAAATATATTATATATAGTACATCAAGTAACTTTCATGTAAGAAAATTTAGGAAATTACCTCAATAAAATAATTCACATTAGATGATAACTTACTAAAATTTAATTCGTTGGGGAACTCTATCTTTTTTGAAAATGAAGTTTTGCCTATGATACTTAAAATCGGATGCATTTGTTGACTGGTCCAATAGTTTTTGAGATATGGGCTAAAATCGATCAAAATATTGCGATATCTCATAAACTCTGCATCCAATCATTAAATTAACCTGATTTTTATACTTTTTGGACCAAAATTACCCTATCCACCGAGTTTCACCAAATTCCAAAACAAAAATTTTTTTTCGATTTTCTCGATTTTTTCAAAGGGTACCCCTTGAAAAAATTGCAAAAAACCAATTTCGATAAAACTCAGTTTATAAGGTAATTTTGACCCAAAAAGTACAAAAATCGGGTGCATTTGTTGACTGGTCCAATAGTTTTTGAGATACGGGCTAAAATTGATCCAAATATTGCGATATCTCATAACCTCTGCATCCAATCATTAAATTAACCTGATTTTTATACTTTTTGGATCAAAATTACCCTATCCACCGAGTTTCATCAAATTTCAAAACAAAAATTATTTTTCCGATTTTCTCGATTTTTTCAAAGGGGTACCCCTAAAAAAATTGCAAAAAATCGAAAAATTTTTGTTATCTCCAATTTCGATAAAACTCAGTTTATAAGGTAATTTCGACCCAAAAAGTACAAAAATCGGGTGGGTTTGTTGACTGGTCCAATAGTTTTTGAGATATGGGCTAAAATCGATCAAAATATTGCGATATCTCATAAACTCTGCATCCAATCATTAAATTAACCCGATTTTTCTACTTTTTGGGTCAAAATTACCCTATCCACCGAATTTCATCAAATTCCAAAACAAAATTTTTTTTTCGATTTTCTCGATTTTTTCAAAGGGGTACCCCTTAAAAAATTGCAAAAAATCGAAAAATTTTTTTTATCTCCAATTTCGATAAAACTCAGTTTATAAGGTAATTTTGACCCAAAAATTACAAAAAACGCGTGCATTTGTTGACGGGACCAGTAGTTTTTGAGATACGGGCTAAAATTGATCAAAATATTGCGATATCTCATAAACTCTGCTAATAAAACAGCAGATTCGATGTTACTGACTCCTAGTTCTTTGTATGAAAGTCAACAAAGTGTTAAGAATAAGCAAAAAATAAAAAAGTTAAAAGGGCACTCGTTTCTACATACTACAAGTATAATAAAGTATACCTTATATACTGTCGAAAAGAACATGAACGAACTACACATACCTTAGCTTAGTATTATACGGTACCTACTAATTTTTGTGAAATATTCAAAAAATTTAACGCGAACTTTGCGTGAATAAATGAAAACATTGCGCTTACTTAATGGCGTATTCGTAAGGTCTTGAAACGATTACACCTAGTCATATTTAAGAATACTAAATCCTTTTTCTTTATCTAAAACATTTTTTTCAGACTTTGAATTTCCCAGAAAATGTGTAAAAGGCCAATTAACCGTAATTACTGTCAAATTTATTAAGTTTCCAAAAAACGGTCGGCGTTGTTTTTTTCTACTCTACAAGATAAATGGTTGTCTATATTTGAGAAAATTTCGTATTTGCAATGCCAGAATAAGTTCTAAAGGATAATTCCAGAACACACAAATATGGTCATTATAATCATATTTGAGACTTACGCTTCAAATTCTGTGGGAAGATTCTGATATTAAAAAATTGGACGAAAATTAAGAGTAAAATTTTTCGATATAGTTGATAGTTTTTTAATTATAGCCTAAACATTTAGAGAAAATCACTTATAGAAGAAATAACACACAAATCCCATCCATTTCATCACTTTAAATGTATTTTATGGAAAAACGAGTGCAGCTTGTCATAATTTTCTCTAAAGGAAAATATTTTTCACGCTTTTAACTCACGAAAATCAGCCTTGTTGCATAATAAAGCATACCTTTAAAAACACTTCAATATATGTTAAAAACACAAATTTAACAGCTAAAATCTATTAATTTAACACAGAAAGAAATTTTCAAAAAAATTTAACTGATTATAAAAGGCATTAATGAAAATGCATATACACAATTTAAAGATGATCGATCCAAAGACGGAAACGTCCTTAACTTTGGCTCTAATTGGGCCATTTTATACCATTTAAAGCTAATAAAGATTTTGATGGAAATGATTTATGATGACTAATCCCCTAATTTTCAAGATACTGATACCATTCCATTCTAAACTTGACATAATATTTTTCCTCTTTTTGTAGGTATGTGATATTCATTCAATTTTTTATCTTTAGCCAACATATTCACTTAAATTTCATATCACATATCATTTTGTTCATAACTTCAAAAAATAAAAAAAATATATATAAAAAATAAAATCATATATTTTATTAAAGATATATTGTCTAGATCTAGTGCGAATTTATTCTCTTATTCTATGAGCTACTACAATATAGGAATATTGTTGTAGTTCATATGTAACGACGTTATTGACAGACTTCGAAAACAATTTTGACAAGCAACCAAACTTTATTGTAAAAAAAAAATAGGTGCTCATTTTTTAAATCCTGTTTAAATAGGGTATTCTACTATATTTGAAAAAGTACTTCAAAATGTCGATTTTGCTAATAAAAAGCCACCAAAAATTTATTTCGAAAAAATAAATTTTCTTGCCAAGAACTTAAATTTTAAACCTTTTTTAAGCTGTCAAAAACGTGGGCATCCAATTTGGTGACGTAATATCGGTATCATTATACGAAATAACACAGATAAGTTTACAAATATATTCATAGACAACTAATTTTAATAAATATAAATATTGATTATCTATGGATATATTATATCCAGCTGTCTACACTGAACTAACTTATCTCTATGGCTCATACCGATATGACATCACATCAGGGCTTGCCCGCGTTTTAGGTCACGTGATGGACAGTTTAAAAATTACGATTTTTAATTTTAATATTATAAAAGAAAAATGTGCTTTTATGACTCGAAATCAGAATATTTCAGTATATTTTAATATAAATTTTAACTTTTTTCAAAATAATTTATTTTTCACTACCGAAAGTAGTATTATATGGTCAGTTTGGACTGGGATCACTGGGAGTATTTCTGCAAAAACGAATACCCAAAGGAGACCATTTTAATGTATTATGACTGATAGCTCGTTTTGTAGTTAACGCATTAGTGCACTTAAGTTACAGTCGCCACTGATGAGTATATCAATAAAAGAATCGGCGTAAAATAAGTTCAGTCTGTATATTAAATTGCTAATATTTTCTGTATGAAAATCTTAAATTGTGTAAATTGTAGAATAATTAACATGCAGTTCAGTATAAATCGAATATTTAAACAATTTACTATGTCACTTTATTTTTAAAGCCACCTTTTTGGTCGAATTATCGAGACTAATTTGATTTTCTTTATTGTTTCAGGTAAACATCTTTAATACACTAAAATGCTATTATTTGCAAAAGACAAGTGAGTATTTTTTGCAGTTGAGAAATCGATTTGTGTCCAAATTTCTATTTTTACGTTCTGATAGTTTTTATTGTGTAATGTTAAGCACACTAGAGTGGCTATTAAAGCCACAACTTCTAGCTTGCCGGATTAGCTATTTAAATGCAATTTATGAAAACCAACTTAAAGATGTTTTTCAAACTTATATTTATTTTTGCTTTTTATATTATTTAACGCGATGATAAAGAAATCGTTAATCCTGAATATATTCTAATCAGGACAACTGGGCGAAGTGATTAAAACGGCCCTTGATAGGTGTGCGAAGTTTCAATTCAATCCGACGTTTTGAAGTGAGTAAAAATCACGTTCAAAGATTCCGTTACATAGATAGACATACATACCAAGCTATTAAAAGCGTGTTAAAATCCAATGTAAACTTGTAATAAAATGTCAGATGATTCAACAGAATAAATAAATTCGATATGGTTTTGATAATTTTTTTTTTCTTGAGTACATGTTTGATGTGTGATATGTAACGGAAGTAAATGAAAAAAAAATAAATAAATAAATAAATTACTTAACATATGTTCATTTTAAAATTCTTTTCTATCAAAAAATATAAAAAAATGAAAATACCTGTTTGTTTGACTGTTTTTTTATATTGATATTATATTTATCAAGAGAGAAAACCAGTTATTTAAAAGATCTAAAAAAATAAAAAAACTTTTTTAAACATTTTTTTTTTGTAATACTAATAATAATTTCACCCAATTATTAAACTATATATGAAGTTTATTTTTAAACAAATATTTTTATTATTAAAAAAATAATTTAATAATAATATTGTCAATAATTATCATCACCTAACTGTTTAATAATTTTATTTTTAGTAGGTATAAATTAATTGTGTTCAATAAAGTTGAACTACTGAAAAAAATTTCGGTGAAGGTCTTGTATAGCAACTACAAAGCTGTTGCCAAAACATAATTTATTCGCGTAAAGTTAAATGAATCGATATTCATAGTGAAAATAATTTATTAGAAATTCTGACAGTATCTGAAGGACATGAAAAAAATATACATACTTTTAAAAACTGTAGATAAATTGAAAAAAACTGAACAATTACAAAGTTGTTCCTCTGTGATTGCAAGTTACTCCTCAAAGAGGAAATCTTAAAAAAAGACCAATCTTAGATGGAGGGAGGAACGAACTTGTGGCACTACAAGATAGATATGGTCTGAGTACAATCGTAGGCGTTCCGAAGATGTTATAGCACTTCCAAGGGGCCTCTGTTAGCAAAATTGTTGTGGTTGCTTCAGGACACTGGCTACGTGGCTGAACGCCTCGGCCTGACAGTGTATCATTACTGATGCAGGAGTTGTCACAGTGAGGAGGAGGAAGAAAAATCTTCTCTGTCACTGGCCAACTCTTGCCACGAGGAGGTGGACTCACTTGAGCTAGCCTTTCTTTCACGATCTCTCCGATCTGAAGTCTGTTGACGTCAAAGAACTCATACCGATCCTAAACATCTCCAAATGGTTCATGGGCCAACCCTTTTTCGATATCACAACTGACCGTATGGTCAAAGTGTGCCCCATTCCAGGACAGCCATTAAAACCTAACCTAACCTTGATAGAAATTCTCACAATATCTGAAGGGCTTGAAAAAAATATAATTTTAAAAACTGTAGATATGTTGAAAACATCTGAAAAATTCATAATTCGATAATTATACGAAGGTAGAAAGAGTTTCAACCGCATATATCATTTGAAAGGAACGCATATCCCTATATTTTTCGAACAAAACATGAATGAAAATGTGCATAAGAGCGAGTAGGTTCATTTTGTATTACATATATATCAGCACAACAAGCCTAGAAGGCCTTTGGCTTTCGAGCAGACATGTCTCCATCTGCTTCTGTTCTCGACTAATCGTTTCCAGTTTTCAATTCCCAGTCCACGCAAATCTTTTTCCACTGACTTGATCCAATCCAGCTAGTCCTCGGAATATCTCTCTTTCTTTTTCCGGTATTTTCTCTGGTCAACACTTGGCCCGCCGCTCTATCTAAGGAGAATCGAAATACATGGCCCAGCCATCTCAATCTCTGTGATCTTATCGTATTTGTAATGCGGGGCTCTTTATATAGTTGGTATTAGTCTTCGATTGATTTTCTTTCCCAGAAATCCCCTACTTATCGGCTTCCGTAAATTGATCTTATCATTTTTCTGTAACTTAATTAACATATCGGTATATAATATCGAATGCTATTCTATTTGAAAGTCTCATTCATAATTTAATATTACAAATTTTGTGATTACTATAGGTTCATTATTTTATGAACCGAATGGTAACATTTTTTATTCACTTTTGTTGGTTTTTGTTGACAGCGTATTTCGTATAACAAACAGTTATTAAGTAACCCAACAAACAGTGTTAAATAAATGTACTTTTACAGTAAACATCTTTATTTTATTTTTTTTGCAAAATAAATTTATGTGTTTTTATTCGATAACGGTTTTTATTATGTTTTAATTGAATTTACGTTTTGGATGGCGCAGCGATCCATTCATTTTATGAAAATAAAAAAAAATGAGACCTCCTCCTTCGCATCAAGGCCATTGTGATGATAACGTTTGGAATGTCTTATTTAAGTAAATTGTTAAATGTTGTCGTTTGATTTATATAATTGTTTTTAATTTAATTTTATTGTAGTTTGTATGGTATGGTCTGTTTGATTTTGTTTTATAAGCAAATTAAATGGCCGATTTTATATCTTAAAACTTTTAAAAGTATCACTAACTCCCCAGCCACACACAAATCGCGAAGCCACATACAAGTCGAGTATACTCGCCAAATTTAGCCCTCACCAAGTGAAGCACTTACTACCTCATTCTCGTCTTCGAAAGTATCTCATTTTTATGGCTGACATCAAAAAGCAACACATTAAATAGAGATTTATAAAATTTTCTTATTTTCATATTGGATGAAATCAAACCAGTATTCCAACCACAGTTTACACGATAATTGGGAGCTGTAGCTGCTGTCATAGCGCACAAAAGGCGTAAAATATTAATCCAGCGTTTATTATTTATATATTACTAGTTTGATCCGTGCAGAATTCGGCACTGCGGTATTTGTAGCTAAAACCTTTTTTTGTCCATTTCTATGAGTCTACTTTAAGCTGTAATATCTCAGTGAACCCTTCAATTAATTCAAATAAATCGAAGTAAGCGCTATTTGAAGCAGTGTAGTTTTGCCAACGTAACGCAAGTCGATTAATTTCTTCGGCATAAAATTTGGTTGCTCGAATTTCAATGAAATTAATGAGGGCCGCTTTTGCCTGGTCTTGATTGGCGAAGATTCTATCGATGGGAAAGTGATCGAAATGCTTGTAAAAGATGGTCAGTTGGCGAGAAGCCTGGGAAGTTCGGTGGGCGAGGCAGAATTCAAACTCTCAATTCATTTAATTTTCGGTCGGTGATTTGTGAAACGTGCGGGCGTGCTTTTTCATAGGGCGGGCGTTTTTGTCGTACCTCATCTGTTGACCAGTACCGGTTGCTTCTGACGCAATTTTCGGTACATTTCGTCGATTTCCTCACAATAGAACTCAACTGTGATGGCTTGGCCCGGTTGAAGAAAGCTAAATTGAATCTCTTTTCGAGCTTTTTAACTTTACCAATACGTTTTAAACCATCAAAAACCGCATAGGAGCTGGCGATCAGTTCTTCCACCATCCCACGCACCATTTGTGGTGGGTTAGTTTCCACCTGGGTTCTCAAATCCACGTCCTGGATTACTCTAGGTCGTACACTTTGGGAATCATCTTCGAGGCTAAAATTTCACAAACCAATGTCGAATTAATACTATCATTGCCAAATGCCTCGTAAATTTTTCAGGCTGTATCGGCAGCGCTTTGGTTAAATTTCAATTCGTAGAGAAAAATTGACCGAAAAGAATAATAATACCTAAGATTAACAACGGGGATATTCTAACTATGAAGCCACAAATGTTTTTTGGGTATCACTATTTAGTAGTAATCACTGGTACATATTACCGGTGACAATATTGTACCCTTTTGCATTAGTGACAATGAAAGTACTCAGAAGTTTCCTTTGGGGATGTAGAGAATATCGCCTCTGACTCTAAATAACAAGAAACAGAATTACAAATTATGAGTACAAATTTTATTTCTCTACATAAAAATATAATGAAATAAATTTTGCGGTTATTCAAATTTAAATTCTTTTAAATATTTGAAATTATCAAAAAACATTAAAATTATAATTTTTGTGGTTTTCTTAATATACGTAAATAATAAATATATCCAACGAACTATTTCATATCGGCCGCAGCAGCCACGGCGGTCGAAGAATAATATAAATAATAATTATAATGATGTTATATACTTGGAATAGGTACAATACTTATTTATGTGTGACCTTTCGACTTTAGTGTTTTTTCTTCAAGTGTTTTGAAGTATGAACTACAAATACCTACAAATTATACCTATTGTATATGTGATGTTGACCGACCTTTTTGCCCTTTCAACACATACAATTAAATTACATTGTGTTCTTATTATTTTAAGTTGTTAGAATTTTTTTGCAAATTAAAAAATATATTTCATTTTAATGAGACTCTTTTCTTGTAAGTTTGTAATTAAAAATACCGCATTGCTGATATTATTGCTGCTGTTCAAAAGGTCATCTCTGCAAGTTCGATATGGCCAAAATGTTATATAAATAATATTGTTCGATATTTCTTGGAATCTTAAAATTTATATGCGTTTAAGTATTTTTTTTATGAATCATAGAAATATAACTAATGCGATCCAAAAGTGGTCTGTACCAAATCCTCCAAGTCTGGGTGATTCCATATGTGACTGACACTATATTTTATCCAAAATTCGTTTAATTTGGATTCGTTTGCGTCATTTTAGGATAGCTATTATTAAAAAATGTGCTCATAAAACTTTATATATATGATTTATTTAACAAAATGCAAATGTGAGTAACACTATCTATATGCGAAAGGAAATAGTTTTCGGGAGTGGTTTTAAACTTATTCCTCAATGAAGGACTTAAGACTTTAAATTCTGCCTGAGGACAAATTCCATAGAAAAAATGCTTGAAAAATGGTAAAATAAAGAACCTTAGTATTAAGAATCAAATTTATTAGAAAAATTAATTGTATATGACACTACAGAAAAAAAAACGTGACTGACACTACTGTCACGTTGGTTTCCAAGTTATTTGTGTTTTGGGTAGTGTTTCACCGAGGGTACGCCTCGGCTACGGGACGTGTCTCGGCTACGGGACATTCAGTACTTGTTCCAAAAATCAACAGTACTAATTTTTTCTATTCGTGGTACACTTTTTCATGGAATCCCCCGTTTTTTTTTTTTTTTTTGTTCATCCCAAAAACTGTTTACTACAGCTGAAAAGTTTTTAACGACATACTTTTTTGTAGATAATATTTAATTATCGAAATTTTCTTATGTTGTGGAATAATTTCCTTTAAACGTTAGAAAACAATACTCTCGGACCATGATAAAATCTCAACGTGTTTATTGTCAGGCTTATCAGAGCTTGTGAATCCCGTTCTGTTAAAATATATATTTTTTAATACTAAAATAATTCAAAAAATTCCAAAATTAAATTAATTTTTACCACTTTAAAGCGAGTGTAATCATGCAAAAAGCATACATTTAATGAAAGAACTACGGCTTACTATTGGATAAAAATATTAACTCAAATGATGTGAAAAATACTGAATAAACAATAATATGAAAATATGAATATATAATACCTACGAATATAATAGAAAATATGCACATAATGAAAACTCAACAGCTTAAAAGATTAAAAATAATATTCCTAAATAAACATACATTAACTGAAAAAAAAAGTTTTGTAACAAAACCTCTATACACAATTTCATGAAAGCTGCACCAATTTATCATAATTCTAATAGGGCGCTGGAAGTGGTTTAGTATGCAAAATATGAATACCTACCGCATTTTGCAAAGAAACAGTTAAATGACAAAGAGGCTCTTTGTGATTTCTTCGTAAACTTCTTCGTTTTCGAGATAGTAATAACAATTTAATGTTTGAGAAAACTCCAAAAAAGCCATTTTAAAAGCTGAAAAACGAGGCTCACAATAACATTTTAGAGCTTATCAAAATTCTAAAATAATGTTTGAACATCCTTTATGAAGTTATGAAATTCTGTAATTCTAAAGCCTCAACCTATAATTCTTTACAGAAGTTTACGAAAAAATCACAAAGAACCCTTTTTGACGTTAAATGACCCATAGAACCTACCAAAAATAGTATCCTTAATTTACATTGTAGATTTTCGCCATTTTACACAGAGGTATACAAACCCGTGCACATAAAAATGATAAATGAAATTTAACTAAAAATAATATGATTTAATTAAATTTTTTAATATTTATTTATATTAAAAATATTTTAATTGTATGTTATGAATAGTAGGTATATTAAATTAAATAAAATTAATTTTATATAATTAAAATTTGTAATATAACTTATATTATTTATATAATTAATTAAACTTGAAATTAATTTATAAATTGATTAACAAAGAAGTTCTTGTTAATTATTCCTTAAAAGCGAAAGGAAAACCATAAAATAACCTTTTGTTTGTTTGCTATTTTTTTTTTTTTTTTGCTTCATTAAAAGTTTAATTAAAGTGAATCTAAAAATGATTTAGTTTTAAATTTTGTGTGTCGTACTCAAGGTTGTAGTTCAAGGCAAATTATAAATTTTTTGATGCTTATTCATAGTGAAATAGAAAAATAGAAAATTCGTACGTTTAAACAGGGTGTCTTGTCTCGCCGGGCCGAAACTACAAAGCTTGTCAGATCATAGCCAATTTTTTTGTTTTTTCGAGTACGGAAGTCTAAGCTCGCACTTGAAACATAGCTAAGAACACTCTCCGTTAAATTACCTTTCAAATGAAACCAAAAAACAAACACCTCCTTTTTAGTTCGTACTGTTATTTGTTTTATTGCCCGATAACCATTAAAAATACCAGAAAAACAGATTTTTTGGCGTCAAAACGCTACATGAAGCTTGCTGTTGTTTTACAATTTTAGAAAAACAATTGTATATTCCAATATTAAAATAATTTGATAGAGCACATAAAATGTTATCAGTCATGATAGATTCTCCACCAAAACAATTCTTTTAAATTTTCTCGAACTCGAACGTTTAAAGAAACAAACAATTTACATTTTTTATTTTCGAAATAAAAATAAAATGGTTTTGTATAGTACGACTGACTTGTACCAACAACTAAGATGATATTTTTCATATCTCAAATATTTATTATAAAATATTGTCATAAGATCTTCGAGTCCCAATTGGATAATCTATTTTACAATGGCAACATTATATTCTCTTTTTTTTTCTTAATTTAATACGATATATTTTTATACCGTGGGTTTTTTATTCGAACACACTAGGATTATTTTATCTCATTGATTAACCAGAACGCCAGATATTCGCTTCGTACATGAGCTTCATTTCAGGAAGTTACCATTGAAACCGACACACTACTTTATTAATATAATTTTATGGATGGAGATATAAGCCTATGTATTAAATATTTAAAAAATCAGTTTAATTGATTATTATTATACCCTGTGTATATGTAATATGTATCAACGTATACTAAGTTTAGTCCCAAGGTTGTAACGCTTAAAAATATTGATGATACGATCAAAATTTTGGTATAGGTGTTCTTAAAATCACCTAAAGACTTCAGTTCCGATTTTCTGTCTGTCTGTGAACACTGCAATTCAAAAACGAAGGGATATCAAGCTGAAATTTTTATAGCATGCGTTCAGAGCGTAAAAAATGAATTTGAGTTCGCAAATGAGCAACATAGGTTAAAATTTTGGGTCCGTACGACACATCTTGTAAATCGTTAGAGAATGCAAATGTGAACTCAAGAGATCTGCCATAATGGGCTTAATCAAACTTAAGCTTTGATTACTGATGTGTCCTCATTACGATCGGATTATGTTTGGAAATAATATTTATAATAACAATAATATCTAAGATTTATTCGATCAAAACACAAAAATGATATTGAGTTATGATTTTACTGAGATGACAGCCAAAATAGATTCAAACGAGAGTAAAATAAGGTTTCTATTTTTAACTAAACACTTTGTATATGAAATGAGAATGAGATCTCAGTTTATTGTATGTAAGTGCAATTTCGTACAGAAATATTATCAACGTAATAAAATTTTAAAATAAACCATACAAAAAAGCTACATTCTCTAAATAAAAGCTCTTCGTATGGAGTATTTCCTAACTGTAGTAATTCATAATATTGGTTTTATCATTTTTATTATCTTTCTTTAAAATCTACCAACAGCCAAAATCATATGACATAATTTATTAACTTGCTAACAAAAAACTATATGAAATTTAAAATTATTATCAAATTTACTTAGATATATTTGGAAATAAAATTGGATTGACTTTTTTTAATGTCTGTTCAATTGATATCTGTGTTTTCTCAAGGATAATCAAAAATATAATCTATTTATGAACGGATACATTCTGGGATTTAGCGTAATGAACTATCCTAGACAAGTAGTTACTCTACTTTTTCATTTTATTCGGTCTTGAAGGTATTTTTATTAACAAAATGATATACGTGGATCTACAGTTAAAACAAAGAGGGGTCAAAGAAACAAGAATCCGGAGTTTTTTTTATGTTTTCATATAAGGACCATTACCTAATATTTCTTTTTCTACAATATCTTTTTTCGGCTTGTATATTGAATTCAATTCCTACTTTTAAAGAGGTTATGATTTACAAATTTAAAGTATATTTAACTCGCGAAATCTTTCATCACACGACTAATGATCACCCAACGGTTGACGCGAGTGCTGACACAGGTTAAAACAATCATAACATCAATTTGGTTTCAAACTGTATTTACGCTACTACGATTACTTGACGAATCGCAACTAATCGTGACTACATAAAGAAACATTAAAAGAAATTATAGACATATAAAATCAAATTAAACTTCAGATTTGTTCTGTGGAGAAAACATTGTCATCTTCCTAGCGAATCTGATTACCACAGCATGAGTCATGAACGAGAGATAATGTTTATATAAGTTCATATGAAAAATATCATTTTGTTGCTTTGCAATTTTTTTCCTTCCACTCTTATAAATAAAATAAATATCGTGCTATATAATTTTCATCGACTAATTAGCATAAAATATTAAAAATAGACAGACGGATGTTTGTTTAATAATTCTTTCGTTTGTTTGTTGCTATGTGCTTTCTTCCGTTCATTTAATTGGTTTAATTTGCTGAGAGAATCTGTTTTTTAAAGTATTATAAGTGTCTTTTTAACGACATAGGTATTACACAGTAAATAATTCGTTTTAACAAGAATTTCCTAATATCTACTTATTAGAATCAATAACATAACTGGATTCCAGATGATGATGACTCTAAATTGACGAAGTTAATGTGTATAATCTAAAAGAAGAAAAATGTATATAAACGATAAGAAAATTATACAGGGTATTCACAAAAATACATCACCATCTCTTAACCGATATAGTTTAACGGAGTTTTCTGATTAAAATTGTCGAGATAAGACGAAAAGTCAGTAGATAATAAAATCTATCTACATATAGCAGACATGGGCGAGTTATTTTAAGTCGAAATCACCATTGTTATAACTTATTGTGTGTTTCTTTAACCAAGACTGCATTGCTCAAAGAGGAGGAACCGAGACGAGTATACGACTCTTCTACCTATCTCAGTTTCTCTTGTAGTATGAGATAAATAGAAAAAAAAGTTGTTTCTGTGTCTTACTCGTATTTTAGATACAGAAGTCTGAGAGACTCCTCTAAGCCACGTTTGCCCATGCCTGATATATAGCCTAGTTTATGTGATACCAAAATCTGAGCACATTAAGGACGGTCTTCGGGAATCCTCTTTTGTACATTGTCAATCGAAAATTCAAGAAAATTCAACTTTGCAACACAAATTTGCAACATTCTATCTCGATCCAGAAGCATATAAAATTGCGAAATCTGAATTTAAAAAATTGCCAGTCATAAGGACTGTCGATAGAAGTGAAAAACTTAGAACTTTTAGTATAAAAATTGGAAATTTCATAATATTTGAATTAAAATTCTTTTTTCATATATTTTACGCAGCACTAATGTTACACAATACGTCAGCTGTATACCTACAGATTTCACTCTTTAATTCAAAAATTTCGAGGAAAGATGTTTATATTGTTTTCCTGAGCATTTTCATGATGAACTTTTCAACAAAATTATGAAATAGAAGCATGAAATTTGTATTAATGTCCTGCAATACATTTTGTAAACACTCTGTATAAGATTCTTCATTTCTTCATACGGAAATTATAAACAAATAGTTGTTATTTACGTTTTAAAACTGTACTTTTTATCACGCATGTCTTACAATCAATGTGCTTGTACTTGTACTATAAGTAAGTAAGTTTTATAAAAGTATTAAACATTTGCTTTGATATTATTACTATCAACATCATGACACCATACCATGTGATGTGATGGTGCTTTTACTTCAAGAAATCAATTTTATATAAAAATAGATTTTAAGGAAAATACTTTTTTCAAAGGTTTAAAAGGTGTCGGCAGACAAACGGATAGACATTCGCAAATTGACTAATTAGCGGACTTTATGAACACCTATTCGTTGTGTGCGTAGTCATGGTAGGGACAATAAAATCGATGCCAGCGCTTCCAGTGAAAAATTTTGGCGTTAAAGGGGGCTGTTATGACTAATTTGCAGTTCTTTACATGTTAATGTTATAGAAATGTCAAATTAAAATTATTGTAAAACACTAATTAATTAAACTTAATGCATTAAAAATTGTGAAAATAAGAAATCAAATTGCACAAATATTATTTTTCAAATGTAAATTATCATAATTATTTATTTAAATTTGTGAGACAAAAAAATTAAATTTTCAATGTAAGTCTTAAATGCAGTCCATACAATTATATATGCATCCATACAATTCTATAATTAAAGTAGTGTACCGTTACCATGGAAACGAAACTCACGCACGGAGCGAATACCAAAATTTTGTTCGTGTCGTCAAAATTTTAAAGCGTTACACACTTGGGACTAAACTAAGTATACCTTGATATATTTCATTTATACGTGGTATACAAATTTTTTATTAATAGTCTCTTACAACAAATTTTACACGCAGAAATTGATAAATATTGATTCTGAGAGCATTCAGAAATAAAATGTAAGACTAAAGTAAGTCCTGATATTGCTTGAAAAGTATTTTCGAACTGAAGACAAGAACTTTATATCAAAAAGTAAATAATCGACTTCGATCTTTGTTATTGAACGAAAATGTTTGTTAAACTGCTGTAGCTTGGAATCAAATTGTTTAGACTAACTACGTGAATATAACAACATTTACTTACTTACTGGATGGTTGGTTTGTTGCTTTTATCGATATTCGACGATCATGGGGACTTAGATGTCTATCTATCTAATTCAAATATAAACTCTTCATTTCACAGAGTGGCAATCATTTTATATATTATTTCCTAATTCCTATATCAAATTCCATCATTTTCAAACTTTTCGTGCTGGCTAATGATCGAAAATAGACTCACGATCTAAAAATATACCGCTCAGGAAAAGGCAATCTTATCTAACAGCAATTGATCCGACAGTAACATCTATATTTCCAATTCAATTGTCCTCGGATCAACTGCGTCACAAGCAAATTCCTGGCATGGTAACATAACCTGTGTAACTTACCAAATTCAATATATTGAATATAGGCTGAACAAGCTAGTTATAAGAAAATTCGTGTCTGAAACTGCTAATTTATTTTAAGTATTGTCAAAGACACTAAAGAGATTTCTAAGATATATCGAAAATAAGTCTCAATAACAACCGATTCATTAATTTAGCACTTAAAGCTGTTGCTGTAAGAACAACGTATTCGCTCGGTGCATGAGTTTCATTTCAGGAAGTTACCATAAAAACGATATACTAATTAATTAAAATAATTGTATTCATATATTTTATTTGGCTAACGAGATAGCTCACAACCGGTATTATTTAATAAATACATATTATCAATCATCAATGGTACATTATGTTATTAGATTCAAGGTAGGTACATCAGTCTGCATACTAGAAACTTTAGCTCCTAATAATTTCACATATAGTTTATAATTAGAATATGGTAGAACAATTTCACCAATACCTTACTATCAAGTAGGAGCTGATTAAGAATAGAGTTTTCCGATACAATAAACAGTTACAAGTTTTTTATAAGGTGAGCATTTTATAAACGCCACCTAGTTTTGTTGGATTTAATATGAAACCCAAACATTAAAATGATGACGATGATATTGAACAAGTGAACAAATGACTAACGACAACAATGTCTGTCTCTATACATAAATGTGAACATTATTAAAAACAAAAACAAACTCAGCAAGAAATAAAATAAAAAACAACACCATAATCTATCTATCTATCAGTCTATCTATCGCATCGGTCGATGTTCGATGTTCAAGAGATGCTCTGGCAAAGAACAGCCGCTATAGCTGCAGCTGAGTTAAGTATGCAAAAATTGTGAAAATTTTCTTTCGTATAGTTGGGATCAATAAGAAAACGTCGAAGTATTAGAAAGACTCAAGGAGATATGCAAGGATTGAATAATACTAGAGATTTCAATAAAACTTTATAAATACATTTTTGGATTAACAAAGTTCCAAAAAATCACAAAAAATTCCTAGGTCATCGAGCTTTTTGTTATTATTTTATCGTTCAAAGTTGACTGCAAAAATGATGAATCACAAAGGCTATCCTTTTCAATTGGATATTTCTATATCAAAAAATGTAGAGAGTGTGATAAAAAACTATCTAAAATATTTAATCTTGTAGTTTATAATAATACCATAAAAATATAAGGTTGTCGATGATCTAACAACAAAATTTTAATTTAATTATGAGTTCATCGAAAATCCATCATTTGATGAACAGAAACGACTATAGTTAGAGTATTGATGATTGAAGAGCGATATCTATATTATCAAATTTATAAACAGCACTTGTACACAATATATTATATATTTTTGTAGTGCGTGGTATTGTAAAGTCAAAAATAACTCATTACTTGACTACAAAGCATATATTTGGTTTATATGTATGTACTGTACTACTTTTTCGTCACGGGTAAAAAAATTTAATTTTGTGAAATGGCTCAGCTTTAGCGCCTGATCTAATATGTCGATGATGACGATCGATGATGATGATGATGACGGTTGAATGAAGTCACGTTCAATTGTTTTCTGATAGCTAATAATAATAATAATAATGTTTGAATAGATAGAACAGTGCAGCTATATATGGGTCTAAATCAATAAAATAAAGATAATAGACTATTTGGTAATGTACTCGTCGTATTCGTCATGTTACTGCTGTTGTTGTGTTTATATTTAATTAACGATTTTTTATCACAATAAATATGTAATTAAAATCAAAATAATGATTGAATAAAACACGTATTGAACGTCTATAATAAAAGTGTGATGAACCATTCAAATTCTAGTTTATTTTTACTCCAATGTATATACAGAATGTTTGATTTACATCTAGGTATATAAAAATCACGAGTATGACAGAGTATATGAGTTAAGCAATGCATCTAAGTAAGAGATATTATAGGTGTTATATGAAATTGCAAAGTGACTTGTATCGTGGCTTATCTGTTGTAGTTCATGTATTCAATTAAGAAACTGCCACTCTCCAAGCGTCTTAAAACTATCTCAACGCTAATCGAAGCTTCAACACATGTATATAATACCTCTCACTTAGTTGCATTGCTTAACGCATGTATTCTGTCATACTCGGGATATTTATAAGCTCAGATGTAAATCGAACATTCTGTATATAGGTTTGGCCATTAGTTGATAGATTTATCTATGTTTGAATCGGTATTCAAGAGTAGTTCATGTTTGTATTATACATTTTTAGTCCAAACATGATATACATACTCTTTTTCTTTAACCCATCAGCTCTCGCGTCAACCGTTCGACAATCTTTATTCGCATGACGAGAGAATTCCGCAAAAACTTTCTTTAATTTAGAAAAAAAGCCTCTACGTAATTATACCATGAATATTTGAAATGTATCAAGGTTATACTAAGTTTAGTCTAAAGTTTGCAACGCTTAAAAATATTGATGCTGTGAACAAAATTTTGGTACAGGTATTCATAATATCACTAATTAATCGGTTGCCCGTTTGTTCGTGGACACGATAACTTACAAACGAAAAGAGATATCAAGCTGAAATTTGAGAGTGTGCTAAGGACGTAAAAAGTGAGATAGAGTTCGTAAATGAGCTTTCATAGACCAACTGGGCCTTGTAAATCATTAGAGATTTTAACAAAAGTTTAAATTAAAAAATGTTCCCTATAAGTAAACAACTTTTGCTTGAAACATTTTTTCGTAGATATAACTGTTTACCCACGAGGGCCCAAAAAAGATGCAAAGTTTAAAGTATGTATTATATGGGAATATCAGTTATGTGTGTGCTATCTAAAAATGTAAATCTTTCTTTACTTACGTAATGTAAAAAAGATACCATTGAGATTTCATGATGAGAGGAATTCTCACAATTACAAAAACTGGTAGGATAGGTTGAAAAAAATTTGAAAAAGATATAATTATATGAAATAAACCTTTTTCTTTCTTATATATCATTTGAAAAATAGAAGTTATTTATGAGATAAATCGAGCTGGAGTAAAATGGTCATAACACGAGCGTGAAGGGTTAAAAGAAGTTTGTAATTATATAGAGGTTATGTGATGTTTTTCTTTTTGTATTCAATTTACTAATGGAAGTGTTACTTGAATTCTTTCGCTTTGTTTTTAATTATAATTTGTATGTTGTGAAATCATTAATAAACTATTCATAGCTTCCTCGATACGTGCGCTATTCGTATAACATGTCACATACGATATGTTAACAATTTGATTGATTATTATGGATAGTGTAAATTAATACTCTTCTTGTATGGAAATTTGATATGGAAAAAAAAGCGCTTTTTGATAACCGCAGGAAAATTTTCAGTCAATATTAAAAAAACTAAAAAAATTCGATTAGAATTTCTCGATTCGAATTCGAACACATAATTTTCTTTGAAACCCACTAATTTTAGGTCGTTCTTTTCAGCAGAGATGACAGTTTTTCGTTAGTTATCACTTATGTGTTGAATTCCGGGACTAGGATTCCACATTCTGGAAACCTATTAAAAGTAGGTTAATTTTGATCACAAATTTGAAAAGTATGGCCCAAATTTAGTAGGATTTCATACTTGGTTTATCAAAATTGGATAAAATTTGCATGAGATAGAGCAAAATTAAATTTTTTGGATTCTGATGACGTCATAAAGTTGAAAAATTCGATTTTTTTGATAACACAGGCAAATTTGATCCGATCTTATCAGAATTTTTTCTGAAACCCACTATCTATAGGTGATTCTTTTCAGTTGTGATGTCAATTTTTTGCTAGCTATCACTAATATGCTTATTTTCGGGACCAAAACTCCATAAACTTGAAATTTATTAAAGCTAGGTTAATTTTGATCACAAAATTGAAAAGTATGACTCAAATTTTGTAGGATTACATACTTGGTTTATCAAAATTGGATAAAATTTGGATGTACTAGAGCAAAATAGAAAATTTTTGGGATTTTGACGTCGACCTTAAATATACGTAAAGGTTCATATTTTTGTATTTACCTAACCTTTTTAACACACACACAAAACATAAGATCTCTCATATAAGTATACGTACATAATATTTCATGTTGAATGATTTTATCATACATCAAAGTTACATGTTGTAACATTGCGTAACGAATTACAGTTATGTAATATATATACGTAGTACGTACATAGTTACATACATACGATATTAATATACGTACACAAACGTTTTTATATAAAGTTACACATTTTTATATAAATAACTAGCGGCCCCGACGGACGTTGTCCCGTAAAAACGTAACTCCAATTCATGAATACCTATACTACGTTTAGCCTGTCCGCTAAACCCATCCCGCTAAACCCCAATTTAACTCCTATTTATTGGAGTGGCCTGACCTTCGACCTTTGGCCTGACCTTTGATAGTAGAGCTCGCTGCGCTCGCATATGGCTCTAATAAATGCCTATTGACAATACCTGAATACTATTAAAAATACATAGTACACATAGTATACATAATGTGATATGATTTATATGCGCTCCCACCATTTAATGAAATTTCATTTTTTTGGTACGGAGCCCTCAAAAACAGTTGTACTGGACCAAATTGTAAATCTAAACCATTCTCGAATCTCCACGAACACACACAAAAAATTTCATCAAAATCGGTCCAGCCGTCTAGGAGGAGTTCAATTACATACACACACACACAAGAAATATATATATTAAGATATATACGACATTGTACCTTGTAGGTACCTACTTGTAATACAACCTCATGTATTTGTACCTACTATAGGTATATCATACAGAGAGAATTCATAAAACTAAAAAGGAATAAAAATTTTAATAAAAAATGTTCAAGGGACAAGCTTTTATTATACCCAAAAAGTAGAAAATAATTTTATCTATGAGTCACTCTACCCGTCTATTTGTTAAATATCAAAAATTAATCGGAACTTCTCATCTACTCCACATGCCTAATTATTTTTCGATTCATTCTTGATATTAAGCGCCTCGGATATGAGTGACTCATAGATAAAATTATTTTCTACTGTTTAGTACAGTAAAAGCTTGTACCTTAAGAAGTATTTTTTTATTATTAATTTAAGACTAAAAAAACTTTATATATATATATATATCAAATATGGTGGAAGCGATAAATGTGCATGCAAAATTTCAACTCAATCGGAACTTTCGTATACTATCGTTATTTTAATAAAAGTCGTACTCAGTAAATTAAATAAACCTTTGATAGAAGTATGGTGAAATTAGTTTAAATGAATTTAAACGCCTGACGTGAGTGCTGACGTTTGGTAATTCTATAGGCGAGGATGGCTCACTCTGTATAAAACTTCTTGTTGTAAATAATTATTATTTGTCACATCTTTTCATTTCGAATTGTTACTTACATTCATTGTTTGTTTATACTTATAGTTGTTTTTTAGAGTGTCACTAGTTATGATGAAATACGATGATCACGTGATCATGCAATCATCATTGGAATCTAACACATTTACAGGATGTACGGGAACTAAAATGGAAAATAAAATGAAATAATCTTATATTTTAGTTAGGAGGCAATCAGGTGAAAAAATGTTATACCAATTGTACCACACTGGGTGCATAGCCCTTCGCAATTTTGCCAAATATAAAGAAACACGTTCTATTTACATGACTGGTGTATAAATCCATAATACAAACACATAATCCAGCAATCAATCGACTAAGATGCTCAGGAATGAATTCCGTATTAACTTGACGAGGGTCTTCTTTACTATTCCTATAGTATCATTTTCTTAATTCATAAAATACTAAAAACTGATTTATGTGATAATTTTTCATAACTAGTATTTCAAGATAAACAAACACATTGTTTGAATGAAAAATAAATGATAAAAGCCCATAAAATTATAGAGAAAAATAGCTTAAAGTTCACAATATCAAACCATATTTATTTTCAAATATCATCATATTTGTGTTGAAAAGAAAATCCACAAACAGTTATTTTTTTTTTTTTAATAGTAGAAGAATTTCCACATTTTCATTTTCTCCCATTTTTTTTTCTTTTCTATTTTATACAAACAGAAAACGTAACATAAATCATACATTATATTAATTTATTACCACTATAAAACATTTCTATAACATATCAAATATCAATGTTATTTATATACCATCGGAAATTGAACAATTTTCTCATCATGAAAATCAAATTTTTTTTATCGTTTTTAACCCCCGCACTAAAAAAGGGGTGTTATAAGTTTGACCGCTATGTGTGTGTGTGTGTCTGACTAACGAATGAACCGATTTTAATTTTTTTTTGTTTCATTTGAGAGAAACAAATTCAACTCAAATATTTCAATTCAATTAAAATATTTCCAAAAATTTGTCCCAAAAAATGTTAGCCCTCTCAGTATCCTTTTCATCTCATCTGATGTCCTTGACCATCACTTTGATATTGATTTAAGAAGGAATGTTATAAGTTTAAAGTGTTTATCTGTGCGAATTCCCAGTGGCATCGTAGCCCCTAAACAGTCGAATCGACTTAATTGAGGACATTTTGTAGCTAAATTTCCAAAAATCGGTTTACAAGGAATAAATCGCATTTGTTTGGGAGTTTTTAAAATTTGTAAATTTCGCTTGTTTATTTTCAAGTTGACTATGTATTGTGTTTTTGGATCTAAATCCCATGCTACCTTAAATCAAAGTTACCAATATGGTGTAAATATTATGGATACTCGGTTATAAATGTTCGATATCTTTATTTAGCATTAATGATTGAAATGAAATAGAAAATGGCTTCACGGGAAACGTCGTCTTTACATATTTTATAGGATGTTTCAAAAGAAATGAAATCTACTTAAATTTTTCCTCTGGAATTATTATGGAAATTTTTTGACCGAAAATGCTACTGTTGGTATTTTAGTGAAGGATATTTTTGAGAAAAAAATCTTCCCTCAGCGATTTTCTTTTTTTTAACGGTGGCGAAAACTACTATCGCTAGATATATTTTTGTTGGTTCATTATTTATGTACTAAAGTATTTTTATGCTCTCTTCAGCTATCATTCGTTTTGTTAAATTATTAATGTAGACTCGAAACTTCAGGAGCTTCTTTAAATGAACATTTTAACGTCATATTTAAGCTATCGTTGGTCTGAAAAAACGTAGCAGGAAATTTGTCGGGCACTATGACCACTTGATAACATTAATAACACTTAATTACTGGTCGCAACTTGAAAAAAGACAAGAGCCTTTTTTGATTAAAATGATCAATAATTCATAAGCTCTAAGTTATACAAGTCAGGTAGCTTTTCTTATTTGTAGACACACAACACAGCTGAGTCTTTTTGAAAACTTAATAGCATATAAAAATAACTAAAAACACTTTTGGCCCAGACTTGAATTTCTTTTATCTTTTAAAAATAGTTTGACATCTTGAAATTGAGGTCGATAGGTCTAGTTAGCACTGGTAGGAGTAGTTTTTAGCACTTTTTTTGTCAGTCAAATAAAAAAATTTTACTAGTCAGTTTATAATCTGACGGAAATCACAATATTACGATGACATATATACATAAAGTATGACATGAAGCATGATGTAGATTTAGTATTTTTTAATTTAAAAAAAAATATATGATGTTGATGCATTCATTATTGAGATATAAAAAAGATGTTTATCTTGGAACAATACAATGCAATAGTTTTCATATTTTATCAACAACTATCACGCTTTTGAACGCGCAATTATAATCATGTTTGAGTATGTGGGTGGATGTGTGGTGTTTTACAGTTTTACACATCAAACATGTATAGATAGCTGTCATAAATTATTTGCAAGATGGATTATTATTTCATAAATATTAACTCTTGTTGACAGAGTGTTCCAGTATTGTTACAAACGTTCAATTGGTTTTTTTTTTAAATTCCTACAATAATTTTTAACTCGTCAGCACTCGCGTTAACCGTTAGGTAATCTTTCTACATATGCGAGTATAAGTATAATTAGACATGTTCACGTCTCAACCATTCTCATTCGTGGCTAAAGTAAAGTCAGAAATCCGGATATCAATTTCAGGCTATATTCTCTTCCGTTACTGTTTTGTATGTCTCATTAATTTTTATTTCTTCAAAATCCCATATTTATCGTAAGTTTTATTACATCAAACACACAAAATAATGTCACAGAGGTCAGACCAAGTCCAATGTAATATATTTCTCATCACAATCACATGAATGCCACCTTAAATAACAACGACTATTATTTATAATGACAACATGGTTTATATAAAAATTAATACAACAAACGTATTTTTCTCGCTTTTTGTATCCATCATTCGTACAAACCCCCCTACCTTTTTTCCCTTTGGTTGTTTCATATCATTGAGAGAACAACAAAAACTTTTTTCATCTAATCAAAGGAATGTGATATATTTTTTTTTTTAACATCGTAAGAAATAATTTTCACGAAAAACAATAATACCAAGAAAAAAGTTAGTCATTTATAGTACAAATTTATTAATCAAGATTCAATGAACTTGCGTTGTAGAATTACCTAGGCTCAATTACTTATTTCTTAAATTGAAGAATCAGAACAATCAATCTAAAAAGTTTTAAAGGAAGTAAGAATATCTCTTTTTGTTTTTGAGTTATCGAGATCACAGACGGACAGACGAAGACCCAGAAATGGACTCTTTAGATGATGTTGTTATGATCACGTATACCAAAATTTTGTTCGTTGCATCAATATTTTTAAGCGTAACAAACTTGGGACTAAATTAAGTATACCTTGATATTTATTATAAATTCTATTCACGGTATAATTACTTCGATGTGCTTAGTTTCCAATGACATAACTTGAAATAACATTGAGATGTACTACATTCATTTGGCCTACAAAAAAAAAAAAAAAAATACAATGAATGAAAATAAAAATTAGCACAATTTTCTCTTATGAAAAACATATAAAAAATAATTTTTCTTTGTCGTAAACCATTCATCTTCAATGATCGTTCAAGAGAGACTCGGCTAGTCGAAGCAGGGCCGCCATACACACAATTGTTATTTATATGCTCAAAAAATTAACTAATTTTTATAAATGTGTGTTTATTTCTTTTCATCTTGTTCTTGGCAAAATTCCATTAATTAATCACTGTATCAAGATTATTGTATACAGTGAGTCAATTTGATTAGATAATGCCAATTTAAGGATGTGTGAGCATGGTAGTGGGGCACAAATTTAAAAATAGATATTTTCAATTTTGATGATAAATTTATATTATTACTTGACGATATAAGACGAAAAGTAACAATAAAATTTTTCGATATCTGGCTTAATTTTCAAAATATCGAAAATTGAAAATTTTGTTTAATTATTTAGCTTTCGATATTTCGAAAACCAAGACACATATCGAAAAATTTTATTCTTATTTTTCGTCTACATTCATGAAGTTATAACAAAATTCATCATCAAAGTTGAAAATAAGATACAAATAATTTCAACCCTTAATCTACCCTGCTCTTACATCCCTTATATGGACGGTGACACTTAGTTTTTTTCTTTTCTAATTCATTGCTAATATGTTTACTTTCTATTAAAAAGTTTTTTTTAAATTTGTTTTCATTCATTCCAAATGAAAATTATCAAAAACTTCCAAAATATGTCGTTTTTTGAGATTCCTCCATAAGAGCCAATGTATTTTATATCGATTTTTAATGACTTTTTTCTTAAAAATTTACACGGATACCTAAGCTGAAATTTTAACCACATATTCTTTGAGTAAAAGACTACCTACAAACAAATTTTGAGCCTTTAAATCAAACATTGTTGTCATGCTCATACATCCTTAAGTGATACTTTTTTTTTAATTATCAGTATGGAAGTTGAAAATTAATTTTGTTTTATTTTTTGTTTCAGGTAAAATTCAAATCTTTAAAAATCATAGCATTCTGCACCTATAACCGTAAGTTACATTAGGCTATTACCTTGTATTTGTAGATAATAAAGCAAAAAAAATATAAAAAGAAGCTAACATGGAAAACAAAATTGATTACAAATTCACACAAAATCAATTTTGATTTAATTATATACGATTAACTGCCACTTAAATTATTGATACCGTTATAATATTAGGCTTGCAAACATCATCACATCACGATGTGTTAAATTATATAAATCAGTGAATAATTTAAGAGCTTCTGTTATATTGCGGCATTTATTTACACTTAAAAAATAATGGACTACCAAAAAAACGAAAGAATCCATTAAAATGCTTAAACAAATTGATTTTAAATTTATGCATTTCGTTTTATTATTTTTAATTTATTAATAATTGATTCATTAGCGGTCATATTTTCACATACTATGAAACATTTTTTATACATAATGGTTACAAAAACTTATGTTCATGCTGAATAGTTTGATAAAGGCTGTCAGTCATATACTTTCGGAAATCTAAGCTCTTTTGGAGCAGAACAAAAGTCTTAAAGATCAAAATATTCGAGATATTTTACCAAGAATTTGAGTACAATATACAGGGCGTTCTGTTATTAACTGTAGATCGTTGGCCAGACAGAAAAAGCTCATTAAGACGAAGGAAAAAGTTATTTACCAATTTTGGATCTTGGGTCTACTTTGCGAGATAATAAACAAAATAAATTAATATAATATTAATAAAAAAATGCTATCTATCTTCTCTATGACGTCATCAAAATAAAAAAAATTTGATTTTACTCTATCATACCCAAATTTTATCCAACCAAGTATGTAATCCTTTTTCTGTTACTGCCCGGCGCTCATACAGCAGCGAAGGAAATGGTTTGGCCACTGAAAAGCGTAGCGGGGATAGAGTACAAGGGTCTATTTGGCTAGGTGCTCTGAACCATTGCTTCGAGGCCCGATGCTCGAGCATGGCCCGCTAACCTCCATACCCATACCCAAGTATGTAATCCCACTAAATTTTGGTTTTTTTTTTTTTGAAAATTTATGATCAAATTTAACGAATTATAAATAAAATCACCATAGCTGCATTTATCTTTGATGACGATAAAACAATTTTACAAACAAGATATGAATCAATGGTTTATTATTATTATTAAATATTTTAGTTCACATGATATAATTCAATTTAAAAAAAATTCATTTTATAAAAGTTATATCATTATAAAATATAATTATTATAATTAAGTTGAACTTAGTTTATGTATGATATTATTAAAGTACATAAAAGTTACTTAAGTCAATTAGATCTATAGAGCTAAATAATATATATTATAAGTGAATTTAATAAACCGTAAGTAGGGGAAGATGTAGTGCATAGATTCGAAATTTACATTTATTTGTAAGCTATTTCTGGTAGTACAAGCACCAAGGCAATTTTAAACTTAGGGAGAACTTGACCAAAATGAAATGGGACTACACGAGAAGCACCAACTAAATAGAAAAAGAATCATCAAAATCGGTTGACCCAGTCGAAAGTTCTGAGGTAACAAACATAAAAAAAAAACAGCCGAATTGATAACCTCCTCCGTTTTTGTTTGAAGTCGGTTAAAAATTAAAAATCTCTATCTAAATAATCGAGCAGTAATACATTTTCCAATATTAAACTAAACAAATTCAGCTTTGGGGTTATTATTCTGCAGCTCTGATAATAATTTTCAAACTAACGTTAGATTTAAACACATCATAATGTATAGACAGACACATTAAAAGATACTGTAGTACTAATGTTGGGAACTATTTTGCAAAATTTTTCTCAACACAATATTCTTCTTAAAATGGCTGTAGGAGATTTTATATAAATATATTTTTAATGTAACTAATCTAACTAAAATATAAAAATAAATAAAAAAACCTTAATTAGAGTACAACCTTAATACAATATAAACGTGTACTTTGTAAACTCATGTATCTTGTACTTGTAAGGTATAAACTTAGTTAATGTAATTAAACATAAACTTAATACAGTTATATAATATGATAGGGGAAGGTGTAGTACCTTTGATTAAAACTTACTAATGTGTGTTTTTTTAAAGCAATGCATTAAAAAATTACAATAAAAATTAGCATTGTTATTCCTTAACATAATGTCTTTTTTTTCAATCGACTATAGTTCAACTTCAAGTACCATAAAGTACAACTAATAAGCCGGGAAGCATAGGAAAAGTTGGAAAATAACATCGATTTTATTGAAACTTCTTGTACCGTATTTTAAAGGACCCCAAGGAACGTTCAGCCGAATCTTTTTTAAATGCCAATTTTGGTATAAAAAAGTTATCTAGAAGCATTTATGGTCGTTTTATAAGAATCCGATGTCAGATTACACGAATTTTGTCAAGTATTCAATAATCGAGCAATTTTTAACACGAAATTTCACCTCTTTGGCACAAAAACGGAAGTATTTATCGTGTAAACTGTCATCTAGGAGATTTCACTTTTTTGGTACAAACTAAGTATTAATCGTCCAAACTATACTGTAAGTGGTATTTTTGTTCGCTGATTACGAATCCAAAGTCAGATTACACGGTTCCGATGTCAGATTTTTGACAAAAACGGTAATCTAAGAATTTATCGTCCAAACTGTGCTGTAAGGAATATTTTTGTTCGCTAATAGAATCCGTGTAATCAAACACCAGCGACAATTTGTAATCAGCGGCTAAGAATGTCTCCTAGAGCAAAGTTTAGACGATAAATACTTAGTTAGCCGTTTTGGAATAAGTAACCGACTCAGTGAATCTGGCATCAGATTCGTAATCAGCGACTAAAAATATCTCTCTAGATAACAGTTTGGATGATAAATACTTAGTTTTTCTATTTTGTGCGAAAATCAGACAATCAGAAAAATCTAAATTTTCTACTTATTTTTAGTTTATTCGGAAACAAAGCCACATTGGCTACCATCCTTCAGCTTCACAGTTTTCTAATAAAGTACCATCACTTCAATAAAAATGATTTTCAGTTTATATTTATATCAGCTGGAAAAAAATGATTCAAAATATATTTGACTGTAGGTACGACACCTTACCCTATGCTAAAGGTTTCATTCACAAGCTATAATATAATTTTTACATTTCCTTTTGGATTCTAATGTTATTTTTTATACTCTTAACTAACGAACAAGAAATTAAATGTATCATCTTCGACAGTACGAGCTGAATAAGAAAAAATATCTTAGTATTCGCCAAATAATTTAAAAGTTATATAAAAATTGTTTTTGAATCATGCTCAATGACCAAACACTAATTATCTGATCGAAGCTGATTGGTCGGCGTCACCAAACCATGAGTTTGCAGACCGTCACCAAATTAGCAACGAGTAACATATACAATAAAAGTAATTACGATTAGCTAATTTATACCTACTGATGATGAGTAAATGGTATTCGAAATACGTATTGATATAATAAAAAAATTGATCTAACGAATTGGAGCAAATCGAAATTTAATTCGAAATAATCTCGAGTTCTCATTCATTATCTTTGATAATATTTATATGATATTATTTCGTTATATAAATTTTATTCAGCATCGATTAAATTATATTTTTTTTAAAATAAATAAAATAATGTAATTACGACTAAAGGTTAATTACAATTACCTACTCAAGTTAATTATTTAAATGGTTTATGGTGTAAATGATGCTATACAATATATAGAAAAAATTACCTTTTAGGTCAAGCTTAGTGAAAATTTAAGTTACTTATTGTAATTACATTTCTGATAATTTATTTTTTATTATTTATAGTAAAGTTTACACTATATTTCTTGTCTTTTAATTATAATGGCATAGAAATTGGATTGGAAATTATGTTTATAACTCCACATGGAACAATTAGAGATGCGAATTCGAGCCTCGCTGTTTAATAGCCAAATCTGGATACGTAGAATAAATGACTATGACAGTTTGAGACCTGCGTTGACATTCATTTAGAGATCGCTTGGATTACCGATTAAACAACCCGTCGATAGATTCTGGTACGACTCTTGAGGTCCACACAAATAATTTCGTAGCATAATAAAAATATTAAAATAATTAAAACTTGGCCGACTCGAAACGACTAGACCGAATGTTATGAAATTCTTTTCGGATCGTATTGCCTTTAATACGCATCGAGTGACACCCCAACGAAGTCGACATCAATTTTTATTCGCGCAACATCGACGACGAAAAAAGTGTCTAGGTACGTACACACACATACACACATACTTCTTCTCCATGAAACGTAAAGATATGTTGAAAATTTCTATTTCGAAAATCGGACCCATTACAGTAACTTACTACAGTCGGATGTTAAAATTCACAGTAATCGACGGAATAACTTTTAAATTTTTAACGTAAAAATCAAGAAGTAATTTTGGGTGGATTATGTAAACGAAAAGGTTTGTTTTATTTTAGAAGTTTTCGCAAAAACTAGAAATAGAAATACTGTAGGAAATGGCGAATTAAAGTTTGATTTTTTATGGAACTCGGTTCAAAATGTTAGCATGAGTGGATAAAATAGAATTATATTGATTAGAAAGGTTGGTCTAGCCATACACGAGCGCGATATTCAATCAAATTTTCAATCAAATTTTTGTTGAAACTACATAATCGATAATTACGACAAATTCAAATTTTAATCGAAATGTTTTTTTTAAGGTTCAGAGACTGTTTTGCTAAAACTTTACGATTTCTCAGCAGAATTTGATTGAGCGAATTTCTAGGTACGTGAAAGTGCTCGTATGGAATGAGCAACCTTAATAATCAATATGATTCAATTCTAGATATCCTTAGGAACATTTTCGGCAGAGCCCGATACAAACTCAAATTGTAATTTAGAATTGCTGAACCTTATGAATTTCATCCTGCGTCATTTCTTAACTTAAAACAAATGAAAACAAACAATTGTTGAAATACCATGCATAGTCAGTGTTGATTTCTTTATCACATTACACATACAAACATGTGACACATACATAACTGATAATCAAGTAAAGTACATATTATAAAATTTCCGCCTAATTGGCTCACTCTCGGGTAAACACTGATGTTTACGAAAAAATGTTTCAAACAAAAGTTGTTTAATTTTTGATAAGGAACATTTTTTACACTTAAACTTTTGTTCGATCTCTAACGGTTTACAAGATGGGTCCTACGGATCCAAGACTCAATTGACCTTTGATGCTCATTTACGAACTTGACCTCACTTTTTACGTCCTGAGTACGTTGTAAAAATTTCAGCTTGATATCTTTTTCGTTTTTGAGTTATCGTGTCCACAGACGGACGGACAACCGGAAATGGACTAATTAGGTGATTTTATGAACACCTATGACAAAATTTTTTTCCTAGCATCATTATTTTTAAGCGTTACAAACTTGGGACTAATCTTAATATACTATGTATATTTCATATATACATGGTATAATGATATTTTTTTAAGAGAAGATTTTTCTAATAAACCATGAATATTCAATAAGATACGACATTATTAAGAAATGTTTTTACAAAATTTTTACTAAAAGATTACAACCATAGAATTATAAAATACTTTATATTAAAATAAAAAAATTTAATTACAAAAATATTTATAGAATTAAAATATAAATACCTATTGCTATATGTTACAACTGAATACTTTGAAAGACAGACGCCCTTTTTAAAAAGGCATTTTCTGCTATATGTTTCGCTCTTAGTAGATTTAATTTAAATAATGTATTTATATTTATAATTTTTTTTTTTGTATTTATAAAATAATAATTTAAAACTCACTGCAAGTAAAATCTGTTATTAAACAATTATTTATTATATATACCCATAGAGACTATATTATATAGCCTAACGCAGTGTAGCTATTATTAACTAACAAACAATGATGCTTGAAGCAATTTAATTCTAAATGCAAAAAGAAAAAATAAGCATAGGTAACTCTTTGTACGTACGTAGAACATACACGTTACGTTGTATTCGTTGTTCGTTGCAATGTATAATCTATTTGTAAAAAGAAAAAAAAAATTATTAAGTAGCAAAACCACTTTTAGATTGTCATCTTTCGTTTACACGTTACAGGGTTATTTTAGTAAATTTGATAAAGTAGTTTGGATCAAGTAGTTTGGCTCCCACTCAAGAAAAGCTTGCGAGGATGCCATACCAAGAAAGTCTAAACAGATTAATAGATAATCTGAAAAACCAACAATTAAAGACATGGACCAGCTACGAGGGAGGGCGAATCGCCAAAAGCCTGTTGGGTGAAGGAAACTCGCTCGGTAACAGAGCCGAGGATATCTTGAAACTAAACAGAGCTGATATTAGAATCATCGAAGAATTACTCACAGGGCATGATAACCTGAACAAGTTCCAACATCAGATCGGAAAAAGACAATCTCCTGCGTGTGACAGATGCGGAATTTCAGAAGAAACATCGATCCATTTTCTCTGTTACTGCCCGGCGCTCACACAGCAGCGAAAGAAATGGTTTGGTCCGGCCATAGTCGAACCAGAAGAAATTAGGAAACTCAGCGCTAGGCAGATCCTGGGTTTCAGTACATCAGATGGTTATAATAGCCACTGAAATGCGTAGCGGGGATACAGTACAAGGGTCTATTTGGCTAAGTGCTCTGAACCATTGCTTCGAGGCCCGATGCTCGAGCATGGCCCGCTAACCTCTATACTCATACTCATACTCATTGGATCAAGTAATTTTGATTCGAAAAATTCAATTTCAACCCCCCCCCCCCCCGAATCATTAAAAGTAGTGCCTAAATGGACGAATTGACTTAATTTTTCTTGTTTCATTTGAAAGGTAATTTAACTTGGGAGTGTTCTTAGCTATATTTCAAGTGCGAGTTTAGGGTTCCGTACTTGGAACAACTTAAAAAATAGGCGATGATCCTCAAAATCGGTCCAGTTTGGCCGATACTTTAAGGTAATTTAATGTAGAGTGTTCTTAGATACGTTTCAAAGGCAAGTCCAGGGTTCCGTACCCGACAAATTTATCGGGGGTTTTTAAAATTTTGCTTTTTAGAAAGTACTGAAGATGACGATAAGCTTGGTAAGTAAGCTTACCTGAATTTGCGATCTTATCCATTTGTTTCTTTCTTTAGTCGTGTGATGAAAGATTTGCTCTCGCGTTCTGCACATGCGTCAAATATTTTGCGCATTGTCCTTTTAAAATCATAACCTCTACATAATTTGATATAAGTTTATTTTTTTATGCTCTAGCTAATTAAAAATAGTTAGATTACGTTTCGAAAGGAGTCAATTTCGGTACACTGTAAGAAATTGTTTGTGGATATCACTATGTCAGTATCGGTGTGAACTGTGATAGTATTAGGGAATAGTAACATAAGCAATAGTTATCGGATCAATGCAGTGTGAGCTTCAGACCCACACTGGTTGGCGATACCCGCAATACTTCTGGTGGGTAGCCCTATTCAATACTGCAATATTACTTATGGTGAATTGTTACACAATCCATAGCGAATTCTGATTTTCATGGCCACCGTTCTCTGTCTTAAGTAGCCAACGAATTCATGGTATCCCATAAGCGTCAATTTTGGAGCTTTAACTCTACTTTTGATTCATCCTACAGCGCCAGTTCTGCTTAGCAAATGTAATCCACTTGACTTGATAAATAATGTTTTTAAGCAAGCTTGATATCTCACCCAATTAAAGTTAGAGAATGCTAAAATAGATACTATAGTATCTGTCTATATACCATAGCATTGTAGGATTGTAGTAAACGCCATGCATTTCTTACAATGTAGTCATAAAAATCACACGAAATAACTATTTTAAGTAAAAAGTAAATGGCAGACACTTTTTGTGTTTAATGAAGTGGATTTTCACTTGTTTTGGACTATTGTCTTTTTATGTCTACCATAAATATATGTATTGACAGTGATTGACATATGTTTTGAAACTATTGTAGACGTTGAAAGATGATATTTATAGAATAGTAGTTTATAACCATATTCAGGTGTTTTTAACAAAATTAATTCAAACATATTTGAAAATTAAAGAGTTTAACTATTTAAAATTTCAAATAACTATATCTATTCAACTCTATTGTGTCGTGGTGATATTTGAAGTTCTTCGATCAAGGCAGATAGTACAACATAATAGAGAAGTTGCATTAATTTTTTTTGCCACAAAATCATATATAAATATAAACATAATTTATTTAAAGTATATTTAAGTAATTTTTTTTTTAATTAATAATTACATATTTCTATTAACTATTAATATAAAATACTTGAATAGAAAAATCAAGTTGTGATTGATTGTGTGGCGTCTTGATATCTCTTGAGGTTAGGAACCAATCGGAATCACGCTAAATTTTCATTTATCGGCTTGTTTCCATGTAAAATTATGTTATAATATAGAGAAAACAAGTTGAGAGACAAATCATTTATCATCCTGCATGTTATTTTATCATTTCTCCGTGCGATGATACTAAAACGATATATTGACGTCACTGGAGTTTGAATTTACAGTTTAAAGAAACCATTTTAGAGAAAACATGCAACTTTTCTAATGAAAAAACATCATTATCATTCAGTAATGATACAAAAACCAGATCGAGGGGGTTTAACACGTAAAAAGGCTAAGTTGTTGGATCTTGTTCCATTGCAAATGTAACAGAAAGCTTTAGTCTCGGAAATAATTAATCCATCTATGTATCAAGCATCTTTCTATACTAAATTAGTTTCTTACTGTTTATTTTCAAGGATTTCCAAGTCAAGACATATTTTTGCAAAACAAGACCAAGATTAAAACTAATAATACAAGACTAATACCAAGATACAATCGTCAAGACTAATAACCAGACCAAGATAACTATGGTCTAGGTCTCGCTCATCACTAGTACAATCAAAATTATCCTGTCACTTTTCATTTCCGGTTGAAGTTAGATTAGGGTATATTGGCTGTCCACGAAGGACACACTTAGGCTATAGAGTCCATTGTGATTATATATATATGAGTTTTGCCACCTTTCCGCGTATACCATGCCCTACATCAGCCCATCCCAACTATTCGAGAATCGATCCCGCTACCCTAAGCATACCGTGGACGGAATTGATTAAGCCTTAACCAACTGAGCTAATAAGTCGAGAGAAAATGAATTGCAGAATACAACGATCAATTGAAAAATACTGAATGTTTTTAGATGAATGAACCTGTATATTAAAAAGATACATATCTCAATGTACTTTCATATGAACTAAGGTGAACTTTCAAGGACGTACGTAGTATATACTTCACATTATTATATATTTGTATGCAATGCCTATACATTACATACACTTTGTATCTTGTGAGTAAAAACTATGGCTATTTTTAGTGCAATAAATAAGCCGGAAAATGTGGAAAAGTGGTGGAACAGCTCCGATTTCAAAAATTTTTTGTGTACGTATTCCTTAGACCTCTAGGAACATTCAGCCGCACTAACCTTGGCATTGGAAAAAAAAACTGAGAAAGTTAGGGTAGTTTTCCCATCCCCAAAACTCTCTAAATAGTAGCAGTGAAAACAAATCAATATTTTAACTCAAAAATCGTCTTCCGAGGGTTTTTGAGGTCGTTGATCATGAATTCAAGGTTAAAAAGCAACTGAATATGGTTTCAACCCCATTAAAATTACCCTTAAAGTGATAGAGACAAAAACTTTATTAAATTCAAAATTTTGCCTCAGAAATCGTGTCTCGTGGAGTTTTTAGGTAAGGTGTTCAAAAATTTAAGGTCAAAAAGCAATTGAGGATTGTTTCAACCCCATCAAAAGTACCCTTAGAAGTGTCAATGATAAAAAAAAATTGAAAATTCTGAATTTCACCTCAGAAATTGTCTCTCTCTGGTTTTAGAAGTCATTGATAATGAATTTGAGGGCAAGAAGCAACTGAATGTAGTCCCAAGCCACCCCTAAAGGCCACCCCTAGAAGTGACAGAGAAAAAATTTAAAATTGTTCCTCGAATATCGTCTTTCGGGGGGTTTTTGGGGCCGCTGATCGCGAATCCAAGGTCAAAAAGTAACTTGGATGGTTGCAACCCCATTAAAACTACCCCTAGAAATGTCAATGATACATAAATTTTGAAAATACTGAATTTCACCACAGAAATTGCCTCTCTGCGGTTTTAAGAGTCGCTGATCATGAATTTGAGGTCAAAAAGTAACTGAATGTCACAGCATCCTTATTAAAACCTCCCCTAGAAGTGAAAGAGATAAAATTTTAATTTTTGAATTCCCTCCTCGAATATCGACTTTCGGGTAATTTTGGGGGCGCTGATTACGAATCCAAAGGTCAAAAAGTAGCTGAAGAGGGTTGCAACCCCAAAAAAACTACCCCCAGATGTGAAAATGTTAAACATTTAAAAAAAATTTAAAATTTCGCCTTGAAAAGCGTCTCTTGAGGGTTTTCGGGGTCGTTGATCACGAATCCGGGGTATAATTAGAAAAATTTCAACGTCCAATATGATTTGCGTGAGATTTTTTGATTCAATGTAGTGTTTTGATTCAACGGACCCGAAAACCAGCAAGACACGATTTTCGAGATGAAATTTAGAATTTTCTAAAATAAATTCATTGTCGCTTCTAGGTTTGGTCTCAATGAAGTTGCAACCCTCTTCAATTACTTTTTATCCCCGAATTCGTGATCAGCGACGCCAAAAATCCCTCAAAAGACGATAACCGAAGAGAAATTTTAAATTTAAAATTTTTTTTCTTTCACTTATAGGGGTGGTTTTAATGGGGATGGAGCGACATTTGGTAGCTTTTTGACTCAAATTCATGATCATCGACTACGAAAACCACAAAGAGGCCATTTCTGAGGTTAAATTCAGAATTTTCTAAACTTGTTTATCATTGACACTTCAACGGGTAGTTTTATGGGGTTGCAACCATCCAAGTTACTTTTTTAAATAAAAAAAGTAATAATAGTAAAGTTAATATAAAATTTTAAATATTTACTCTGTTACTTCTAGGGGTGGCTTGGAACTACATTCAGTTGCTTCTTGCCATCAGATTCATTATCAACGACTTCAAAACCACAGAAAGACAATTTCTAAAATAAAATTCAAAGTTTTCAAAATTTTTTAATCATTTACACTTCTAGGGGTAGTTTTAATAGGGTTGCAACCATCCAAGTTACTTTTTGACCTTGAATTCGTGATCAGCGATGCCAAAAACCCCCCGAAAGACGATATTCGATTAAAAATTTTAAATTTTATCTCTGTTTCTTCTAGGGGTGGCTTTTAGGGGTGGCTTGGAACTACATTCAGTTGCTTCTTACCCTCAAATTCATTATCAACGACTTCAAAAACCGCAGAAAGACAATTTCTGAGGTCAAATTCAAAATTTTCAAAATTTTTTAAATATTGACACTTCTAGGGGTAGTTTTAATGGGGTTGCAACCATTTTCAGTTGTTTTTAAACCTTGAATTCATGATCAGTGATCTCGAAAACTCTCGGAAGACAATTTTTGAGGTGAAATATTGATTTGTTTTCACTGTTACTATTTGGGGATGGGAAAACTACCCTAACTTTCTCAGTTTTTTTTCCAATGCCAAGGTTAGTGCGGCTGAATGTTCCTAGAGGTCTAAGGAACACGTACACAAAAAATTTTTGAAATCGGAGCTGTTCCACCACTTTTCCACATTTGATGGTATTTTCCGGCTTATTTACTGTAGTATTTTAGCATGAGAGAGTTTTTATTTTTTGCTCTGATGTATTTTTTTTATTTTGATGTGATGAGTCAAACTGATGATGTGAAGGTAACATACAAAAATACAAAACACAACGATCGTCAATCAATGTGCTGCTAGCTCATGAAAGGTGGCACAGTCAGAGTTGTTAGCATGGAATGTGTGTGTGTGTCTGAATATTGATTTGTTTTTATTTTGTTCTTGTTCTTATATATTCGAAACATATCGATTGTTCATTTGATTTTTTTTTTATTATAGTCTATTTCTGGAATGTTTATATAAATTGATTATGTATGGATATTTTGTATAAATGTAGAGCGAACTGGAAAACTGGAGTATCAAGATAGATCGATCGACTGAACGACACAACAACAACGTAAAATGGGTACAACAAAGTCAATCAATGTCTTTGATCTGAATTCGTATATTGTGTCGTTTAATGCCTCGTTATTGTAGCTAATTTATGGTGCGATTATCTACTTTTCAAGTTTAGCATATTGTTTTGTTATTATTTAAATAAGTTACGTAAGTAATAGACCTTTGAAGTCTCTTTGCTACTGAAAATTACTGAAATAAGCTTGATAGATCTGATTGTGTTCAAAGACATTTTCCAAATGTGAATCGGCAAAGTTAAAAGTTAACAATTGGCGGGCAAAACACATGCTTTGAGGATTATTGTTACATTATACTCTTCGGCTGAGGTGTCAATGAAATGCCTTTTCAGACAAACTTCACAAAAGAGGGACTAAAAGAGGAAAATAAAAGTTTTCTACCAGAAATTGAATGAATAATCGAGTTTGTTTGAAGATCAAGGTCAAATGACATTGAAACAAGAATTTCGAGAAGAAGTCATGAGCACGGGGGAATGTTCTTTATTGTCCTTGAAAACCTACGACAAAAGCATTTTTCTGTAGCTTTCGTGTTTCTTTCGATTAATTGCAATAATAATTAATTGCATATTTTATAACATTTATAGAAATTTTGGTGTAGAAATTCCATTGTCGGTACAAAACCAAGTTATTTTCCTTAAAATTTGCTAAAAAAGACTATGATCGGCTTTTGAATCATCATTGACAATTTTAAAAAAAATTATATATATATATATTTTTTTTTTTTACATTTGACATATACCCTTAAAAATAATGTAAATTTTTGCACTATAATGCAAAAAAAAATAAAATCCATGCATTAACACATTTATTATTTTTTTTGATATGAATTTTTTTAACAAATTACTTTGAAGTTTAAAACCATCACATGTCATATTAAATAAAAAATAACACGCATGTAACATATAACAACACATACCTTTACACATACATTGTAAATCCTGTCAAAGTTATTATAACATTGGTTGGAAGCTTGTTGAAAAATCAATGGTACACAGAAACTATATTTTCATACGTTGAAAAATGATATCACTTTTCGATATATATTCGATTTTTACCGTCAAAGAATAACTACGTAACTGCTAATTTACAAACTAAAGATATATTTAACGTTTAGCACTGCAATATTTTCTAATTAGAAGTTTGAGCCCACATTCTGGTTTTCCACCAGAAGAGTTTTAAATGGGATACATGTCCTTCTCTTTGAAGACATCGGTAAATATCGCCTTGCTAAAAAAAAATTGACGGTTTGGTGTTTGGGAGATTATAATTTCAATACAATACAATTTGTTCAATACTTGCTAATCAATTACCCTTGAAATGGAATGAGAATAGACCCTGGAGAATGGAAGATAAACAATAGGCAATTGTTAAAAGCGTGGCAACCCTTAATGGCTCGAATTACATAATAAGCAAAAGATGGTAAACGATGGTCTTAGAGCAGTAACAGATACTTGTTACAGTCTTTGCTTTATTTGATGCAGATATACTTTTCAGAAAATTCCAAATAGCCCCACCATACTGACGAAATTGTGTTCATTGATCATAACACCATAATAGAATCAAAATAGCAAAGCCAAAATCCTTGAAAATAATCTTAATTGAAAAGAAAATTTGACTAATTTTTTCTGTATGAATTTTTTTCCCTTACCAAGATACTCGACATCGAATCATCAGTAACTTCATCTATACTTCGCTGTTGTTTATGGAGTGAGCTTTTTAAATGCTTTAAACCCAAAAACTGAATTAAACGTTATTGATAACTTTCACATGACATAAGGTATTGATAAAGAAAAATTCCATACAACCAATTCAAAATATTAAAAAAATATTTTTCGCCATTTCAATTTCAACACAGCTTTAAACACATGTGTCTTTTTCCTTGTTTGAATAAAATTAGTTGGTAAACTTGCATATTTTTATATTATTCTAAAAATTATTCACTTAAGCACCCAATATATTCCATATTTTTAAACTATATCAATATATTTTTACCGATTGGGTTAAATGTCCGGTGTAGTATCCACAATGTTCGATACCAACAGATGTGGGTATGCAAATATTTGAGACTTACGTTTCAAATTTTGAGGATGGATTCTGTTAGAACTAGGGGTATTTTATTGAAAAACGAGTGCCGCTTTATGTAAAAAATTGAGCTCAAATTTCTTTACTGGCTCGGACGGCTAGCTTAAAGACGCTAGCTTTAACTGCGTATCTAAGAGCGGTCTAAGGCGTTAGTCTTTTGACTATTTAGACTTAGAATGCGGGTTCGAATCCAGGCAGCGGCAGTGTGAACAATTATAATTAATGGAATTGATCACATTGTCGTCGCTTGGATAAGAATGAAGTAACGGAATCCACCCACATCAAATTGTAATTGTAAATGTATGAAGTCAAATAAATAAAGGTTAACAAATAATGATGTGGGTGGCCTCTGCTATAGGCATATATGTCAGAGAAACGGAGGTTAAACCCCATTATTATTATTATTATTATTATTATAAATCTGGTTGGCCGGCTAGTATGGCAAGCCTAACATACTTTTTTGTATGTTAGAGATAGCATGTACGTTTGCGCTTTGTTTCTAGTTGGATTAACACAAGCAATAATGCTCATGTGTACTTTAATGTCAACCTGGAACAAACAATTTATTTTAGCACAGCTATGGTGTACCATGTACCATAATAAGTAGACTTTTTCAATTTTTTTTTGTATACCGTTGATAATTCAACGGAATTCATTTTGATATAAAAGTATTTTAGAACATAAGAGTTATAAACTGACAAGTAAATTTATGTTATACATTAAAGTCATTTTCATATAATAATAATAATATTCGATAATGGTTGATTTTTTAAAATCAATGCTGGTTATATTTCTGTTGTGAAAAGGTGTCAATCAATCATATAATAATATATGGATGGATATATATGAAAAATATAACGTGATATTTGTATAATTTTTTATTTCTGTTTGTTACACATTCCTATATGATTTTTTTTTGTTTTGTGGTTTTTTTCTTAGCATTTTCAATTTATCTATAAAAATACAATATTACAAGTGTGTTTCTATCTGTTTTATACAAGACGAATCGAAAAATTTTATTGGATTAAGTTAAATTGGATTAAAAATACCACAAAAACATTATTTTCCAATAACTTTATACATTATACAGCCTGTGTCAAATCCGCTGATTCTGACTTTTTCGTAGACTTGTTAAAATTCATTTAGAACGTCAGAATATTACAAAAAATTGCAAATGATAAACTTTGAACGACTTTATCTCGAAAATTATTGGGTCTAAAGGGACAGTTCTAGTCACACATAGTAGCAAATTTAGTCTACTTTAACAACATTCAGAAAAGATAATATCAAATGATACTATCCTGAAATAATATTATTTTTTGGTTTATAATCTCCGAAATGAGTGTTGAAAGTTTGTTTGAATTTTGAAGTTAGAAATGTAAGAAATGATATATGATCGTATGATTTAAAACAAAAGTTTACAGTAAAACTATTTTCGAAAAATTCTTTCTTCGAAGGGATAAAATAGGGGTGAATTCCAATTGTTCGTTTATAGGAAACTTAGTCATTTTTGAAGTTAGAAATATAAAAATTGATATGTGCTCATGGTTTGAGACAAAAGTTTACTGTATCAATTTTTTTTTAATGAAAGTTCACTCTTTAAGGGGATCAAATAGGGGTGAAAAGTTTATATGAAACATTGTCATCCTTGGAATACTTGGATGTATTTAAAATTCATTTTACCGAGCGATGCGAGTGGATTGCTGCTAGTAAGTAATTAAATGCTTATGATTTTTTATGGAAATTTGTATCTATATCTAATATCATAATTTGTAATTGTGCCATAACTTTCAATTAGATGATTGGCTAACGAAAATTTTGTCTGGACAAATGAGATAGGCAAAATAATTCAATTACCAAGGATGGAAATTTGAGAATAACTTTGTTTCCTTCGAAAAAGATTTCGTTCTTTTTGCGTACACTTTTTACATTCAGTGTAGTTCGTGAAACGTTTACAATAATAAATGCAAAATCGCTTCAATTTTTTCTCTAAACAATTTATGCAGTTTACAGTATATTTTTCATAGAATAGAAAATTTTTATTTAAAATACCATAAAATAAAATAAAATCTAGAATTTTATAGCTCTCTTTTCAATACTATGCTGGAATATTGGAAGAATAGTTATTTGATTTATGTAAGTATTACGCAAATAGGAAATTTCTATTTACATATATAATAATATTGTAGAGCTTTTGTGTATATGATTGTGGAGAAAAATGTCGGTAAACAAATGCGGAACAAATCTTTTATTTTTATAAATGATAAATTATCATTTTTATATTTTTATACTTTCTAAAGTAGAAATTATTTGATTGTTATTTCTTAGTTATTTCTTCAAAACCTAGAAATTATTTATTACAGATGTGTAGAAATATATACTTTGAAAACTTTCAAGCACTGGTGTTAATGATACATACAGAAATTATTTTTAGAGCTCTTTGAGCACACAATTTTTGAGTGAAAAACATTTTTGGGTGAACAAACATACACAAATCTCTGCCAAAAAAGTGTCCATAACTGTCTAACTTTTTTTTTTTTTTTATAAAACGAGGTGATAATGTCTTCCGCGTTTTCGTAACTTATCATCAAAAGCTTTCTTTAAATCATGATCTTTAGAAAATTAAACTCTGTAACAAGAAGCTGCACATTCCCGATATTAGTGTTTTGAGAAATTGTCATTATTTTAGCGTTACCTATCATTTGATGAAATCCTGTTTTTCTAACTTGGATCAACCTGTTTCTGGTTGGAATGTACTCTTGAACACCTTTCACTTAATACCAAACAAGATATATTTTTCTTTTTTTTCGTAGCTTTATCGTTAAGCCCGTTGAGCATGGGCGCTCTATTTTATTTTTCTAGGTCTATTTTCAAGACCTTTCTTTCATTTAATACCAAACAGATACATTTTGTTCAATTTATTTTTCGTAGCTTTATCGCTGAACTTGAGCGTCCTGGACGTTTTATTTCTAAATTGTGTCGTTTAGGCAAAGTAAAGGAACAAACCTACGGACACATATAGACTGCTACACATAATTCTCTTCTTCTGGGTGTAGTCGAGTAAAAATATGGTCTTTCGATTTGACATTTAAACTTCAGACACGTGTGCAAGGCCCAGGAACAGTGAAAATCTATAAATAGAGAATTTTTTAATCTTCCTTACTTCGTTAATGAACTTGGTCCTTTAGTGTCCTTTTGTACATATTTGTTGTTCTTTTGTCCCTTTTTTTTTAGCCTTCGGTAATTCACATCAGGCCCCCTTGTGATGTGCTATTTCGACGGCCCACTGGACAACTGCTTCATATTTGTCCACTTGTTAAATTTGCCATTGAACCCAGTATTTTTTATAAGTTTTCTGGTATGGTCGTATTCAGTTTGTAAATTTCTCGAATAGTTCAAAATAGCCTTTGTTAAAAAAGTATATGCCGATACTCTATCTTAGGTTTCTTTTCTCTCTTTATTTTTGTGTAAAATTGATTTAGAAATTAACGACGGAATAATTTGTAATTTATCCTTGACTTTGAAATTTACACACATGGGTTTTTAAAATAAAAATCAATTTTATTTATATTCTATTGTTTGTCGGAATAATCCTTGGTATTTCTCTCTTCACAATTGTTTAAATAACAAACCATGTACACACAAACTGAAAACAAGTTTACAAGTACCTAGTTTATAACAATAATAATTCTTTGGAACTATTTATAAATGTATAAAAATCTTTTTACTACAAATAAAAATTTAAAAAAGTAAAAAAAAACTTAAAAAACATTAAATGGACAACACAGCATAGAAACTTTTAAAGACGTGACTCCGTTACCGGTATTTGCAAAAATTATTGACTTATTTTCAAAGTGTAAACCATCTTTTTCGGTATCATAACGGACCCTATGGTCTACTCTAAGTGTATCCCACCCCAGGACAGCCACTCAAACCTAAACTAGTCTAACATAAAGTTAGATATTAGACCATATATTAAAATTTAAGAAAATTGAATCCCAAACTTGAAAACATTAAGTGAAAAATAAAACGCGTTTCTATTATCAACCTTCGTCCTATTAGCTTAGTTGGTTAAGACGTAACCAATTCCGTCCGCGAGATGCATAGGGTAGCGGGTTCGATTCCCGAAGTCGCAACACAATTAATTTAACTAATAGTTGTGATGGGCTGGTGTAGTATATGGTATATGCATGAAGGAGGTGCATTCAGCCTCTGAAATTGAGTAGCTGATAAATGAAATTATCAGCGGAAAGGTGGTAAAACGCATATGGTATCACAAAAGACTCTATTGCCTAAGTGTGTCCTTTGTGGACAACCAATATAACCTAACCTAACCTAGCCTAACCTAATTTTTACCAGCCGAAAAATTGGTATATATCCCTAGCGGACAAGAAGATAATTCAATAGCCAGTGGTCGAACAAAAATTGGATTGGGCAAAAAGATAATTGAATAACAAAGGCAACAGTTATTTTGACCGGTACTCAACCGACCTTGGCGGTCCTAGTGGTCAGCCAGAAATAGGATGACGAGGGACGAATATCTTATTTTTTGACAAAATAACTTTTATATTTACTCTCCAATTACTATTGTGGATTAATCAGAAATTTTCCGGGTGTTCAGAAAGAGAAGTTGAAGACAGCATCTCAAATTTCTGTACTTGATTAAATAATTTGACAAAATGCACGTTGGCTTTCTATCTCTTTGTCAATGTTAGACTTTGCAAATAAGAGAAAAACATGATCTGTGTAAAAAAACCAAAGTCCGAAGCTAGAACGAATTCCGTCTAATGGTGCAAGGGATTAAAATAAAGTTGCTGTTTTGGGGTAGGCAAATTAGGAGTAAGTTGAAGGATATAACTATAACTAAAACACAGTAGTATGTTTTTTTAATGTTGAATGTGCCTAGCGGACTCTGTATTCATTGTCTTCGCCCCGGCAACATGGTCGGTTCTCAACTTCAAACAATTCTCGACGATTTTTTTTGTTTGTTTTTTAAATAACATTAGTTGAAGTAACAACTACGTTAGTGAATATTAAAAGCACAAAGAAGCTTTTTGCTATAGTAGTTTATATTTAAAACTACATTAATAATCTATGCATAGAGATTAAGATTTAAGGACGTACATTCATGAGACTTGTTTAAATGATTTTTTAAAAAAAATTACTGTTATGGAAATAATTTCGTGGAATTTAAGTAGTAAAAGTCACAAAAAGTAAGGTCATAAGGTAATGGAATTAAATAGAAAATATAAATCGATATTTTTCAAAAATAACATCGATAAATATACTTGAAACTTTTACCAGTTAAAAATTAGTACCTGAATGACCTAGCCTTGCTCGATATTTTTTTAGTTAAAAAGACACAAATTTTATCACTAATATAAAAACCCGGTAGTGTACTTTATTTCGTTAACTACGATATACACCAATAGATGTCAGGAAGAGTCATACTTTGCAGTGTATGTTTCAGTTTTTCCTGAAAACACGCATAAAACGACGTTGTTTAAAAATGAAATCTGGAAAATATAAATCGATATTTCTCAAAAATAATATCGATAGCTATACTTGAAACTTTTCCCAGAATCTCAAAAAAATTTTCTATTATTTAAAATTTACATACTGTTTCCCTATGAACGTACATAGCAAAACAGGATGGTAAATGAACGTCCTTAAGTCATGTAATAAAACAGACATGTAAGCTTATAATTTATGTGATAGAAAAATACAAGAATGACTGATGAATTCACTAATAGCTAAAGACTTCTTTCATATTAAAATAATAATGGTAAAGTATGAAATAAAACCATAGTGGAAAGTATTCTTAAATCAAACAATGATTCCTTACACAGCAAGTAAATATTTTCTTGAATCAACAAAGTTGAGAGAATATTTTGCTAATTTTGAACCAGATTTGACGTTGAAAATTAACGGACTTTCGAATTACGACTACTATTTTTCGATATATACCAAAGTTTTTGAAATATTTATGCCTAAAGACAATTGATTGATTTAATAAAGTTTCAGAAAAAAAAATTGTTCTTAATTTCATACTAAACCGATTAAACTCCGATTCGCATTTGGCCGATTTTCGGGTGCCGTCCCGTGACCATCACCGTATTTGAGGGCTAGATCCGCAGCACTTGTGAGGACACATATTCCTGATACTTTAACCTTCTAGATACCGAATCCTAAAAAAATACTGATGAATAAGTAATCTTCAAAAACAATTAAAAGAAGTCGATTGATTTTTTTGTAATCACATATTGTGTTTATAAAAGAAAGATAAAAATAGTGTATTACTTACATTACAATTAGATAATAATCAATCAGTATTGGTCTTATCTGTTCAAGATGTTCAAGAAGAAGAATTAATTGTATGTATACCTAGGTATGTATAAGATACAAAACATATTATTATGACAATTGAAAGTTACAGACAGGTATATTAATGGAAATTAATTTTTATTACTTTTATTATAAACCTGTTTGTTTTTTTAGAAAAATATTATGTTTAAGCATTCATTATTGCTTCAATAAATTTATTTTAAAAAATACAATTCTATTAATTTTCGATTGATAGGATGATAATAAAAAGTTAACGATTGAAGTGTTTATTATACAAAGATTTATTACTTCTGTTTACTTAATCATTTCCCAGTATTTTTAAAAAGATTTTCTTTTGCTACAATTATCCATAAAATTAGTACAAAATCTAAACCAAATTTTTTTGTTTCAGGTAAATGTTTTCTCAACTTATTTACAATTTCCAAAAACACAAAAACAAAGTAAGTAAAAAAGATTTTGTTAATTTTTAACAAAAATTATTTAACATGACTTAAGGGCATGGTTACATTTGAGGCCACGAGAGTCAGAGTGGCCTAACTGCAGAATCAAAAGTTTATAGTATTGAAAAAAAAGAATGAACTCACGTTGTCAAACTTTTTAAATTTTTGGTAGGCAAAAATTAAGTTATTGAAGAAATTAAAGAATAAATTTAAAGCCACTATTGCGCTATTACTTTTACCGTTTAGAGCAGATTCCAATACAAAGCTCAATATTGAAAAAAATGCATTTATTTTTCGGTCACAAACCTTCAAGAAGCTTCATGAAACTCGTATTATATATATTTATACCGTATTTTTATATATGAAATATACCAAGGTATACTAAGTTTAGTCCCAAGTTTTTAGCGCTTAAAAATATTGATACCATGAACAAAATTTTGGTATAGGTGTTCATAAACTCATCTAATTAGTCCATTTCCGGTTGTCTGTCTGTCTGTCCGTCTGTCATCAGCTGAAATTTTTATAGCGTGCTTACGACGTAAAAAATGAGGTCGAGTTCGTAAATGAGCAACATAGGTCAATTGAGTCTTGGGTCCGTAGGACCCACTTGTAAATCGTTAGAGATAGAACAAAAGTTTAAATATAAAAAATGTTCCTTATAAAAAAGTAAACAACTTTTGTTTGAAACATTTTTTCGTAAACATCACTGTTTACCCGTAAGAGCGCAAATTATGTGCAAATTGTATAGTATGTATTATATGGGAATATCAGTTATATATGTGTGATATGTATGTGTAATGTGACAGAGTAATCAACACTGTCTATGCATGGTATTTCTACAATTCACTAAGTCAATTGTTTCTTTTCATTTGTTTTATGCTCTGTTTAAATGAAAAACAACTGCAAGATGAAAAATATTTTCAATCATCCAATTCATTTCCCTTTCTACACATTTACCTTATCACACTGGTGATATAAAATCCAACCACAAAAAAGAAACACAATAGTAATAAAAAATAATGTGCCAATAATCTATAAACTGTATATATTGGAATAAAAAATTATTTACGTGGAAAAAAAGCACATTTTCTCTCTGTAATATATATTTATAGGTGTAACATTTATATCTGTAAGTTAACAAGTAAAAACAAACAATTGACTGAGTTAATTGTTGAAATACCATGCATAGTCAGTGTTGATTTCTTTATAACATTACACATACAAACATGTGACACATACATAACTGAAAATCAAGTATAGTACATATTATAAAATTTCCGCCTAATTGGCGCCCTCAGGGGTAAACAGTGATGTTTACGAAAAAATGTTTCAAACAAAAGTTGTTTAATGTTGATAAGGAACATTTTTTACATTTAAACTTTTGTTCTATCTCTAACGGTTTAAAAGATGGGTCCTACGGACCCAAGACCCAATTTACCTATGATGCTCATTTACGAACTTGACCTCACTTTTTACATCCTGAGTACGCTGTAAAAATTTCAGCTCGATATCTTTTTTCGTTTTTGAGTTATCGTGTCCACAGACGGACGGACGGACGGACGGACGGACAGCCGGAAATGGACTAATTAGGTGATTTTATGAACACCTATGACAAAATTTTTTTCCTAGCATCATTATTTTTAAGCGTTACAAACTTGGGACTAAACTTAATATACTATGTATATTTCATATATACATGGTATAAAAAAAAATAAAATAATTCTCCTGGAACACTTTTTATTCATTTTCCTTTGTTTTTTTTTTTCTTATTCACCACCATTTCTTTTCGTTTTTCATTGGACACTTTTTTTTAATGTCACAAATCATTTCTACAACATGAGAGTATTATAAAAATAAATATTAGTTTGTGTAATGTTTTGCTCAAGTTCAACTGATTTGACTACCATTTTCATGTTCATCGTCGTTTTGTATTCGAATTTTCGTTTGATTCTTTTTACACATTGGATATAAAAACATACTTCTAACCCGATATTCGAAATAAAATTTTATTTCAAATATCCTTACCCTTAAAAAAATTGCAAAAAATCGAAAAATTTTGTTTATCTCCAATTTCGATAAAAATTAGTTTATAGGGTAATTTTGACCCAAAAATTGCAAAAATTGGGTGCATTTGTTGACTGGTCCAATAGTTTTTGAGATACGGACTAAAATCCATACAAATTTTGCGATATCTCAGAAACTCTGGCTCCAATCATTAAACTAACCTGATTTTTATACTTTTTGGGCCAAAATTGCCCCATCCACCGACTTTCATCAAATTCCAAGACAAAATTTTTTTTGCAATTTTCTCGATTTTTTCAAAGGAGTACCCCTTAAAAAATTTGCAAAAAATCGAAATATTTTTTTTATCTCCAATTTCGACAAAACTCAGTTTATAGGGTAATTTTGACCCAAAAATTGCAATAATCGGGTGCATTTGTTGACTGGTTCAATAGTTTTTGAGATACGGACTAAAATCGGTACAAATTTTGCGATATCTCAGAAACTCTGCAACCAATCATCAAATAAACCTGATTTTTATACTTTTTGGATCAAAATTACCCTATCCACCGAATTTCATCAAATTCCAAGACAAAATTTTTTTTGCGTTTTTCTCGATTTTTTTCAAAGGGGTATAAAGTATAAAAGATAATTTTGACCCAAAAAGTTCGCATAAGAGGTAAAAAGCTAAACAGTGATGATTCACTGAGTGTCACATCACATGTAATATAATCCAATTTAGCTCTTTATATATCAATATAAATATTAGTTATATATATATCAAACGATATCTTTATTGATTAAGAGAAATCGATTTTATTATGTCAATAACGTATTATTTTTCATGTTATATAAATTAAAATTCATACACATAGAAAATCTATGTAACTGTCATTATTTTTCACAAACAAACAATATATTTTGATTTTCTATGAAATAAAAAAAAAAGAAAGTAAAATAAGTACTATTTACTTTTTTTATGTTCAACATTTTTCGAATATTATTCGAAAACATTTTAGAGTATTTCCTAGAACATAAAATAAATACAGTCAAACCTGGATGAGCGAGAGTTCAAGGGAGCACAATCTCATTCTCGCTTATAAAGGTTTCTCACTAACCCGAGTTTCTCGCTAATGCAGGTAAATGGATATCGTTTCTCTCTTATAGAGGTACGCAGCAATAACAAGTCACATCAAGTACGGATGTTCCGCCTAATAAGCTATAGTTCTCACTTACCAAGGTTTGAATGTAGTGATATTTTTTTAAAACTTTGTTTATAGCTCGCAGAGAATTGTGTGTGATTTTGAAAACGCTGTTAAAACATATGCCCAATTATCCTACTTGTCACTTTAATTGAATCTAAATATGGGATAAAGATTGATTTTACCTGTACGTTTAACTTCAACATCCAGTTCTTCAAAAATTTGTCCTACACGCGAGATAAATACCAGTGTAATTGAAATTTGGAACCAACATGACGAAGGTAACCTTATATACATTTATGCTTGATCATTAAAAAGCTGCTACGGCTTCTCTTGTTTCATTCCAGGTTTTTATCTGTAAAAGATTATTATTAAAAGATTTCAATGCATTCAAAGATTTTTATCTTATAAAAAAAAAGCATATACAAATAGACGCCATATCCAAGTTAAAGCCTATTGTTCGTTGCTATATTATTACTGTAAAAGTAAAATAAATTTAAGAATGTTAAGCGACTTGAACTTTACCATAACATGAGAGTTACTATTATCACAGCCAACTAATTTGTATTACAGTGTTAACATTATTATGTAGCCATATTGTTTTTTTTTTTAGTTTTTTTGTACCTACTAAACATAAAAGAACAATAGGTAAGCTAACTATAACAATTAGGTCTATTATTTATTAAAACGGTTTTGATAAGTATCAGTGTTAAATAACGGTGATTTTTTTTAGTGAGGTGTATTATGAATCACTGTTGTTATTTTTACCTCTATATATGAACTGGATCTTGAAGTTTGGAGGACCATTTAAACCCAAAAATATATGTCAGCTAATAACATGATGTATTCTTTAAATAAATAATGGTTTCAAAAAACTAAAACACACTTTTTTATAAGTACACGGTAAGAAATGTATGGCGTTTACTACAATGCTGGTATGGTGTAGTGCAGGCATGGGCAAACATGGCTTAAAGGAGTGCCTTAGACTTCTGTATCTAAAATATGAGTAAGACAGTGACAACCAAAAATACGAGTAAGACAGAAAAACAACATATTTTTTCTACCTATCTCATTACTATTAGAAAAACTGAGATAGAGCAATACGGACTTGGATAAACAAACACACAATAAAGTCTATGGCACACAATAAAGTTATAACAATGGTGACTTTGACTTAAAAAACTCGCCCATGCCTGGTATAGAGACAGATACATTTTGGACGAAGTTGCATGTTGCTCAATACATCTGTGTACTTTACAAATTACAAACGGTTTTTTATGGACACTTTCCCGGCATTGTATATCGTTTTCTAATATTAAATAATAAGGGAGTTTAACCTCCGTTTCTCTGACATATACGCTTTATAACAGAAGCCACCCACATCATTATTTGTTAATCTTTAATTATTTAACTACATACATATTTACAATTACATTTTGTGTGGGTGTAATCGGTTACTTCGTTCTTATCCAAGCAATGTGATCAATTCTGCACCCCCATTAATTATAATTGTTCACACTGCCACTGTCTGGACTCGAACCCGCAACCTCCCAGTTAGTAGCCAAACGGTCAAAGACTAACGCCCTAGATCGCTCGACAACTGAGCCGGTTAAAAATTAATCGGGGCAATGCCAGATAGGAACCGAGATCTTCTGTAACCGGAGGCGACTAGGCTAGCCACTACTCCACTTATGACATATATCGTTTTCTAGTTTATTTGACTAAGTATGATGATTGTGGAAAATAAACGTCTTTTGAAATTCATTCAAAATCAAGACAACTTCCTTCGACTGGCTAAACATCCCCTATACGAGCAACATTCAATCCTCAGGATCTGGCTATATAAAGTTGCAAACCTTCAGTCAGTATGCGGAGGTTGAATCACGTTCACATAAAGTTTGATGTGTTTAGAAGTTAAAAATATTATGTCATTAATTTTCAAACATAAATGATACTTAAAAATACATTAATAAGATATTTTTTAAAAGATTATATTATATTTATTTTATTTATTTTGTTGATTTAATGTACATTATATTATAAATAATGTTATATGGGTCATCAAGTTTATTGGTTATGGTTTCATTTAAATTTTATTTTAATTAAGCAATTTAATGAGGTTTATATCTTTATTCTGTTCTAATCGGTAATCCCATAAAAAAATATATGACCTACTCAAAGAAATCTTTCTTATACTAATTTACAAATCTCTTTTCAAACGAACGGTTTTCTTCTGTTAAGTTGGTAATACCGCTGGTCCAGAGGCCGAAAGTGTGAATGAGATAATGTTTTTTCAAGATATTTGGGCTCAAACGCCCCTATGTATTATTGTCTCAATTTTATTTCTATTATCTTGATAACATTTGTCTAATAAATTTTTCTGAAGCTAGCGTATTTTCTTGTGACATATTTTTAAGTCACATTTACTCCGAAAGCAAACGATGAAAAATGTTTTAAATGAAAAATGTTGATTTTTAAATGAAAATCAACTTTGTTATTTAAAGCGTTTTATTATATCCCTTATATTTTAGAATCTTAGTTGATTACTAAAGCAACCCAGAGAGGTAGGCCCAATCTGTTCCCAGAACAAGATGACCGCCATCAAACTATGCAACTCTCTATACCATGTACATGAAATATACCAAGGTAGGTATACTAAGTTTAGTCCCAAGTTTGTTACACTTAGAAATATTGATGCTTTGAACAAAATTTTGGTATAAGTAGTCATAAAATCACCTAATTAGTCCATTTACGGTTGTCTGTCTGTTATCGCGATTACTCAAAAACGAAAAGAGATATCAAGCTGAAATTTGTATAGCGTGCTGAGGACGTAAAAGGTTATTAGACAGAATAACTCATAATTTTCTCTAAGTTTAAATTTAAGGTAAAGACACATTTGTATTCATAAGGAAATAGTCACCTCGCTTCTCCTTCTTTTGTAATATTACCATTCGCTTACCTAACAGTAGTAATTATTATTACTAAAAAAATAAATAATAATAATGAAATATGAATTTCTCATTTCAAGAAATAATAATAATAATAATAAATAAATTTTAACATATAATTGTAAAGTTATTTTACCTTATTATTTTTTCACTACATTACTAAATAAATAAATGGTCAAAGTCAGAGTCAAAGTCATTTTAAAGTCTGTGTGTATGCAATAACACTTTCATTATTTTGTATTTATTAATGGTCTGTAGATCACATTCGAAGAATTTTTTTTATATAAATATAGATATTTTTTCAATAATTCAAATAATACGTATTTGAATCGACAATCCGTAGTAGAAAATCACTAGAAAATCTGTGAAATAATCTCAAAGTGTGTGAATAACCTCGATATCGATCGGTGCTTGGCATGAATCTAAGAGAACCGGGTTCGAGTCCTGGTACGAGTGTATTTTTTTCAATTTTCTTTTCATCTATATCAATAGTTTTTAAATGTATGGATTAGGTTAGAGTGGCTGCCCTGGGGTGAGACACACTTAGACCATAGGGTCCGTTGTGATACCGAAAAAGGGTTGGTCCATCCCCGGCCACTACTCCATGAACCATTTGGAGCTTTTTAAGAACAATAGGAGAGCTTGGCTCAAGTAAGTCCATCTCTTCATGACAAGAGCTGGGCAGTGACAGAGAAGATGAGATATTTTTTGAATGTATCGGGAAAATAACTTTTCATAACTGCCTTAAACATTTCAATATCCATCTTAAAATATTTTAAAGACCTTTGTGTTAACCTACTGAATCATTTGTAATATTAATTCTACACACTTGATTTCCATATTTTTTTTAATTACAAGTATGGTTTTGTGTAGTATCATCTTCTTTGGATATTAATATACGATTGCGCTTTTTATACATCAAAAGATCTTCTATAAAAATGTTGCAACATATACCGGGCGGAACTCAAACGCATAGGATCTCTTCAAAGTATTTCGTTCATTTGTAAATTCTTACCCATTATTTAAACGATTATTGTGTTGGTTAATGACGAAAAATAGACTCACGGTCTAAAAATGTACCGCTTAGGAAAAATACAATTTAGACAAATAATATTACCAAGGAAATTTTAAATAAAAAGCTTGATTTTTTTTCTCGGAAATCTTTCTTGCTAGGAAATAGGGTTATTTTATATTCCCCTCCTTCACCATTTTCAGTCGTTAAACTGCTGTTTAAAATTTATTATTCCAAAATGTGAATTCATCTGAACTACCTGTACATTTATCGATGTATCCTTGAATTTTATTATTCACCTTATCATTAAACACATCTTCTAAGGTGACGACGACTGATCCAACCATATCCATCATATTGTAATATTAAAAACAATGTGAGAAGAAATTGCTCAACCATAATAATAAAAAAATATTTTATAAAAACATTGCGTTTCAAATAAGAAAAAAATGCATAGGTATAAAAGGTGTTATTACCAGATTGCGTTGTGGCTAATTTTTTTTTATTTTCAATTATTATGACGATCAAATGACTAGTCTGGAGTCTCTTCAAAATATGATAAAAATATCATCACAAAAGAAAGCCTTGCTAAAAATATCTGTAATTGTACTTACAAAAATAATATATGAGAACAAAAAATATTTAATACCATTCAAGTAGATAGGTTTTCCTTCTTCGACTTTTGGTAGGCGCTGCCTAGATGAATTGCTTTTTTTCTAAAATAGCATTTTTTTAATGATTTTATTGCATTGGTTTATAACATATGGAGGTTTCGAGAAACATTTTTTATGTACCTTGAATCTATATCATATACGGATTTTAATATTTTAAAACTGGACCTTTCAAATCAGGATAATAATCCTGATAAAATTTTCTGTACTTAGCCATTTTATAAATGCCCAGACTTCATTTTAACATGTTAATATTCGTTATAGAATATCAAGATTTCCAAAAAAGTTTAATTATTAAATTGCCCAAGTGTAATAATATTGTCCGTTCATAAATACTTGTTTAATCTCCTACGGAAGAGTCCATAAACTACGTGCCTCAATTCCAGTAACTTAGGAACATTTTGCTTCCTCCAAGTAGCCTACTCTACTGAGGTACCGATCGAATGAAATCTAGCTTGAGGTGTCGAAAATATCGATCGGCAGGATAGATTCTTTTATCTTACCTCCATCCGCCGAGCAAGGATACGTCATTAGAAATTTTCTCAATAATCGCTTGAATATGGAACAAGAAGCGGCAAATTTTGGTAATGGACTTTATTTTTGTTTGATCAAAACTGGTATGCTAGTTTTAAAGACCTACTTTTATCGAGACCCGGAATAAAAGACCAAAAAAGAGCGAAAATTTTACAAACTTGGACTAATGTTGTAATTTCGCGTTGGTTGGGTTAAGTTTGTCGACTATAGAGGAATTGGTTGGGTTCTGAAGTTGTTAGCCCTGAAAAATGGGACACTATTAGGTACTGAATTTTTTTTTCGGTCCATTTTTTTCTAAATTTATTTTTTTCAAGTATTGTCATGATTCTACACTTATTTAACCCCAAGCACAAACTAATTTTTCGGATTATAGCATAAAAGTTTTAGAACTGTTTCTGTTAATGATTCACTATCACTGTCACAATTTACTTACACTTATACTATACAGTCAATGTAACTAGGACGCTCCCGCGTCCTTTGACTTTGTGTTCCATTTTATATAAGTATGTCAAAGGAACTATCATCTCTATTACAATCTGACATTTCTCTTCAAATTCTTTTGTTTTGTACCTACATAACAGAAATATATTTTAAAAGAGATGTCGAAATTAAAAAAGAGTGAAAAATTTTTCATTTTGTGAAGAATTTCATGAGAATTCTAATTGTACAGCTAAAATTGCGTATTTGTTTGGCTGTAAAGAGTAAAAAAAACAAGTGAAAACAAACAATTGACTGAGTTAATTGTTGAAATACCATGCATAGTCAGTGTTGATTTCTTTATCGCATTACACATACATACATGTGAGACATACATAACTGATAATCAAGTATAGTACATATTATAAAATTTCCGCATAATTGGCGCCCTCACGGGTAAACAGTGATGTTTACGAAAAAATGTTTCAAACAAAAGTTAAGGAACATTTTTTACCTTTAAATTTTTGTTTTATCTCTAAAGGTTTACAAGATGGGTCCTACTGTAAATGATGAGTACGCTGTAAAAATTTCAGCTCGATATCTTTTTTCGTTTTTGAGTTATCGTGCCCACAGACGGACGGACGGACGGACGGACAACCGTAAATGGACTAATTAGGTGATTTTATGAACACCTATGACAAAATTTTTTTCCTAACATCATTATTTTTAAGCGTTACAAACTTGGGACTAAACTTAATATACTATGCATATTTCATATAATACATGGTATAAAAATCGGAGCCTTCACGTTTCTCAGTTGGACTATACCGCTCAATTACAACACCGTAAATATTTTCACAAATCACAAAAACAAAATAAAAACAATTTGATTGTTTCTCGCCGATAGCATTAAACAAGTTTTGTTCGGTTGAATTTTATGAATAAATAAAAACCATTAAAAATAAAAAGGTAAAAATGATTTTTGTAAAGTTTTTCATTATTCATTTTCAAACATATAGTTTTTAATTACGATTCAACTTTTTTTTACTCTCTATAGAAAAAAACATTAAATGTTGAATGATAAGTATGAGCATATAAGCATGTATTTTACCTGAAGACATTTTCTGTTAAATTCACCTATGGATATCTAAAATGAAGGTTTTATTTTTAACCTTTTTAATTTTAACAACTACGAGGGTACGAGGTTTTACGAGTATATATTCTACATTTTACATTATACGAATAAATTTTCTCTTAAGGTGGTTGTCTTTGTACAATATTGTAAAAATAGTGTACTACATCATACAGCAGAAGTATGTACGTATAGATATGCTTAGCACACTCAAATAAGTATTAATTTTAACATGCTTTTAGCTCAATTGTCCATTTATCACGTATTCTGTATGATAATAGGATGATGATAAACATCTGTAATTCTGTATATAATAGACATCTCTCTTACACTACTTATACTCTAAATATAATTGTTTCTGTTATACAAAAAATTTAAATGACTTTGAGTGACTATATCTCAAGAATGACGCGGTCAATAGTTTTGGTTTTTTTTAAACTCACATGCACAAATTCATGAATGTTCAGTTAGTTTCTTGAAAATATCTTAAATCTAGTTTTTTTCTAGAATTAAAAAACTTATTAAAAACACAACCAAATGCAACCTTTCCTATGTTCGCCATGTTAATTATCCGAACTTTAATTGTATTTAACTCGAGTTAGAGACGGTCAATCGACTTCAAATTTTTTTTGGTTAATGTATTATTATATTCCTAATAAGTATACACAAATTTAGAATTTTCTGTCGATATGCCCATAGCAAGACAACAACCTTAAATTTGATATCTATATATAAAGTTTGTGTGATATTTACTATCTAAAACAATTTTTTTTTAATGCTTTGTTTATTTTACTTTAAAATGATTGTAAATCTACAGAATTTGTAAAAAAAAAGTTTTGGTTTATTGCACGGTACATACGTATAAACTAAATACATGCTTTGTAGTCAAGTAATGAGTTATTTTTGGCTTTACAATACCACGAAACTAAAAAAATATATAATATATTGTGTGCAAGTGATGCTTATAAATTTGATAATATAGATATCGCTCTTCAATCATCTATACTCTAACTATACTCGTGTGTGTAATATTTTCTTTTGTATTCATAGATGTCGTTGTTTTGATGAAAACTAATAAATTTTGACCTATTATTTAACCAAACACGTAGCATTTTAAATGGATTAAAATCTTTCTAAAAAATTAAAAAAAAAAAAAAAAAACTTTAATTATATTATTCATGGAACTATGGAAGTAATATATTTCACATATTTCTTATTATTAAAAAATAATATAATAATAATAATAATAAAATAAAATGTGGGCCAATAACTGTTCATTTGATTGCAAATCAATCAATAAAATAAAATTTATTAGTGTAGGTACAATTTACAACACACAAAAACAGTTTTACAAAAACGAACAAGATGAACAAACCTTTCTTTATGTAATAAAAAATTTTGATTTAATGCCGTTATACAATAATCATTTACACAAAATATATTTATAAATAAATTGATTTATAAATAAAGTTTATTTATAATCAATTTATTTTTAGTAATATAAATGAACTAGTAGATACTCGTCCGCTTTGCTGGGCAATTTCTCCTTTTTGAAACAAAGACAATCTCACGTTATAGACCTCCCTTTCATTCATAATTTTATGGATTTTAAATTTTTTGAAAATGAAGTTTTGCCCATGATACTCGCTGACATTATAACTTTCTATGGATCCAATCATTAAATTAACGTAATTTTTATAGTTTTTGGACCAAAGTAACCTTATCCACTGAGTTTCATCAAATTCCAAAACAAAAATTTTTTTTTCGTTTTTCTCGATTTTTTCAAAGATTTTTTCATATTTGCAAAAAATCGAAAAATTTTAATTCTCTCCAATTTCGATAAAACTCAGTTTATAGGGTAATTTTGACCCAAAAATTGCAAAAATCAGGTGCATTTGTCGAATAGTTTTTGAGATACGGACTAAATTCGATCCAAATTTTGCGATATCTCGGAAACTCTGCCTCCAATCATTAAACTAACCTGATTTTTATACTTTTTGGGTCAAAATTACCCCATCCACCGAGTTTCATCAAATTCCAAAACAAATTTTTTTTTACGATTTTTTCGATTTTTTCAAAGGGGTACCCCTTAAAAAAATTCCAAAAAATCGAAAAATTTTTGCTATCTCCAATTTCGATAAAACTCAGTATATAAGGTAATTTGGACCCAAAAAGTACAAAAATCGTATGCATTTGATGACTAGTCGAATAGTTTTTGAGATACAGACAAAAATCGATCGAAATTTTCCGATATCTCAGAAACTCTGCATCCAATCATTAAATTAATCTGATTTTTATACTTTTTGGGTCAAAAATACCCCATCCACCGAGTTTCATCAAATTCCAAAACCAAATTTTTTTTTGCGTTTTTCTCGATTTTTTCAAAGGAGTTCCCCTTAAAAAAATTCCAAAAAATCTAAAAATTTTGTTTATCTCCAATTTCGATAAAACTCAGTATATAAGGTAATTTTGACCCAAAAATTACAAAAATCGGGTGCATTTGTTGACGAGTCGAATAGTTTTTGAGATACGGACTAAAATCGATCCAAATATTGCGATATCTTAGAAACTCTGCATTGTAACTTATTATAGGACTGAGTAGTTAATTCAAAAATGACAAATTTTCCTACAAACTTCCAACACTCATTTTAACGCCTTGAGGGATTAATTTCCGAAAATTCTTTCTTAGTAAGATAGTGGAAACTTAACTAGTGACAACTGAAAATACGAGTAAGACAGAGAGACAACCAATCTCATTACTATAAGAGAAACTGAGAACCCGCCTCGCTTCCACCTCTATGAGCAATGCGTACTTACATAAAGAGACACACAATAAAGTTTATGGCACACAATAAAGTTTTAACAATGTTGACTTTGACTTACAATAACTCGACCATACCTGCTTCAAAGTTTAAAATTCTAAATTACTATTCCAAAATTTATTTATCAACAAATGCCATCATATAACGTATAATTTTATGATATTCTCATAGACATTATATAATAATACATGATAAAAAATATCATCTATTTATGATATGTGAACAAGACCATTATGTCAGAATAATTTGTGAAACGATTGTTATCGGTAAATCAATGGTAATTTATTAGAATCAATATCATAAACTTATGATAGATACTTATTGTGAGAACTAGGTAGCTTCTTCTATTCGATAAAATGTGTGCATTAGAAGGTCACCACTTTTTTATGCTGAAAAATGCATTTATTAAGAAATATTCATGGAATAGGAAATATTCATGTATTTTTTTTTTTTTATTTTTAATTCATTGTTTACACCGTTATTAGTAAAAAATATAAATACTGTTTAAAAATGCTGTTATTAAGTGTAACAAACTATTTAAAATTGAGAATAATTTTGAGATGTTTAAACGCAATCCTTTTGGCGCTCTCTGTTGATGACATATTAATATGTGATCTGCTAATTGGTGACAGTTCAATGTACTCTTTACTACAGGTGTAATATCCACGTATGTAGTAATTATAGTATATATCCATGGTAATACCATACAAAATATAAGACATCTTGTACATTTGTGTCAACAGTGAATAGCTTAATATAAATATTTTCGAAAACAGAGATTTTTTATAACATTTTTTCGTAAGCCTCATAATACAAAAGTTTTCCATATGGAAGTATGTTTTCCAACTTAAGTAGACACTCTATATATCAAATAATTTGCCATAAAATAATTATTTGAATAAAAATAAAATTATATGTATCATAATACGAAATCGATTAAGTCAGACACTATTAATTGCAAACTCTGTATTATAATTTATTCTAATTATAAACAGAATGAATTAATAACGCATGATATATAATACCTGTATTATCTAATTAATATGGATAGCCTTAAGGTTCATTAATAATACCTGAAATAATTTCACTTTTAATACCAGTCAGTCAATTACAAGTACCTACCTTATTAATTAGTTATTATGTTTTATATATGTTATCATATTTGATCTTTTTACCCTTCTTCAAAGATTTTTCGTTTAAAAGACTTTATGTTTATTTTTTAACCGACTTCAAACAAAAACGGAGGAGATTATCAATCAAATACAAATTTAAGTCTTATACCATTATTTGCTATCATCTTAGACCTTAGGACTCGTTTGAGTGACTCACTTCCTCGATACTCATTTGGAAGCGAATGAAAAGTATTTCAGGGTCGTAAATGCGTTTTTCATTTGGACTTACATGTATTTGCAGACCTTATGGCAATATTTTTGTGGTCCTCGCGATACTCCTCTTATTCGAAAGAAAATAGAAAAATGCTAGCTATAGAAAAATTCTTAAGTCATTCACCTGTACCCGTGACTTTGACATGAAGTTCTAGTTTCAAGGTCGTTTGACCCCTGGATTTTCAAATGATCTTGAAAATTTACCTGGCCTTTCAAGTTATTAACACAAATGACCTTTATTATCCTTAAAAAATTTTTTCTAAAACATTTTTCGAAAGCGAAAACTATTTTCAAAAACTAGTTTTAAATAAAAAATGTTACTTTTCTTAGGAGTATTCACTTTCTAATTTAAAGTTTTAGAGCTAATTTGATGACAGTTTGACTACAAAACGAGCTATTAGCCTTAATAGATTAAATTAGTCATCCTATGTTAACCATACAGAAATGCCGAAAATTTCGCCAAGTGTATTGTAGTCAAAACAGATATAATTTTTTTGATATTATGAAGCTCATTGTCTTATCGCCGCTTTACAGTATATTTGTATTTTTTTTTTGTCTGCCCTTTTCTATCTTCTTATTATTCGTGTTTTTATAAATCCTAATATTTGAACAAAAATAAGTTTAAAGAACGAAAATTTTATTAAAGCCGAACCGTCTTAAATTTAAAATTACATGTAGAACAAATAAATCTCAACTTTATCATGATTTCAAATTAAATTTACGAGGAACATAATATAAAAAACAAAATAAAGTTTTTTTCTTTTTTTTTTGTTCTTATTATAATTTATTGCATAAACTCGAAACTCAACGCGTAGAAATACGTAGAGGTACATATATAATATATACATGTAATGTATGGTATTCTGTATACTGTTTACCAAATGTCCTAAAAACTGTAGTGATACTGCTATTTTCTTTCAAAATTTCCTTGTAAAAAAGTATTTCGTTTGTACTCAAAATGCTAATTATTACAATTTCGGGTATTCGTGGCCAGGATTGTGGAGTGGCTATTAGGATGAGGTTATAATCTCGTCCGATAACGTACTAACACAAATCGAAAAATTCTACGGCGTAACTGTGCCATATAATTGAAACATTCGTATAAACTTAGAGAAGGTTTTATACGGTACACTCAAAAATTAACCGGTTGTTGATAAATTTTCATACCCTCGTTTTTCCTTCATGTTGGAGGTGGAGGTTACGCCAAACGGCCCCAATATTTTTGTAGGCCACTATTTTTTTCTCTTATTAAATTCATTTATCTTGCGTTCAAGAAAAAAGCAACAATAATGACATGTCGTCCGTTTTTCACATTGAAAACGCCCCAATTTCCAAAGTTTTTGTAAATGAAAACGTTGTAGGATACACTGAATTGAAGCTACTTACGAAGTTTCGTAAGAGTGTTAATCACGAAACCTCCTATTATTATTATTATTATAATTATTATTTATAACTCTTTATTATACTGGGAATTTATTCGTATGGACCTCCGGGGTCGCACCAAACCCACCCCACGGCTTGTTCATCTTAACATTTAACGTTTCCAGTAACCAGATGGATTAAATACATAATATAACATAGGTACATAGATGAATGCAGCATAAACACTTTCTACATATTATATAGAAATAGGATATTTCATTCCTAGGAATAATTGTAAAATCAGTGATGTGAAGATAAGAAAATGTTTTTCTACTACCATTCAACAAAAAAAACAACCAACTCGAACTTGTTGTTTTAAACACGATAACTCACCACACAATATATCTTCTACCTTTCTATGTAGGTTTTTAAAAGCTTAAATAAATATACGTTCTGAATAAAGATTTTTTATTTCCTAAGATCTTTTCTAAGATTTTGTAAACCCGGAATGGATTCGTATTATTTTTTCATAATAAACCAATTATAAGATAGCATTTCTTCTAAAGAAACTCTGCCATGAAACTGTCTTCGCCTTTTAAATATAATTTGCCATTGATAAAGAGTTTTTTGAGAATATATAAAATATTATAAGAATTTAAATTACAGAAAATTTCTCTTCAACTTAAAATAGTCTTATTATTTAACTCATATGAAGCATATTGCCTATGTTGATTTTCGGAGGGTTAAGTTTCCCTGAAATTTACAAAATTTAAAAATCCTCCGACAAATTTTTCCAGAACAGAACCCTTAAGTCGCACTTGAAACATATATAAGAACACTCTACATTAAATTACCTTTTTCCTAAAAGCATTTTGAAAATCATTGCCAGGTTTTTTGTTTTTTTCGGTTACGGAACCATAATTCGCACTTGAAACATAAGAACACTCTCCGTTAAATTAACTTTTAAACGAAACCAAAAAAATTAAAATTGGTTCATCCGTTTCGGCCTTGCCACAGATAGACAAACACACACAGACAAACACACACAGGCAAACAAATAACTGCCAACACAGACACACACACACATTGCTGTAAAAACTTTCAAATCTCGATTTTCAGCATGTTCAAGGAGCTTAAATAAGGAGTACCTGCATAAACGAGCTTTGCTCGGTATTTTTTGAGTTAAAAACAAACAAATTTTATCACAAATATAAGAGCCGTTTAAAATGTCTCCACACAAATACAAATTTGAATGTCCCGCTAAAGTACTTTATTTCGTTAACTACAATATGCACCAATAGATGTCAGGAAGAGTCGTATTTTTCAGTTTGTCTCAGTTTTCCTGAAAACACGGCTAAAACGAAATTTTCTAAAAAGGAAACCTAACTAGATCGATTTTTTCGCCTCAAAATCTCCCTGCATAATAATTTTCATGAAAATCATTGGATTCGTTATTAAATATATAAGATAAGTATTTATTTAAATAATAACCACCAAAAAAGAAAAATTAATAAATATGCAAAATTATCCTTAACAAATTTTCTTAGAAAAACAATTTCATACATTAGAATATCGTCATTATTGTCAGTGAACAAACGAGATTTTGTAAAGATAATATATGAAAACCCCATACATGTGGTTTTTCATATATATATACATTTTCCAAAGTAGCAAAATTATATGAAACACAAAACTGGATTGTGTGCTGAAAGCTATATAAAGGTAGCTTTAGTGTTAGAAAACACAAACATTGTGAACATAAGTTTTCTCTACGAAATCTACTAACATGTGTCTTATATATACACGTACCTACCTAACATAGAAAAGATATAATATTCCTCTGTTATTTTCTGGAATACAACATTTGTGAAGTATTTAAGATATCTTAAATCGATATTGTATGTACGCTACAATAATAATATGCTATAGTACTAAAACGTTTTATTTTACTATTACAGAAAGTTTCATAAACCTTGACAGAGTTTACTGTATTCATTCTTACATTTCTGTTTATTAATTTCTTAAGGGGGTCATCCATAAACCAGGTTACGCATTTAAGGAGGAAGAGAGTCAGCTTATTAGCCCAGTTGGTTAAGGCGTAACCAATTCCGGTCGCGGAATGCTTAGGGTAGCGGGATCGATTCCCGCCGTCGTAACAAAATTAATTCAATTAATAGTTGTGATTGGATGGTGTAGTGCATGGTATATGCATGAAGGAGGTGCACTCTGCCTCTGAAATTGAGGAGCTGATAAATGAAATTATCAGCGGAAAGGTGGTAAAACACATATATGGTATCACAATGGACTCTATAGTCTAAGTGTGTCCCTCGTGGACAGCCAATATAACCTAACCTAACCTAAGGAGGAAGAGAAGGTCATCTTTAAAGGGCTATTTTGTAGTATCGATTTCGTTGAAGTGTTGATCAAAGAGTATTAACGGTAATATGATCCGAAGAGCATTTCGTAACATTCAGCCGATTGTGAATTGGGAAGTTGTTCAATCATAGTAAACTCTCACCAAGAGCATAAAGATACATTTCATGATAATGTAATGAGTAAATTTTTGTTTTCTTGCTCGATATAAGATTAAATATATCTATATATATGTTCTGTATGTCAATATTCTGTATGTCGTTTTATAATATTTTTATTTATAAAATTTTCGTTCTGTTTCAGGTAAAATCGATGCACACAAATTTCCATCAAAGCATTTTCTAAACGTTTCGTAAGTTTATTTCGAATTTAGATACCATTGTAAAAATTGGAGTAAAAACAGGGTGAACCACTTTAATTTGTTATGGCTAATAGCTCCCTTTTTAGCTAATCAATAAAAAAATAACTTAAATGAGAGTTGCGTAGTTTGATTGGGGACATCATGAGCTGACTTTGTTCTCCGAGTTGCATTAATAGTCAATCTAGATCCTAAAAGATAAGAGACCGTATAATAATTTAAATAAGAAAGTCGATCCTCATAAAAAAAACTAGCATTTTTTATTTCGAAAATCGTAGGAAATGCAGAATGACAAGCATGACTTTGACCTTCAAGCTTTCGAGGGGTTTTGACCTTAATTTTCAAATGATCTTGGAAATTTACCTATGCTTAAAAGGTATAAACACAGACGAATGCACTTTATATCCTGGATAACTTTTGTCTAAAACATTTTTTCTAAAGGTAGCGTATTTTCTTTCGATTTAATGAATTAATGATATATTTTTGAGTTTCATTTCTTCCCAAAGCTAACGATTTTCGACAAAATGTTTTAAATGAAAAAATGTTACCTTGTTTATGGGAATCAGCTTTCTACTTTTAGGTGTTATTCTTTTTTTTACCTTCAAGGAATTGACTATTCAAAACCAAACTCAAAAACTTGGGACTAAACATAGTATACCTTGATATATTTCATAAATATATACATGGTATTATGATTTGTGAAATGATTTTTGTTTTAGTTCAAATTTCCACATCATTATCCCAACATGACTGAACACTTATATCTTAAAGAGTGTACTTAATCATAAATTTGATCGAACGAAGGCGTTTCTGTAGAAATATAATATCAAATTCCTTAGTGTTGAGGTATCAAACTTACCTACTTGCATATACCAAAATACCTTAAAGCAGTTCTACAAACAAACATAGTTCTGTTGCAGGTTTAGTGTATAAACTTATATTGTAAATAATGATTTATTGTTGGATATGAGAAACGATTTAAGTAAATATTACATACGCTTGTAGCCAGGTCTGGAAACTCTATATTCGTTAAGTAAACCCTTCAATTTTCTTCTGTCCAATATTTTTTTTATTTAATAATGTTTAATTCGAACATAAAACTTGCAGAAATAAATTAAGGACTAAAGTAGCCCGTCAACACTTCAGACAACCGTTCGGTAATCATTAGATGATGAGAGTTTTGCTCACGCGTTATGCATATGCGTGAATACTTTTAGAACAAAAATCAAAATAATCATAATTATATGAATATTTATTGAATTAATTCTTTGAAAATTAAAAATGTCGATTTTATATAGATATGATTATAGATGATTATGTACCAATAAGAACGCTTTCAATAAAAATTATATAAAAAATATATAGGCAACTGGTTAGGAAATAAAATAGCAAAAGAGGTAATGATGAATTAACTTTTCCCTATCACTGTTCATATCTTGTGTTCTAATAAGAGCTAATTTTACGAATTGGAATGTATTTTCAATTGAAAAAAAACTGATTAAGGCTTTTCCTAAAAGCTTCGAGTATATGTATTTCAGAAAACTGCCTGATTAAATGAAATGATATTGCTACGTCTCTGTTTCATTTCTATACGGTCTTTAGTTTGTTCAAAAGCACAAATACAAACATACCTTGGGTAATAATATTTGTTGTTACTACGTTCGAAATATTTCGAAATTCGACTAATATAATATATATAATATGTGCATGCAAATATAATACAATCTTTGAGAATGAATATGGAAAAGTGTTGTACCTTTTACATTTATGTATAGGTGTTTTAAACGCATATTTAATAAGTGAAATTTACAAAATTTAAAAAGACCCCGAGAAATTTTCCGCGTACGAAATCCAAAACTCGCCCTAGAAACGCTAAGAACGCTCTCCGTTACATTACTTTTCAAACGAAATAAAAAAATCTAAATTGGTTCATTCTTTTAGGCGCTACGATGCCACAGACAGACACACAGGCAGACTTTTTTGGTTCGGGGGTAAAAAAAATAAAACAATGGAAAAATTTTCTTCGTAAGGCTCGCGCCTGAGAGGTCGAATCTTTGGTACGAAATTTTTACAACCTAATAAACAACTATGGAAAATTTCAAAGATGAAAATTTTTTATGTAACCATGATTGCATAGAAAATTTGTCAAATAATCGAAGGGAAATCGAAGGTAGAACATTCCACCATACATATTATTCACTTTATACGAATAATATAATATTAATGATGCCAATCGATTGTTATATTATTGTTGGGGGTAAAAGTTATGCTTGTATAACTTTTTAGTTTATTGTTTTATTTAAAGTTCATGTGAGTGGTTTTATATTCATGAAAAGTTTTTCATGAAATTTATTATCTCTTTTAACAAGACACATAATTTGTCTCTTTTAATTGATAAACTTTCAAATAAAATACTAAGAAATTACTAAATTCTATACCTATATGGTAGAAACAAAGAGATATATTCATGCAGAGCTTTCTGAGAAAGGATATTTGAACAAAATAACTATTCGAAATGATTAATTTTAAGGTTACTTATAAGAGCAGTACCGATATCACAGTATCTTTCAAAATCTTTGATAGTATGGCGATAGCTACATTTTTGTAGATGGTAATTCGGAATTTTTTCTTCTTCTTTCTTGTACGCCGTAAATGTACTTCAAGATTTTTAACTCCTGAAATATTTGACAGAACACGTGAGCAAATCTTTCATCACGCGACTTAAGATTAGCGAACGGTTGAGGCTAGTGCTGACGTGGGAGAAAGTGATAAAGCTAAAAAAAATCGAAAGTTTGAAAAATGGTAAAGCAGTAAGCTTCTCATGTGAATAATAATAGACATTTGATTATTCAAAATTCACCGCCATATGTGTTAAATATAAAAATGTTAAGCATTATTCATGCATATTATCTCCTGAATTATATAAATTATATAATTATATTCAAAAATCACGCAACATTGAAAATTGCAGCCAAAATGGATGGTATTATATTATATTTAGGTATACAAAATAACTGTTTTATATATGAGCAAAAATTAAGGTCAAAAATTATATTATTTAATTCATTTTCAAGGAGGTTCTTTCACCTATTCATGTCTATTCATATACAAAGTATCTGAAAATAGGCAAGCACAGTGTATATGTATGTATACAGTGTGTTTACTTTAGTTGGTTATATATGTAAAACCTTTTTATTAAAGCTTTACGAAAAACAGTCATTCTTTATAAAAAATATCAGCTTTCAAAAATATTAACATTCGAATATTCACTCTTGGCATCGAATGTACAGAGTTTTTTTTTTATGTCGGTTTTTAAATATGCATGCAACTCGAAAGTTTATTCTTTTCACTCCTCAATTAATACTATTTCAATTTTATCTTCCAAACTCAAGATTAAAGTCATATTTGTAAACTGACTTTCGATAAGATAAATTTCATTATCAGAGCAATCAAGATTCTAAACTATTTCGTTTATTTTTTGGTACTACAGTAGAAAATTCCTTCCGTTTTGTATTATTTTACTATTATTATTTTTCAACTTGACGATTTGTGGTGGCTCTCTGTATATTCAATGTCAAAAGTGAATAATTGAATGTTAATAGATGTTAAGAGCCAACCTAAGTAAACACACTGTATACTTGATTATATGTCAAAATTAGATTCATCAACCATCGCATGGTCAGTTAAATTATAATAAATCATTTATTTTTTTTTAATATCTCTTACCTTACTAAACCAGGTTTACCAAACAGAACCATTTCACAAAACAAAAGATTTAGAAGATTTTCAACAACAACAAAGATTACATCTCGTAATACATAACGTTAATAATGAGTTTTGCTATGAGTATACAGTGTGTTAATTGTTTTCAAAACTAAAAAGATATTTCGTCATGTTAAAATCCGTTATTGATATGTGATAGTTTAAGAAAGCACATATGATTCTTTACTTCGCCAAATATACTTGGTCTTACCCTTACACTTGCCTTAGATTATGAGATTATGTTTGCTAATTGTTTAGTTCTGACATCGTATATTCATTGTTTTTTGTTGAGTTGTCCTTCTCCTACGTTCTTTTGATTACAAAATTGTTGATTTTTCTTTTCCATATACCGAAGAGCGAAGGAAACCTGCATTTAGTTGATTATTTTAACTCCAAATTTTTTTTAAGATGATTATTGCACATTAAAGTTAACTTTTGTTATAATGGCGGGAATTGAGCTTGCAACACAAGTTATATCGCTCAGAAATGGATCTACTTTGCCATTTTGGTGGCAAGGATCACGTTAATTGCATAGTTTCTTGTATTTTGGCCGGTGGTCATGCATTCTGGTGGCTATACCAACGATAACTTTTTGCTCTTAGAACACTGAAAAATTAACACCACTGTACAGATCGAAAATATAATATATATATACACCTAATTATTCATTGTTATCCCACGACAAGCAGCCATGTATTATCATTATTACAATAAGTCTAAAAACACGTATCGTTGAGAAGAATAAAAAGAAATATTTTTCTTTTAAAATATTTTACTTTACAATTTTTTACAGAAAAAAATAAAACAACTTTATTAGCGCAGACATAACTAAGAAATTAAAATCATTGTTATAATCATCATATTATTCCAAGAAATTACATTGATGAAATAAAACTGCTTAACAAGATGATGAAGATTTCTGAAATAAATTGACCACTAGCTTGACTAGATATTGCAAATATTTTTCTTTACGTGAGATTTCTAATTCGATGATTAATATTATGTTACGATATTTATTGAACGTGAATAATGCAATCCACGTAATAAGTCTTATTATTTTAATAAATGTTAATGATATAAAAATTTGTTTAATCTAATTATACACTCAAATACAAAAATATTGAACAGGTCTCTAATGAAAAAATTCGGTGAGTATGTCTCAATAATTCTCTGATATCAAGGATGTCTCATAATTCTCAATTTTAAAAGAACACAACTCCTCGAGTCTTTGATTTTCGAAAGTGTTTATATTTTCTCCATTTGCCTCTGCCGTGGAAATTCTACAATTCATTTTCGATATTCTTTTGACCGACAAAAGGTACAAAAACCATGCCTTGAATTGGGTCGAGTCAGCATTCGTCTGCAACCTTCTTGGCCATTACGATAGCCTTGTGATTGTATTCACTCACTAATCCACGGACTGGCCATGCTTTTAATGGTGTCGAGTTAACATGGGTAGGCCAGTTTTTTAGCCCTTGCGTTAACCTTTTGATTTCGTTTGCTCACTGATACATGGGCTGACTACTACTCTTAAAGGCTAGATCTAGCAAAAGCCTGCGGGTTCACTTAATTCGGCCCTGCCAATTTTATGCCCCTTGCGATAACCCTGTGATTGCGTTCCCTCACTAATACACGAGTTGGCCATGCCTTTAATGGTGTTAAGTAAGCACGGATAAGCGGGTTTTTTTATCCCTGTAGCAACTCTGTGATTGCGTTCAAACACTGATCTACTGGTTAGCCATGCCTTTGATGGAGTCAAGTTAGCACGGATCTGAGAAGTTTTTGAACCTATAATAACCCTTTAATTGCGTTCATTCATATAATTTTCTTTCTGCCCGTTTCCAAACTGAGAGAACTTATAACCGGCGTTGTTTTGGCACCGAGCTACTTTGATCTGAGTTGCTTAGATCAGTTTTTGTTCGAGTCATTATGACCGAGTTATTTTTGGTATGTAACCAATTTTTCGATATTCATTGAATTCTTTTGGCATTTTGCAGATCTTGCCAAACAAGTACCTAAATAAATTCAACTGTTTTTTGAGTGTACAGTTATTTTTAAAAGTTACAACTGATATAAAACACACAACACCCATTGTTGGAATATTAATCACCATATTTCTTTCAAGTCCTAAAGTGCAGAACACAAAATGTAACATATGTTGTTTAGCGATCTTCTCCATTCATTCACAACGATGATGTAACAGTTTTTTTTAAAGATTACACGATGATTATTATTATGGCTTGCAGGAGGTATACAAAACAGCAGCCAACAAGTACCTACTTATAAAATGTAATAAAATTAAATCATAAAATAAATGTATTTTTAAAAAAAACTTGTTTCTCTCTTTTAAAACTGTACATACCGGAATTGTAAGTAAGTAAGGTTATGTAAATCAAATTGTCAAAAGACTCTTTGTAAACACTAACAGAGAGATATAGAAGAAGAAAGGTGTATGTAAAGTTATTTATATGTTTGGGTGTTTTTAATATAAATTAACAAATTGCAGTGAATATGACCTTTATAAAGCACTCGAGAATCTTTGGTTGTAGTAGCGAGTAGAACGTTACATCCAAAGAATATGGGACAGAAGAGAAGGTCGCGTTTACAGGCACAAATGTCATCAGCGTTTGGGTCCTGTAAATGGCACAGCATTTACAACAGAACCAGTCAGTACTGATCTATATCTGAACCATAGGAGGCGTTGATACTTGTATACTCTTCTTTAATATTACCAGAAATATCCTTCTTCTCTATATTATGGTCTTTGGTAACATCTAGATAAACGTCACCTAGACGTAACAATTTTTATCAGCACATTTCAAGACCTAGGATGTAATGTGCCATAATCACATACTCCTCGGTGTACCGGAGGATCAGAGTACCCTGGGTTAGAGCTCACCCCCCAGGATTATTTACAAAATTTGTTAGGAAATGCTTCCAAAGTTGGTACTCGAGGGTTTTCGAGATCACTGATAAAAATTATTTCCAAAATTTTGTGAGTCAAAGTCTTCAGAACGATTACCATGGTTCCTAGGTAGACCGAGGAATATTTTAAACAACACATTCGTGATTAGCGACCTAGAAAACCCTCCAATAGCTATTTTGGATGCATGTTATAACAATTTAAAGATAATTCTGTGGATGATGTGTACAACCAGGTCGTCCTGATCACCAGATGCATCGAGTTACTTTCGAATATGATATTCGTGGTCTATGATCCAATATTGGCTGATTTCGTTAATTATAAACCAAGTAATCAATCTTATATCGTCTGTTTGATGTAAACATTTAATTTATTTTGAGGCGAATAAAATAGCTTTCTATCCGACAATTAACAAGTGTAGTAAAGGTTCTGTTTTAAGTTTATTATATTCAATTCGTGCACCAGATGACTGATTTAAAAAACAAATAATGTATTACTAAAGAGTTTATTTATTTTAATATAAAGACGGATTTTTCAATTAAAAAGCAATATTGGTATGGTGTTAAGCGGAAAAGAAAGACTCTTCAATGGTCCAATAAAACTAATTGCAACGGTTAGCTTGTAGATTTTATTTTTCGTTTATTCGAAAAATATCCACATTGATATCAGTCTATAGTCTACCAGCATTCCTCATATCCTTATTTCAATACAAAATCTGTTGAGATAATATCAAAACCTGCCAATAAAAACAAAATGATTGAAGATACACTTTTTTCACAAAAAAAGCTCGTGTTTTACCATTCTAACTGTTATAGCGATAACATTATTTGTAAATAACATGTACTATTATAGTAATATCACTTAGAATGGGTCAATTGTTGCAATTATTTTGACTAAGAGTGTTCAATCGACTCTAGAGACTACACAATAAGAAATACATGGCGTTTACTACAATGCCGATATGGTATAGAGACAGATACTATAGTGATAGTATACGTAATATTACAGTATCCATCAGAAGCATTGTGAGTATCGCCAACCAGTATGGGCCTGGCGCCCATACTGCATGGACTGATCCGCTGTAACTATTGCTAATGTTACTATTCCTTCAATACAGTATATGGCGTTCACACTGATACTGACATAGTGATATCAACAAAACATTTCTTACCGTGAACGTCTTATAAACTTAACCTTACGCCTGTAGGGCTTTGCCTTCTTTGCCTTGTTATAGCTATGGATCATTATATAGTTTGGAAGCCATCTCGTTAGCCATTTAAAATATATGAAGTAGTTTTTACGAACGTTCTTATGTATAGAACAAAGAGGCAATGTACTGTGAGTGACGCGCGTTGTATTGTATGAGTTAAGGTTCAACTTAAACCTATTATAAACTTTTCAAAAACCTTTCAAAGGTACAAACTCCTTATCAAATACCATTGGTTATTCACAAAGTAATCATTTTATAAAATGTTTTGAAGTAGCAACACAAGCATCTCTTATCTTTTTAATAGCATTAACCAATTCATTGTTTGATTTGCTTATAAATAAGTGTATTGCTAGAGTACATAGAGCCGAGCTACTTCTAATTAAAATGTAAATTTTTTAATTAATTATTCTTCATTGTTTGTGTGAGTTATTTATTGAAATTCAATTATTTTATCTTCACAGCTATAAAGATTGTTCACCCAACACATTTTACTTAAATATGATAAATTTAAAATATCCTCTTTAAGAAAAGAGCTCTTATATATATTCTAGTCCGTGGGATAGCACCCTTTTTGTTAATTGATTAATACAAATTTGAAAGTTCGTGAGTGCTTCTTTTGGCGAGTCCTCGAAACTTTCTCTACGTATTTTCTCCAAAGTACGTTTGGAATTGAGCGTGATAACGTCATATTTACGCTATTTTCGTACACTGTGACCACTTGATAACATTAATAATTAAATATTTTGTCCTACAAAATTGCTGCATCGATACGCGTGTCTACCACTTCGAATAAGCCGTAATTAAGTATTCTTGTTTTTAATACATACACAGTTCATTTTGCTGCGTTTTTTCAGACCCATAGCTTAAATATCACGTGATAGTGCTAATTTGAAAATGCAGTACTTTCGAAAAAAGTCGTAACAAAAAAGTTTGGTAAACTCGCCAAAAAAAAGCCCCCCATAGAGTTTCAAGTATGTATTGATCATTTAAGAAAAAAGGATACTGTCCCGCGGAACTTTTTTGAAAGTTTGCTTACTGCTAAGCATCGAAATTATAATCAAATCTCTCCAAAGGACAAACTAAAGACTCTGTTAAAAAGCCTGGCGCTCTCAATTTTATCGGCCGTTGTTTGTCGCTCAGATCGGGCTCTGCTGACTAGACTGTTTATTGAACATCGGGTTTTTTTAGTTATTTCAATTTTTGTTGCTTCCGATTGTGACTAGAATAAAACCTTTAAAAATTAATTAATTAATTAATTTTTTATAACACTTTTTTACATTTTGCTCATCCGGTATAGCTTATATCTATAGTGAGATTTGTTTAAAGTGATTCCTTTTAAATCTCTATTCTAATTACTAATACAAATGATAAAATTATAATTTGTTGCTGTAATGAAATATAAACACTTGTTTTCTTGCAAATTTCACCGGAAATAGATACACTGTTTTGTATTGAAACCAGTTTTTAGATAAAAAATTTTTGATAAATTACACTTAAAGTCCACGCGTACGAATTCTTTTGTAGTCATTCAACTTCGACGAAACATTTCCTTGTTTCAACTACAACTTTATTAGTAAATTTGTTAATATATCTTGTAGTCTGTATAAATATTTAATTTTTAACACCATAAAAAGGTATTCAAATATTAATTTTAGCGATGTTTTTCCATTTTAATTTTTGGTTAATGGCTCCTATATTACCATCATTGTTATACTAAAAGTTAATATTTCCGCTTCATTTTAAACAATATTATCAAATTAGCATATTTTTATATTCTTAAGAGTATTAATAAAACATTTTAAACAAATCGCTTCAATCATTAAGGTCGGCTTAAGATAAACGTTTCTCTACAGTATAAAAATAAGAAAAAAACTATCTCGATTAACATTTTTTAAAAGATAAAACTTAAGATTTATAATATTTTTTTTCTAAATTGAATACATTAATTAAATTAAGATGAGCAAACATGAATATTGCCAATCCAGTTTATTTTGTATTCACTGATCGTATCTTTGTTCTGAGTTGACCGAATAACCATCTTGTTTATTGATAAGAGTAACAACAAAAAAGTATCTTTTATGTGAACAATTTTTCTTGAATTATACAGAAAATTCGAAAAATATTCGATGAAGATGAAGACACCCTCATATTTTCGGTATTTATAGGAATATCAGTTTGAAATTGAAGTGACAACCTAACCAGTGACAACCAAAAATACGAGTAAGACAGAGAGACAACATTTTTTTTCTACCTATCTCATTACTTTTAGAGAAACTGACATAAGTAGAAGAGTCGTATACTCGACTAGCTTCCTCCTCTATGAGCACTGCGGACTTGGATAAAGATACACACAATAAAGTTTATGGCACACAATAAAGTTATAACAATGGTGTCTTCGACTTAAAACAACTCGCCCATGCCTGCTGTATAGTATAAGTCGAAGTCACCATTGTTATAACTTTATTGTGTGCCGTAGACTTTATTGTGTGTCTCTTTATCCAAGTCCGCCTTGCTCATAGAGGAGGAAGCTAGACGGGTATACGACTCTTCTACCTATCTCAGTTTCTCTAAGAGTAATGAGATAGGTAGAAAAAAAATGTTGCCTCTCTGTCTTACTCGTATTATTGGTTGACATTGGTTAGGTTGTCGCTATCTTGCTCGTTATTTAGTTACAGAAGTCTGAGAGACTTCTCTGAGTCACATTTGCCCATGCCTCCGGTATACTGAATACCTATGATTAAGGCATTCAAGTAATAAAAAAACCGTTAAAGTGTAAAAAATTAAAAATCATTCCACTTTGAATATTTTCATAACCATCTGTACTAATGCAAATAAATCATAATATATTGATTTCAGTAAAGATTGTTAATTACATACCATTAATAAATATTGTTATATTATTTATACCGTTAAGATTATGACTCTTAAAAACGGAATTTAATAAAAACACTTTTTTTTAATTCTTAAGGTTCAGTTTTTTTTTCAAGAATTGATTTATCGTCGTTCACTCTTAACAGCGAATTTTTTATTTAGAACGTAGTGATAATATAATAATTTTAATTTATTCATAGAAACAAGAATATATTATAAAAAGTTTGCAATTTTTAATGGCTAATGTGTTATTTTTATTTCTATTTTAATAAAGACATTAAACTGTCTCATAAAAATAAAAAATTTTTATAATTGATTCATTTATCTTAGAATCTTAGAACGTACCTATCTTCATTAACATAATAAATTTTATCCAATTTTAATAAACCAAATATGTTATCTTACTAAATTTGGGTCATACTTTTCAAATTTGTTATCAAAATTAACCAAGCTCTAATTTTTTTCAAGAATGTGAAGTCTTGGTCCCGGAATTAAGCACATAAGTGATAGCTAGCGAAAAATTAATATCACAGCTGAAAAGAATGACCCAAAATTAGTGGGTTTCAAAAAAAATACCAAAAAGATCAGATCAAATTTGCCTGTTTTATCAAATAAATGAAATTTTTTAACTTTATGACGTCATCAAAGCCAAAAAATTTAATTTTGCTATATCACATTCAATTTTTACCCAGTTTTGATAAACCAAGTATGTAATCCGACTAAATTTGGGTCATACTTTTCAAATTTATGATCAAAATAACCTTAGCTCTAATTGGTTGCAAGAATCTGGAGTCCTGGTCCCGGAATTAAGCACATAAATGATAGCTAGCGAAACATTAATATCACAGCTGAAAAGATTGACCCAAAGTTAGTGGGTTTCAAAAAAATTCCAATAAGATCGGATCAAATATGCCTGTGTTATCAAAAAAATCGAATTTTTTAACTTTATGACTTTATACTAATGAAATTTTCTTTTTTTGTTTCAGGTAAAATATCTTAAACAAATCTTCATCAAATACTTTACGAAAAGTGCCGTAAGTTAATTTTTTTAAGACCAATTTAATTCTTTTTTTAAAATTAATAAATGACATTGCATTATATTTTTAAATAAAAAGTTTCGATTTTTACTCACTGTGTAAAAACTCAACGATAGATAGCCCAGCCATCCTTTTATGTTAACTTTTTATAAGATATCAACGGATATGCTTTTAAAAATCAATATGCATATTTTGAACAACTTTTGACAGAACACTTAACGTGTTTGAAAATAAAAAATGGAAATAAGTGCATCCCAAACTTTTTTTATAAAATCATCTATCCTTATTTTAAAATGAACAAAACGTCGACACATTTAAAAGCATCAACATTTATAAATGAATAGATTTTATGTAGGTACGTTTACTTACCGGAAGTGTTACATTAAAATTCTAAAAAAATTCTTAAAAGTCTAAGAAGATTTGAAATAATTACAGAGGCAGTTTCAAAAACTAGCGCCACTTGTAATAAAAATCTATCAATAAAAGATCCTTCGTTAGTTTTTTAATTTCAAGTTAGAACCTGAAAAATCGCGTTGGTTATTCGAGGCAGTTTTCCGGCTATCGTTGTTCAATAAGAACGTAGATGAATACATTCATCAAAAAGGCACTTTCCTAAATCACCTGAATGCATTGCTACTAACATACTTGGTATATTTCGAACTTCTTCTGTGTTCAAATTTCTTGAAAACGAAAATTTACTGTAAAAATTGCTGTACAATTCTTCCCTCTTTTAAAGTTCAACCACAAGTGTGTCTATAATTACTATATATAAGGAATTTTTCCAAATCAGATAAAGCAGAAGTAATATCTTCGACAGATTCAACTGCTGTGAACTTCCTTTTCCGTATCGTCTTTGTATTATTTTCATATTCTTTGACTATTGAGAGTTTCAAGAAATTATATGAATTAGACTGTCATATATTTAAAATAACTGTACAAATTTCAATAACAAGGGACTGTAATTTTTTGTATACTTACACAATTAATGCATACATGCGCCTGAAGTTTAAAAATATACAAGCGCGCACCCCTTTGTAACCTCGCGCCTGTAGGCCCTTGCCTTCTTTGCCTTGATATACTTACGGATCAATATACAGTTTGACAATCATCTCGTTGGCCATTTAAAATATATGAAGTAGCTTTTTTGAACGTTCTTATGTATATAACAAAGAGGGAATATACTGTGTGTGTTGCGCGCTGTATTATATGGGTACAGCTTTAAGTGATGTACAAGTGATGAGACTAACCTGCTGTGTTCATGTATACACTTATACAACTAAAGAACAAATGATATGATTACGCGCGCAACACACATAATACATCATCTGAAGATTCTTTCTTTGTCTTATCCATAAAAACGTCCACAAATGGATGCCAAAACAGTTTGACAAGAACGGTTTCCAAACTGAATTTGATCTATTCTGTTATCATAAGTTTCACTTGACCCGTTTTTAATGGTACATTCTGTATACTGAAAGCACAATAATATTGTGTTAAGTCGTAGTGAATCTTTAGCATCATGAACCTAGTCTAGCACCTACTTACTATCCGCTAGTACTTCACCAATACCATCTACAAATAGGTATCACATGCACTTGAACATGACTAGATTTTAATGTAAAATGTATTACGACTTCAGCTACACTGCACTCACTGAAAATATATACACGGTGTCTAGATAAGTTGACTACATATGGAAAACTTTTTTATTATAAGGTTTACGAAAAAACTTTATTCTTTCTAAAAAGCTCTACTTTCAGAAATATTAACAATAAGCTATTCTAATGGTCTACATTTCTAAGCGATCCTTAACCTTTCTATCGGACTTTCTCAATTTGAGGATATTCTGTATATTCGATGTCAAAAGTGAATAGCTGATTGTTAATATTTTTGAAAGCAGAACTTTTTATAAAGAATAAACTTTTTTCGTAAACCTTATAATAAAAAAATTTTCCATATGTACCCAACCTAGCTAGACACCCTATATATAAAACTAGATTTTTAATACGATATTTGAGCATACGATGAGAATGACACACAAACTCTATCTCGAAATCTAGTACCTCATCATTTTTTACGATAAAATGATCTTTTTTGTTCAGTTGGTTAAAGCGTAACCAATTCAGTTCGCGATATGATTAAAGATCATCCAAAGAAAACTTGATTTTTTTTGAGAAGGTTCTTGTTTCGCTTAGAAATAATTTTAATTTACTTAAAAATAAAGTACTTTTGTTTCACATCGTTTTCAAAATCGTAAGCTTCTTTGCCGGACCCATATATAATAATTTATAAAACTAACAAGTGAAAACAAACAATTGACTGAGTTAATTGTTGAAATACCATGCATAGTCAGTGTTGATTTCTTTATCACATTACACATACAAACATGTGACACATACATAACTAATAATCAAGTATGGTACATATTATAAAATTTCCGCCTAATTAGCGCCCTCACGGGTAAACAGTGATGTTTACGAAAAAATGTTTGAAACAAAAGTTGTTTAATTTTTGATAAGGAACATTTTTTATATTTAAACTTTTGTTCGATCTCTAACGGTTTACAAGATGGGTCCTACGGACGCAAGACCCAATTGACCTATGATGCTCATTTACGAACTTGACCTCACTTTTTATGTCCTGAGTACGCTGTAAAAATTTCAGCTCAATATCTTTTTTCGTTTTTGAGTTATCGTGTCCAAAGACGGACGGACGGACAACCGGAAATGGACTAATTAGGTGATTTTATGAACATCTATGACAAACTTTTTTTCCTAGCATCATTATTTTTAAGCGTTACAAACTTGGGACTAAACTTAATATACTATGTATATTTCATATATACATGGTATAAAAACTATGTATTGTGCTGTGCATGTATAAGAAAATGAATATTACATTAACTAAAACAAAAAGCATTGCTCGCTCCTAAAATGGTTTTAATAATGTAAAATTCTTGAATACATATATTTGTTGTTGTTCCATTTGCTTTACGATTTATCAATTTCCGGTGTACAACATATGTAATGGATATATGGATATAATTTATGAGATATTATTATTTGCAAATATATTGAAATATTGTCATTCAGTGTCGGCTACGCTAGTAATCTATGATAGACAGACGACAAGCAATCGAAAGTTCAATACAGATAATGTAATACAGTAATAATCATGCAGATTTGTTAGCGTTGAATGGACTGTAGAGTGTTGGGATTTCAGCATCTCTTCGATTAAGGAAGCAAACTCCATGAAATGCCATGTATAGACAGTGTTGATTACGGAATCGTTTGTATTTTAAGGTTACAAGGTAAAGGAAGATAGCCACAGAGAAGTGATATTCCTAAATAATTCATGCTATATAATTTGCATTAACCCCATCAAGGGTAAACAGTGATGTTTACCAAAAAATGTTTCAAACAAAGTTGTTTATATTTTTATAAGGAACATTTTTTACATTTAAACTTTTGTTCTATCTCTAACGGTTTACAAGCCCCAGTTGACCTATGTTTCTCATTTACAAACTCGAACTTACTTTTTACTTACTGAGTTCGTTATAAAAATTTCTGCTTGATATCTATTTTAATTTTTGAGTTATCGGGTCGATCAACAGACGGACAGTCTATTGATCTTTTACTTACCGCACTGTGAAGTTCCGCATGGGTCGAGATAGTATTACTTTTCGAAGAACGAGAAATTCAGTCAATTTGTATGAAAAATGAGCTAGTGAAAGAAAATATTTTCTGGAAAACTAGCTTTTACTCTATATTAAAAGCGCCACTGATTTCCACATTTCAACAAAAACGAAAAAATTTGAAACATTTGAACTTTATCAGCAGAGAATTCACAAAGACGTTACGATGTCACAGCATTATAATTTATGCTGTTAAATTTTCAAATCACGAAGAACATTACTTCTAACATGGCACGACGGTCTATATTATTTGCAAACATAAAGAACTGACTGCATGAACTAATTTTAATGCTATTTGTTGGGTTGATGTTAATAAGTTAGGGAATTAGTGGTCAAGTTATAAAATAAACCCACTTTTAAACCCACTTCGCTGGGTTTAAAAGTAACGATTGATCAAGATTGCTCTCGCTTATCCCCTTTCTATAACACTCGAAATAATGGTAAAGATTGTTTTATACAGGTAAAATATAAGTATGGCTTTCTATTTTTTTAAATGTATAATACTCGTAATTATTCATTGAGTATATCAGAAAAGATAGCCGTGACATATTTTATATTGACTATTTCTACAGAAATCTGTAATTTATGGTAATGTCAAATTCAATTAATTTTTAATCTTTACAAATTATATCTCATGTGTTATTCTCGAGTATGAGCTATATTGCTGTACAATTTCATTAAAAACCATCCGCTAGTTTTAGCATGAAAGCGTAACAAACAAACAAACAAACATGCTTACTTTCGCATTTATAATATATGCAGATTATCAAAGAAAATGGAAAATTGTCTGGAACACTTTCTGAAATTAAGAACAAAATGTAGGTACGATTTTTAAAAAAACATTTTGAAATATAGTGACACCTATTTTCCCTAATTTCTATTAAACTTGGATTCTTTAATTTTCTAAAATTATGTTAATTCATACATACTGAAAACAAAATGAAAAAAATTTCAATTTATAATGAAAAATAAAAAATACAATGAATCATCATTCTCTCTTCAGATACAGATACAGTTATGTATGACTAATTAATTAATATATTATTTAATAATTTATTTATACAAAAAAAAGTTAATAAGATTCTCTCTCAAAAAAAAAATGGATGTATTGTTATGACACGAATATGTGCTTGAAACAAATTTAGTTCTACACATTCAGTATTTTTATAACATAAAAATTTTATTTATAAATTATTATAAAAAAACATATACTCTAATTGTTTTTATATTTAAATTTTAATAATAAATCTAAAACAGAATATAATTAGAGATATGAGAAAAACAAAATGAAATACTATTATAAAATTATTTTTAACTACGAAAAAAGTGAACATAACAACCCAACATAAGGTACTTTCAAGCAAAAGTAATAGAAAGAATAATTTTAATAAATTTATTATACCTTAAATTTTCTTGTAAAAAAATACGCTATTTTATTTTACTTTAGGTAAGAAATAAAATAAAAATTTGAAAGAAAATTGACCAAGTTGCACAAATAAAAGTTTAAACAGTGCTACGATACTTGCAAAATATTTTTGTGTGGAAATAAGGTCAATATCACAATAAGATTGCAACTCCTGCAGATATATTCCGAAAGAAAAACTTGTATTAGCGAATTGCCGAAGGAATTGGAGCAGTTGCTTTTGTACTGATGGTGGAATTTTAGAAAAATTTCTTCAAATTTTCATCGATCCTATCTACTAGGTGTCAAAAATGACCATCGTTAAAATTTGTATATAAATATACCGTATGGTATATACATATGTATATGATTTGAATAAAATTTGGTCTCAAGAAGTGGTTTGGTATTTGAAAGGTCAAGTAATGAGAAAAATCAACCGATAAACAAGGGCTGGGGAAGGATTTATTCCTTGTAAACCGATTTATGGAAACTTAGCTATAAAATGTTCTGAATCGAGGCGGTTTGACTGTTTAAGGGTTACTATGCCACAGAGAAACACACACACGCACAGATAAACACTTTAAACTTATAACACTCTTTCTTAAATCAATATCAAAGTGATGGTCAAGAACATCGGATGAGATGAAAAGGATACTTAGAGAGCTATCATTTTTTGGGACAAATTTTTGGAAATATTTTAATTGAAATTGAAATATTTGAGTTAAGACTTTATTCTTTTGAATTATTGTTTTGAATTACCTAATTATTTTGCCATTTCACTTTTCAAAATGAATTGAGTCAGATTTATTTGACCATTCATTTCCATAGTAATTAGAAACCACATATCCATACATGCGGGTGCCGTACGTGAATAAAATGTGCCATTAGGTTAAAAGATTAAAACAGTTTTACACTGGCATGAATTGAAAGGTAGTATAGTTTTGTTAAAAGACAATAAATTGATTATATTAATATAATATATTAATTATTTAAATACTAGTTGCAGGTAGCTATTAATTATTAAATAATTTTTATTACCACACATACCTTTTAATTATTTACACTTATCTATGACATAAGTAGGTAGGTGTACTTTCCTATCTATGTCTATATGTGTGACATTTTTCTAAGTCATTCATAAAACAAACACAGTGATAACCCAAATCAATTTTATAAAATTTATTAAATCGATGTCAATAATATTACGGTATTTTTTACTTTTATTTTATTATAATACTATAAAGTGATACCCACCCGCTTTGCTGGGTTTAAAACTAAAGATTGATAAAGATTGCTCTCGCTTATCCCCTTTGTATAACATTCGAAATAATGGTAAGGACGGTTTTACACAGGTAAAATATATGTATGGTTTTCTATTTTTTTAAATGTATAATAGTTGTAATTATTCATTGAGTATATCAGAGAAGATGGTCGTGAAATATTTTATATTGACTATTTTTACAGAAATATGTATTTTATAGAGATTTATTGGCTGTTTCTGCCTTTTCAGATTACAATACTTATAATTGAATTATAATAACTAGCTCGACCTGTTGGTAGTTTCGCTCCCGTGGCTACCGAAATCCGTGAATATTCTGTATCCATGCCTGAACTTCAAACTTTAATTCCATTAAACTTTTGTAGTTGTTCAAATTATTTATTGTTCAGTTTGACGCCTTCTTCATTATCTGTGTTTACGATATCAGAAACTTCGTTGTTGAACTATAATTTTTGTTTCGAAATAATCTATTATTTATGTGTTATTTACGTGTTTCTTTTAATACCCGTCTCGACTAGAGATAAATTTCTCGAGAATTTACGAGGCGAGAGTTTTCGAGCAGAAATCATTCTTTCAACTACATATACCTATTGAAGAAGAGGCTCATAACGTGAGTGCTGACAGGTTAAATATTTAAAATGCAAGATGTTAAACAAGAAATGTCTTCGCTGTGATATTCAAACATCCACAAAAAAATATTTTTAAAAGCGGAAATACCCTATCATCTACCGATACATTGAACATAAATGTCACGCAATATTAAAATTGTTTTCAAACAATTTTTTAGAGATAAAAAATTTGAAGATGAATAAATTGATATTTCCCGTGCTAAATTTAATATCAATTAAGATAGGTATGCTATGGTCATCCGATTGAGATTGTGTGACAATACTTCAATTAAAGTGAGTTGTTCGTTCGATTACCCAATAATAGACAATATTTAACAAAAACAAAATTATATTATTTTATAGAATTTTTATTTTAAAACAAAAACCACATCTAATTAAAATTTGTTCCGCATAAATTGTTTGATAATTTTGAAAACATGCAATAGTTCATAAGTACAATATCTTTAAAATAGTTCAATGTCCAAAGAAGCATATTTTTTTGTTACGTTCAACTCAGGTAAAAACACCATTTGGCGCAACAAGTAATATTGTATCTTTAAGGTAGTTTCCAGAAAAGCACGTTTTCTTAGGAACATCTATAATAGTATATATGCAAATTCTTATAAGTGTCCCCCTTATAATTTGGTAAATTGTTAATACCGCTTACGGTGTTAAATTTATATATTTAAACTGTTAAAGTTTCCGTTTTTAACATATTATATTATATAAATTTTGTTTTTGAATTTGATGAAACTAGGTGGATAGGGTAATTTTGATCCAAAAAGTATAAAAATCAGGTACTTTTTTTGTCAAAATTACGTTATATACTGAGTTTTATAGAAATTGGAATTAGTTTCATGATTGGATGCTGGGTTTATGAGATATCGCAATATTTGGATCGATTTTAGTCCGTATCTCAAAAATTATTCGACCAGTCATCAAATGCACGATTTTTGTAATTTTTGGGTCAAAATTACCTTATATACTGAGTTTTATCAAAATTCGAGATAAGAATAATTTTTCGATTTTTTGCAATTTTTTTAAGGGGTACCCCTTTGAAAAAATCGAGAAAATTGGAAAAAAAATTTTGCTCTGGAATTTGATGAAACTCGGTGGATGGGGTAAGTTTGATCCAAAAAGCATAAAAATCCGGTTATTTTAATGATTGGATGCAGAGTTTCTGAGATATCGCAATATTTGGATCGATTTTAGTCCGTATCTCAAAAATTATTCGACCAGTCATCAAATGCACGCGATTTTTGTAATTTTTGGGTCAAAATTACCTTATAAACTGAGTTTTATCAAAATTGGAGATAAGAATAATTTTTCGATTTTTTGCAATTTTTTTAAGGGGTACCCCTTTGAAAAAATTGAGAAAATCGGAAAAAAAATTTTGCTCTGGAATTTGATGAAACTCGGTGGATGGGGTAAGTTTGATCCAAAAAGCATAAAAATCCGGTTATTTTAATGATTGGATGTAGAGTTTCTGAGATATCACAATATTTGGATCGATTTTAGTCCGTATCTCAAAAACTATTTGATTAGTTATCAAATGCACGCGATTTTTGTAATTTTTGGGTCAAATTTACCTTATAAACTGAGTTTTATCAAAATTGGAGATAAGAATAATTTTTCGATTTTTTGCAATTTTTTTAAGGACCCTTTGAAAAAATCGAGAATTTGTAGCATCAATATTTTTAAGAGTTACAAACTTGGGACAAAACTTATAAAAGTTTACATTGGTATATTTCCTATACACATAGTTTAAAAAGTCGCGAGAAAAAATTTTAGAACAAAAAAGATCAATAAACATTTAATAAAAAAAATCTCAGTAGTAATTTATTCCTTGAGAAAGAAATTGAAACCATCAAAAAATTAAAAAATAAACTGCTTCACACACGTTATAATTATTGTAGAAATATTTTACCTAACAGTGTAAACGAACTTGACGACCTTAACCACGTAACATAACATTGAGCTAAATAAAATAATATGTAAAATATAAATAAATACAACAAAAAACAAACAATTGACTGAGTTAATTATTGAAATACCATGTATAGACAGTGTTAATTACTCTACCACATTACACATAGATACATGTCACACATACATAACTAATAATCCCATATTAATGCCCTCGTGAGTAAACAGTGATGTTTACAAAAAAATATTTCGTACAAAAGTTGTTTATTTTTTGATAAGAAACATTTTTTATATTTAAACTTTTGTTCTATCTTTAACGGTTTTCAAGATGGGACCTACGGACCCAAGACCCAAGACCCAATTGACTTTCTACGTCCTGAGTGCGCTGTAAAAATTTCAGCTTACTTCAGTTTTTTCATTTTTGATTTATCGTGTTGACAGACGGACGGACGGACAACCGAAAATGCAATAATGAAATTATTCTTGAACACCTATACCAATATTAATCAATATTTTTAAGCCTTACAAACTTGGGACTAAATTTAGTATACCTTGATATATTTTACATACATACATGGTATAAAAAGCATAATAATGAATTTTATATAGAAAAGACCTTGGTAATGGTTGGAATGCTAAATATAGAACTATTTAAAACCAAACCCAACTGAACTTACTTCTTGTTTCTTAACTTCTTATTGTAAGTAGAGACTTACCTACTACATACAAATCTGTTGTGTTTAATGAATAATCATTATTTTAATAATAGATTTTCTCTTTACTAAATAGTTAAATGCAGTTATCTATTCAAATTTGCCAACTATATTCCATCTAGATTCGATTTAATTGGATGTAAATTTTGCAAATCCTATATATATAAAAACTATCTGTTAATTATCTGTTATCCAAATTAACTAGTCATCGTACCTAAAAATGTTTATTAGATAATTTGAAATATTTGTAAAACAGGGCCGTAACGAGGGTACATAGCGCCTGTGGAAAGTATTTAAGTTGTGTATTCAACATAAGAGTACAGGAAAAATGGACCATAATCGTGTCATTTTACCTTAAAGAGTCTGTAAATTTAATTAATAAACTTTTTTAATTTATTCAAATGATAAAGCATCAAATTAAAAGTATTGATTTCTCTCTTTGTTTCCGAGCAAAACAAGAAACTCATTACTCTCCTAAACGATACTGTGATCAAAATTAACCCAGCTCTAATAGGTTTCAAGAATGAACAGTTCTGGTACTGGAATTAAGCACATTAGTGATAGCTAGCGAAAAATTAACATCACAGCTGAAACGAATGACTCAAAATTAAAGTGTTTCGAAAAAAATTCCAATAAAATCGGATCAAATTTGCCTGTGTTATCAAAAAAATTGAATTTTTTAACTTTATGACGTCATCAGAATCCAAAGAAATTAATTTTGCTCTATCACATCCAAATTTTATCCAATTTTGATAAACCAAGTATGTTATCCTACTAAATTAGGGTCATACTTTTCAAATTTGTGATCAAAATTTACCTAGCTCTTTTGAGCTCATATAAAGTAGACATTTCATAAAAGAACAGATTTCCAAATCTTTCCTACCATAAACTTATTAACTTGTGGATTATATTATTTAATGTGCATTGTAAACAATAGGTATTCTGTTGACTGCATAGCTTAGCCTTTAGATCCGGTAAAATCCGTCATTGAACATGAATAATTCTCGCATGGAAAATTTTTGAAGGACCCCGTTTAATAAATGCTCCTGAACGTAAAATTGCCGCTTGCGCTGTAGGTAATCCGGTCGGATATTGGTAAAACTAATTTTTTTTAAACAAATATAAATAATATTGACCGAATCACTTAATCATTTAAAGGTAGGGTTCTCGAGTAAAAAATTCGTAGAATTTAAAAAACGCTATTTTAACGATTTTCATCCATGTGAATATTATTCAAGCACAATGACGGATTTTACCGGGTTTAAGCTTAGTATTTCAATGCATTACATTTGTATTTAAGGATGTATAAGCATGGTAGTGGGGGCACAAATTTAAAAATAGATATTTTCAATTTTGATGATAAATTTATATTATTACTTGACGATATAAGACGAAAACTAAGAATAAAATTTTCCGATATCTGGCTTAATTTTCAAAATATCGAAAATTGAAAATTTTGTTTAATTATTTAGCTTTCGATATTTCGAAAACCAAGACACATATCGAAAAATTTTATTCTTATTTTTCGTCTGCATTCATGAAGTTATAACAAAATTCATCATCAAAGTTGAAAATAAGATAAAAATAATTTCAACCCTTATTCTACCCTGCTCTTACATCCTTTATATGGACGGTGACACTTAGTTTTTTTCTTTTCTAATTCTTTGCTAATATGTTTACTTTCTATTAAAAAGTTTTTTTTTAATTTGTTTTCATTCATTCCAAATGAAAATTATCAAAAACTTCCAAAATATGTCGTTTTTTGAGATTCCTCCATAAGAGCCAATGTATTTTATATCGATTTTTAATGACTTTTTTCTTAAAAATTTGCACGGATACCTAAGCTGAAATTTTAACCACATATTCTTTGAGTAAAAGACTATCTACAAACAAATTTTGAGCCTTTAAATCAAACATTGTTGTCATGCTCATACATCCTTAAAAGTATATCTAAGCTAAGTATGTAACATCTTCACAACACACGTTCTTATAGGTACGTTCATTTGTTGTAACTAATATTGTTTTGTTGTTGTTGTTAGTTAATTTAAAACTTCTTCTTGTTTTATAAATTTATTGTTAAGTAGATTTTATATTATCAAAATAATATAATAACTAAATGATTCGCAGTTTTATTTTACAATTTTATATTTATTATTATATTTTTTAATTAAACTTTAATAAAATGCAGTTCGCAGCTCCTGTTTGTTGTATTTTTTTAATTAAGTTTCTTCATTCTCTAACAAATTATTTGCAATAATTATTTCAATCTATATATAATACCTGTGTTTATTTTATACCGGGTATTTCATTATAAACTTACCAACAGCGTTTTTAGTTTAGAGGAGACATAACTTGGTATACAAAACTAGTTTGTTATACCATTGGTGTTAGCTCCGTCACGCTGAAACTGGGTGCATTTATCATTACTACAAACTAGAGGTGGGACGAATAAGGGCTACGATACCACTGAGAAACATAGACGCACAGACAAACACTTTAAAATTATAACACTCCTTCTAAAATCAATATTAAAGTGATGATCAAGGACATCAGATGAGATGAAAAGGATACTTAGAGAGCTATCATTTTTTGGGACAAACTTTTGGAAATATTTTAATTGAAATTGAAATATTTGAATTGAGTTTGTTCTTTTGAATTAATGTTTTGAATTACCTAATTATTTTACCATTTTACTTTTTTAAAAGAATTGAACCAGGTTTATTTGACCATTCATTTCCATAGTAATTATTTATATGTTAAAATTATACGGCATGCTTTTTCTAAACTGAATCGATTTTGAAGATCATCGCTTTTTTTAGTTTTTCGGGTACGAAACCCTAATCTAGCACGTGAAACATAGCTAAGAACACTCTCCGTTAAATTACCTTTCAAATGAAACCAAAAAAATTAAAATCGATTTATCCGTTTAGGCGCTACGATGCCACAGACAGACAAACACACAGACACACACACTTATAATACCACCTTTTTTTAGTTCGGGGGTTAAAAATAATATTCCTTGACGATTTGCCCAATGTGAACATTGAATTGTATGGTAAAAATAACACATCCACAATTTTTTTAAATTTATTATTTTTTTATACCATGCATATATGTAATATGCAAGGTATACTAAGTTTAGTCCCAAGTTTGTAACGCTTACAAATATTAATTTTAGGAACAAAATTTTGGTATAGGTGTTTATAAAATCACCTAATTAGTCCATTTTCGGTTGTCTGTCCGTCTGTCTGCCAACACGACAACTCAAAAACGAAAAAACATATCAAGCTACATTTGCATTTCCACACATAAGAGCATCGTTGGTTCAGTGGTAGAATGCTCGCCTGCCACGCGGGCGGCCCGGTTTCGATTCCCGGACGATGCAAATTTTTTTTTAAATGGATTAGGAATGGGCGGAATTTCCAATAATAATGTGTGGGTTCTTCGATAGAGAGAAGGAGTGGCTTGTTCGACCATGAGACGTACCCAACTCTTGACTATCCAGCCCGGTTTTCTGAATCAGATAGCGTAGTTTATCTTCCTCTGTAAGATTATTTAAGTTGGGATATTCTATTTCCACGCTAACATTATTTGGCGAGGGTGCGCAACTTTTTATACCATGCATAAATGTAATATGCAAGGTATACTAAGTTTAGTCCCAAGTTTGTAACGCTTAAAAATATTGATGCTATGAACAAAATTTTGGTTTAGGTGTTCATAAAATTACTTAACTAGTCCATTTCCGGTTGTCCATCCGTCCGTCTGTGGGCACGACAACTCAAAAACGAAAAAAGATATGAAGCTGAAATTTTTACAGCGTACTCAGGACGTAAAAATTGAGGTCAAGTTCGTAAATGAGCAACATAAGTCAATTAGGTCTTGACCTATGGGTCCGTAGGATCAATCTTGTAAACCGTTATAGATAGAACAAAAGTTTAAATGTAAAAAATCTTCCTTATCAAAAAATAAACAACTTTTGCTTAAAACATTTTTTCGTAAACATCACTGTTTACCCGTGAGGGCGCAAATTAGGCGTAAATTGTATAGTATGTATTATTATATGGGGATATCAGTTAAGTATGTGTGACATGTACGTATGTGTAATGTGGTAGAGTAATCAACATTATCTATGCATGATATTTCAACAATTAACTCAGTCAATTCTTTGTTTTCACTTGTTTTTTATGTATACAAGGCGTTAAATAACGCAACCATAGCAGTTCTCTGATTGCACGTTAGAAGAGTCTTAAACTAGATGCCAAAACCTTCCTTATTTTTAGTTGTTTTTTTTTTCACCTTTGAATAAATTCATAAAATCGCTTATTTTTAGTTACTTTGATCGGCCTATATTTAATAAATAAGCAAACAACGCACATAATATATAAAGCTTTAAATATATTAAGTAAACTAAAATTTTAAATGAGATATTATCAAAATAATAATAATACAGATTTAAATTAAGGATTTATGCCTCTTTTAGTGTGCGTGTATGTGCGTATATTAAGTATTTAATATAATTATTTAAATTTTAAATATTTTCATTATCATCAACTGCGTATATTTAATCCTTTTTATTAAATATCCAGTCATATTAAGAATATATCTATCAAAAGGATTTAATTTTATGAGATGTGGAAAAATTATTTTTAGAATCATAATTTATTACAGATAATTTAAAATTGTTAATGTGTAAGCTTTTGGTTTTTGTAACTTAACAGGAAAACACAAGTTTAAACATTTTTTTTCGATAAAAAACTTATTGAAGATAAATACACATAAATTCAATTTTCTGAGACTCGAAACGTATATAGTCCAATTAACAAAAAAGTATGAAATAAAATAATTTTCAAAATTTTTATTAGAATTTTTCTTTATTAATAGAGCAAGTTCGATGCCAGCGCTTCCAGTGAAAAATTTTGGCGATAACGGACGCTGTTATTACTAATTTGCAATTCTTTACATGTTAATGTTATAGAAACTGTCAAATTAAAATTATTGAAAAACACTAACTAATTAAACTGAACGCATTAAAAATTATGAAAATAAGAAATCAAATTGTATAAATATTATTTTTCAAATGTAAATTATCATAATTATTTATTTAAATTTGTGAGACAATAATATTAAATTTTCAATGTAAGTGATAAATGCAATCCATACAATTATATATGCATCCATACAATTATATAATTAAAGTAGTGTATCGTTACCATGGAAACGCCTCCAATAAAACTTACACACGGTGCGAATACATATCTATCTGGAATAGTTTGGCTATAAATTACATTTTTTCTTAGGGGGATCATTATAGGACACTTTCCCTTATTTCCTGTGGAACTAATTTTAAATGAATAACATATAATAATTAAAATATTTTGCATCACAAATCAATTACACTCATTCAGTTATTTATAGTTCAAGATTAAAGACTGTAAAATAAGACTAATGCACTGTGAAGTAACATTATCCTTTTTATAATTGATTTGACTTGTATATTACTTACATATAAAAAATATTAATTGGCTTGTTAATAATATTTTTAATTAATACATTTAATTACTATCATGTTTATCAATATTTTTATCTCTTTTACATTGGTTGTTAATTATTATTTTTTCTTGTTTCAGGTACGATAAAAATTTTATAAGCAGTTCTCAATCAATCATAAGCCATTTTCATCTCAACGAAGGTAAAAAAATTTTATATTTGCACAACTGTCCAAAAGAAGTGGTATTATGGTAAAGGTAATTTAACGGGGAGTGTTTTTAGCTATGTTTCAATTGCGAGCTTAGGGTTCCGTACCCGAAAAAACTAAAAACTTAGCGATGATCTTCAAAATCAATTCAGTTTCGAAAAGTATGACACATAATTTGAAAATATAAATAATTTCTATAAAAATGAATGGTCAAATAAATCTGGTTCAATTCTTTTAAAAAAGTAAAATGGTAAAATAATTAAGTAATACAAAACAATAATTCAAAAGAACAAACTCAACTCAAATATTTCAATTTCAATTAAAATTTTTCCAAAAATTTATCCCAAAAAATGATAGCTCTCTAAGTATCCTTTTCATCTCATCCAATGTCCTTGACCATCACTTTTTTGATATTGATTTAAGAAAGAGTGTTATACGTTTAAAGTATTTATCTGTGCGTGTGTGTGTTTCTCAGTGGCATCGTAGCCCCTAAACGGTCGAACAGTGGGAACATTTTATAGCTAAGTTTCCAAAAATCGGTTTACAAGGAATAAATCGCATTTTTCGAGATTTTTGTCCATTTTGTAAATTTTACTTGTTCAATAATTTGACATTTATTTATACTATTCACATGTAAACAATTGAAAAAAAGAGTTATATTTTAACTAAAATGCATGATTTATTGATAAGACAAAAGCGCTGCGGTTGATTTAGCTATCTCGTACACTTACTATGTGCTCCCTGCCAATAAAGAAATTTTTATTAATGTTGTAATAAATTTACAACAAAAAATTTACAATAAATGTTAATTAAGCTTGAGAATTTTTTTTTCCACTAAAATGAAGAAAATAAGGCAGAACAACGATGATGTTGGATAAAAAAATGTAATGTTATTATGATGATATGCATAAATATAATAAAAGTATATTTAGTAAGTACCTAATATAATGTATAGTATAACATCATTTATACAATGTATTATGTATATAATGTACATCGACTTCTTACAACGTCTATATTCATGTAATTTAGCGTTTGGTGAGCAATAATACATCCTACGCTAGGATTTCTGCTCAAAAAACCCTAACGATAATTCTCGAATCGTAGATTCCCAAGAAGGGACCCCGCAATTAGATAGAAAAATGTCTTTCTGTGAAACTTTTTCAAAAACCACCCTCAAAATGTTCTTCAGATCATTCTATGATTTCTCCTCGAGAATTCTCGAGAAATTTGTCTTCAGTCAAGAGGGGAAAAATCTCAATGCCTCGTTCGCAGAAGCTTTCTGCGTGCTTCTGCGAAGCTATCTGCTTGTAAAAAATCCCTGCTGCGTTTTTCCAGTCCAATAGCTTAAATATGACGTTATTATCCTCATTTAACCCGTCAATACTCGCGTCTCCGTTCGTGCTAATCTTTAGTGGCGTGCTGAGAGATTTGAAAATGCTCATAACGCGAGTGTTGGCGGATTAAAAACCTAGCACTTTTAGACTCGTCAAAAGGAAGTCACCCACGAAGTTTCAAGTATGTATTAAACATTGAAAACAAAAGCTCCTGGAATTAAATGCGTCCGAGAAAGCCTGTGTATAGAGGTATTGGGGCTATTTTTTTTAGATTTTTTAATTCAACTATAAAAAAAAATATACCAAGAGTATAAAATATGCATATTAATTTTATTTTTCTTTCTACAAGATATAAACAAATTGTATATCATCTTACAGGGAAGCACAGAGCTGCTTAGTCCAGCATACATACCACTTCGATGATATATATATACTCAAGAAATTTGTTATGGTGATTATAAATACCAATCATCTTTTTCTTATATCATTATTATCGCACAAATCTGTTATTAATATGTTTGTAGACACAAAACATTTTTTTCCCTAGGATACCGAAGCTAAAGTTAAGTATCGATTTAAAAATTGTGCAGTTTGTTTTTCTGAAATCAAATTGTGGTAAAGATTCAAAGAATCGCTTCAACTTAAGCCATGTTCTTAACCGTTTAAACGAACGGCTTCCAGAACAATGAGCGGATCTTCGATGAACTCATAATTAAATATAAATTTTGTTTTATACCATCGACAACCTTATATTTTTATGGTATTATTCATAAACTACAAGATTGTCTAAATATTTTAGATAGTTTTTTATCACATTCTCTAGATTTTTTGATATAGAAATATCCAATTGAAAAGGATAACCTATATGATTCATTATTTTTTCAGAAAACTTTGAACGATAAAATAATAATAAAAAGCCCGATGACCTAGAAATTTTTTGTAATTTTTGGAAACTTTGTTAATCAAAAAATGTAGTCATAAAGTTTTAATAAAATCCCTAGTATTATTCAATCCTTGCATATCTCCTTAAGTAAATCGTTAAAAAACGATTTATGGAATATTATTTAATACATTAAAAGTAGAAACGTCAAAAGAAACTTTTTCATTTTGCAGAAAAAGATAATACAAAACTGTATATAACCTCTTTCTACAAAACAAATATAATAGCAGATACAAAATATCTATGCATCATATGATTATGACATATGACTATGACAAGGACACAGGGGAACTCACTTGCAGTCTTCTCTCTGATTCATCATATCGTATCCACTTAGAGGCTAGCAGATCCCTTGCGTTCTCTATGTATATAAATTCTTTGACCAAATATTATTCGAATCCAACTGGAGTAACCAAATTCGAAGCTTCGTTAATGTTTACTTTGAGGGTTTAGGCCCAAAAAATTAAACTAGTTACGGACCCAACCTTCATAACAGCATCTTAAATTTCTGTCCTATTTAAAATTTGTTGCAAAAATGTACTCCAATCTTAGACCTTTATGTATTAGCACATTACAATCACAAACATCTGAACATTAAAATCATAAACGTAACCTTTTATAGAATGATATATTCGTAAGCGTGATGGAATTTAGTAATTTACACTAGAGTAGACAGCATAGCATAGCATAGTACGAGTATATAAACATCCAATGTACGATATAATCATTAATTTTCTATCTATACGTGAGGATTTATTTCTAATTTAACATAAGATGGCACTTTTCAGTATATATTATGATATGGATTTGTATTCGAATGAGAAAAATCTTTAAAAGATTAATGAATACCTATCAAATACAGAATGGTGCATTAAAATTTTATCGTTTCAATTCAAATGATAAATGCTGTAAGAAATATCCTTTAAGGATGTATGAGCATGGTAGTGGGGGCACAAATTTAAAAATAGATATTTTCAATTTTGATGATAAATTTATATTATTACTTGACGATATAAGACGAAAAGTAAGAATAAAATTTTTCGATATCTGGCTTAATTTTTAAAATATCGAAAATTGAAAATTTTGTTTAATTATTTAGCTTTTGATATTTCGAAAACCAAGACACATATCGAAAAATTTTATTCTTATTTTTCGTCTACATTCATGAAGTTATAACAAAATTCATCATCAAAGTTGAAAATAAGATAAAAATAATTTCAACCTCTAATCTACCCTGCTCTTACATCCCTTATATGGACGGTGACACTTAGTTTTTTTCTTTTCTAATTCATTGCTAATATGTTTACTTTCTATTAAAAAGTTTTTTTTTAATTTGTTTTCATTCATTCCAAATGAAAATTATCAAAAACTTCCAAAATATGTCGTTTTTTGAGATTCCTCCATAAGAGCCAATGTATTTTATATCGATTTTTAATGACTTTTTTCTTAAAAATTTGCACGGATACCTAAGCTGAAATTTTAACCATATATTCTTTGAGTAAAAGACTACCTACAAACAAATTTTGAGCCTTTAAATCAAACATTGTTGTCATGCTCATACATCCTTAAATGTAGAAAAAAATTTCCTTGGATATTATATTTTTAAGTATGTTGTCAATCGCATCAATTGAAGTTGATCAACTGTCCTCCAACATCATGCATTTTTTTATGTAGTTTTTGCATGCAAATTCAATTTTCTATTTTTGAAAATTTACTGCAACTGCTTCGTTTTCTCATCAGATATAGATGCAATATCTCTCCTTTGTCTTGGAAGTTGCTCAGTGTTGTCGTTGATTATCTTGAGGCGCTTTATGTTCGAGTTATGTGATACTAAAGAAATTTCGACTATAATTTGTGTTAACGCGCTGATCAGGCATACTGATGCATCTAGAAACTAACCAAAAACTAACTTTGATACACCAAGTTACTTCCTGAGACAAAACCTCATTTGCCTGGAAGTAACCATCTGTATACATACTTCTCTTATGGTCTGACTAGGATGATATACGGTTTTATCTGAAAAATATTGCTGAAGATTAAGTTAGGCCAGGCTAGAGAGGCTTTACTCTGGTGGGAAACACTTAGACCATAGGATTCGTTGTCAAAACGAAAAAAAGGTACTTCGCCGGTTCATATTCCGCGAATCATTGGAAGTTGTATAAGAATGTCAGGAGTGCTTTGACTTCAGCGTCTTTGATTTATTAGTTTGGAGAAATCGTCTAAGAAAGTCAGGCTCAAGTGAGCCTATTTCCGCATGGCAAGAGCTGGACAGTGGCAGAGAAAATGAGACATCGTTTCTTCCTCCGCTCCACTGGCACAGCTCCTGTAATAGTCGTGAAAGGCCCAAGCGTTCAGCGTACCTGCGGCCTAGAGAGAAAATTAGTGTAACTATCTATTTAAATATTTCTACAGGTTCTTTTGCATCAAAGCGAATTGTGACATAGTTTAACGTAATAAATGCCCCGAAGCTTACACCACAAGGAGAAAGGAATAAAATTCGATGGATAGACAATATCCCGAATGATCTACGAATTATGAAGATCACTTATGAAGATCACAGGATTTTCATAATTCTACACTCAGGGCAGTAGTGCCGTTTGATTAGGTCGGGTCGGGATATTACCTACTTTGACTCTTATTCTTTATAACTTTCTAAGTAATAAGCGCTTCTAAGAAGTTTCGTGCCTTTGTCACAAACCTTATCATAGATTGGTGTCTATTTGATGACACTGAAATAGTAATCCAGCTTATTTTACAATTCAAACCACCCGGTTCTCTAACATCTCACTTCAATCGGTTGGTTATTTATCAAGTATCAAATTGGTAATACTGCATATCTGAATATTGCAAACAGTAGTGAATGCAGTAACAATTAGTTTACGTTTTTTAATTTATTTATTTTTATGTAAAAAAAAATGAAATAAAAATTACCAACTTACTTATTTGAACTATTATTATAGTTCCATTTCGTAGGTATTAACTATGTTATGTGTGTTAAAGTATTATATCTTATGCAGTAGTAAGTAATACATACACATATTGTGTTTAAGTCACTGACCTCGAATGGCCTTGCAATGATCCGTATTGTCCGAAGTGTATCTATCTTGTGATAGGTATGCTGAAGTAGGTACGTAGCTAGCTAGGTATATACTACAAATCTATCTACTCCAACTACATACAATATACCATGTATATTGTATGTAGTTGGAGTAGTTATTGGGTATATTAATATACAGAATGCTTTTTATACCATGTATATGTATATGAAATATACATAGTATATTAAGTTTAGTCCCAAGTTTGTAACGCTTAAAAATAATGATGCTAGGAAAAAAATTTTGTCATAGGTGTTCATATAATCACCTAATTAGTCCATTTCCGTTTGTCCGTCCGTCCGTCCGTCTGTGGACACGATAAATCAAAAAAGAAAAAAGATATCGAGCTGAAATTTTTACAGCGTACTCAGGACGTAAAAAGTGAGGTCAAGTTCGTAAATGAGCATTATAGGTCAATTGGGTCTTGGGTCCGTAGGACCCATTTTATAATCCGTTAGAGATAGAACAAAAGTTTAAATGTAAAAAATGTTCCTTATCAAAAATTAAACAACTTTTGCTTGAAACATTTTTTCGTAAACATCACTGTTTACCCGTGAGGGCGCCAATTAGGCGGAAATTTTTATAATATGTACTATACTTGATTATCAGTTATGTATGTGTCACATGTTTGTATGTGTAATGTGATAAAGAAATCAACACTGACTATGCATTGTATTTCAACAATTAACTCAGTCAATTGTTTGTTTTCACTTGTTAAATTTACCTTTGCTTTTTAAAATTTTGCGAGAACTGTTGTGTTTTTAAGAAAATTCGTAGAATGTGAAGAAGTATTTTCTATTCAAACCCGAAACGGGGATCGCTCATGACATTGAGAATATTTTCAAATTTTTTTTATAAATTTTTTGCAAATGTCAAGTTACATAATCATCCTATATACTTTTATATACAAAGATATTTTTATAGGCAAAAAAAAAAGAAGTTTTCTATTACTTCACATTACTTTTTCCCATTAACTTTTATTCTCATTTTTGCAAATACATAACAAAGCACAAAGTACATGGAATTATAAAATGTATAATCGATTTTGAAGTATTTTCTACCTGAAATTCCGATTTCGGTTTAAATTTTAAAAAGCATTACGGGTATTTCCATGACAAAGTGTTTTACTATTTGGTATAGTGCCAACACTGAACCTAGTACTTATAGCTTTTCGTATTTTAAGTACCTAAATAATATAAGTACGTTAATTTTTCAATTATTTTAAATTTTATTTGCAACTTTTTGATTCCTTTCTTTTGTCTGGTAATATATTCCTATCTTTACGTATTTCTAATAAATATGATTCTAAAATAAAATGGCTCTTTTTTTACCCTTTTCCAAGAATTTGTTTTATGTAATTTGAATCCACATGCAATTTGGCTCCAAATCATAAATCATGCATGGAAGAAAATGTTCGAAGTATAAAAACACTCTAAAACATGACTTCCTTTTGTATGTAATGTCAGTCACATTTACATTTTGTTAAATAAATCATGTATTATAAAGTTTTATGAGCACTTTTTTGACTACACAGGCCACAAACCCATGCTGAAATTTTTCGGGTAAAATCACCCACCAGGAATCATGTTGAAAAAGAGGCTCCTATATATGTAAAAGTAAGTTTAAGCACCATGGCTTTAATTTGGCACACTCCTTGGTATCTCACCTCTGCACCATCAAATATGAACGGCGTTGGTGACTACTAACTCCAATTCCCGAAGCCCTACGTGAGATATTTCTGTACGGCATTTATGTAATTCGCTTCGAATACTTATGCAGAGGTAGTATTCAGCAACGCCGTACATATTTATTGGTGCAGGGGGAAGACACCAATGGGTGTGACATTCATATTTCCACCTGTACTCACTTAAATCGCTCAAAATTGACCCCATGGTGCTAAAGGTAACTTTTACAACAATTACTGACATCTTTTTCAACATGATTCCTGTTGGGTCATTTCACCCGAAAATTTCAGCATGGGCTTGTACACTAGAAACAGAGATTGAGTTGGTGATAATTCGGGAATAATTTTTGGTATTAAACATTCGTTTCAAAACATGTAGATTCCAAAAAATAGAAAAATACAGAAGCTTAGAAATCGATTATTTATTACTTACACAGTTACCGAAGAATAATATTTAGAATATTCGAATAAAAATTTGATTGCATGACAAAGAACAATACATTATAGAATCGTTTTGTGTTTTAATTTTAAATAAATGCCAACCCAGACTTAGAATACGGTATACTTTTATCCCACAGGTATAATAAATATCATTAACACACCTATCTTTATATGTATAAAACATTTTAAATATAAAATCATTATATTTTAATGTATTGACTATAATATAATATAATATCATGGTTGGTACTTTGTTGCTACTGTATTTTATTTATAAAAATAATAATATTAACATAAATACTATATTTACTACGTATATCAGTAGCCAGCTTTTAATTAATATTATTATTTATGCTAACAAAAGTTATACGACCTTTATTTAATATGCAGCGACAACAAAAGTTCAATTCAGTATATATCTATAATGCCTGCTTAAATATAATTACCGAGTTAATACTTTTTTGAAGAAATTTTCATGTACTTTTATTCATTCAACCTGTTTTTTCCTGTCCACGCGAGATCTTTCTTATTTCATGATGATTTACCTGTCATTTTCAAGCTTATCTGAAAACTAGACTCACGGTCTAAAAATTTACCGCTGAGGTAAAAACAGGCTTTTAAGAAATAACATAAGAAATAAGATTTATAATTTTGTTCATTATGTAATTTGTATATCATATCTGTAATAAAATTGCCTATAAATAAAAAGAAAATAAATTACATATATATTATTTCTATAGCTTGTTTCTGTAGCCACGAGTACTGCACTGAGGAATTCTGCACGATTCGAGACAGTAGTATGTAATACTTACTTGGCAAACTCGATTTCCTTGATCACCAAACTCTCAAAACTCTCGTTTTGTTTCTCTCGCAAGGGCACTTCAATGTATGCCAGTGATTGCAAACACCAGACGCGTTATATATAAACTTTTGTGCTTTTTATATTTTTTCCACAAAATACTTCAAAAGGATTTTACAAAATTGATAGATCTTTACTAATTTCATTTTCTTTTTGTTTCAGGTAAACTTCAATTACTCTTATCATCAAAATTCTTGCTTAACGTCTCGTAATCGTAAGTTTATTTACATATTGGTAGGAAGAAATTTTTCTGGCAACCTCATTTTCTTATTGTGTCGCAAGTATTGCAACAAATATTGTAAAAACGATAGAAAATTGTTTTTCTTTCAATAACCAATAAAACTTTTGAAAAATTCATAATGAAATAATTGACCATACAAAAAAGAGCCATGCAAAACTGGTTTCTAGACATCGTAACGATTGACGAATCGTATAATATTTATGTTAAAATATACATATTTTCGTATGATATTTAATATCTTTTAATTTAATTTAATGACTTGAAAACGGAAAAAATAAAAATATAAAAGTAAATCATTTCTTCATGCTTCACAGTTGTCTTCACAATATTTCAATTAATTTTCTTAATACGTTTTTTTTTTCTGTGTGGTTTACTTGAATTAACCACTTTTTATTTAAATTTAATCGAATCAAAATGGTTCATTGTTCTTCATATTGGAAGCAAAATGAAAAGAAAAAAAGCAGCAATAGAAACGATCAATTTCAACTTAACATTCATACTCCACTAAAATTTTTTATTGAAATCTGTCTAATGAGGGCTTCCAAGTTTTGATGAGGGCTGTCTTTAACTTTTTGGAAGCTCTAGGCACATAGGTAGGTTAGGTTAGGTTACATTGGCTTTCCACGAAGGACACACTTAGGCTATAGAGCCCATTGTGATACCATATATGTGTTTTACCACCTTTCTGCCGATAATTTCATTTATCAGCTCCTCTATTTCAGAGGCAGAGTGCACCTCCTTCACGCATATCCATGCACTACACAAGTCCATCACAACTATTAATTAAATTAATTTTGTTGCGACGGTGGTAATCGAACCCACCACCCTAAGTATACCGAGGACGGAATTGGTTACGCCTTAACCAACTGAGCTAATAGGGCGACTGGGCACATAACCCGTCTGTATTCGCGTCAACTGATCGGCAATCTTTAGTCGCCTGATAAGAAATTTGCTCACGCGCTCTACAAAATTTTATATAAATGTATTTTTTAATACAGCTAATTAAAAAATAGTTTGATCAACTGATTATTGAACTAAATTTCGATTTTTGCCCCAATTCCTAGATCAGTTTTTTGTATTTTTAAAATACGTATTTTCGACTACCAAGTAGTTGGTAGTCGAAAATACGTATTTTAAAAATACAAAAAACTGATCTAGGAATTGGGGCAAAAATCGAAATTTATTTCGACATATCCTAGAGTTCTCATTTATTATCTTCGATAATATTATATGATTATTGAACGTTTTAAATCGAGCGTGAGCAACATACTCATGACGCGAGTGCTGACAGGTTAAAAATCCCATTATTTGGTTGTTCACTTAAACTAGAATAGTAGTTGTTCACTTAAACTAGATCTAAAATTTTTAATAGATTATTAGACATTTTTACACAAGTTTACCACCAAAGTTAAACGGAAAAGAGAAAATATAAGATGCCTTTATCGAATTTCATTAATAAAAAGGAGAGAAAAAAACACTTTATTGATTTCCCTCTCTTGATTAATTTTTAGTACCACAATTGAATTGTTAAAAAGACTTATGTCTTCTACACTGTACTTTTATCAAATAACAAATTATCTAGAATGGGCTATTGATAAGAATTATTACTGTAAACCGTCGATAAAGTCTGGTTTTTGTTCCTTAGAGGGACATAATTCAAACATACAACCATACATACACTGTTCGATCGAAATATACGAAATCCTAATAATAATAAAAATAAAACTTTCGAACAGAACTAGAGGAAAAAGATTATGATAAAAAAAAAGTCGATTTAAATTAAAATGAACTTCATTAATTCACAGCATCATTTTCAAACAACCCAGTACATAACAACCAAGTTTAATTCAATGGACTATAAATTATTTATTACCTTCGTATCTGTATTTCAATTTATAGGAAGAGTTCGAGATCAAGCATTATGGGTATTCATGAATTGGAGCTGTATGCGAATGCAGCAAGCCCCACGACCGAAGGCCCAAGCCAGGTCGAAGGTCACCCACCTAATTGACCAAGACCCACGCTCTAAGAGATAGATCTAACTGTCCTACAAATACAAGTAAAGTTTAAGTTTACCAGGCTAACGCTCTTGGGCTAAGTATAGCTTATATATTAATAACCTGGATCCACTGGTTAATTAAGATTAATAAATCGCTGATCGAAAAATATTATCAAATAAATTGTAGATGAAACGAATTTTTCACAGTCAGCTGGTATATATATTACTAGCTGTGAACTACCCGCTTTGCTGGGCAACATCCCCACTTGCACCCCTCCCTCCACATTTCCTTGCGTGGGATAACAGTTTTGTAATGTACACGTCATGCTCTTTTATTTGATACCCCACTTAGGTATATTTGTAAATATTCGATAATTCCTTCCCACTTTCTCGCTTCACCTTTCTACCCTCCGAAGGTTAAAAGTAGAAACAATAGATCTTTGAAGCTGGTTGTATATCGTGTCAATATTTGAGCTTAATCGATGCACAACTTTTTTAGTTTTTGAAGCATATCCCTTTCAACCCTTATTTCAACCCCTTACTCTACCATAATATGGATGTATTATACATAAAAACCTTCCTCTTGAATCACTCTATCTAATAAAAACTACCGCATCAAAATCCGTTGCGTAGTTTCAAAGATTTAAGCGTACAAAGGGACATAGAGACATAGGGACAGAAAAAGCGACTTTGTTTTATAATATGTAGTGATATATAATATTAATTTACCTAATTTAATATATTCTTCATACATTACCACGTACGTTCTTGAACCGTGCGTCATCAAATCTGTGTGTCTTTTCACGTTAATGGACGTTTAAATTAAATTATATTATTATACATATGTGCCGTATCTAATAATCTCTATAAACTAATAGGATCAGAATAGTATGATGCTTTATACATTTGAGAAAATTTAATTATAATGATCACCCGTATTAATTGACACATATATATACCAATTATTAATATTCTATATACGAAGGTCATGTGAGAATATTAACGTTATCTATCCTTTTTTCCATTACACTTTTATCAATAAAAATGAGTCAAGAGCATCTAATATTATAGGATGTCCCACTAAGATGGTACACCTTTTTAAATTCTTGGATATTCTTAAAAACACAAGTTTTTTCAATTGATATCGGTGATCGTTTTTTCGATTTGTAGCACTATTAATAAGATTTGTTAATTATAAACTTCAATTTTTAGATAATCTCGGACAATATTAGTTAATTTAAATTTATTTTTAAGAAAATTTAATTTGTTTTTATTGCGGGAATAAATTGAAGATGGGTGGTGAAAAAGTACCCTTTTTGGTTTTTTTTTTTGAAATATCTCGTTATCAAAGCAAAATTTCGATAAATTTTATATGAAACTTTTTGTAACGAATCAAATTTTCTATCGGATTAGTATTTTTCCAACTTTCACCCTCTAATTTAATAGCACTTCGCCTTTTTTCTTCTATAATAACTCCTTGAACGATTCCTGTCCTTGATATAAAAACCCCTTGAACGCCTTATTGCCTTGTTTATATATAATTTGATTGTGTAGTACTTTAGTACCCCTTTTACACCCTGTATGTTTTACATGCTATTGAGTAAATATATAAAGTAATTCGTAGAATTTAATACAGATTGAATTACTATATCATATACAAATAAAACAAGTAAAAATAGACAATTGACTGAATTAATTGTTTATATACTCTACATAGACAGTGCTGAATATCAGTGTTTGTATCATTTATACTCTTTTGAGAAATGAAATTGAAAACTTAAGTTATGTCCTAAATTGAACCCTCATCAAAAAACCAAGATATTTTTTATATAAAAAATGTTTCAAACAAAAGTTGTTCAGTTTTTTATAAAAAAATACTTTTTGTATTATAATTTTTGTTCTATCTTTAACGGTTTACAAGTTGGATTCTACAGACACAATTTCCAATCTAAGTATGTCGCGCTCATTTACGAACTCTCACTTTTATGTCCTGAGCATGCTTTAAAAATTTCAGCTTGATATCTCTCTTTTTTTATCGATATCTTATTTAGATGATTCTACGAACAGCCTATACCAAAATTTAGTAGCATCAACATTTCTAAGCGTTTTAATCTTGACACTAAATTGAATATACCTTGATATATTTTATATATACAAGATATTAAACCAATTGAAAGTATTGTGTAAACGTATCAGAATCATGATAGTCTTCATACTGTTAGGTAAGCTTTAGTACCTCAACGCCAATGTACCCCGTGAATAGAATGATTGGCTAGAGACTAATTGTCAATGTGGTTTTGTTTTTAAATAGTTCTGAAGTGCATGTAAATACAGTAAAAGTGCAAGAAAATAGTCTCATTCTTCTCAAGTCTTTAGAAATAACAGTTGAAGTTGTTTCTGAACACACTCACACTCGTGGATGTGCCGTTAAGAGAAATTTGTAAAATGTTTCAATCACTTAAATTCTGTGATGCTTTACCCTCACGTAAACTGTAACGAAAACATTTTGAAGAGATTGCTGGAGGTAAAATTGAAGAGCCGGACACTCTGGTTGGAACGGTAATGAGAGAGCAGACAAGCTGGCCAAACTTGGAATCACCATGGCTCCCACTCAAGAAAAGCTTGCGAGGATGCCATGCCAAGAAGGTCTTAACAAATTAGGAGATAAAACCAACAATTAAAGGCATGGACCTACGAGGGAGGGCGAATCGCCAAAAGCCTTATGGGTGAAGGAAACTCGCTCGGTAACAGAGCCGAGGAGATCTTGAAACTAAACAGAGCTGATATTAGAGTCATCGTAGAGTAACTCACAGGGCATGATAACCTGAACAAGTTCCAACATCAGATTGGAAAAAGACAATCTCCCGCGTGTGACAGATGCGGAGAAAATTCAGAAGAAACATCGATCCACTTTCTCTGTTACTACCCGGCGCTCATACAGCAGCGAAGGAAATGGTTTGGTCCGGCCATAGTCGAACCAGAAGAAATTAGGAAACTCAGCGCTAGGCAAATCCTGGGTTTCAGTACATCAGTTGGTTATAATAGCCACTGAAAACCGTAGCGGGGATAGAGTAGAAAGGTCTATTTGGCTAGGTGCTCTGAACCATTGCTTCGAGGCGCGATGCTGCATTATGGCCCGCTAACCTGCATACTCATACCCATACCCAAAATTGAAGAGGGTTATTCTAGGTACATTACAGTTTGAATTATGGTAAATTATGTTCTTGTACCATGGTTTACATCATGTACCATGTTTATCCATGTTTATCTTATGATTCTCACGTTTTCCGATAAAAAGAAGTGTTGAGAAATAACAATGCTATGAAACACATACATGTAAATCTTGTAATGTAAAGGTATTACACCTTCCTACTATAAAAAAATATATTATATTATAAAGATACTTCAAATAAATGTATATGTATATTCGAAATCGATATAATACGTTTTAGAATATTTTCTGTGTTCTCTATTGTTCTCCATGTTCAATTCGATTCCATGCATATAATATTCAGAACAGTACACTCACTGTACTGTATACAATACTCTGATAGTGAACAGTGTATTATTGTAGACATATATACCAACGTTATTGTGAAATAATGATCCTTATATATCCCTACTTTTATCCAGACAATGTGAATCTACATATATTTTATGTATATAGAGTGTACAATGATTATTCAAACCAAAAATATTATTGAATCCATGAAAATAAAGATTTCACCGGGAAAGAAGTTTTTTCACCGGGATTATGTTAACTATTATGAAAGAAATGACCTATAAAAAGTTCTTTGCAAAATCATGTGCAGAAAAAAATTTATTCAAGGTCAAATTTCACAATAGTAGGTTATTTTTAATTATCTCGTAATCTAGATGGAGGACGAAACGTACTTGAGGTACTACAAGGTAGATATGATCTGAATACAATCGTAGGGGCTCCGAAGATATTATATTACTTCCAAGCGCCTACTTTAACAAAATTTTTGCGGCGTTTACAAGAGACTGGCGAGATGGCAGGCAAGCTGAACGCCTGGGCCTGACAGTGTATCATGAATACTGCATACTCTTTCGGTATCACAACGGACCTTATGATCTAAGTGTCTCACCCCAAGACAGCCACTAACCTAACCTAACCTAACTAGTAAGTAAATTAAAATTTGTTTCAGAGCTAATTTTACATAAAAAACAAGTGAAAACAAACAATTGACTGAGTTAGTTGTTGAGATACCATGCATAGTCAGTGTTGATTTCTTTATCACATTACACATACAAACATGTGACACATACATAACTGATAATCAAGTATAGTACATATTATAAAATTTTCGCCTAATTGGCGCCCTCACGGGTAAACAGTGATGTTTACGAAAAAATATTTCAAACAAAAGTTGTTTAATTTTTGATAAGGAACATTTTTTACATTTAAACTTTTGTTCTATCTCTAACGGCTTAAAAGATGGCCAAGACCCAATTGACCTACATTTACGAACTTGACCTCACTTTTTACGTCCTGAGTACGCTGTGAAAATTTCAGCTCGATATCTTTTTTCGTTTTTGAGTTATCGTGTCCACAGACGGACGGACAGACAACCGGAAATGGACTAATTAGGTGATTTTATGAACACCTATGACAAAATTTTTTCCCTAGCATCATTATTTTTAAGCGTTACAAACTTGGGACTAAACTTAATATACTATGTATATTTCATATATACATGGTATAATAACTACTCAGTCATCTTTGGCAGTCCGCCCAATTGGATTTAGAATGACGTGACTTTAGCTAACTGTACATTCAATAACCGATCCAAAGTTAACATGTGTGCAAAATTTCATCTCAATTGGTTGAGGATACATACAAACATTGCTTTAATAAAACCTTGTAAAATAAAGACGTTCACAAAAAATGAGTGTATGCAAATATTTGAGACTAGGTTTCAAGTTTTGAGGGTTGATTCTGAGCTTAGAGAAATTAGACGTGAAATTACTGGTAGGCTTCTCTCTCGCTTCGCATATCGCATCCACTAACAGGCTAGTGTTCTCTATCTTCATTCGTCTGTCTATGGCATACGCACGTTTTAATGATGCTCCTAAGAAAACATTTTTTGGTATGATTTTTTCATAAACAACCTGTTTTAATATAGACCGTAAAATAAAATATGTATCAAAGAGTATTGCTTTAGAAAATTTAATATTGGTTGCAACATGTTTGAGTGCTAAACATTATGGTATGCAATGTTTGCTCTCAATGATGTCTGTTGTCGATAAAAAAAACTGTATTGTTATGGATTGTATTTCATTCGATGCAATATTTATTTATTTTCTTTCGATTTGGCTACTTTTCATTCAATCACAACAATTGCATTTTGATATTGATAGTATTTTCTTAGATATATTGAAAGTTGAACAAAATTTTATATTTATTTACTTTACTTAAGGAGATATGCAACGATTGAATAATACTAGAAATTTCAAAACTTTATAAATATATTTTTTGATTAACAAAGTTTCCAATAATCACAAAAAATTCCTAGGTCATTGGGTTTTTTATTATTATTTTATCGTTCAAAGTTGTTTGAAAAAATGATGAATCATTTAGGTTATCGTTTTCAATTGGATATTTCTATATCAAAAAATCTAGAGAGTGTGATAAAAAACTATCTAAAATATTTTGACAATCTTTTAGTTTATGATAATACCATAAAAATATAAGGTTGTCGATGATATAAAAACAAAATTTTAATTTAATTATGAGTTCATCGAAGATCCGTCATTTGACGAACAGAGACCACTATAGTTAGAGTATTGATGATTGAAGAGCGATATCTATATTATCAAATTTATAAGCAGCACTTGCACACAATATAAAGTTTTCTTATGCATGCAAATGTTTTTATGTGTTAGACCATTTATATTATAAAGCGGATATTTGTGTAAAAGAAGAATGTCTATACTACCGGCTTCTAGGGTATATAAGATTCCAGAATAAAAATGAATGAATATTCTTGTATATATAATCAATCAAACACGATCATAAAATGTATGATTTCGGGGAAGAAGTTTATTTTGCAAATGATTATTATAATAGTCTCTGACATTTCCTGGCATACTTTCATTAATATGTATGAGAGAGCCTCTCTCACCTATAAGTAACTTACTATACAACAGGTATGCGCGCAAAACTTCTTTCTTCAACAAAAAATATAAAATCATCTCAAATGCAAATATATGTTATACACATCATCCAATAAAATTGCAAATAATTTTTATTTTAAATTCAGTTTCAATCAATATAAAAAAGAAATTGGTTTAAAATACTCAAACTATTCCTATATACAGAAAAATATTGTGTCGCAGAACACCCGGTAGGAACTATGTGCCTTTCGCTGTAAATTATGTATTTTTACTATGTTTTAAAGTTCATTTTTGTGATTAATGGATGTTTGTTACTCTTTCACGAAAAAACTACCGAACGGTTTGGATGAAATTTGGAACATAGATAGTTTATAGCCTGGATTAATACATAGCATTTTTATCCCGATATTATGTTCTCGTGGGACAATTATTGTTGACTTTTTTTGGTACTTAAAATAATTCCACGACAGCTAAAATTACTTCAAATATGGTTACATTATTAGCGAAGTGAAGTCAAGAAATGTGAGGGCTATAACACGGTAGTTTCTGTTTTTAGAGAGGAAATTTGCTAGGCTATCTGCTAGTTTTAAAGAAGTATATTATACAAAATATCTATCGGTGTCGGAGACTTTTTTTTGTTCATCTCAATTCCGCTAAAAGCGTGGCTCCATTGTCAGCACTCTTGCTGCTTTCCTGTAGGTCTTAGCACGCTTCGTAGGGTTTTGCAAGACTCGAAGGTAAACTTTTAATCGAGGATTCAAAATAACAATACCACGAACTTCGAAATCTTAAGGATACTCGTACGGCTTCGAATTATGAAACATAAGCTTTCTTGTTTTATCAATAAGCCTTCTGTTATTATAATGTACTTTATACCCCCTGACTAACAGTGAATCATATTGAAATCAAAATATGGTATTCTTATTTCCGGGAGGTATAATTAAGATGAGTTTGGTTTGGATAAGAAAAGCTTTGCAATTGTTGTACATAAACGGAAGGCAAAACACAATACTCTGGCTATGTAAAGCTATTTTTATTAACCACTTTTTTAAAAGCTTGAATCGGATAAAGAGAATTGCATTATTTTGACGTATTTAGGTCCTTGCGTTCTAATATTTAAACAGTTCGATGTTAAAATGTTCGATATTTAGAATCAACTAATGATCCCACGTTCTTGCCTAGAATGCAATATTTCTAAATTCCCAACTACATATTATCGAGTATATAGAGGTCTTACTACAGACATTGGTTGCATACTGCAGAAATGCAACCAAATATAATTATTCCACGTCAATAATCCACTTATTGTATAATACATTACGTATGACCACCGTAGGCAAAAATCCATAATATTTACTTTGCTTTGAACGGAATTAATATTAAATCCCTTAAGGATTTTGCGTCGATTGTGATATAAAGAGTCTTCTTTCTATTGATTGTAGTAGACAGTCGATTAAAAATTCTTATATTCTAGGAATTATTTATAACTTATTACTGGAACTGATATGAAATATTGAACAAATAGCCTTAAAACTTTTTGCTATTAAAAATTTTTAAAACAAACTATTTCTTTCCTGTAAAAAAATTGGTTGAGGACAGGGGTGAAACTTAGATGATCACGATATTTGGGTTATTTATCACAACTTGTTAAAAAATTCTAGATAATTTTCGAAAACGAAATAAATGGCGGCCGCAAAATTTAAATATATATAATCATAAAATTTGTTATATTTATAATCAATCAAACTATTCAAGCCATAGTCATAACAAAACATAATATCGTGTATAATAAATGATTATTTTGTTCAATAGTTTATTTATTATTCCAATATTAGAAAAAAAACGTAGTCACTAATAAATAATAATTTATAAACTTTTTACTTTAGTAAGTATTTGTATGTTTGCAGTTTTAATCTTGTGAAGTATGTATTGTATGTTGTTATATCTATGCCACCCATTAAAGGCAAAATATGGCTATATAAATTCATTGTGCTTATTTATTTTATAGCCGTTAACATCATTACAAAGCGTAGGGATCGAATTAAAAAAATTCTCTATGTTTTTATAATAAGTCATTATTATTTCTTCAAGGCCATATCATATTTATTTTTAAAGAGGATTATTTTTCATCTTAAATTTTTCTAATCATTTTAACCCGTCAGCACTCTCATTATGAGCATTTTGTTCATGCTTAATTTTTAAACATAATCAACTTTAATTTTTTAAATGGTATATGTGAGTGAAACTTTTTTAAGTTTAGTCCCAAGTTTGTAACGCTTAAAAGCATTGATGCTTCGACAAAAATTTTGATGGTATTAAAATAACCTAATTAATCCATTTTCGGTTGTCTGTCTGTCCGCCTGCCCGTCTGTGTACACGATAACTCAAAACGAAAAAATATCATCAAATCATTTTTATTGAACGCATTCTTACTGGTACGTCATTTTTAATATAAATTCACTTATTAACGTAGTTCCAGCATGGTATTTGCAGTTTCTATGTTAAAGCAATGGTACAATTTTTTTTTCGACAGAATTTAACGAAAAATTAAATTTAAGAATTTAATAATGCTTACTATTAATTCCCAAAGTTTCAGAAATTTTGACCGTTTAAAATGGGAAATAATTATGCCAACGTCCCAATTTCGATCAATTTACGTCAAAATTAATATCTCGAAAGTGAAAATTAATTTCTAAATTTTTTTTTTAGAATTTTATTGTATAAACATTTTTTTCTACTTTTTCTTCAATATATAATAATATCATAAAAAATAGTTGGAGAGACCGGACATTTTACATGTTTTAAATGGGACATGACCCTCAAAATCGCGCACTTTGTCTTTAAATATCTCGCGATCTAAACGGTCAAAAATTATGAAATTTTAGGAATTCATAAATAAAGCTATTATAAACCCGAGAAAACAAATTCGGCCAAATCTGTCGAAAAGTGATTTCATGCTGGTACTACCTTAAATTTAAGGCACAAATTCTTTGACGGGACTCTCATCACGATGCTAAAGAACGGTTGACGCGAGTGCTAACGGGTTAAGAATCAATGTGGTTAATTTTAATTGAGAACGTGCAAGTTTATATACAGGAAATGATTAGAGTTTTTTCACTTTTGTTTATACAGAGATATACGTGTATTAATAAGTTTGGCATATAGCCAATAACCAAAATCATAGTATTTTTAACAATCATTTGAAATAAACACTTCAAATATGTATTTGTGTTTTTAAATCATCGAAAATGGTGTACTTGATTCATCGGAAATAATTGGATTGTTTATAGGTTGATTGGTTCGTTTGAGTTAAATTATACGATACATTGTGCTTGTTCAAAATAACAATACACATTCACTTTTATGTTCGAATTCTATTTCAACGTTAAAATAAAGGCTATCGTTATATCCATGGGATGTGTTTCTTTAGTATCAAATATCATTAGTAAGGCATGAGCTAGTGACGAGTGTTCAATGAAAATTAATATAATAGGCAACTTGAATTACGTATACGTTTTTACATGTATAATAGTTTTCGATTATTTGACAAATACTTTTTACATTTACATCATACAAGTTGTCTATTTACTAATGATATTTGACACCTAAGAAAAACATTTTATGAGGTTTTAGAAAAATCATCTTTTACTGTACTAATTTATTTATCCAGGCCATTGGCTTTAGAGCTAGACAATATGTAGGAGTGATCTGCAGGCAGTGACCTCTTCAATATGTATACTTTATATATACATACAGTTCCATCAAAACATCAAACAACAAAATAAATCATTTTAAGATTTTATTAACACACTTTTTTAAGACATAAATACATTTATAAAATAATAAATAAGTTTTATTTATTTTTATTTTGTTGATGTGTGTAGGTCTTATATTTTGTTTTATATAAGTATATATTTACCTAATGTGTTATGTAAATATGTTGACCCAGGTCTTTATAATATATAATATAACCAACCATAACTAACATATGTATGTTATATTATACATATGTATAATATATTACCTTTTTAGATTATTATTAATATCATCATAATATTTTATATTAAAATTAGGTTTGTAGTATTCAAGAACTCAATAAAATAACATGGACAATGTCAAAACCATAGAATATTATACATATATACAGATAACGCGAAGGATATGCTAGCCTGTAAGTGGATGCGATATGATGCATGAGAGAGAAGACTGCCAGTTAGTTCCTTTGTGTCTTTGTCATAGTCATATGTCATAATCATATGATGCATAGAGATTTTTTGTCTCGTATAATTATATTTGTTTTGTACAAAGAGGTTATATACAATTTGTGTTATTTTTTCTGAAAAACGAAAATTTCTCCAATACGTGGCCTCAGTTTTCACAAGTAAGTGATAAAATAATACCTGTGCACACATTTGACAATTTTTTTATAAACAATACCTCACAAACTTGTAATAAGCCCACAGTCAATCACGAAATATATCAAACTATACTAAGTTTAGTCAAAAGCTTTGACACTTAAACCTATTGATGCTGAGAATAAACTTCTTAGTAATAAATTTGGGGTTGTCTGTCCGTTTGTCCGTCTGCCCGTCTGTGACACGATAACTCAAAAACGTTAAGAGACATCAAGATAAAATTTTTACAGTGTGCTAAGGACATAAAAAGTGAGGTTGAGTTTGTAACGGACAACATAAGTCAATTGGGTGTTGAGTCTTAACCTTTAGAGATTAGAACAAAAGTTTAAATGTAAAAAAACGATTGCGTAATAACACATGGTATTTCAACAATAAACTCAGTCAATTGATTGTTTTCACTTCTTTATCAATAATTAAGTACCTGGATGACCGAGCTTTTAAAATTTCTCCATGCAAATGTCAATTTGAATGTCTTGGTAATGAACCTTATTTCGTTAACTACAATATACACCAAAAGATGTCAGAAAGAGTCATATTTTGCAGTGTATGTTTCAGTTTTTCCTGAAAACACGAATAAAACGGCACTTTTTTATAAATGAAACCTAGCTAGATCGACTTTTCGCCCCAAAAAAAACCCTGCATACTCATTTTCATGAAAATCGTTGGAGATATTTCTGAGATTTGTAACTTCTTTATTCTTAGCTTAAACTTAAACTGTTTGCAAATAAATTATATGCACTTATGCATTCATTATATCACCAACATTGTAAAATAGATAATATTCAGGTCAAAAGTACATTTTGATTAGAATATACTTGCAAGCACGATATTCAACTACTACAACAGTAGCAATGACAACATATTTGAAATAGTTCGATGGATGTAATTTAAGATTTAACCGATTATCATATTAAATAATCGCTCTATTTGATCGTAATCAGTAAAGATAAACATTTGAGTCAACGATCTTAATTGCACAGATATTAACACAATGAATGCAATTACCATAATATTTTGCACAATAAATTATCGACTAATAAAATATTTACATACAACAGTTTAATTAAAATACATTGGCTTGATCCAGTGCATTTTATAGAGCTGATGTGCGATGTCCTACTGACTGATTTACCTTTTTTTATTTATTTTTTAATCTTTACTAATGGCCTTAACTGTTTTATTGTATACCTAAATATCTAAAATAAATTATTAAATTAACGGGAGATTAGTTTTCTTGAATAAAAAAAGGAATTTTTGTTTTTTTATAATTAGATAGTAAACTTGTTTTTTAAGTTGCATAAAATGTGCAAAAATAATAATTATTTCTCTCTAACATTGATGTTTTAAGTTTATTAGGTTCTGATAAAATATTGGTAAGCTTAGTTTCTTGAAAACCTGTATACCTACTATTAATTATAAGTTCATAATTTTAATTAAGTTTAATCTATAAATCATAATTGTGCATTAATTTTTTTATTTCAATAATCAATTGATCAATAAATTTTTAAATAATCAATAGTTATTATAAAGAAGCTGAGAGAAGATCGGTGTCGTGGAAAACCCTGTAGGATCTATGTTGCTTTCATACCTTCGTACATTCTAAATTAGCTTAGAGCTTACGTTTTTACTTAAAAGATATCCTTTTGAAAATTTAAGGTAGGTACTAATTTTAGAAGTCAAATACTTGTTTTATTCTTTAATTAATTAAATTTTGAAACTACTTTTAGTTTTTACTGTACCTAATATGTGCGTACAATTCCCTTGTACTTACTTTAAATTATCTCTATTATCTTTAACTTCTGATAGCTCACTTTTACAATTTTTTTTTTTTAAGAAAAAACATAAAACTTTGACAAAAAATACAAATTGACAAATTATAGAAATATTTTTGCATAATTTCAAAATTCATGGCAAGCTGAATCGATTGAAAAAGTTTTTAGTTTCCTAGATGATCTAGGTGAAAATGATCGGGATTTTGGTATCGCCTTTTTTTTAGCTAGTTGAACTAAAATGTTTAAGAGTTTAAAAAAACTAAACACTTTTGTAACTTGATGAACTAAAGCATATAATAATTTCAAAAAAGGCAAGTTAATTTCAAAAAAAACAAGTGAAAACAAACCATTGACTGAGTTAATTGTTTAAAATTACGGAATCTTTTATTTTTTAAGTCATGTAAGTCAAGAAGATAGCCACACATACATATAACTGATACACGGGTAAACGTTGATGTTTACGAAAAAATGTTTTAAACAAAAGTAGTTCATTTTTCTATAAGGAACATTTTTATTTTTCAATTTTTGTTCTACCTGTAACGGTTTACAAAATGAATCCTACGGACCCAAGACCAAATTAACTAATGTGGCTCATTTACCAACTTGACCTCACTTTTTATGTCCTAAGCATGCTATAAAAATTTCAGCTTGATATCTTTTTTCGTTTTTGAGCTATCGACTAAGTAAGTGATTTTTTGAACACGTATATCAAAATTTTATTGGTAGCATCAATATTTTTAAACGTTACAAACTTGGGACTAAACTTAGTATACCTTGATATATTTCATATATACATGAAATAAAAATAGAGTGATTACGGCTAGATCTGGGAAATAATAAAGAAATGATAATATTTTTATATAAATAATGATAATTAGAATTTATTGAACAATTATTTTCATGTCTTTTGATGTAAGAATGAAGATTTTAAATATATACATAAATCATTTTTACACTAAAAGTATATTTATAAGCGCACTAGAACTCTAAACAGACTTGTTTCGATCACACGATCGTCTGTTTTATTATAAATGACGCCATAAAAACAATAAACGATTAAATTCTAATAAAAATATTTTTGTTAAAAAACATTATTATGGCTTTGTTGTAATAGAAAAGAAAAAAACGTATAGGTATGTAAAATCTAACTGTACTTTTATGCGATTTACAATTAAATAAACTTACTATGGAACAATGGTGCATGTAATTTATGTAAATATACTGCTCCAAAGTATTAAAGGAACAAAAATTGTTTTTAGTTAAATTTCAATCAGCTGTATCTCTGTGAAAAATCATCGAATTTAGAACATCAATAGCGCTTTTGGAAACTTATACTTTCTAGTTTTGGAATCTAATTGCTCAAAAATGTTTGTAAACCTTTGCCGCTTTGCACGCAGGGTTAAAAGAGTGAGAAGTATTAGAAGTTAACCAAAATTTTAAAAATTATTGTTAAGACGAAAGCTTGTTAATTGAAAATGACCAACACAAAATTCCCGTACGAGCTTTTTGGATCAAGGTATTCGCTTTCTAACCAAAAGTAACACTCCTGGGTTTAAGATCGTGTATCATTTCAAATAATCATCGCACTGAAATTTTTGATATCATTCGAAAACTTAAACTGCTTTTAAGCCCTTGCATATTGTTTCTTAAAAATATTAACCACTCCCCCACTTGGGCTGAGCATATTAGTATTATAATTTTTTACCCACTTTTACAAGGTCTTTTTAGTCTTTCGGAATATATTACTTGATTTCCTTGACATATTCTGTAATGCAATTCTTATTAATTCACCTGTGGTTTGTGTGAATTTCTTAAGGAATAAAATAAATTTATAAACTGCTTTCAGCAGTTGAAAGATCCCAATCTTTCTTACAAATTTTTGAATGCGTTGAAATTTTGAACAACTTGTGAAATAGACAACAAAATCTCAGTCAGTGTGTTAATTGTTTTCTTTGTTTGTTTGCCCTTTTTACACGCCATAATGAAACTTCTGATCAAGGTGATTTTTATCGCGACCCCGAGAGTAACATGGATCACTTTTATCCTTAAAAAATTCCTACGAAAAACAGACTAATGGCAAGTTAAATTTCTACTACTTTGATAAGTTTGTGAGGATGCTTGGGTGTCGAAAGTTTGTGAGAATGCATGGGTGTCTGCGGATATTTGTTACTCTTTCATGCAAAAACAACTGAACGGATTTGGAGGAAATTTGATACACAGATAGTTTATAATCTGGCATAACACAAAGCATACACGGTAACATACAATTTTGGGGGTCGTGAAAGCTTTTGATCAGAACGATACGAAGAACATTTTGGGGATGGTTTGAAAAAGTTTCACAGAAAGCCATTTTCCTATGTGATCGTGTGATGTCTTTTGACTGAACCCCAATTCCTTAAATATTTGTACGGGATTCATTAATCTTCCTTGTTTGATAACATTGTGCTTATCAAATCACAAAACAAGTACTATCGAAACAAACAATTATTATTAATGTAAAATACATAAAAATTAAAAGCAAAACACAATAATTTCTCATGAACAATTAGTTGATAAATCATTTTTCAAATCGGTCGAACATGAACGAATAATAATACTTCAATAATAAATATAATCGCGAACATGACACTGACTATTAAACATATATATTTTTTTTATTGTTAAGTTCATTAACGCGCTACTATATCAAACACCAAACCATGAACAACGACGACGATACGATACGGCGACGATAAATATTGATGGGCATACACCATAAACGAATAACAATTAAATCAAACAGACAAAACATGCTATAAACATAGAAAGTTATAAATAAAATTATATATTCTGATTGGATGCGGGTGCTGTGCTATTCTTATAAATAAATAAAAAAATGATGACCAGCATATTATTAATAGATTTTTAGTTCGACACTGTCAATACAAGAAGTTAATACAACATTCAAGGTAGAATAGGGCTAAATTTTGTTGAAGGGTTGACATTAACTAGGAGTGATAAACTAGTGAAATTTACAAAATTTAAAAGAACCCCCGACAAATGCGATTTATTCCTTGTAAACCGATTTTTGGAAACTTAGGCATAAAATGTTCTCTATCAAGGCGGTTCGACCGTTTAGAGGCTACGATGCCACTGAGAATCACACAGACGCACAGGTAAACACTTTAACCTTATAACACTCCTTCTTAAATCATTATCAAAGTGATGATCAAGGATATCAGATGAAATGAAAAGGATACTTAGAGAGCTATCTTTTTTTGGGACAAATTTTTGGAAATCTTTTCATTGAAATTGAAATATTTGAGTTGAGTTTGTTCTTTTGAATTATTGATTTGAATTACTTAATTATTTTACCATTTATATTTTCAAAATGAATTAAGTAAAGTTTATTTGACCATTCATTTCCATAGTAATTTATATGTTAAAATTATCCGTCATGACTTTTCCAAACTGAATCGATTTTGAAGATCATCGCAAATTTATTAGTTTTTTCGTGTACGGAACTCTAAGCTCTTACTTGAAACATAGTAAAGAACATTCTCCGTTAAAGTACCTTTGAAATGAATCCAAAAAAATTAAAATCGGTTCATCCGTTTAGGCACTACGATGCTACAAACAGACAAACACACACACACATAGCAATCAAACTTATAACACCCGTTCTTTTAATTGTGGGGCTAAAAATAGGTAAGAAAAAAGAAAAGAAAGCATAGAATTTATTCGAAATTATTATTCAGACCTTGATTATTAAATTTTCATACGTGTAGACATTACAGAGCATGTATGTATGTTTAACGCTATTCGCATCGTGCGTGAGTTTTATTGGAGGCGTTTCCATGGTAACGATACACTACTTTAAATATATAATTGTATGGATTGCATTTATGCCTTACATTGAAAATTTAATATGATTGTCTCACAAATTTAAATAAATAATTATGATAATTTACATTTGAAAAATAATATTTGTACAATTTGATTTCTTTGTACAATTTTTAATGCATTAAGTTTAATTAATTAGTGTTTTTCAATAATTTTAATTTGACATTTTCTATAACATTAACATGTAAAGAATTGCAAATTAGTCATAATAGCCTCCTTTATCGCCAAAATTTTTCACTGGAAGCGCTGGCATCGTTTTATTGTCCCCACCATGACTGCGCTCACAACGAATAGTATTTTTATTATAACAACGTTATAGTGCTTTATTTATAGGTTAAAACCCTTTTGGTATTTACATTGTGTATAATTTAGTTGTCAAGAAAGGATAAATTATTCGCTACGGTTTGATTATTTATTGAATGTGATAATGGCACAAATAATAATTATCTACAACAACAACCACTTTTATTATTAATAGATGGATCTATCTATGAAGGATCTATAGAAATAAAATAAAATTCAAAAGCTGTCATTGTATGGAAACAAACGAATGATTTATTATTATATCTATATATAATCATAATTTTCGCTTTATGTTAGTTAGCTAAGGGTTTATATACAACATAGAAATGTCTAATTGGAAAATTGATCAATTTTCTAACGCTCATTATAATTAAGCATGACTACTTTATAATTATATGATTCCCTATTTATAATTTGCTATAGTTGAAGATCATTTTTTATACAAATATTTCCTGTCAAAAGAATTTTGCTTCGCTGTATAAAAAACTTGTTGCTAGTCATCTTCTCTTCTATATAACTTAGTAATTACATCTTTCGACAATTTTTACCCCGTTTTAAAACTTCATGAAAAAAAATACTGTCCAGAGAAAAAGAGTCAACTTAAGTAAAGAAATATTAACTTGTTTCAAAATAATAAAATGAAGCCAAACGAAATTGTTATTTTAGGAAAAATTGAACTTAAATTAAAAAATAATAAACCTTTTCTGCTAGAAATTTACGCTAAAATAATGACTTAATTTTTACTAAAGTTTTTTTCTTTTCTTTCTAGGTACGTTTTCTCGTAACCAGTTAAAGTTCCATTCATTAATGTAAGTAAAAAATTGAAGGAATTTTCACACCAAAAGTATATTTTATATATACCTACGAATCCAAAATTGTATTGAAAAGCTACTACACCCAATTACCAACTTAATATGTTCGAAGAGCTAAATTCGGAACAAAAACATTTTCTCGATTTTTTTCTAAAGGTCCTACCCCTTAAGAAAATTGCAAAAAATCGAAAAATTTTTTTTGCCTTCAAAATGGATAAAATTCATTTTATAAGATAATTTTGACCCAAAAAATCCAAAAATCGGGTTTATTTTCTGATTGGATGCGTGGCTTTTGAGATATAATCCAAAATTGGACTCGATGAGCAATTTTCTCAGAACCTATGAATCCAATCGATATATAAACCCGATTTTTGTATTTTTTGGGTCAAAATAACCTCATATACAGAGTTTTATCGAAATCGGAAACGATAAATTTTCCGATTTTTTTCGATTTTTACTAAGGGGTACCCCTTAAGAAAATTTCAAAAAATCGAAAAATTTTTTTTCCCATCGAAATCGATAAAATTCATTTTATAAGATAATTTTGACCCAAAAAATCCAAAAATCGGGTTTATTTTATGATTGGATGCGTGGCTTTTGAGATATAATCCAAAATTGGACTCGATGAGCGATTTTCTCAGAAACTATGCATCCAATCGATACATAAACCCGATTTTTGTATTTTTTGGGTCAAAATAACCTTATATACAGAGTTTTATCGAAATCGGAAACAACAACTTTTTGCCGATTTTTTCGATTTTTTCTAAAGGGTACCCCTTAAGAAAATTTCAAAAAATCGAAAAATTTTTTTTGCCTTCGAAATCGATGAAATTAATTTTTTAAGATAATTTTGACCCAAAAAATCCAAAAATCGGGTTTATTTTATGATTGGATGCGTGGCTTTTGAGATATAATCCAAAATTGGACTCGATGAGCGATTTTCTCAGAAACTATGCATCCAATCGATATATAAACCCGATTTTTGTATTTTTTGGGTCAAAATAACCTCATATACAGAGTTTTATCGAAATCGGAAACGAAAACTTTTTCCCGATTTTTTCGATTTTTTCTAAGGGGTACCCCTTAAGAAAATTGCAAAAAATTCGAATATTTAATGATCCGAAAATTTTATAATATTCTCATAATATTATAAATATTGGTTTGTTCAATTTTTATACAAGAAAAAAAAAACCAATCTTCTTATAGTAAATTTAGAAACTTCTACGTTTTCTTTAAATTTCATTTTCTAATATACTTATAATAGAAAAAAAATTGATAAGAACTTTAATTAAAAATTTTGTTACTAGATTCCATATAATTTTCATTCTTTCAACTAAAAAAACATGTGTAATTAACGAAAGAAAATTGTCTTTTTTTTCCAGCAAAACACATTTTGCTTAATAGAATTAGGAGTCGAGGCGAGAATCGAATTAAATTCTTAAATGAATGTATTTCGTAAAAAAGTTTACGATTATTAAAAAATAACATACATACAACACACAAATATATCTACAACGTGTCCAAAAGACTGGAAACGGTCGAATAGCTCGAAAAGAGCTTAAAATTCGAATTTAGAAGATAAAATTATTTATTATAAATTGACATTCCAATTTTTTGTTACATATTATTTTCAAGCTCGAAAAATAGACTCAGGGTCTAAAAACGTCCCACTTAGAAAAAAACAGGCTAGGAATATAATTAATATTCAGATTAATTTTTGTTCATTATGTAATTTGTGTATCATATCTGTATAAAATTGCCTATAAATAAAAAAAAAGTAAATTACTCATTATTTATTTTTTCTCTAGCCTGTTTTTAGCCAAGAGGAGCGTAATGCGGAATTCCATACGGGTCGAGTTAGTTTTAATTGTATTTTACAAATTTTATTTTGGAGTACGAATTAATTTGTGTGTATGTAATGTATAAGTGAAGTGCTATTCTTCCCACAAACTTTAATTTTTAATTACTTCCGATTCATTAATTTTATTTTCGAGAATCAAATGTGTGTTTAAAACTTTTGAATTTATTTATTACATACAAATTTATTGCTCATATAAAAGTCGAAAAATAAGGATATAAAACAAGGAACCAGAGTATTGAGTGAATTTAAAAAGGCAGTAAAAAAAACATTTTTATATTATATAAAAAAGTTAGTGCGAAGGAGTTGCGTTAGTTAATCGAATTCCCTCAGAGATTGAAAAAATAACATTTTTTCCTTAAAATCGAACATTGCATGTTTAGTCCCTAGTTTGTAACGCTTAAAAATATTGATACTACGAACAAAATATTGGTATATAGGAGTTCATAAAATCACCTAATTAGTCCATTTTCGGTTGTCCGCCCGTCCGTCCGTCTGTGGACACGATAACTCAAAAACGAAAAAAGATATCAAGCTGATATTTTTGAAGCGTACTCAAGACGTAAGAAGTGAAGTCGAGTTCGTAAATGAGCAACATAGGTCAATTGGGTCTTGGGTCCCATCTTGTAAACCGTTAGAGATAGAATAAAAGTAATCAACTCTGCCTATGCATGGTATTTCAACAATTAACTCAGTCAGTTGTTTATTTTCACTTGTTTTATGTAATTTTAGTTGACATTATTTCATTTTTTGTTATTAAATTAATTTTGTTAAAAATACTATTCACAAGATATTTAAAAATCTAATTTAGATAATTTTCTGAAATGTTCTTTTATGTATTTATAGCCTTTTCAAAATCGTTCACTACTCTGTCCCGCTTTATATTAAGAAGCCATATATAATGTAAACGAATCTATATTAAACTTTACATGAGTAAAAATATATAAATAATAAATGAAATCGTAAAATTATTTATACTATAATTCCTATTTATAATTAAATGATTTATAATTTAGTTTCCAAACTTTTTGTTATAAAATTTATTTGTAAAATATTCATGTTAGATAATCGATTATTATATTATTAGCATTTTCACTAACCTGTTTTGCTATGTGCGTTCATATGGTTCATTTACTCCCATATTAAACCTTGTAAATTTGAAACTGAAAATTTCGATGCCATTATAAGTTGTGTTTCTTTGAAACTAACATTTTTTTCAATTAAATTTATCGAGTTTCAAGTATATTGCAACTTAAAAAATACTCCCTGTATATAAATTAATTATTTATGTGAATTTTTGAATGTGAAGTGTCCGTTTTTATAAGAATCGGGCAGGAAATATCTGCTGAGTCCGCTTGTAGCTGTATAGAAAATGGTTTGATAAAAAACTAAACATAATAAAATAAAATAGTTTTCAACGCGTTGTGGAAATTAAATATAAACATTCTTTTTTTTTCAAAGCTGTTAAACAAATAAAATAAAATAAAAATAGTCAGTAAAAGTTCACTGTTTAGTTTGAAACTTGAAACCCCTTAAGGGATCACAAATAATATTTTTCATGTATTTTATTTCAATATTATTTCTATATTTTTAAAATAAATGTTGTTATTATAATATTTATTTTAATTTAATTCTAAATTATATTTATTTTTTGTTTGGGTTAAAAAATAAAAGAATCAAAAAATATGAGTCATATTTATTTTTAGATTGAATATATTTACAAAAATTCGATGTTTCAAGTCCCTCTGGAGTTTCAAATACCTATTTAATGATTCGTCCCTTATCATATAGTTCGCCAACTGTCATTTTTTTATTTTTCACAATATGGCGTCTGGTAGTCGCCATTTTGAATTTTCATTACTTCTATAACTCAGTGACCCTCACAAGGTTAGGACTACTTGATTGACGCAAGATAAGATCGCCAGTGTGGCACATAGGAACATACATACATGTATAGACTGATAAAGACATTACCATGCTTTTGCGTCGCGCAGTCGGGTAAAATGCGAGTCTTACACGGGGACATCCAATATATTTATGATAAATATCCATGACACTGACTGTCACGTATGCGGTTATTGAATCTTCATTTCTATTCAATCACGAAGTGCATCAACACTTCTTCTAATGTAAATAGTAGGTAATACCTTCATTTTTTTTAGTCACAACTTATACAGATAGCACAGGAACAGAGAGCTGTGCGATTTTGAAAAAACTTTTAATTGGCATTCCATAAATCGAGGCTGTGTGCAAGGGAGTGGTCAAAACCCTTCCCATTGAGAGAATCTGTCGACATAAATTTAGAACTAAGAATATAGTCCTGTAAATACACCCATTAACGAGACGCTTTTCCACAAACGAAACAGATATTCATGCATATTTTGAGCTTGGTACATTCTTTGACTTTGCCTTTGAGTCGAGTATTTCAAACAAGAAACCTGAATCTTGCCGAGGCTTTCGAACTAGCTGATGCGGCGAAATATATTTTGAGTGAAAGAAGAAGAATGGTTGGAGAAGGGTTCAAATAATAATAGACTCGAATTTACAGACTGATTCAGTTGAATCATCGCAATATTTTATCTTTTTGACTCCACTTGAATTTTTCAGAGAATATACTTATATAAATATGTACATTCCCGAAAAGCAAAAAATCGATTCTTTTAAAATTCTATCTGGATATATATATATCCCCTTAAAGTGGAAAAAAGTTAATTTGTGCAAAATTGATTAAATTTCTGTTTGCAGCGTTTTCAAAATCGAACACTTCTCTACATCGGCCTGATCGGTATTACCATTATACATTATTACATCAATGCAGCATTGCATTTACGAAATATATTTATTTGTTTAGTCATGATGTTTTTTTTTTTTGGGATACCATTGGTAGTTGTGACGTGTTGGTGATGTCAAGAATATTGATTTGAATCAACCTTCTATCTAAAATGTATTTTCTATTGGAGATACAACAAACTACATAAGAACGTATGTGTATTATTGTTTCGTTTTGTCCTTTTTTGCATAATAAATCTACATTTAAAAAAAAAAAAAAAAACGAATAATGGTAAAAATGCAAAACTACGGTAGCACCAACAGATCGTGGGAGTATTTTTTTCTAGAATACTTTCTTATTTATTTAAAATATTTTAGATATTTATTGTGCGCAATACTTTTACATAGTTTAAATGGCAAGTAATACAATCTTCTTGAGTAGGGTTGCTACCTTTGAAAAGTTAAAAAACCGGAGATTAATTTTCCTGTAGCTAATGCAGAACGTCCCATGCGGCAAGAAATTTCCGACGAAAAAGCTATTCTTAACATGATCGAAATATGAAAAATCCGTCAAAATTCTTAACATGAAAAATCCTTCCTGCTAAAATTGGTAGATTCTTTATACTGCAAGACTTGCAGTCAATTGTAGAATAAGGTAACAAGGTTAAAACTGAAAGATTTCAATTTCGTATTCTGGCAACACGAGTTTTTCAATAATTATCATTAATGTCGTTTCCTGTTGTTATGAAATCCAGACGAGGAACCAGATCTTGATTAAAAAAAAATTAAAACAAAAACCTGACTGAGTTACTTGTTTAAATACCATGTATAGACAGTGTTGATTAGTCTATCACATTGTACATATACATATAAATGTCACACATTCATAACAGGTATTCCCATATAATACATACTATACAATTAGCGCCTAATTTGCACCCTCACGGGTAAACAGTGATGTTTACGAAAAAATGTTTCAAACAAAAGTTGTTTATTTTTTTATAAGGAAATTTTTACATTTAAACTTTTGTTCTATCTCTAACGGTTTACAAAATAGGTACTACGAACCCAAGACCCAATTGACCTGTGTTGCCCATTTACGAACTCGAACTCACTTTTTACGTCAGCTTGATATCTTTGTCGTTTTTGAGTTATCGAGTTGACAGACGGACGAACGGACGGACAACCGAAAGTGGACTAATTAGATGATTCTATTTTTAAGCGTTACAAACTTGGGACTAAACTTAGTATACCTTGATATATATTTCATATATACATGGTATAATAAGTTAGGTAAATATTTGCTAAATTATTATTTACTAAAATTCATTTGAATATATCAACAGTTATCTTGTTTCAATTGCTCAAAGCTCTATTTAATTTAATCATTCATTCCCAACCAATGTAGTAGCATTTACTTTTTAAACAGAATCCAATGCAAATTATCATTTGAACCATGTTTGGCCATATTCCAAGCACAATACACCATATCGTACACACTAGCTAGCTACAATTATTACAAATGGTTTTTTTTTGTGTTCCCTTTTCACTTTGTTCGTTTGTTTCTTGTCTGCGCATTTTCTATATATATCGAATTTATTTTTTTTTATGTTCTCAACTAATTTAAATAATTTATTATTCAATATAACCATTTAGAGATTTTATTTTTCTATTCAATAACTTTGTTTAGCTTTTTTTTCTCTGTGTTTTGTTTGTGCACGTAATATCTCAGAACATTACCATAACACTTCTAGAGCGAATCATTGTGGGTGAAGGTTTGAAAACTGTTTGATATATATAGAAAAATATAGGATTCTGTATCAATTTCGTTATAAACTATTTTTATAGTACCTATAATCGTAACGGGCTCTTTATTTTTGGATCCAATGTACCCTTAAGGAAGTATGAGCATGGTAGTGGGGGCACAAATTTAAAAATAGATATTTTCAATTTTGATGATAAATTTATATTATTACTTGACGATATAAGACGAAAAGTAATAATAAAATTTTTCGATATCTGGCTTAATTTTCAAAATATCGAAAATTGAAAATTTTGTTTAATTGTTTAGCTTTCGATATTTCGAAAACCAAGACACATATCGAAAAATTTTATTCTTATTTTTCGTCTACATTCATGAAGTTATAACAAAATTCATCATCAAAGTTGAAAATAAGATAAAAATAATTTCAATCCTAAATCTACCCTGCTCTTACATCCCTTATATGGACGGAGACACTTAGTTTTTTCTTTTCATTGCTAATATGTTTACTTTTTTTTAGAAATTTTTTTTTAAATTTGTTTTTATTCATTCCAAATGAAAATTATCAAAAACTTCCAAAATATGTCGTTTTTTGAGATTCCTCCATAAGAGCCAATGTATTTTATATCGATTTTTAATGACTTTTTTCTTAAAAATTTGCACGGATACCTAAGCTGAAATTTTAACCACATATTCTTTGAGTAAAAGACTACCTACAAACAAATTTTGAGCCTTTAAATCAAACATTGTTTTCATGCTCATACTAGAGTGATCGCTTCACTGGGATTAAAAGTAAAGATTGATAAAGATTGCTCTCGCTTATCCCTTTTCTATAACACTCGAAATAATGGTAAGGATTGATTTACACAGATAAAATATAAGTATGGTTTTTTTTTAAAACACTATAAAAGAAAAAAATATTAAATGCAATAAATGGTGGAAACGCATATAAATGCTGCTTTATATTACCTTACTTATATACTTATGTATTTATTTGCGCTCCCACCATATTTATTGGGATTTGTGAACAGATATTAGAATAGTATTGAGGTATTATTAATTATTATTTAGGGATTGTCAATAGGTATTTATATAAAATTTGTGTTTAGTGGGCGAGCTTGTGGATAAGCTAAACGGACTATGTGGCCGAACTTCGCATAGTATAGTTATTAATGAACTGGAGTTTCAGGTTAATGAGGATTAATAAAAGCTGATCAATAGTTGCAATTAAATAAATTGTAGGTGAAACGAAGTTCACCAGCCCATCTAGAGGTATCGATATCGAATTCAATATTCATAGTTAAGACAGGACAAATTTTGACGCCAGGTTCTACAAGCCTCTACTTGTTTCATTCTACAAATTCAGTTTATATTATTGTTATCAGCAGTAAAGTATATCGATAGTTAAAATGGCACTGTCATTTTTAATAGAGACCTTTTTCACATGGAGACCCTTATTTGTTATATGTTTGCCAATTTATATGTTTACCTGTGTAGGTATGTTTTTAAAGTATATGTATATATTCAACAAGGGAAATAAAAAGATTTTTTCTTTTTTATTTATAAGATATTTTTTAGGTTTATTTCTAATATTATTAAACAAGTTTGGGGATACAATTGTTTGTATTGTTAAAAACTTTTTCGATATAGAAAATTCTATTACTATTGTAAAATATGTAATTCTAAACATGTTATCACTTAACAAGGACAAGGGCTTGTATGTTATAGTTAACATTTAGCGGGTTAAGGACCTTCCCAAAAAAATAAAATTTGAGATTCACGTTTCAAACTCTGAGAGTGGATTCTGTTAGAACTTGGGAAAATTAGCCAAAAATTAAGAGTAAAATTTTCCGATATATTCTAGGTTTTGAAATATTGATACCTGAAGATCACTTATACAAGAAATAACACACAAATGCCGATTATAGCTTGTTATAATTTTCTTTATAGGAATGCTAATGAAAATTAATTTTCCCAAATTTCAAACCTACAGTATTTTCAAAAAGTATTGGTTAATTGCACGGTGCATACATATAAAAAAATTCCATGCTTTGTAGTCAAATAATGTGCTATTTTTAGCTTTACAATACCATGCAACTACAAAAACATATAATATATTGTGTGCAAGTGATGCTTATAAATTTGAAAATATAGATATCTCTTTTCAATCATCAATACTCTATCTATAGTCGTCTCTGTTCATCAAATGATGGATCTTAGATGAACTCAGAATTAAATTAAAATTTTGTTTTTATATCATCGACAATCTTATATTTTTATGGAATTATTATAAACTACAAGATTGTTTAAAAATTTTAGATAGTTTTTTATCACACTCTCTAGATTTTATGATATAGAAATATCCAATTGAAAAAGATAACCTATATGATTCATCATTTTTTCAGCCAACTTTGAACGATAAAATAATAAGAAAAAGTCCGATGAACTACGAATTTTTTGTGATTTTTGGAAACTTTGTGTAACCAAAAAATGTATTTATAAAGTTTTATTGAAATCCCAAGTATTATTCAATCCTTGCATATCTCCTTAAAATTGGCTCAAGCACGGAATCCGATCTTCAACAAAGTCTGAGCGCCAGTAAAAAAGTAATAAATTCGTGTTTTTTGTGGTATCATTTAGGTATAGTTTTGGATTGACTCGCTTGATAATATTCGTCATGTTTTGTATGGCGTGATAATTACGTGTACATAGTTATAAGTTTTCCCATTTATTACATATTAGGTATTATATTACTAAAATGAGTTGCCCATTTTGATAAAGGATACAAAATATTAATGGTAATCAAATTTCCTTAGTAATCTAAAACAAATAAAAACTGTTATTTAACATTTAAAATAAAAAGGTGTTTTTACGTCACCTATAAACCTCACCCATATCATTAAAGTATTACAACACCACGCCTTAATACCTATATCATGTATGAAGTTGGTATGATTACTATTATCAAATATATATCAAAGTTATTATAACAAAACACATTAAATTATTCTACTGGAAAACTACTTAAATTCTCTACATATTCTAATCATAATCATAACTATAATCATACAAGTATACAAAGTTTCTCCTTCTACGTCCATTTTGTTATGATATTTATACATATTAAACCGGGAGATGCAAATGAAAAATACGCCGTCCTAAACGAAGATTCAATCACGTTTAGAGATATACAGGCTGGGTCATTTTAATCTATAATGGCTAATAGCACGTTTTGTAGTTAACCAATCAAAAAAGTTCGATGGGGAATATCATGTTCTGACATCAGACTGAACCTAGTTCTTCGGGTTTCTCTAATAGTCAAGTTAGATCCTAAACGGTAAGAAATAGAAGAACACTTTAAAATAGAAAGTTGATTCTCATAAAAAAACTAACACTTTGTTGTAAATTAATTTTTCATGTAATTTTACAATTAAAAATGGTTTTTCTAAACTGTAAATTCAAATGCCAGTGACGTTAACATATCGCTTCAGTAACGCCATCGTACGAATAAATGGTAAATTAACATGCAGGATGATAAATGGTTTGTCTCTTAACTTATATTCTCTATAAAATAACATAATTTTCCATGGAAACAAGTCGAAAAATGTGAATTTAAAATGATTTTCGAACTGAAAATAATTATTTGTGTGTTTGACTGATAATATTTTTATTTCTTCATTTTCGCTAACCTAAAGTTGTTACATTTTGTACAAAATATAGTGAAATTAGATTTTTTTGAATGGTTCTAAGCTACACGTATTTAGTATATGTTGCATGTCTGATTCGTATATAAATTGCTGATATTACAAACATCTATAATAACATTTAATATTTTATTTTAACTTTAAAAATCGATATCCACTTTTATTACAAAACCTAATCTTATAACAATATTGATTTCTAGTCAAAAGCGGTTCGTTGTTGTTAATATATGCATATGATATATGCAAGTTCTTTCATACAATAGAGTCTCACTTATTTGAAAATATTAAAATCAGGGACTTTTTCTGGAGTTGTATAGAAAAATTCATACATTTATGTATTTTAATATATATCATTTTCACGTGATTGCACTGTCACTAACTTAGGGACCAATCTGGACAATGCGGTCGGTAAGTCACGGTTCACTAGACGTGTCGAACTAATGAATGTTAGGATGACTGTGACCTTTATTGTTAAAATTTGTTGAAAAACAAGCACAAAAGTTAAAACAAATTTAGCAGTTTTGTTTTTAGATTACCATGAGAAAGAATAAGTTTTCTTTGAGTGACGAAATTGATAGCTTCTAAAGTTTTGGAATGTTTTGATTAAAGCATTTTCATGTATTTTTGGCTTTATAAAATTCATAAAATTGGTCTTAGAAACAGTATGTAAGGTCGATACTCCTATCAAAGTTTTTTTCTTTGGAAAAGTGTTCATGACTATTTTTAATTAAATTAAATACTTCTGACACCAATTTCGATTAGTTAACACATCGAAAAAAATCTATCGATAGGAAAACTATGATAAGAGTGATAAAAAATCAATCAAGTTTAAAAAATATTTATCAAGATATGTCTCATCTAGTTATCAGATGAGTGAATATCAACCTTATTTTGTCGCTTTTGTAAATTTTTTGTTCTTGAAAATTAATAAACGAACAAAAAATTCTGATCTTTTGATTTATTCTCTTGTACAGGTTCGGCAATTTTAAAAATTTGCCTGTATTTGAATTTAAAAGTTATTCGTTGTCTAAAATATTTTATTAAAAAATAAATTAAATCATTTTTCAAACATCTTATAAATATTTTATTGAATTTTAAAAACAGAAGAATACCAAAACGAACAGAATAGAATTTACATAAAACTACCAAAAAAAAAAAAAATAAAACACAAAAAAACATACCGTGAATAATTTATTTAATAAATTTGAATTTTAAAAGAATGCTGCAGACGAGACACGGCGCTATTCAAAACATCGGATGTTATAGAACCAAAATATATACGTATTTTAAAATGTAAGTATATGGTTTTTATACAGAAACGAAAATATCCATCATACCCGTATACTTTTAAAAATCATGATAGATATGCATTTAAAAAAAAAAAATACATCAGACAGATTTCTGTATTGATTTATTAAGTTGCATGTTGAATGAAAAAGATACCTATATACGCTAAATTGGAAATAGAAGTTGAAAAAATAATGCAATAATATAAATACAGAGTGGCCTTCAGAGAGGTGTGACATTTTCAAAACGCTCTAAAAAGAATTTAAGCTTTTCTTCCTATTTATCTCTTTTCCACCTTAAATTAGAGCCTTGAAAAAAATTATTAATTGAGTTTACAAGCAAAAAAGTTTTGGGTGCAGCAATATCACTTATACCAAAATTTTTGCTTTTCTTAAATGCGCAGAAAAAAAGTTGATTTCGAAGATTTTTACAATTTACTTAAAAACTATGCATTTTAGAGAAAAAAATGGTCACTTCAAAATAATAATAATATAATAATAGGGTTTAACCTCCGTTTCTCTGACATATACTCCTATAACAGAGTCCATCCACATCATTATTTGTTAATCTATATTTATTTAATTACAAACATATTTACAAATTACATTTTGATGTGGGTGGAGTCAGTTACTTCATTCTTATCCAAGCGACGACAATGTGATCAATTCTGCACACCCATTAATTATAAATTGTTGACACTGTCGCTGCCTGGATTCGAACCCGCAACCTAAGTCTAAATGGACAAACAGTCGTAGACAAACGCCTTAGACCGCTCGGCCAATTAGGCTCTTATCTTTCATATTTTCGGAATAATCTACATCAATGTACAATTTTCCGTGTTTTTGATTATATTTACAAAAAACCTTTTAAAAAAAAAGTTGTTTATTTGTATATAAAGGAAATTTTTTGTTCATCTGATCACTAATCGTTTCCAATATGGATTCTATAGACCCAAATTTTCCGTGTTTTTGCTGTTTTGTTGTTAATTTTTACTAAAAACTGATTTTAAGGAAAAAATACTTCAATAACAAAGTGGATCCTATATAGACCCAAAACCCAACACAAACTCACTTTTTACGTCCTGATTACGCTCTCAAAATCTCAAATCTTTTTGTTTTTGAGTTATTGTGCTGACAAGCAGACAGACAGATAGGCGAACAAATTGCAATACCTTAATTCGATGCTTTTATGAACACTTAACCAATCAAAAAATAAATTAAACAAAAGTTGCAGAGTTTGGTGGCGAACATCATGTTCTGAAATTCTGAAATCAGATTGAACCTGGCTTTCCGTGTTGCTTTAATAGTCAATTTGGATCCTAAAAGGTAGAAGAGATAGAATAACATTTTGAGTTTGAAAGTTTTTTTATTTAAAATTTTTTTTTCGAAAATCGTTAGCTTTCGGAGGAAATGCGACTGCTATGTCATTATTGTTGTCGAAAGAAAACACGCCTCCCACGTTCCTCCCTGTATAGCGTATAAAAACGCGACAATTTATCGATATGATCAATCGATACCAAAGGAATATAGTTTATTATTGAATTAGAATCATATTTGCTGACAGTTTCGTTCTTTTGAAAACTGAAAAAAAAAAAACATACAGGGCTGGTTCCAGGCATCATAGCTTTGATTTAAAAATAGTGACACCATACTACATTTTAGCAAAGTGCGTGCTTGATTTCAAATTTAAAGCACCCAAACGGAGCAACTTGGAATGAAGATAGTTTAACTAAATCGGCTTATTTTCAATGATTTTTAAGTAGAAGATCTTTGTGAAGACCTTTTTAGAAATGCATAGTAAAATGTATTAAATTGTCGATAAATTTTGGATACCGGCTTATTTCTATCATACATGGCTGAGCCGGTTCTGCAAATATCTATCTAAATTTTTCATCGTAAATAATCAATCATTTATAGAACCATTTGGACTATATATACGCTTAATATGTAAAAAAAAAAAAGCTTTCAAAAGCTAATATCCACCTGGTGACTGGTGTAGTTGGATATTAGTGATTTTATCTAGGTATACCTATGTCACCATACATATAAAATGTCATTTTTTCATTTAATAAATAATTTGCTTTAGGCTATTTCATATCAGAAATGGGAAGGAAGCTTTTTTCAATATTTTCATATTTTAGTTTACCATCACCATTTTCCAAAAAAAAAAAAATGACAAGGAGAAGCTGTTGTAATCGAACCCAAAAAATTAATTTAAGCCACCTTCAATGTGGAACCCGCATCCCTTTGATTCATGGCGAGCGCCTTAACCAACTCATGTGCTAGACAAAAGTTATTTTATTTTTATCTGTTAACTAAATCTTGTACACAAATATTAAACGTCAAAATCTTTCGATTATTGATGTTTATTTATGATACAATGTCGTATATTATGAAAACAAGTACCTTGTCGAGTTGTCTTAATTAAAGAGGATTGGAAAAAATTGACACGTACTAGGAGTCGAACACGGGGTTCTTGGATCCAAGCCAAACGCCTTCGAAAGACTTTGACGTTTAAAATTTGTATACAAGATTTAGTAAACAAACATGAATAATAAATATTTCTGTATTGTTTATAAATCAATTAGTATAATTTAGTGACTTTTGTAAAACATTGTAAACATAGATATTTGTTATTCGCTGGTAGTAGGCAGTTAGACAACAACTCGGTCATAGTTAACGCGCCCAACCACAAAACTCTCTAATACTATTTATTTTGTTAACGGAACATTGAACTAACAAACATGACATTTGAACAATAACCAACTGAGCAACATACATAGATCGAATAGTCTAGGAAATATTGGCGCGCATGAGTGAAACCGATTATTCGACTATAATTTTCTTTTTGGATCTAATAAAAAATTCAATGAATAGTGCAAAAATTCATATAAGTCAAGTACTAATAACTTTAATCATATTTTTAACCCTCGAACCGAAAAAAGGGATGTTATAAATTTGACCGCTATGTGTGTCTGTCTGTGACCTCGTAGCGCCTAAGCGGATGAACCGATTTGGATTTTATAACAGTCATATTGAAATTGATAAATTTTCAATGAAATTGAAGTATCGGTTGTCTGGTTAGACTCTTTGACTATCTCTGCTCTAGTAGGTATTTTTGATTGCTTAATATAAATTTGATGTCAGATTAAACGGAATATGCCATGTTTGAAAAAGAAATGTTTGGATAAAAACGGGAAAATAAGTAACTCATGTAACACAACCATAATTTAAGGTGAATATCCGTACATCCCTTCTAAAATCCAATATATACTGTCGAATTTGTAACTTGACGTCCCTTTTATTCAATTTGAATGATAGATCGACCGAGCCGGTTAAATGAAGATTTTTTCTAACTTTCGCTTTCAATCGGAAGGTACTTATTTAGATTTCTTCTCAGAACTGGTAAGAAATACAGGGGCTACGGTTTTAAATTAAATTTCTGTTTGTATTGGTTTTTGGCAAAAATGTTTCTGCGCCAAACTATCATAGATTAATATAAACTATACACATATAATTGACCTCTTTCCAAAAAATTGTTACAACGAAACAAAGTTACATCAAATCTCTGCTGAATGCAATATTTGCATCATACATATAGTTGTACATGAAAACAAAAAGTCCATTAAGCTAACTGGACACCGAATGTTAAAATTTTTATAGCATTTGCCGGACTTAATATCTTTAAGTTGCGAAACATTTATGTATAAAAAAATGCATACAATAAAAATGTGCCTAGAGTAGACGCGTTCAAAAATTGAAAAAAAAAAGATTTTCTATGTTAACTTTTCAAAAAACACTGACAATTTTGTTTGTAATACGGCTTTTGTGAACCTAAAACTAAAGACCTTTCTATAAGTTCGTTCCCGGTGGGCCGACCAACGCCAGTCCGCGCCTGGCCGTTTGTAACAACTGATTTAAGTGTCTCTAAATAGAAATAGTCTCTTGACAGCTGAGAAACATTGAATGTATTTTGTTATGGCCACCTGATAGTTTTGTCTTGGTTTCCCGTCATTGATAAAGAACTTCAAGCAAAAATCAAACTCTTAATATCAGCGTATAATTGAACATTTTTCTTAATTGTTCAGCTTTCGGTATTTCGAAAACCAATGGAAAATACATCTGTAAATGTTGGAACTAAATCACTGAATCTTTAATTGGCGTCCAGACCGGGACAAAAACAACAAACAACAATTTTCGAATATATAGCAACGAAAATACTTTAATAGCTTTAAATACATGAAAACAAGCATGTCCACTGATAGTTATGTTGGCTAACCAGAATCCATTACGATTATCATCATGTAAAACTTAATATATCCAATGATGTAGAAATAATTGCTTTAAGGATTTATCATGTAATTCCCTTTAGTGCTTGGTAAATGGTCGAATAAATTTGTTATAAATTTTATACGGGATACAGGATTTTATTGTGGACTCATATCATTAATAATGCATGCAATTTATTTCGTCAGTTTCTTAATAATCTGCAGATTAATGATAGAATACTTTTTCTTTCAGAAAACTTCAAGGAAAGAAATAATTTTATGCTTTATTATTCTGCTTTTGATTTGAATTTTTTAGAATACGTTTTGTCTTCGCTTTCAAAGTTCATCGAAAATTTTGAAACATTTTTTCGCATACTTTCTAGAGATGTTACGAAAATAAGTTTCGGACGACGTTCTTCATCGCCGATTGTACGTTTTCCCTATAGTGAATTCCCGAGCCTTGAGAAATAAAAAAGGTCGAGATTAGTTGACATGATTATATATTTTTAAGGAAACACCTCCTATATAAATGAATATAATTCTGTGTTACTCCCTTGGAATTGATACTTTTGATCTTTATCCCTTGACAAATATTTTTGTATAACTACTATGTTCTAACCTTATAATGAATCTACCATCAAACTTATAAAGAAACCATCATCAAACGAACTATTCGTTCTGATAAACAGAGAATGCATCAGTCACAAGTGTAGGAGTACCTCACTCACATGTTCGTTCGTGTTCGTACAGGATAAAACTAATTTTCCAAGAAACATATTCTATAAATATGGTGACCGAGTTTGGTAAGAATGAGTTTGTTATTGATGTGTGTATGTCTCTGAATACTGTTCATCATTAGTTTCGTTAGCCAGTTTGTTGCTCCTGCTGCCACGAATGCACCCACCTAGAAGATTTTAAGTTGCTTGATATACCAAACAACGATATTATATACAACCATACCAAGTTTTAGTAAGCAGAGACGGATTTAACTCAAGCCGCTTGGTGACTAAAGTGAACTCAAAAGGGTTGTAACCTATTTTTTTCTGGTTATGCGATATAATCCTTATTTCTTTATCAAATTTCATGATTAAGCCCTCATTTTATAGCTTATCTTGCTGGCTAATGACGAAAACTGATCTCACGATCTAATAACGTACTGCTTAGAAAAAAACCGTTTAGAAAATTGATATTAAGATTTAATTTTGACCAAATTCATCACTAACAGAATAGTGATGAATTTGGTTAATGTCAAGTAGGTGAAGATATATTGGTTGGAATGAATATGGCACATACAGACACAGGAAATCTCACATGCTTACGTGACGTTTTCTATCAGTTTGCTCACCATGGCAAGCCGTCTTAAGGAATTTCATTCCAATAAAAGCTAGCAGTCTCCCATCTATTATAATAGCGTATAACGCTTTTCAAATTGCAAACTGCCAATGTTAGATACGCAAATAAAAGTTTCAGGCATAGATCTACCAAAAAATAATAGACTACATCGAATAGCCTAATTGGTAGGGCGCTTGACATGAATCCAAGAAGTCCGGGTTCGAGTCCTGGTTCGAGTGTATTTTTTTCAATTCTCTCTTTAATTAAAAATTACTAGACAAGTATTTGTCAATAATTAGTTTACGAATGTATGTAACATATTATATATCAAAATTAGTCGAACAGACCATGATGTAAATATTGTGTGCATGATTAAATGTGAACAACAATAATAAGTAATAATAATAAATAAAGTGGATAAACAAAGTAAAAATTCATTCAGTTGAAAAAATTGCATTCGTGTCTAAAACTCGAATAGCCTAATTGGTAGGGCGCTTGACATGAATCCAAGAAGTCCGGGTTCGAGTCCTGGTTCGAGTGTATTTTTTTCAATTCTCTCTTTAATTAAAATAGACTACAACTCTGCCTATATACGTTTGTGGTTTTACTACCATTTTAACTTCAAATTTATATTACATGCCACAAATATAAACCCATAACTGTGAGGACTACAAACCAGTAACTATATGTATATAAACAACTCACTATGTTCACAATGTTCACATATAGATGTAATAAGGTGAGCCTCAAACTTGTGTGTAACTTGGTACTTGCTTGTTCTATAGTCTAATGCTACGACCAGAAACGAAGACGAACTCCAAATAACAACAAAAATATTGCAAGTACCAAATAGTATACAGAATGTTCGATTTACATCTAGGCATGTAAATATCACGAGTATGACAAAGTACCTACATACGTTACACAATGCATCTAAGTGAGAGATATTATATACATGTGTTTCAGCTTCGATATGCGTTGAGATAGTTGTAAGACGCTTGGACCCCTTGGATTTCAAGCTCAATAAAAAGCTCACTTTATTCCATTCTGGTAATTGATAGAACATCTTAAATTATAAAGTTGTTATCAATTAGAAAGGTAACATTTTTTGTTCGAAAACCGTTCTGTTTAGGCAAAAAAGGACTGAAAAGTATGACCCGAAATTGTTTTTTCATTTGTCTTCTGCGAAATCTGGGCACTCTTCGACAAAAATTTTCCAATAAAAGTGGTTTATTTTTCTACAAAGCCTATTTCTATTAAAATTGAATGAAGAAAGGCGTAAAAAGCTATGATATGTCAAAGATAACTCTACTAGTCAAAGATAACTCTATATCTAGAAACCCAGTAAAAAAAAAAATGTTAAAACTGGCCGGAACTGTAACAGTTTATTTCACTAGAATTTGACAAGAGCACTGACGTTACTAAATCTGAATTCCAATAATCATGAAGTAAAAATTATTTGACGGGATGTCTATGGCCTCATTAAGGTTCACCACCGCTGACCTAGGGGTTTCGATTCTGTGATCTAAAAGAAGTACTTGAAGTTTTCTTTGATATCTCGAACTTAACTGTGTAGTCTAGTGTCACCAGCCCACAGTAATATAGTTTAATTAGAATTCTCAAATAACATAAACTATTTGTTGAGCCATAAACATTGTATGTAATGGAAGCAGAACAGAGGTACAAAAACATATGTAATTAAAATTGTTATCATTCATTTTATTAAGATGTAAGATTTTCTCGTTGTAAATATGTCTTTCAAAATTATAAATGTACAAATTGTGTATTCGATATTTAAAAAACGTTACAAAAAAATCACGTTTTCGATGGATCATCTTTAAATCGTGTATGGGAAATGAACTTTAAATCGTAATGAGAATGGATGCATTCTCATTAATTTCCTTTATAAGTACTTAAGTTTATTTAGTGCGTGGGTTTTTTTGGAGGCGTTTTCATGGTAACGATACATTACTTTAATTATAGAATTGTATGGATACATATATAATTGTATGGATTACATTTATGACTTACATTGAAAATTTAATATTATTGTCTCACAAATTTAAATAAATAATTATGATAATTTACATTTGAAAAATAATATTTGTGTAATTTGATTTCTTATTTTCATAATTTTTAATGCATTAAGTTTAATTAATTAGTGTTTTTCAACAAATTTAATTTGACATTTACTATAACATGTAAAGAATTGCTAATTAGTCATAACAGCCACCTTTAACGCCAAAATTTTTCACTGGAAGCGCTGGCATCGATTTTATTGTCCCTACCATGACTACGCACGCAACGAATAAAGAAAAAAATACGTTTAAAGTGATGAAATGATTAGCATTTGTGTTAAGAAAGTATTAATTATATTTGTTATATAAGTAATTTTCTCTAAATCTTTAGGCATCAATATTTCAATAAACTATGGTATATATAGAAAAATTTTACTTTTAATACTCATCTAATTAAGTTGTAAGAGAATTCACCCTTAAAAATTACTACTACTAAATTTTCGTTCAGTTGATATAGATATTTAGTTGCTAACTTATTTCGGTAGATTTAGATATGTAGTTGCTAATTTATTTCATTAAATTTACTAACTTATTTATTTTTTATTTTCAGGTACGTTTTAGGATAACCAATCAAAGCTCCAATATTAATTAATGTAAGTAATATATATAATGCAAGAAAATGGAAGTCTACTACCGTTAACTAAAAGATTTGAAAAACAATTCTATTTGTGCTAAGTAATATAAAACTGAAACTCATTCTGAAGCCATTATTTTCGTAATTAAATTATCTTTCTTCGGATACCAATTTCGATTGTTTAACAAGTTACCTACATTGACTTACCTGTTCGTATGGTATGAACAGAACTACACTAATCTGTTAACAAATCAAAATAGGTATCTGAAGGAAGATAATTTACTTACGAAAATAGTGATATAGACTTGGAAGCATAAATCCGATTTATTAAAAAATAGCCATGAACCCTTTTCGGTGAAATTTTCGTAAAAAAAGATATCACACCCGACGATCAGATGGGTGAAGTTCGACTTTATCGAAGATCTCCTGTACCATTGGGATCGTTGACTCAATAAATATTGGTAGAATATCAATAGCCAAAAATTTTAACTTGGCCTTTACTCCAATCCAGTCATTTATTGTAAGTTGTAAATGTTTATAATACACAGTTAGTGACATACAATATATTAATAAACTATTTCTAAAGTAAAATTCGGTTGGATTACGAACACCAAGATATAAATGTCTTCAACTACTAACAGAAATTAAAAGCTTGTATAAGGTTAAAAGGTAGAAAACATTTATTACAATTATAAATTAATTTGTACGCTACATTTTAACAATAAAAAAGGATCAAGTCATTTAAAGGAAAGTAGAATGAACTACTAGTTAATTTTCTTATACTTTTCTTGTTCTTATAGTTTCATGTCAAAAGTCAGCAAGTTTCTGTTTTACCCGTGCTATAGTATCTAAAAAATTTATTTGAACATCTCAGGAAAAGTTCAGTCATTGGATCCTTCTAGCTGGTAAGGGAGTATGTATTTAAAAAGCACGTTTCTCCGAAGCCCAGAAAATGTTTCAAATAATAAGTAAGTTTCGAAAATGAAGTTTGATTAATTTTAACTTTGTAATTTGTGGATTCCCAAAGATTCACCTACATTGTGCGCCATTTCGTCTACAACTCTAGTCCCTTCCTTCTTATCCCAGACCTCGAAATGGAAGCTTCGATATATTATTTCAACCTCAAGGACCAGGTCTGGCTGCAGTTTTTTCAGACCCAATTATCTTTTCTTTTCCAAGCTCCAATCAATTTTGGAAATTTTTACTCAAGTTTTAGCTGAGGCTAATAAATCAAATATTTATTTTGTACGTCTCAAGTCTCAACTAACGTAATAAACCCAAACTTGTTTTTTTACTTGTATGCAAGCGTAGTAAAAAAATAGTTACTCAGGCTTGGACAAAGCTCTAATATTCAGTCTCGTTCACAAACTTCATTTATTCCACAACATTGTCTTCTCAGGTTTAAACCAATATCGCGCCACTGGTTGTGTACTTTATGGGACCTACTTCATCACCCCACTTTTCTTCCGCACGACAATTTTTCATATCTTTATTTCAAAATCTAAATCCAGATAAAATATTGATATAAGCTAGCAATAATTTTAAAAGGCTTATGGTGCATCTTAATCTGTTTGCGTCCCTGATGATCAATAACGATGAAATAGAAGTGCCTATTACATTAACACGAACTAAAATACTTAGATTATATTCAAACATGGACAATTATATCGAATCTAGGTACAACAAACACAAAGATAATCACCTGCAGCATGAGGCAATAGGGCATTCGACCATTTAATGAATGGTATATAACATAACCAGTATAATTTAGTGAATAGAGTGTAAATTGTCGATTAACCAACGAAACAATATAGTTTCTCACTATTATTTATTAGACTAGGTGATAAGAATGGTATTCCCAGATTAATTTGTACAGAAATGTTTTGCTATAGATTCAGAAGATGGTGATTACAGGACAGTAGCCACCTTAAAAAAGATCTGGGTCGGGCACGTGCGCACGGAAGTGGATTTGGTGGTCAAAACCCCTCCCATTGAGAATGTGTCCACATAAATTTGAATTAAGAATATAGTTAGGTAACTCGGCACATTCTTTGACTTTATTTTTGAGTAGAGTACTTCAAACAAAAAACCTGGTTCTTGGCGAGGCTTCCGAACTGGATGATGCTGTGAAACAGATTTTGATTGAAAGAGGAAACGCTAGATAAGAGTTAAGAAAAATTTTCTAAATCCTGAACGATATCTGTGGTAAATACGGCTTAGAATTGGGGAAGCCAAGGTTCGGGTCATAATAAACTCAACGCTCGAATATACAGGCTGATTCAGTTGAAGATTATAAATCGATTTTCGAATCATTGCAATATTTTATCAAAATTTGTTTTTCTCCTTCTCAGCAAATTGTTTTCATTTTGGTGAAGAAGTCAATTTTGGTGAAAGTGAACTGCCGGTCGGAGTGTCAAAAATTCAAAATTTTGAATTCCTCGGATAATTACTGCGCACGGGCCTGATCAGGGTAATACTTAATATTTGAGAATTGTTTTTCGTGGGAGAAATTGAAGATGACGTTTCCTTAGAACTCGTTTTCTTGGAAAATTTTTTAAATAGTGTTTATGCATTTTTATTTACGGTGTTAAATTTATAGATTTGGGCTATTAAAATTTGCGTTGAGATTTTAAAAGGCTGTTTTCTTAAAGAAAAATTGGGAAAAGTAATATACATTAGTTAAAAGCATGACAAATATTTTCCTATAAAGAAACTTATAACAAGCAGCACTCGTTTTTCCTGTAAATACATTTTTTATGAAATTGCATGCATTTGTGTATTATTTCTTCTATAAGTGATTCAATATTTCAAAAACTATGGTAGGTATATATCGAGAAAATTTTTTCTTAATTTTCGTCTAATTTTCCCAAGTTCTAAGAGAATCCATTCCCAAAATTTGAAACGTAATTTTCAAATATTTCAATTCACTTTTTTTATTGGGAACGTCCATAAGTAACTGATCCCGACACCAAAATTATTCACTTGTGAATGTTTGAGCCCTTATTACCTAGTCTAAATATTACATCTTCAACATTTATCAATAAACTGTACCCAATTAAATAGGTTGTTTGATAATAAATTTTCCCTTTGTATGGTAATATGCGTTTTGCTTGTTATCAGTGAGTACAATACTCACAATAGATTGATTCAATTGTTAATTAATTAATTAATATGTTAGGCCCCAAACTGTATTAAACAATGTTATTGTTTATTGGTAAATAGCTTTAGTGTCCAAGAAACTATTATACTGTTAATAATACTGCTATTAATTTATATTAGGTCAAACAATAAAGATAAAATTAGCGAACTAAAGCTTGAATGTTGGGCGGGGGGGAGGTAATGTTTGTACTTGCCTTGATCATATTTATGTATTCGTTGTGTGCGTAGAAACACTAATTAATTAAACTTAATGCATTAAAAATTGTGAAAATAAGAAATCAAATTGCACAAATATTATTTTTCAAATGTAAATTATCATAATTATTTATTTAAATTTGTGAGATAATAATATTAAATTTTCAATGTAAGTCATAAATTCAATCGATACAATTATATATGCATCCATACAATTCTATAATTAAAGTAGTGTATCGTTACCATGGAAACACCTCCAATAAAACTCACGCACGGTGCGAATAGAGTGATACTTTAAATAATTTGTAGAACTTCTAGCAAATAAAAGTTCAAATCCCGCTCATCGTATAATGTGTGATTTTTTTCCCATTTTTGTTTGTTTGTTTATAAAATTATTTTCTTATTTAATTATAAAATGCATAATCATAATTAAATATTAAAATAATGATCTTAAGTTAACTTCCTCGATGTGTTTTGTAAGAAGACATAATAATTTTTTTTAATTTAAATTATGATAAAGAAACTTTTACTCTAATGTAATTCTACATTTGCTACAAGTAATGACTAGTTTTTTGTATTGAATATTATTTTATAATGTTTATGCAAATTAACTGTACATTATTTTATTGTTTTTATAATATTAACCATAATTTTAAATGTAATAATAATTAACAACATTATATATGTATGCAAGGATTGAATAATACTAGAGATTTCAATAAAACTTTATAAATACTTTTTTTGATTAACAAAGTTTCAAAAAATCACAAAAAATTCCTAGGTCATCGAGGTTTTTATTATTATTTTATCGTTCATAGTTGGCTGAAAAAATAATGAATTATATAGATTATCCTTTTCAATTGGATATTTCTATATCAAAAAATCTAGAGAGTGTGATAACTATTCAAAATGGAGGAGGTTTTGTAGCTAACCAATCATAAATTCGCTATGGGCCACAACAGTTGTAAATGCGGCACTGCACTTTATGAAATAACACAAAGAGTAATTGCATCACAAATTTAATGGAAGCCAAACCTGTATTGTATATTAGTCTGTGGTTAATGGTATTTTGTATTTAAAGTATTCAAACAGTGTAATGTAATTATAATTACTTGACCACAAAAATTTATTTTTTTAAATAGTTGTAATGCAAGTATGAAGGGGAAGGTGTAGAACCTAAATCAAAATTTATGTGCTTTTTAAAGCCTAGCATTAAAGAGATATGCAAGGATTGAGTAATACTAGGGATTTCAATAAAACTTTATTTTTTTTTTATTAAGAAGTTTCCAAAAATCACAAAAAATTCCTAGGTCATCGGGATTTTTAATATTATTAACCGACTTCAAACAAAAAAGGAGGAAGTTATCAATTCGACTGTAGTTTTTTATTTTTTTATGTGTGTTACCTCAGAACTTTCGACTGGGTTAACCGATTTTGATAATTCTTGATCTGTTTGAAAGCTGGTGCTTCCCGTGTAGTCCCATTTCATTTTGGTCCAGTTCGGACAACGGCATCCATAAGAAAACCATAAAAGTCTTAAATTTGCATTAAGTATGCACGACAAGAGGACGAATAACTCGATATCATTTTTTCAATACAAATACTGTTAAGTAAGTTGCAATACCTTGTGAGAAACTGCAGAATATTCAAGTTGGATATGAGTCTAGGTACTACATATTACCCTATTATGTTTGTATGTTTTATTAAAGACGATAATAACATTTTGATAACTATTTAATAAAAAAACATATAATCTCTTTAATTCTCGTGTTGTTGTATTAACTGTTGATGTGATAATAATAATCATAATCTGCTTAATTTTTTTTCTTTAAGAATTATTCTTAAGAAAAGATATAAGCCTTTTGTAAAAATTACTTCAAAAATCAAATCATTATGGACTAGGAAAAAATCCATTATTCTTGGCAGTCTATTCTTGGTTATTGTGATGTTGTTACATTTTTGAAGCAAATCTTAGTCGCATTAATGAACGTTTTTACTCGGGAGTACTCGATAACAGTTACGATTTCTATGATTTTTTGTTCAAAATGATTCTTTTTGTATATTATTTACAATCAGAAATATTTCAGAGGGGGGAAATAATCCGGACGAGAAATGGACAATGTCGCGACTGATATATAGAAGCCCAGCCTAAATCGCTAATGATAGAAGTTTAAAATTTCGAGAAGATATTGATTTTATACTGTAGATGTCACATAAGAAAGGACTTTTAGAAATTGCTCTTTTACGAATTCCAACTCCAAGTTTTGAAATATCGTGTTCACAGACTGACGGGCGGACCGAACAACCGGAAATGGACTAATTAAGTGATTTTATGAACATCTATATCAAAGTTTTGTTCATAGTATTAATATTTTTAAGCGTTACAAACTTGGGACTAAACTTAGTATACCTTAATATATATTTCGCATATACAGGGTAAAAAACGATGATTGAAATTAACGAAGTTAAATTTTATTATTTTTCAATATACAATTAAACAGAATGACTTGCTTTTGATTGTATATTTTTAAGACATTATAATTGATACTGTGACTTATTTACGTTTTTAATAAAATCACGTTTCTACGTCTAGAATTTAAAAAAAATTCGTTATTAATACGCTTAAAATATAAACCGTGACATTATAATTATGCTTCCATTTTATGAATACCTATATCGTTGCATCAATATTGTTACGCGTACTATAAAACTTGGGACTAAGATTAGTATAATTTGATAAATATTTACTCTGTATTTCGGGGGCACTCTGTATATAGTGTTAATAAATCTTGCTTATAGTATATATTTTGTTATAACGCTTGAAATTAAGGTCTCTTGACATTTGTTGTTTGATCTTTTACCTTCGCTAAATCTACAAAGAAGCTTTAATACCTTACGTATACGGTACCTAAAAATGTTGTCATACTAAATTAATATATTTATATTCAGAGTTAAATAGAAAAAAGCTTAAAGCTTTAAAATATACACAGAAGAAAAAATCTTATACAACAAACATTTTGGATATGGTATTTAGGAGACAGACCAATAATTTCTTGACAAATTTAATTATCTTTTTTCTTTCGGAACGAATTTAGCTATCTATCATAATTCCTTACTTTTAATTAATAAGGATGATTTAATTTTTTTAAGGTATGTTTAATTGCAAATTCGTTAAAATATGACTCCGTATCATTTTCTAGTTTCGACCCTAGTGATAATTCTATCCACTTACCACTACTCTCATCGGCGGTTTAATAGTAAAACACTAGTTATAGGATCTTAGTTTCGTTCTCTACTACCTAGAAATCAATGTGTAATTTATTCTGTTCACAATATTCGCTATTATTAACGCAAATTTGACAAAATTTCGAGACCAAATTTCATTAATATTTTTTAACGCTAAACTTTTGACTCAGACAATTACAGAAATATCTTCATCAAGTATTAAAGTCTAATGTAATTAGTTCTAATAACATTATTTTCAAACCAAATAAAATTAGATAATTACCACATTAACTTTAACAAATATAATTTTAAGTAAGTAAATGTATTGTTATTTTTATACCCTGTATAAATGAAATATATAACAAGATATAATAATTTTAGTCCCAAGTTTGTACCGCTTAGAAATATTGATGATACTAACAAAATTTTGATGTACGTGATCACGATAAATGAGCAACAATGGTCAACTTGGTCTTGTAAACCACACATTCTTAAAAACCGTAAAATGAATTAGAAACATTTTTTCGTAAATATCTTTTTTTTGGTTTAAATGTAAGGGCGCAAAATAAACTATAGTAAGTTTCACTTTTCTCCAAAACTATACAAGATAGAAGGATGAATTTATATAGATAACTTCAAATAATTAGTCCATGGATTCAAATTTCATACGAAACCTGTCGGATAATATAAAAGAGACAAATAGTACATTCTTAGAAATTTCGAAAGGGCGGCCAGATGGTCACCATTTTATTTGACAATATTTTTATTTTTTTAAACTTATACAAGGTATGGTATTCGGCACTGTCTGTCTATACAGGATATTTCAATAATTAACTCAGTCAATTGTTTATTTTCACGTGTTATTTACCAACATAACAACGCAAAAAATTCTTCTACAAATGAGTTCTTTTGTTTTTACCTAAAGTATTTTTATAAAGAATACTTTAAATTCGTTTATTTTGATTTTATTTCTTTAAAAAAATACCGCCATAGTGTGTTTAGTAAAAATTCAAGATGTTCAACTGAAGTATTATGTTTAAAGGTTGAATCACATGAATTAAATTTTGCGTGTACCGATCATGTTTAATCAAAATAATTTTTCCATGCCAAAATTTGAAATATACACGTTAAGAAATTTTTTGCCAATATCACTATGTAAATGATACGTGTATGTGCAACGCAAGATTGTGAATGCAATACTGTATTTTTTTCAAGGATTTTGATTTGCTATAAAATTTTAAACTTAGATGATTTTTAACCCCCGAACTATAAAAAAGAGGTGTTATAAGTTTGACAGCTATGTTTGTGTGTGTGTCTGTCGGTCTGTCTCTGGCATGGTCTTGATATAAGAAGAATTTGATTAGTGAGTGGTAATTTAGTGTGAGCATACCTTTATAATCCATTCTTTCATGTGTCTGTGAATGAATGGTATTTAATGTTTAAGTAATATTTGAATTGCTTTTTTTTGTGCTATCAAAAAACCATTGACTTTGGTGACTTATTAAAAAATTCTACAACATCTCATTAAGAAGATATTAAACTCTAGAATCAACTAACTTTATGAGAGAAATTAATACAAATTTTATTATTTAATATAAAAAGTTAACTCATTAAACAAAGTTATAAAAAAAAAATTGGGACGTCTTTGTTTCATGGCTTTTTTTAATCTCCTTTTAAGGTGATTGTAAACCAACAGAATTGTAAAAAAGCTTTGGTTTATTGCATGGTACATACATATAAACCAAATACATGCTTTGTAGTCAAATAATGTGTTATTTTTTGCTTTACAATAATCACTTGTGCAAGTGATGCTTATAAATTTGATAATATAGATATCGATCTTCAATCATCAATTCTCTAACTATAGTTGTCTCTGTTCATCAAATTATAGATCTTCGATGAACTCATAATTAAATTAAAATTTTGTTTTTATATCATCGACAACCTTATATTTTTATGGTATTATTATAAACTACAAGATTATCTAAATATTTTAGATATTTTTTTATCACACTCTCTAGATTTCTTGATATAGAAATATCCAATTGAAAAGGAGAACCTATATGATACATCATTTTTTCAACCAACTTTGAACGATTAATAATAAAAAGCCCGATGACATAGGAATTTTTTGTGATTTTTGGAAACTTTGTTAATCAAAAAATGTATTTATAAAGTTTTATTGAAATTCATAGTATTATTTAATCCTTAATTATGTGAGTCATAAGCATTGCTCTAACTTGAACAGATTCTTTTTTCCACGGAGTGAGTTAGAGATTCATTAAAGAAATAGTGATATAAATACACTGATATAAATATATTATAAATTAGTAACTTTATAAGAATAATATTATTTTATTACTTGGATATAGATATAAAGAAAGATATAATGAGATAATTATATAAGAATAGAAATTTTGACATTCAAAGATATTTTAATATATTAAAAGGAAGTTGATGTTGTATTCTTATATTATATGTTTAGTTTATATATGTTGTTTATATTCTTTAACAAAGTAAATAATAATTTACACATACAATTGTTGGATTTAAATTAATTATATCAAACTATAATCAACTTGATACCTAATAAATTTATTTTGTTTTACAGTATGCTTCATGGAACCTTTAACTTGAACTTAAACCTTCAATTCAAACAAACTAAGTAATAAGAAATTGAAATGTTCAATAAGTTCTGTAGATAAAGGCTTTCAGTCAAACTAATATAAGAATGTTTGTTATTTGTCTATGGTACTTGAACCGATGATGGCCCGGGTCCCTATGATAGCCCATATTAAGAAATATAAGTGTTCGATAACTAATTCATTTAATATTTCGCGAGAATGTGTAAAAACTATCACAGACAAAGAGGCAATCCCACCCGAACACAAACTTGTCGCCATTTTAGACGTTGTGTGTAAGTTTTCATTGAGATAACAAAATCACTACAAAAAAGCTAAAATAGTTAAAATTATTTTATTAATTGCAGTTTATTTTCATACCGAAATCTTGGACATTGATTGAAAGATAAGTTTCTGCTTTTTATTTGGTAATTAATTTTTTACCAGGAATTTGTTACAATTGTGTAAAGGTTCCTATCATGGCCCAGTGCGTGGTTCCCTAAGAAGGCCTTTTGTCTATACCGGTCTTCTATTTTATATTGATACACTTAGTGAATACTAACTAGTAGCCATAAATTCTCTTACAGGTCGCAAGTGACCCACCATGAAGCATGTTGAAAAAGATTTTCCTATATGTAAAAGTAAGTTTAAGCACCATGGCGTCAGTGGTGTTGCTGGATACTAACTAAGAATAAGTATTCGAACCAAATAACATAAATGCCGTACAGAAAAAAACACGTAGGCCTTCGGAAATTGACGGAAAATCAAACGCTTTTTTTAACTCCCGGTACCAAAGTTAATGGATTTATTTCTGTACGTTATTTATATAATTCGTTTCAAAAACTAATTCAGAGTTAGTATCCACCAACTCCGTACATATTTGCTGATCCAGGGGTGAGATATCAAGGGGTGTAACATCCATATTCTCACCTGAACCGCCGCAAAACTTACGCCATGTAGCTTGAACATACTTTTACATCAAGAAGCATCTTTTTCAACATGATTCAGGATGCGTCACTTCATCCGAAAAATTTCAGCATGGGTTTGTGGTCTATTAGCCAACACAGGTTCTGATTTTTGAATTGTTTTTCTTTACATAGATTTGACAACATCTGTAATACACTGTAACTATAACATAATATATATAATCTACATATCCTTCATACATAATATTATGACATATTATAATAATTTTCTTGTAGCAGATTAATCTTAAACATGTTCTCTAGTACCCAACGAACAAGCAAGCATAGAGCATGTCTACTAACTATGTATTTTATAAAGCTTGTTTTTGTATAATAATAAAAATATAATATGAATATATAATCAACAATAATGCCGGAACAATTCCAGTTCTCGTAATTATTATCATTAGTAATAAAATTTGTATTATCAATATACTCATGAGTATACAACAGTCTAAACTAAATCAAATAAATGAGTAAGAAGTTGAAATAAACCTTAGATACTCATTAATAATCGTAATATAGATTTAGATAAATTTTATGCAGAACTAGCTGATGCTTGGCAAGCATTACTTCTTGTAACAACCTATTCAAATTACAATTTTTCCGAAATGCTATAAAAATATGAATTATAGCGTTCGAAAATCGTTCCGGCAAGCCGTGAAAAATTGGTGGAATAGCTCCAATTTCAAAAATTCTTGTTTGTACGTCTTTCTTAGACCTTTAGAAACATTCAGCCACACTAACTTCTGCATAGAAAAGAAAAATGAGGGTAGTTTTTCCACCCTTAAAGCACTTCAAATAGTAACAGTTAAAACTCACTCCGAAAATTGTCTCCTGAGAGATACCGAAGTTGCTGATCATGAGTTCAAGATTAAAAAGTTACTGAATATGATTGCAACCGCAATGAAACTACCCCTAGAAATGACAAAGATAAAAAATCTATTAAATTTAAAGTATTAAAAATTGAGGGGTTTTGGGATCGTTCATGAATCTGAGGTCAGAAAGCAGGTGAGTATGGTTGCAACCCCATTAAAACTACCCCTAGAAGTGTCAATGATAAAATAATTTACAAAATTCTGACCTCAGGAATTGTCTCTAAACGGTTTTCAGAATTGCTTATCTTGAATTTTGAGGTTGAAAATCAACTGCTAATCACGAATTCCAGGTCAAAAAGTACCTGAAGATTGTTGCAACAACATAAAAATTAAAATATTCCTAATTTAACCTCGAAAATCGCCTCTCGGTGGTTTTCGGGTGGTTTTTGAGGGTGGAAAAACTACCCTCAGTCTCATTTTTCGTTGCTATGCAGCAGTTAATGTGGCTAAATGTTCCTAAAAGTCTAAGGAACACGTGGAAACAAGAATTTTTGAAAAAAACGGAACTTTTCCACCACTTTTCCACATTTGATTTTATTTTCCGGCTTAGTTACTGCATTAAAAATAAGTAAAATGGATGATCATTGATCTTAATATGTTAAAGCTTTTTTGTTAAAGCGTTCAATTTATTTGCTAATGCGGCGTTGTCGAATAGATGTCAGCAAGATTGTCTATAATTAATAAGAAAAATAAATTTCTTCCTTTGCATGAAATTTTGATTTTTTTTTAAACACTTTATTAATTTATACAAAAGAAATTCAACAATACATCTAAAAATTTCTTTTATTTTCCATTTTACTGCAAATATAAATGATATTTTTTTTTAAATTCGAATAATACACAAAAAGTATTCCAGTTGGTTAATAAATAAAAATTTATTAGCTAACTTTTCAATAAATATAACAAAAATTCATGCTCTACTGATTTTATTACTAATCAATATGAAAAAAACTTCTTAGCATAGAATCTTTTTATTCATTTGGTGCTATATACATCTTTAAAAAAATTCTCTTTAATAGAAAAAAAATTACCGTTAAAAAAGACACAAAATTTTTATTTTTAATTTTATGCAATAATATTTTATTATGGTTAAATTTTATTGATTTTTTTGGATATTTTAAAATGTACAGGAAATGGAATTTTTAAATTTTTATCGATGCATTTAGAATAGATTATTGCAATGGTCGTTCCAACTGATTGATTTAATATTTAACGAAAAATCAATGATATCAAATGACTCGCAAAAAACTATATTTATTAAAATTAAATCGTCATGAAGTTGTAGAAATGTAAAATGGTAGGATTTTTTTAAGTGATTTTATTTAAACATTGAAGGAATTGTTAAAGGAATAAAGCAAAGACCATGCCCTAGTAATTTTTATTTATGAGCACTCGGGCTATGTCCAATCAAAGAGGATATAATAGTGATTAAAAATTTCCAAAAAAAAATGAGTGTATAAACATATTTGAGACCTACGTTTCAAATTTTAAGCGTGAAGTCTATTTGAACTCGGGAAACTTATATGAAAATTAAGCATAAAATTTTTCGATATATACCATAGTTTTTGAAATATCGATGCCTAAACAGAGAAAATCACTTATTCGCACCGTGTGTGAGTTTTATTGGAGGCGTTTCCATGGTAATGATACACTACTTTAATTGTATGGATGCATATATATGTAATTGTATGGATTACATTTATGACTTACATTGAAAAGTTAATATTATTGTCTCACAAATTTAAATAAATAATTATGATAATTTACATTTGAAAAATAATATTTGTGCAATTTGATTTCTTATTTTCACAATTTTTAAATGCATTAAGTGTAATTAATTAGTGTTTTTCAATAATTTTAATTTGACATTTTCTATAACATTAACATGTAAAGAATTGGAAATTAGTCATAACAGGCTTCTTTATCGCCAAAATTTTTCACTGGAAGCGCTGGTATCGATTTTATTGTCCCTACCATGACTACGCACACAACGAATAGAAGAAATATCACACAAATGCCATTCATTTCATGACTTTTAATGTATTTTATGGAAAAACGACTGCCGTTTGTATTATATTGGCATAAAATTTAAAAATATTTCTAAAATATAATTGAATTTGAATAATAATGATATCGATATACATTATAAATTTTAAAGCCAAATTTTTGTTAAATATTTTAACCACAAGTATATTTCCATTTTAATGAACCAATTATCTTCCCTTTTTTTAGACTTAAAAGAATATTGCGCGTTTTTAGACCACACAATTTAGCACGATTTAAAATAATGACCATAAGAATCATACAAAATTAAAGTACCTATATAATAGGTAATATAAATTCAATTTAATCATACTGAAATGTCATTGACTTTCAATTTCTGCCAAATAAGAAGAAGTATTCAAATCAAAAAGTCATCATTGTTCAATTCAATTTTTTTATTTTTTAAACATTTAATTTAGTCAAGTGTGTAAGTATTTGATTCGATATTAAAATCAATACCAAATGTGCATTTTAAAAATTTCCTGTTGAACTCAAAATAAAATTAAACTTAAACTTAAATTCAAATTAAATATAAAGTTAAAATTGAATATATTAAAATGAAGCATTAAGTGGATTCTAACAGTCCAACGTATGTCTAACCTAAGTTATATCATCGAGTAAAATACTTCCCAGTGAGCTAGGACATTATTTAGTCTCTGCAGGTTTTGTTCAAGAAAGCAACCAAATATGACTATATGAATTCAAACTAGAGTAACGAACGATAAGCGACAGAACTGTCAAAAAGGTGCGGTCGTGGGACCTGGTCGTTACGAATGAAAAGGGAAATCTTGTACAAAAACAAATGTAAAACATAAACCAAATACATGCTTTGTAGTCAAGTTATGAGTTATTTTTAGCTTTACAATACCAAGCAACTACAAAAATATATAATATATTTTGTGCAAGTGATGCTTATATATTCGATAAATTAGATATCTCTCATCAATCATCAATACTCTAACTATATTCGTCTCTGTTCATCAAATAATGGATCTTCGATGAACTCATTATTAAATTAGAATTTTATTTTTATAACATCGACAACCTTATATTTTTATGGTATTATTATAAACTACAAGATTGTCTAAATATTTTAAATAGTTTTTGATCACACTCTCTAGATTTCTTGATATAGAAATATCCAATTGAAAAAGATTACCTATATGATTCATCATTTTTGCAGCCAACTTTGAACGATAAAATAATTATAAAAAGCCCGATGACGTAGGAAATTTTTTTGTGAATTTTGGAAGCTTTTTTTGATCAAAAAATGTATTTATATAGTTTTATTGAAATCCCTATTATTATTCAATCCTTGCATATCTCCTTAAGTTTTAAAGGCTAGAGTGATGCAGTTAAATGCATGTTTTAGCCTACAGAACTAACCTTAACAAAGTTAATTTATTTTCAATAATGATCTGCTTACAAAAAAATTATACTTATGGGAAGTACAAGCAGATACAACAAAAATAAAAACTGAATGTCATTCACCAGTAATAAGTGTATTTTGGTATAGTATCAAATTTAAATAGTAATCAGATCAGTTATTTCTTTTCAATATAATTCGTGAATTGAAAAAAAATAAAAATAAATACAACATAATGAGAACAAATTATTTTGAATTTATTCATACAATAAGCAAAAATCAATTCGGCTTAGATGAAATAAATAATTTTTAAATTGATTTCATATATTAAATAGATTATTTTTTTATTTTAATCTTGTTTTAAATTTTATTTAATAAAAATTTTAAGTGGCCACAAAACGTAAATTTACTGGTAATTTAGGTGTAAATTATCCGGTGTGGTTTTCAATTTAGATATATAAGTATTATTATTGATTTAATAATTGCAAATTAGAAAAAAAAAAAAAAAACAAATTTTCGAATTAAAATATGTTTTAGTAAGAAAAATTTACTGTGATCTCCATACAACCTCTTATTCCATTTTTACACTTTGTACATACGAAATATATACAAGGTATACTAAGTTTAGTCCCAATTTTCTCTCAGAAGAATATCTGAACTTTTTTATCTATTTCAAAAATAAAAATATTAAAATTTAATTTTTTTTTATAGGCAACTTTTTACTTATTATTGTAATGTTTATGCATAGATACCATCAAAATTTGATTTTCTAGGTGTCAATAATTTTTTTGTTAGGCAACTTTATATTTATTATTGTAATGTTTATGCATAGCTACCATCAAAATTTGATTTTCTAGGTGTCAATAATTTTTGTATATAGGCAACTTTATACTTATTATCGTAATAATTATGCATAGATACAAACAAAATTTGTTTTACTAAGTGTTCTATAAGAAGCCTTTTCATTTATGATCATTTAGAAATTTATTTTAACTATGAATGAAACTTTTCAAATGACATTGCCATTGAGTTTTTTCATGCAACTTTTTTATAATAGCTTCTTCCATTCGCTTCGATATTATTATACAGAATTACTGTCAATATAGTTAATAACAGTGCTGAATGCATACATATCAGTTATTATATCCTATAATTACCAATAATTTATTTACTTCAAATGTAAAAATTCAATATTAAATTAATCTAATTTTTCTGTATATGCCATTATTATTTAAATCATTCATCCGTTGATGTTGCAGTTTCCTACCTTACCTTCTTTAAATTAATCTTAATATCTCTTAAGATTAATTATTATATTTATTTTATTATGTGTACACATTATAATTTAATGTTCTTGAATTATTTCATAAAAAATTACGTATAAAAAAGATGAAGACCTGAGTTCTTGATGTGGAATCACTCTTGGTTCTTATAACTTGAATAAATACGTATCAAAAGATTGTATTTTATGATAATTTAATAATAATTACATAAAATTAAAATAACTTCTTGAATTATATTGAAAATTCCATTTTAAATAAGCCAGACATTTATGGACGTTCCCAAAAAATCATGTTTTCTTAGGATCAACTTCAAACCGTGTAATGTCAAGAGTCAACAAGTGTTAGGAAATGTCCAAAATATAAAATCATATTGTTTTCAAATCAAATTTTTGACCACAACCACAAAATAATCTTGAGTTTTGTAAACAACGAATTTTCGGCAAAAACCCATACTTTTTTTTGACGCTTATAGGTATATCGAAAAAAAAAAACTGTGGAACATGTCAAAAAATTTTTCGACTAATTTTCCCAAGTTTCAAATATTTTCATACACTCATTTTTTTGGGAACGTCTTTGCGAAAAGTATCTATAAATCTATGCTCAAAATGTATAACCAATCAAAATAAAATTTTAATTTTTGTTTTTTTTTTATTCCAGAAATAATATCAACCAAAAATGGACCCAAATAACAGGATATTTAGAAACTCGTTGCTGTTATTATGTATTGCATTATTTGTTGGTGTCAACATTGTATCAGCGCGTGTAGCTTTTGAAAAATTAACCGATTATGATTATCGAGGTACCACATATTACACTGTTAAGAATCTTTCATTGTATGAATGCCAAGGATGGTGTCGGGAAGAACCGGATTGTCAAGCTTGCGCATTTAGGTAAATATTTGCTTTTACATTTCTCCAAAATTTTGCAAATGTTTTAATTTAAATATTTTGTTCGATAGTTTTGTGGTAAATCCATTAACGCCAGTTCAAGAAACGTTGTGTCAGCTGCAAAATGAAACGTCAGCTAATAATCCAACAGCATCGCCGCAGCGATCGGTGAATATGTATTATATGGTAAAGATGCAAATTCGATCGGAGAATGTGTGCATGCGTCCATGGGCATTTGAACGAGTTCCCAATAAAATGATTCGTGGGTTAGACAACGCTCTAATTTATACATCAACTAAAGAAGCTTGTTTAGCTGCATGTCTTAATGAGGTGAGTAGAGCGCGCAAGAAAATTAAGAAATATTGATATTTACTTATTTCATTTGATATTTACTATATCAATTACATGTAAACAATTGAAAATAAGTCAAATTTTATATAAAATATACTATCTCACTACCAATACATAAAAATTTCGAGGCATTTAAAATAAATCGAAAATTTAGATAATTAAACAGTAAAATATTTATTTTCTAGCACCGATTTACTTGCCGTTCAGTCGAATACAACTACATTTCACTTCAATGTCAACTAAGTGATTCAGATCGTCGCACTACCGGTCAATATGTTCAATTTGTCGATGCTCAAGGTGTAGATTACTTCGAAAATTTATGTTTAAAAGGTTCACAAGCATGTAAAGGAAATCGTGTTTATCAAACTCCACGAATCGGTGTTGCCGATGACAAAGTTGCGCAATATGCTGGCTTACATTATTACACCGACAAGGAAATGCAAGTAAGTGGAAAAGTATTTTTTACAGTTTGGAAAACAATTTCTAACTTTTTCGTAATACTTAGGTAAACAGTGAATCCGGATGTCGTTTAGCATGTGAAATCGAAAATGAATTCTTATGTCGTTCATACTTGTACAAAGGTCCACCAATTGGAACACAATACAATTGTAAATTGTTCCACTTAGACCATAAATCATTACCAGATGGTCCTAGCACATATTTGAATGCTGAACGTCCACTTATTGATAATGGAGAACGAATTGGAGTATACTATGAAAATTTCTGTGAAAGTATGTACTTGAAAACTGTAATTTCACTTTTGTAACAAAATTTTTCAATGATTCATTGGAATTTTTAGAGGCTGCAACCAGTTCTTCGTCCACTGGTCTTGGTGATAATACACTGCCTGTTGTTTTTGAATCCACTGAAGATCCCACATTGAATAACTTGACTCGTAGTGATGTAAACTGTGACAAAACTGGAACCTGTTATGATGGTAAGTTCACTTCTTTTTAAGCCAAAATTCAAGTCCAAAAAATCGTATATATTATTTCTATATCTTCCTTATTCCTTTATCAAATTCCATGATTTATCTCTCAGTTTCAAACTTATCGTATTGGCTACTGACGAAAAATAGAATCACGATCTAAAAGTGTATCGCTTAGGAAAAAAAAACAGGATAAGAGAAATAATATCAACATTTAATTTTGTTCCTTATGTAATTTTTATATCATATCTGTAAGAAAATTGCCTATAAATAAAAAAAGAGTAAAGTACTATTGTTAATATTATGTCTCTAACCCAGGGAAGACGACCCAATGGCACACGTGCCACTGATGGCACGCGGCACAATATTTTGGGCACGCCATCGATCACAAAGTTCATTATGAAGTATTATATTACGAACGAACGCGGATGATCTTACGAACGCGAGGTCTTTTGCCATGCGTAGTTACACCGTTGATTACAATTGGCATTTTGAAACAAATCGCAAAATTTTCTAATACTTATTAAGACTTATTCTTTCTTCAAATATTGTTTCAACCAGGTCCCCTCTGCTCTAATCTGTTTTTAGCCATGGGTATCGCACTGATGAATTCTGCACGAGTTGAGCTAGCCTTTAATAGTAGGTTCACTTAAATTGCTCTTCTTAGATTCAATCCCTTTTAAATTTTAGGATTAATCCATTATCTCGGTAAATAATGGAATTCTTTCACTCATTTCTTCATTCTCGTTTGAGAGTGAAAACAATTTTTTTCGCTTTCAAAAACAATTCGTTTATGTTTCCGAAAAACATCAGCACTCACATTATAATACAAAATTTATTTTTCAGTCTCCGTCAACTGCAAAGATACCAAAATTGCCGTACAAGTCCGTACAAACAAACCATTCAATGGTAGAATTTACGCTTTGGGTCGATCGGAAACTTGTAATATTGATGTAATCAATAGTGATTTATTCAGATTGGATCTTACAATGTCTGGACAAGATTGTAATACACAATCTGTGGTAAGTATTCGCAATTTGAAAATTCTTTTAAAGATATTTCAGATTTAATTCTAATTTGTAAACTTTATTTCTAGACTGGAGTTTATAGTAACACAGTTGTTTTACAACATCATAGTGTGGTCATGACAAAAGCTGATAAAATTTACAAAGTGAAATGTACGTATGACATGTCATCAAAGAACATCACATTCGGAATGATGCCAATCAGAGATCCAGAAATGATTAGCATTACATCAGCACCAGAAGCTCCACCACCAAAAATACGTATCTTGGATGCACGTAATCGTGAAGTTGAAACTGTTCGTATTGGAGATAAACTTACATTCCGTATTGAAATCCCAGAAGATAGTAAGCATATTATACATTTATTTCTTTTAAACTTTTTATACCCAGTATTGGATTTTAACACTAATTTTTAATTTTTTTTTCTAGCACCTTACGGTATCTTTGCAAGAAGTTGTGTTGCTATGGCTAAAGATTCAAAGAGCACATTCCAAATAATTGACGATGAAGGATGTCCAGTAGATCCAAGCATCTTCCCAGCATTCACCCCCGATGGTAACGCATTACAAAGTGTCTACGAAGCATTCAGATTTACAGAATCATACGGCGTTATCTTCCAATGTAATGTTAAATATTGTTTGGGACCATGTGAACCAGTAAGTTTTTACCGTTTTAATAGGTAGGGTGATTCCATATGTGACTGACACTACATTTGACCCAAAATGCGTTTTATTTTGCGTCATATCATGAGTACTATTATGTTAACGGTTTTAGTTTTGGCGATGTAAACTTAGTCCAACTTCATATTTAAAAAAATCAAGCTTTTTATTTAAAATTGCCTTGGTCCTCGTACATCCTTAACTGTGTTGGCACCCTACAAAAGTATTTTACCATCAAAAACAGAAATTTTTTTCCATTCATGGCAAAATCTTTTTCATGGAATCACCCGGTACATATTTTTGGATGCAATTTCTAACACTTTTGTTTATCTTAGGCTGTATGTGAATGGGGACGTGAATCAATTGAATCATGGGGTAGAAAGAAGAGATCCGTCAGTAATGATACAGATGATGAAAAAGAAGAAGATATGACATTGAGCCAAGAAATTCTGGTACTCGATTTCGGTGATGATAAACAAGCCGATTTCTTCAGAAATACCAACAGCGCAGAATTCAATGGTAAGAAATCTTGAATACATCAAAAACAATTGAAAATCTCTTGTTAACATCGCTTTTTTTGGTAATTTCAGATAAAACAGTTACAATCATCGAACCATGCCCTACAAAAACATCGGTACTAGCCTTAGGAGTTACCTGCGCCTTACTTATTTTATTATACATTAGTACATTATTCTGTTACTACATGAAGAAATGGATGGCTCCTAGCAAACATTTACCATAAAAAATTTTAAACACAACGAAAAATTATGAATTTTTAAAAGTGCAATAACAGAATATTTTCTTAGTAGTTGAAATTGAAACGGAAAAAAAAAATTTTAAGATAATTAGGTGCTCTTTTTTTTAAGAAATAATTTAAATTCTCAAAATTCTGTGATTGCGTTCCAAACATCAAAATTTATATGATACGTAATTTAAAAAAAAAAAAAAAATTCAACCATACTCGTAATTTTAAGATTAGTAATTATACATATCTCTAACAGCCACGTCAATAGTGGCGAAAAAATTGTGCCTAAATATTAATTTTTTTATATAAATATAAATAAATGGTACAAAAATTTTGAATCAAAGGGAACAGAATTCAGCAGAACGTTGCCATATAAATTTTTATAACTTTCAACGCTACTGATGATCAATCAAATTGGACACAGGCGTTAAATTCAAACTATGGAGGGTAGAGAAAAGAAGAATCATCTCTGTAAATAAAAAGTGTCCACCGAAAAGAAGAAAATTGGAGGCGCTACTGTAGCAAATGATTAAGTTTTAAAAGAAAGTAATAAGAGTTCGATATAGATCTGAACAAGTTGTTAGAGAAGGATAGAGAAGTTCACATCAAACACAAAGTAATAAGAGTAGGTTAGGTTAGGTTAGAGTGGCTCTCCTGGGGTGGGACACACTTAGACCATAGAGTCTAATAACGTTAATGATCTAATAATCTCCTCATGATAAAAGCTGGGCAGTGACAGAGAAGATGAGACATTGTCTCCTCCTCCTCACCACTGTGACAGCTCCTGCAGTAGTCGTGATACACTGCCAGGCCTAAGCGTTCAATAAGAGTAAGATCAAGATCTAAACAAGTTGTTAAAGAAATATTGAGAAGTTCACATCAAATACCTTTTGCTACAAAAGCGACATTCTCAATTTTAGAACTGTTATTTTCTGTTTTTAGTTGGACACTTTATTACTTGAACCCTTATTTAAGATTCCATTATTCAAACTTTATTTTGGGCAGCAATCTCATGGTATTTCTTCCTGTATTCTGTTCCTTTTGTGTTAAATCACAAAAAACAATTAGGTTATAAATTGAACCGTTTACAAACAAACAACAAAAATCGTACAAGCGCCGAAACGCCGTGTGTTTTTTTTATTAGAAAATTGTATTTATAATTTTAAAATTTTATTTGTTCTTTCTACTGAGTTTAATTCTCACAGAAAACTCTTTTTTTTTGTGAGAATGTTTTTGAATAACTCATGTAGAGATTTCAAATAATTAAATCGAAAAAAAATTGAATGTAATTTAATTATAATTTTAGTTAATAAGATATTGAGTTTGTTCCATTTGCAGTTTTACGATTCATTTAATATCCGGATTGTTTTAAAAGTTAGCAAAAATTTGCTCTATTATTATGTATTTTTCGTTCAATTTGTCCAGTATGTTCCATTGGCTTTATTATCCGCCAGTTCCTGGAATGAATTTTGTTTATGAACAAAAAAAAAACGACATCTATGTAATCATAATTGAAACTGTTTAAGTGATTCTGGTCTTTGGATACTTCTTATTACTGTTCAAAGATGGCCTTTGATAAATGATTTTATGATTTCTTTATATTTTTAAGATAATAATCAATAAAAAAATGTCTATTAAATACAATATTATTACCATTCCTTTATTGATAACGATAGGAACATAGTTTCACCGGGTGTCCCACGATACCTGTCGATACTCGGTTCAATCAATTTGTTCAATCAATCAAGTCGATCAATCACTCTCCACCATTTTACCAGTGAGTGAAACTCTGCGGTTGAATGCCATACATTTCCCAACAGAAATACATATTTAATTAGGGCTTTTATCAGCTTTTTGTTAAATTACCATCGTTCTTATTGAAAAACTTAAGCTGAGTAAATGAAACTGATACAGTTCGGATCTTCGGACATTGATTGCAAACGGAAAAAACTCACTTTATACTACATTTAAAAAAAAAAATAAGACTTATAAAAAATGCTTTTCTAATATTTTTTAAGTATTCTTATTTTAGGGTATTATTTAGTTGGTAACGGGATTGGTTTTAGGCAAATGTGTGTGATTCAGTTCAAAATGTTTGATTTCTATTGCAATTTTTTAATAAAATATATTAATTTTAATAGTTTTTTTTATTATTATCTTGCCCAATTTGTAGAAACATGAGACATCTTAAAATTTTGCAATAATTTCAAAATATTTTTCCTGGATCACATATAATTTTTTTATATCATTTTTTTATTTATTCTTCACATTTAAAATTTAAAACAAATTGTAAATAGTAGACTCATTTTAATTTATAAACAAAAATTTTGTCATTCATTATATACAACGTTGTATGATAAATTTCTCACTAAAATATACCAATTTCAAAATAAATTTTGTTTGTTTTCTTCTTACTGCCTTTATTGTGTGTTGTGTGTTGTTTCAGCTGTGATATCAATTTTTCGCTAGCTATCACTTATGTACTTCATTCCGGGACCAGAATTCCACATTCTTGAAACCTATTAGAGCTAGGTTAATTTTGAAAGTATGACCCAAATTTAGTAGGATTACATACTTGGTTTATCCAAATTGGATAAAATTTAGATGTGATAGAGGAAAATTAAATTTTTTGGATTTTGATGACGTCATCAAGTTAAAAAATTCGATTTTTTTGATAACACAGGCAAATTTGATCCGATATTATTAGAATTTTTTTTGAAACCCACTAATTTTTGGTCATTCTTTTCAGCTGTGAAATCAGTTTTTCGCTAACTTTCTCTTATGCGCTTCATTCCGAGACCAGCACTCCACATACTTGAAACCTATTAGAGCTAGGTAAATTTTAATTACAAATTTGAAAAGTATGACCCAAATTTAGTAGGATTACATACTTGGATTATCAAAATTGGATAAAAATTGGATGTGATAGAGCAAAATTAATTTTTTTGGATTCTGATGACGTCATCAAGTTAAAAAATTTGATTTTTTTGATAACACAGGCAAATTTTATCCGATCTTTTTGGAAATTTCTTTGAAACCCACTAATTTTGGACCATTCTTTTCAGCTGTGATGTCAGTTTTTCTCTAGCTATCACTTATGTGCTTAATTCCGGGATCAGGACTCCACATGCTTGAAACCTATTAGAGTTAGGTAAATTTTGATAACAAATTTGAAAAGTATGACCCAAATTAAGTAGGATTACATACTTGGTTTATCAAAATTGGATAAAATTTAGATGTGATAGAGCAAAATTAAATTTTTGGATTTTGATGACGTCATCAAGTTCAAAAATTTGATTTTTTTGATAACACAGGCAAATTTGAGCCGATCTTATTGGAATTTTTATTGAAACCCACTATTTTTGGGTCATTCTTTCCAGCTGTGATGTCAGTTTTTCTCTAGCTATCACTAAGATGCTTCATTCCAGGACCAGGACTCCACATTCTTGAAAGCTATTAGAGCTAGGTCTATTTTGATCACAAATTTGAAAATTATGACCCAAATTTAGTAGGATTACATACTTGGTTTATCAAAATTGGATAAAATTTAGATGTGATACAGCAAAATTAAATTTTTTGAATTTTGATGACGTCATCAAGTTAAAAAATTTGATTTTTTTGATAACACAGGCAAATTTATCCGATCTTTTTGGAAATTTCTTTGAAACCCACTAATTTTGGACCATTCTTTTCAGCTGTGATGTCAGTTTTTCTCTAGCTATCACTTATGTGCTTAATTCCGGGACCAGGACTCCACATTCTTGAAAGCTATTAGAGCTAGGTCTATTTTGATCACAAATTTGAAAATTATGACCCAAATTTAGTAGGATTACATACTTGGTTTATCAAAATTGGATAAAATTTAGATGTGATACAGCAAAATTAAATTTTTTGGATTTTGATGACGTCATCAAGTTCAAAAATTTGATTTTTTTGATAACACAGGCAAATTTGATGCGATCTTATTGGAATTTTTTTTGTAACCCACTAATTTTGGGTCATTCTTTTTAGCTGTGAAGTCAGTTTTTCGCTAGCTATCTCTTATGTCCTTCATTCCGAGACCAGGACTCCACATTCTTGAAAACTATTAGAGGTTCGTTTCCATAATACCACAAGTCACAAGTGCACTTGTTGAAAGTGAACTAGTGGCCATTTAAAAGTTGGTTTTATACTTGTACTTAGAACACATTTAAAAACTAGTGTAGCGCCACTTTCTCATAAATTGATTGTGAGCCATTCAGGCTTCCGTACATATCGTGTATTAGACAACATAACATGAGTTGATTAAATCGCTGATTTAATTTTAAAAATAAAAATAAACAAACCAGTTATTATTATTCAAGCATTCATTGTGTTCACACTACATTATAACAAGTTTTAATTTTATTATTGTTAACTGGTTGATAGTACAAAGTTTAGTTTTAATTATAAACAAATAAGTAGTTTTATTTTATTACAATGGAATACAACAAAGAAACGAAAGTTATTTATGGTGGACCATCAAAGTTTATCATTCCAGACGTTTCATTTGGTGAAATGTTATTTCATAAAATTTTACAAGGTGGTGAAAAAATTGCACTTGTAAGTGACATTGTTTATTCTTTTTATATTTGAATAAAACTAAATTTAAAAAGTTTACAAGTCGTAATACCTTAGTAGCTTAGGTGCCCGGCTAGCAGTGTCCGATCTAAAAGATGGCAAGCCGGGCAAATAAAAAAAGATATTTCTTTTAAAAAATGATTCCTCTGCAGGTGTAGATTAGACAGACCAATATATGTATTTTAAAGTGATATTTTATCTTATAATTTTTTACTGCTGTCTCTTAAGAATGTTATAAGACAGCACTTAAGCAAGCTAAGCCGAAAGAAAGAGAAAATCAATTCTTCAGAAGAGTCATGTTCTACGGGGGTCTTGGTTGTTCCTCTCATAAATCTCTGCTTTATATATAGGAAATAAAGCAGAGACAGCATATTTTAAAAATTTTTTAGTTTACGGATCATCGTTAAAAAAGGGACGTATGTAAAATTTGTCAAAATATATTTTTCCTTTAGTATTAACACAATGCTATAATTTTTATCTATAAATAGCTCATTAATCTTTGACTTCAAATTTTTTTTTTCAAAATATTAAATAAGATAAATCAGACAATTAATTCTTTATTAATTATTTGTTTTGCAATTGTTTTTCTTATTATTTGATATATTATTTTTATTAATTTATATTAAGCTCTGATAATTGAACCCCTCCCCTCCTCTTCAATCGCAAATGATATAAAAATTTTTTTTACAATGCTTTTGACAGAAGGGAGGAATATATCCACATTCTAACTTCGGAATCGTGATCATCGATTGCAAAAACCCCAGAGTATACTTTTTTGGTCCATTTTGTTAAATATTTACATAATATTTGCTATTTTTTACTAGCAGAGCGAATTACTCCAGGAGGTAGGAGAATATATCGAAATTCTAAATTCAGAATTGTGATCAGCGACCCCAAAAACCCCCCGAAACATCTCTGGCCGAATGTCTTGCATATTTTGAAAGTTGTGAGCTTTCAAAAATCATAGCAATGGCCAAACTTTCTAGCGGCACCAAATTAGATGTAGATTTTGATGTTTTAGTGTACAAGGAACAAGGTCAAGGTCCACCTCAAATTTTTACAAACTATCACAGTAGTATTTTTAACTATAAATTATGCTTATCATGAAAAAAATATGAACTTTCATCTTTCCTAACCATTCACAACTGCTTACAAAAAGAATATTTTATCTATTAAAAAACAACTGATTATATAAAAAAAAAAAAGCTAAATCATTTTCACACCCATAACCAAGTATAATATTTATAGATTTGTGTAAAGTCCAAAAGTAATTACTCTTCTAACTTCCAATCAACAAAACTATATTATGTTATCTTCTGCTCAGTTATTTATACCGTCAGCACTCACGTCAACCGTTTGGTAATCTTTAGTCGCGAGATGAGAGATTTACTCACTTTAACTCAAACTTAATATCAAAGGACCAAGAAATGTTTTTAAAAAAATTATATTTCTTTTTATAGGTTGATGGACGTACTGAAGAAACACTTAGTTATAATGAATTACTTCGAAAATCTATTATTATGGCAAAAACATACCAAAGTTTTGGTTTACGAAAAGGAGATTTTCTTTCATTATTTAGTGAAAATCGTATTGAATTTACAATTAGTATATTAGGAGCATTATTTGTAGGAATTGTACCTGTACCAATCAATTTTCAATATATGAAAGGTAATTGTATAATTAAAACTGAGCGAAAATTGAGAACGCAGATTGGTGATGTGACAGATAGCCACAGCTATTTGTTAATTAATAATAAATTGTTAATTCAATAAAACGATCAATATTAAAGTTGACTTGAAAAATTAAAATAGGCAACTTGCAAAACGTAAACGTTATACTTGTATAATAGTTTTTCGATTATTTGACAAACACTTGCATTTACGTCATACAAGTTGCCTACTTACTAATTTATTTAAACCAACTTTAACATTAACCGTTTCATTGAATTACCATTCTATTGTTTATTAACAAATAGGAACAATTGCAAAACTAGCTCATTCCACTAGATTTAAGCAGTAAGCGAGCGATTTATTTCCTTGTACATTAATTTTTTGTAACTTCTTTTGCTATACTATAAAAACTCACGGCGTACAAACTGCATTACTTCAATATACAGAAAACTACCTGCTTTGAAAGGTAATTGTATCGTTAAGACTGAGCGCAAATTGAGAACGCAGATTGGTGATGTGACGGGTAGCCACAGCTATTTGTTAATTAACAATAAATTGTTAATTCAATAAAACGATCAATGTTAAAGTTGACTTGAAAAATTAAAAATAGGCAACTTGTAATACGTAGACGTTATACTTGTATAATAGTTTTTCGATTATTTGACAAACACTCGCATTTACGTCATACAAGTTGCCTACTTACTAATTTTTTTAAATCAACCTTAACATTAATTAATTTGTTTAAATCAGCTTTAATTTTTTTTTAGATGAACTATTTCATTGTTTGTCATTAACAAAACCGCGAGTGATAGTTTGTACCGCTGATACATTAAAAAAACTGTTAACAGTTTACAATAAATGTCGTTTTATTGAGAAAGTGATTGTATTAGATGAAAAATTTGAAAAACCATCAACCAAATCGATTGTAATATACACTTTCAAATATATTATGGATCAGTATAAAAATAAACATATTGATATTAATAAATTTCAATGTGCTAAAGTTAATTCCAAAGAGGATACAGCGGTTATATTTAGCTCATCTGGTACAACTGGTTTGCCGAAAGGAGTCATGTTAACACATCATAATTTGAAGACATGCTATAATATTACAATGTAAATACAAATTATTTTAAATAGCAGTGGTTGTTTTACTAAAATTTTAATCGTAATAATATTTTCATTTATTTGTTTTCTAGATCTAGTAACATGTACGTTCTATTATCGAACAATAATCAATTAATATTTTTACCATTATTCCATGCATACGGTTGTCTACTATCATTATTTGGTTTAGGCTTAACTGCCACAATAGTAATATTAAATCGTTTTGAAGAGGAATTATATTTAAAATTACTTGATAAATATCACGTAGCAATTAGTTTTGTGGTACCACCGATATGTGTTATGCTATCAAAAAGCACAATTGTTGATCAATATAATTTCACACATTTACGAACAGTATTCTGTGGAGCAGCACCCTTGAAAAGTGAAACTGAAGCTGAAGTTTTAAAGAAGTAAGTATTACTTTCTTTTTCTATTTATAAGTATGGGGGTTTATTCCATCGCTTTATGGAGAAAGTGTGCAAATTATTAACGATGCACAAGTAAAATAAATGACAAAACAGTTAATTTGGTCATTTATCTCGACAATTCACACTTAAAGATAGTGAACCTGATTTGTTATAAGCCTTGAATATCTTATTTTATTCTAGAATGAAAGTTCCAAACATTCGCCAAGGATATGGTCTAACTGAATCTACATTAGCTGTAACTATAACACCAGATGCAACCGTCAATAAACCTGGAACTGCTGGACTTGTGGTTGAAGGAATGTCTTTAAAAGTAATAAATTACAACTAATAATTGGGTTATACAAGGTGTTCCGTAATTAACTGCAGAACTCTTCTTTTCCTGAATAAGCTTTTACAGCCGAACGAAAATGCTCTTTAACAAAATTCAATCTGAAGTTTAATTTTCGAGATTTAATATTCGTTTAAATTTATCCAATTGCAGAGCACTTAGAAATAGTAAGATGTCTTTATCGTTGCATTTAATTATCAAATAATCGATCCCTTTTTCTCTCTTTTTTAAATTTTTATTAAACCCATCCCAGTAATTACCATGATATAACACATAGGCTACTGGGTGAAGTAAGAGTTCTGCAGTCAATTATTAAATACCTTGTATATGTGTTTTTAAAATTATCCTTCAAAACTCTTGATGAAAAAGTAAGCTCTATTAATTTTAATTAACTTCTTTATTTATAAATTTAGGTTGTTGATATTGAAACAGGCAAATCATTAGGATTTCATGAAACAGGTGAAATATGTGTAAAAGGGGATTTATTGATGAAAGGCTATTATAATAATATTGAAGCTACACGAAACTGCATTGATTCAGAAGGTTGGTTGCATACTGGTGATGTTGGATATTATGATGAAGATTTATACTTTTTTATTGTGGATCGCATAAAGGAGCTTATCAAATATAAAGGATTTCAGGTAATTTATCAATAGGCAGACTTTGATTTTAAAAAAAAATTCGCGCTTCTAATTGGCTGCCTATTTTAATTAATAGCTACTTATCCGTGCATCGGATAAAAAAGTGGAAGAGGACTTTTTGTCTTAGAATTTTATTTTCTACAAGGCGTCTGTTACTCTTGGGACACCCTATATGCTCTGTTTTTTTTCCTGAATTAAATACTATTTTTTCTGCGAGCTTATTTTTCGTAATAGCAATCGAATTTCACTATAGACTCATTTTTTAGGTGGCACCTGCTGAATTGGAAGGTTTGTTATTAGCTAACGAACACGTTAAGGATGTAGGCGTAATTGGTATACCTGACGATATCTCAGGTGAATTACCGTTAGCGTATATAGTAAGACAACCTTGGTCCAATATTACAGCTGAAGAAATTATAAATTATGTAAAAGGTATGGAAACTTTTATTTTCAATTTCTCAAGCTAGTCGATTTGAAATTTTTCTTCATTTTCTTTTAGATCGAGTTTCTCCACAAAAAAGGCTTCATGGTGGAGTCATATTTATCAATGAAATACCAAAAACACCAAGTGGGAAAATTTTAAGAAGAAAGCTACGGGAGTTAGCAAAGCAAAAATCATCGCTATGATATTTAAATATTTGTTTTTTTTAAAAGTTTATTAAAATGTATTATTTTATTAACATAACTTTTTTGTGTGTAATCGACATTTGTCTTTAAATTTCTTATTAGTAAATCTGCCAAGGTTAGTCGATTGGACATTTTTTCAGCTTCGGTCTGACCGGAAGTTGGTTATTCGAACGGGTTCTCTTCTCGTCACTTGAAAAGGTTCGATAACAGTGTCTCAAAGGTTAAAAGTATGATTAAACTATTCTTTACTTCTTAATTTTTTAAAGAACTTCAGAAGGGTACAGGTAATGCAAAAGTATGTTTGCGATTTTGTTCATTCCTATCCGAGCGAAATTATTGGAGAGAGCTATTGGATCCAGGTCGGGGACCTGAAAATAAAATACCTGTCATATAAAAAAATTCCTTATTTTACTTATTTTTCCATATAATCATTCGGAGATTGACCAACAGGCGAATTTTTCAAACGGGTTACCTTATAGTATTTTCCATCGATACCTCATTTGTCAAATTATGATAAGTAATTTAGAAGCTGTGAAGGGTAAGATGAACATATGTACATACATAAGAGTATAAAAACAAGAAACTTCGTTGCCGTATTAAAAATTTATTAAAAAATATATAAGTTATAATTTTGATTTATCATTTAACAAGTCTTTCAGTTTATTTCGTAATATTTTTCCACTTGGATTCTTAGGTATTTCATTTACAAAACGGATACCACCTTTAAGATGTTTGTACGGACTTAAACGATCTAAAAATTTTAAAATATTATATTATTAATCATATATTTACTAAACACATCGTATATTTTCTTACCTTCAACGAATTTAGCAACTTCCAATTCGGTAATATTTGAATTAGGTTGTCGAACAACAAATGCTAACGGTAGTTCTCCACTTCGTTCATCGGGTACTCCAATAACACCAGCATCTTTAATTTTTGGATTTTGTAACAGTACAGCTTCAATTTCTGCTGGTGCCACCTAACATAGGAAAACAATTTTTGTAAATACATTATAGATCTTGAAGTTACAGACACACGCCTAAAAAGTTAGGGGCGTCAATAACACGCAAGATAATCAAATTTTAATTCAATGCTTTTTCCTTAATTTGAAAGGAGCATAGTTCCAACCGAATGTCCCACGACCCGGTTTTTATTCCTAGTTATGTGAGTGTGATTGGTTTTGTCTATAGTTTCAGATGTCTGAAACTCTGAATGACCTTTTTTAGATCAAAAAAATCAATTCCGTTCACCAGATAATAGATTATATTCAAACTCAAATTCTCAAGGTGTTGAGTTTTTTTTTCCATCTCGGCTAAAGACAAATCTCGTACAGAAATCCTACTAAAGACTTACAACTGAATTTTGCGTACCTGAAGCCCTTTAACTTTGATTAGTTGTTTTATTCTATCCACAATATAGAAACAATAATCAGAATCATAATAGCCAACGTCACCCGTATGCAACCACCCATCAGAATCGATAATTTCTGCAGTTGCTTCAGGATTATTATAATAGCCTTTCGTGCAAGTATCACTCTTAAAACATAGTTCTCCTTTTTCATAAGGGCCCAAAGCTTTGCCCGTAGTTACATCAACAACCTAAGATTAAAAAAGAACATTATTAAAGGTCGAAAATATTCGATATAATTTCATATTTTAATATTTACCTTAGCTTTTACACCGATAAGTGGTGGACCAACTGATCCCGATTTCAATGTCATGCCTTTTGGATACATGGTTACAACTAACGTAGTTTCTGTTAGTCCATATCCTTGACGAATAAAATCAAGATTTAATCTATTTAACAAAAAAACAAATTGTCAAGAATTTACAGTGGCGGCAAAAAATTTAAATGCTTCAAACGCGGTTTAAGATAAATGTCTAAAATTTTTATGTGTTCAAGAGGAATATAATACGAATTTTATACGGAAGCAGGACTTTCTCAAGAGTATAACAATTTTCATTAAGAACGTTCCCAAAAAATCACGTAAGTTACAGGCATTAAGCCCCTTTCTTTTTTAGGCATTATATCTTAGATTTTACTTTATCTTTGAAGTAAGGACCGATGGAGTCAAAATGATCAAGGCTAACAAAATACATGAACAATAAACATGTAAAAATATTGTATGTTAGTTTTTACCTGGCAGTAACTTGTTTTTCTAATGACTGGCTTAAAGGTGCTGCACCACATCGAATTTTTTTAATACTGGATAAATCGTAACGATTTAATAATGGCGATTTCGCAAACAATACACATATTGGTGGAACAACTGCACACAACGTTGCTTGATACTTTTCATTTAATTGGAAATAACGTTCTGGATCAAACTTTTTTAATTGTACCATTGTTATTTGTTTCGTGAACGCATTTAAATGACCTATACATCCAAACGAATGATACATTGGTAATATCGATATTGTTACATCGGTTGAATCATCGAGGTAATATTGTGGTAAGCTAAAATTAAATAAATGAAAATTTAGATAGAATTTAAAAATTACCTGTCAATTGGATAATATTATAAATCGAGCTTTAAGCTTACTACAACTCATTCCACCGACTTTTGTTCGAAAGGTATAGGACGATAGCATGGGAAATAAGGCAATAATTTTTGCTTGCGGTGCTGGAAAAGAACTACCTTAATTCATTTGAAAGGTAATTTAACGGAGGGTAACGAAGAGCTATGTTTCATGCGCGAGCTTAGAGTTTTGTACCCGAAAAAAATAAAAAATTGACGATGATCTTCAAAATCGATTCAGTTTGGAAAAGGCATGGCATATAATAGGGCTTTTCATTTACAAAATGATTCTTTTTTTTTCGGACTGTTTTCAAACAAGTATCAAGACATATCTTATATCTTCTATCCTTGTCAAAAAGCGCTGCTTGAAAAAGTTAAAATATATTTAACTTTCTTTGGTTGAATAGTTTTTTGACAACTGTCCGAAACAAAAGCAAATCGATGAAAAGGTATATTTTAACATATAAATAATTACTATGGAATTGAATCTGGCTCAACTCATTTCGAAAAGTGAAATGGTGAAATAATTAGGTAATTCAAAACAATAATTCAAAAGAACAAAATCAACTCAAATATTTCAATTTCAATTAAAATATTTCCAAAAATTTGTCCCAAAAAATGATAGCTCTCTAAGTATCCTTTTTATCTCATCTGATGTCCTTGACCATCACTTTTATAATGATTTAAGAAGGAGTGTTATAAGTTTAAAGTGTTTATCTGTACGTTCGTGTGTTTCTCAGTGACATCGCAGCCCTTAAACGATCGAACCGACTTGATCGGGAACATTTTATAGCTAAGTTTCCGAAAATCGGTTTACGAAAAATAAATCGCATTTGTCGGGGGTTTTTTAAATTTTGTAAATTTTACTTGGTATTTTTTTCATACTTACTTTAATGTTTTATGTAAATACATTAAATTATGTAAAGTTAACATAACACCTTTCGGTAGACCAGTAGTTCCTGATGAATACATAATTAAAGCTATTGTCTCTTTTAAATTAAATTGTTGGAATGGAAATTTTCGTATATTTAACATTGAATTTTTGGTTTGTTCCATTAATTTTTTATATGAATAATATTGAACTGGTACATTATTCGTTGGTATTGATATGTTATCAAAACATACGATTGATTGAATGTATGAACATTTATTTAATATTGATAATAAATTTTTTAAACTGTATGCTGAACTAAAAACTACTTTTGGTTTACTAACATCCATACAGTGTAATAACTCACCTACAAAAAAAATCGTTAATCTAATTTAGTATTATTATTCCAGAGCTTTTATTCTCTACAAGTTTTTTATCCTCATTTTGTATGGTCTTTATTGGTTGTATTTACCCAAGCCGATCGTTTGGCAAGTCTCAGTTAGTACCGACATCCTTAAAGTGAACTGTGCTTGAGTGAAGCGAGAAAAAGTGAAGAGAGAGAATGTAGATATGAGTGCACATACATATACATCAAACACTCTCTCTTGCTCGGTGCGACTTCGGTTTGAACGAACTCTAGCCAGAAACTTCGACTCTCGACCAACTGTACCAGAAATATTTTGCTCAGAACTTTGACCCAACAACGATCGGCGCTAATAAAACATTATCAACATTGATGGTTTACGACAACCTGACTTCAAACCTCAAAAATTTTGCAAGTATCCTTTGCTCGGAAATTATAAAACATATAGGAGGATGCAAATTTTGGCAGCATTTCGGAGGGGCTTTTTCCCCGTTACGATCGGACAATTTTTGGAAAAATTGTGTTTTAATTTTATCATATGCGTTGATATGCAATTAGGCAATACTAACAACTGGAAATCATATCTATGAATTTGCAACCGTTTTTCTTGTATAATATCGAAGAAAACCTCTGTAAACATTTTTCTTTAAATAGAAAACTTCAAATTTTGATATGGGTTTTGAGGGGGGAGGTCTTTTTTTACAAAAATGAGATTAAAAACTAAAACACTCCAATACGTTTCCTTTTGAATTCAATCGAAAATAATAACTTACTATCAGTTAAAGATGGATTAATTGTAGCTATTGTAATACCCAAACATAATGAGGCTATTAAAGGTACAAAATATTCTAAACGATTTTCACTTAAAATGCAAATTATATCTCCTGCTTTTAAATTTAATTTTTGTAATACATAAATATTTTGTAATACATTTTGTACTAATTTTTGATTCGTTAAAACTTCTTCCGTTTCGCTATCAATCTGAAATAATAGAATCATTTACAATAATTTTTAAATCATTACTTCTGAAATATGTAAAAAAGTTAATCACACAAATATGCACAATGAGTACTCGCAGTAGTCAAATGGCAGTGATTTACTGTACTGGCAGTCTATAACGGAACGAATTTCTCTCCAGTAAGAGCACTGTACGTGTTCGCAGTATATAACGGAACGCACACTACGTTTTTAAAAAAGTTAGCCGTAAACTTTTTATACCATGCATATATGTAATATGCAAGGTATACTATAAATTTCGATTTTTGCCCCAATTCCTAGATCAGTTTTTTGTATTTTTAAAATACGTATTTTCGACTACCAAGTAGTCATCATCAGTAAGAATTAGCTAGTGAATGTTACTCTTTGCTAATTTGGTGGCGGACTGCACCAATTTGGCGTGCAGTCCGCCACCAAATTAGCAAAGAGTAACATTCACTAGCTAATTCTTACTGATGATGACTACTTGGTAGTCGAAAATACGTATTTTAAAAATACAAAAAACTGATCTAGGAATTGGGGCAAAAATCGAAATTTATTTCGACATATCCTAGAGTTCTCATTTATTATCTTCGATAATATTTATAAGGTATACTATGTTTAGTCCCAAGTTTGTAACGCTTAAAAATATTGATGCTACGAACAAAATTTTGGTATAGGTGTTCATAAAATCACCTAATTAGTCCATTTCCGGTTTTCCATCTGTGGGCAGGATAACTCAAAAACGAAAAAAGATATCAAGCTGAAATATTTATAGCGTGCTCAGGGCGTAAAGAGTGAGGTCAAGTTCGTATTGAGCAACATAGGTTTCTATTTGTTAATAAACAGTAAGTAGGCAACTTGTATGACGTAAATGCGAGTGTTTATTGCAAGTATAACGTTTACGTTTTGCAAGTTGCCTATTTAAATTTTTCAAGTCAACTTTAACATTGACCGTTTCATCAAATAAATTAGGAAATAACATAGATCTATAAGTCAACTAATAAACAAAAAATAAACAACTTTTGTTTGAAACATTTTCTCGTAAACATCACTGTTTATCCGTTAGAGCTCAAATTAGGCGTAAATTGTAAAGCATGTATTATATAAATTGTATATGTATGTGCAATGTGATATAGTAATCAACACTATTTATGCATGGTATTTCAACAATTAACTCAGTCAATTGTTTGTTTTCACTTATTTTAAAATCACATTTATTACAAGTTTATATTGAATCACTGTTATTTGGATAAATTGTGTTTTTTTTAAATACAATATGATAGCATATTATTAAATATATTAAATAATTAACATATAGAATAATTAAAAAATTAATTTACTTACCATTAAAACTTGTATACCATTTTTGATTGTTTCTTTCAAAATATATTCACCATACGATCCAAATTTCGGCATTTCAAAATTAACATCTCCCGTACAAATAATATTCTCTTCAGCATTCATTTTGCAACAAAAACTTCCCAAAAATGAATTATAAAGTTCAATAAGACAATAATATAAATTTATCCAAAAGGTAAAATTTTTATCGCGATATGTTCTTATCTCACAGTAAAATAATTTTTTTAAATTATTGTTATTATAAGATAATAATAATAAAATTTTGATTACAACATCTATGAAAGTGGCCCCATGCTTGTGGCTTGGGTATACTGAACAGTACAGTTAATAGTCAAACATGCACGCTATAAACTAATAGCCTTCACAAAAGTATGTAATATGTAAATGAATTTAATGTTTACAAATCTCTCGTTGTGCCATAACTTACCAGTGGCAGAAATAAAAAAAAATTTAGTAGGATTAATGTATTATTCTTATTGCTAATTGCGATGTAGTGCTTTTTTTATAATTAATTACAAGATATACTTAGAATAATGAGTATATCCTATTTACTGATAAGATTACTCTAAGTAGATAATTACTATTTAAATATGTATGATTGAGGTCAATTCAATTTTTTAAAGTTTAATGACTTATAAATTTTTTTACGACAAGTACGGGGTGCAGTCCGCCACCAAATTAGCAAAGAGTAACATTCATAATAAGAGTAATCACTAGCTAATTCTTACTGATAATGACTACTTGATAGTCGAAAATACGTATTTTAAAATACAAAAAACTGATCTAGGAAATTGGGGCAAAAATCGAAATTTATTTAGAACAAGTCTAGCAAACTCTATGATTATAATTCGGTTTAATATTCTACTAAACTTGTTTCCTGTTTAAGTGTCCTGTTTAAGTTAAGTACAGAGGCGGTTTAAGAAATGCAATTGTAGGTAGTTTCAAAAATTAGCGCCTCGATAATAAAGATCGTTTTCAGTTCTTTAGTTTCAAGTTCTTTATTTCTTAATACCTGTAAAATCGCGTTGGATATTTGGGGCTGTTTCCGGCTCGATCTATCGTTGTTAAATAAGGACATGAATACATTCATTCCTTCATACATTCTTCAAAAAGTACTTTTCCTAATCATCAGAATACATCGTTACTTGGTTACAATTAAATTAGAAAGTGGTATTATACATGAAAGTATATTTGTGGATTCATTTTTATACTAATAAGTGAGAGAGGAAGCTTATTTGTTGAGAAAGGCGATGTTTATGGAAAAAAAAACCCTACGAAAGCATACGAAACCCCCTCAACGCCTACACTAACATTTTTGGGAGAAAATATTCTTTTAAATCCACCTTAGAGAATCCAAGCTTTAAAATGAGTATTAAAATTTTGAAATACGATAGGTTTTCCCAAAGTTACGATTATTAACAGTTGAAATTATGTTGAAAAATTTGGTTGTATATTATTTTTGGCGAGGCGTCAATTTGATATTTCGGTTGTGTGTAGGTAAGCGTATAAAATATAACAAATAAATTGTTTATTAAAGTTATTTTATTGATAATGTCAAATATATAATATAGAGAATTAATAATTACAATAAATTAACAATTTGTCGAATATAATTACTTAAATATTTAATGATTAATCACATTACTCAAATATAAGCGTTAATATATCTATATTTACATACAAAAGACAAAAAAAGGACTTTGGTGTAAGATCATTTTAATAAAAAATAATTTTTTTTGTTATATAAGTAAAACAAATAAATAATCATTGCCATTGTCATTGTTTATTTTGGAATGAAATTTTATACTTTTTAAAATATTGATATATCGTTTAATTCGAGACGGTATAGCTGGCTGTAACTTATAAAATATAATTTAAATCTTTCATGTAGCCAGTCTAGTTTAGTTTACAATAACAGAATACGTACACAATTTTTTTGTTAAGAAAATAAACTCCAGAAAAATGGCTAATTAAAAAAAAAATGCAAATCATCAAAAAGTAACAATTCTACAATCTCTTATTTCTTGAAAACATGATACTGTCCAACACAATCTCTATTTGATATTATCGCATACAAATCGTTGATCAGACTACAAAATTGAAAGTTCAATAACAAAAACTTTTAACAAAAAGAAAACCGACTTCAACAGAAAAATTTAAAATCGTTAAATACAAATTTGAAATTTTACATTTGTTAAAAATCTGTAGGTATATAAGGAAATAGAGCAAATATGCAAGTAATCAGGGTTTATTTTAAGTTTGCCAGATTTGCTCCTTACGAATTTCCTGTAAAACTGTAAATAATGGTACTTCTCTTTTTAATATTTTTTTGTTAATTTCTTAACATCGAACATTTTGATGATCAAACAATTTTCATGTGGTAATGTTCTAAAGGAACATATATTTCAGCAATTTTCGCTTATTCGAGAATAATTTTAAGATCTCTGCTGAATCTTTCAAATAAATCTTTTATCAGGTCATCCAGCTGATAATTTCCATTGAATAAATTAAGAACTATCTCCGTTTTCAGTATTCATAAAGGGAAAACTGTATACTGCAAATATTTCTGTTAAAATTGCCTAATCTAAAATGAAAATTCGTATTCCATGAATGTAAACTGGACTTTAGTATAATCAATTTTGTGCGAATTAATAAATGCAATTGAATTTTTTGTAGCAATACCACACACAAAATTGATACAATTTTTTTTCAAGGTTAACAGCATTTTCACAAGTCATCTTGCATTATGATTGATTTGTCAGTGGCGTTATTATGTCTTTTCTTTGTATTCAAAGAAAATTTTAAGAATCAATAGTTTAAGTGCCCTCCTATACATTTTTTTTAAAATTATTATTATTATGCAAATAAGGAAAATAAATATTTCTTAAAAATTCATAAAAGTGGAAAGTTTTACAGTTCAAGTTTAATACTTCGATAATAAAATGTGAAAATTTCATTGTTCAAGGTTCGAATTGATTCAAGAAAACAGTCACAAGTAGAAAAAGAAAAATAATTATACAGGGTATCCCATAAAAACGGCTTGATTTATAAAAATTTCAGCTCGATATCTCTTTTCGTTTTTGGGTTATCGTACTGACGGACGGACAAACAAAAATGGGCTAATGCGGTGATTTTATTTAATATCTATAATAAAATTTGGTTTGTTGCATCAATATTTCTAAGCGTTACAAACTTAGGACCAAAGTTAATATACTCTGATATATTTCACACACAGGGTATATATAATATGTTGAATAGTGATCGGATTTAGCCAAAGACTTCTTTTTATTGCATTCCATAGCCGTTCTTTTTGATACTATAATGATTATCAGCCATTTTAGATGGTCATACTGTGCAATATATAAAAATAAATTTATTGAAATCAAATGTTAATAACTTATAATGCAAATATCATTACGCCATTAAAATAAATAAAAAAAACTTTATAATAATAATTAATTAGTTAATTATTAATTGCAATTTATAAAAATATTCTATAACTCCCCCTAGAGTGATTACAAAAATTTAAAAACGTTTGCATTGATTCAATCAAACAATAAAAACGTGATTCGATAATATTTATAAATATTACGTATATATATATATATATATATATATATTAATGATTTTTTCCACGACGAGGTGGCAGTGTAGGGCTTTCGGGCGGAGTATCCGATTGTATTGAGCTATCCTGTTTATTGAATGTACGACGTGGTACATTCTTAAATGTATTTGATAATTTTTTAAATGGTCGTGGTGAAATACCATGATGCAATGCTATTTCTGATGACTCTTGTTGTTGAGATTCGGAGTTGCTAAACCAAACACCTTTAGATGTATCCGAAGCTGAAATCAATTATCAAATTTATTTTTATTATTTAACAATTTTTGACATCAGTTTTTGGAATTGAAAAAAGTAAGGAATATTTCGCATTTGTCTGTGAAATGATTAATTTATTATTAAGATCCATACCTCTAGTGTGAAATTTATGCTCAGTATGTTGACGCATTGTAACTCTATGACTATGTGAATGATCTAAAAGGGCTGCGGCTAAGGTAGAACTTGGTGCTGAACTGCAAGTGGGTTGATTAGAGTTTGTACCACTACAAGAACCTTTAAAAGTAAAATTTATGTTGTAAATTACACTTATTATTAAAAAATATTCAATAGCCAAACATTAGCAGGATTGTAATTATTTTTTAAAGCCAAATATTTATTCAAATGAGTGAAAACAAAAATTCGGATTTTCAACAATCCTGCTTATGATTGTTCCAATAAATCCCATTTTTATAATATTCCTTTAAATATTGTATTCATCTATAAAAATTTTCATGAAAAACACAAAATAAAAATTTTCAATACACAAAAAAAAACATCGTCGTTTTAGATAAAGAGAAAGCAGACAAATAGTCCAATCAAATTAGATGAAATTTCTTATGATTTACTGAAATACAGCAAGTATTATCTATGCCAAGTTTTAGCTTTTTACTTGTAGAATAAAAAAACAACGTGGAAAATCATTCATTTTTCCGAAATAGCTCTGTTTTTAATCTTCGCATATGAAAATTTTTTATTCTACAGGTATAAAGCTAAAAATTGACATAATTTTCACCTAAGTTGATGGGACTAATGGGTAATAATCCCTTCTATGGTCAAATCGGTGCTAAATAATCTTATAATACTATGACTGACTTTTAAATGGAAAAATTCTATATACAATACATAATTCAAAGCATATAAAACTTCATAAAGTGTTAAAAACTTTTATTAGAGGATTTTCATAGTTTGCATTCGAAATATTTTCCATGGAACAAATGGTAATTTCTCATTGGACATTTGTGCGATAAATTATTAAGTCCATAAAATTGACTAGCCCATAAAAACTCATAACCAAGTCATTTTTGTGGAAAATAGTTCCTCTAATAAAAATTGGTAATTCTTTATGTTTGCTCCCCCCATTTAATAATTCTTAAAATGATATAAATTTTGTTATTTTGATAAGAATAAAATTGATGATGGACACACGTGATTACACCTTAACAACGCTATTAACTACATTTATACTCAAATTAATAACAGTATTTGATTACTATACCAAAATATGAAAATAAATTTTTTATACAGCCCAATGAATGATATTCAAAAACTCGTACTAGCTAATTTTTAGCACAAAGCTTTCTAAAACGTGAGACAATTTAAAAAAATCTCCATTTTTTCTACAAATTCTTCGTATTTGGTAACAAATTCGGAAAATAAACAAAAAATCATTCGTGGAATATGACTAATTTGCCTTCTTCCTCATCTGTATCCTAAAAAACTGTAATTTCGAGTTTTCCTTAGACCGAAGAATGCTTTATAGCAAAAAATCAACTTTGCAACCGTTTTGGGAATACTTGGTTTATTTAACCTTCATTCATTGAGATAATAGACTTTATAAACTAAATTTATAACAAAATCTTCTTATTGGTAACTAAGTTTTTGACATATACGGAAGCTTTTTAATAATATATGCATAATTTAAGCATCAACCCTTTAAAGCTACACAGATTATTTTATAAGACCAAGAAACTAAAAAAGAATCCTTTCATATATCGGTTGTCAACGAAATAACGAAATCATATTAGCCCACCTTTTTTCTAATTTAAATATTGACAACAACATTTTTAGAATACAAAATGATTTCATTGACACTCGGGATATTCGTGTAATTCACAAAATATCCATATGAAAATGCTTTTGTCGTAAAACGAATTCATAGAAATATTATTACAACCAGAAGTAGTAAAAATTTAAGATCAAACACAAATGTACTCATAAAATATGAGACACATTTTCAATAATGAAAATAACAGAGTTGGAGCGATAAATATAACAATGGTAGTTCGAAGTAAATTATAAGAAAATACAGCACAGGCAGTGCATTGTGATTTCAGATACTACAACGAAAGGGAGTGTATAATAAACGCTCTTGAGTAAAAAGTCTGAGTAAAATACTTTACAACCTCTAATTAAAATAATATCTTTATGAAAAATGACCCATATAATTTATTCCCATTAAGCATAGTCTATCTAAGTTCATTGTTTATTTAATTTCTATTTAACTCTAAAACTAACCGTTTCTATTTTTTTTAAATGGCTACAAACCTTATGGAAAAACACTTTTAGTAGAATTGATTGTTTTAAAAAAAATATTTTTGTCGAGAGAATATTTTAATTGGAAAGATTTATTATCTGTAAGAGAGTTTTCTGAAATATTAATACATCTCGATAATATTCGAACGTGTTTTTCCATAAGCGTAGTAGTACCCTTTAGTCTCTAAATATAAGTTAAATCTATTTCAAATTTTTTCAAAAATAAACTAGAGACACCTGTAACTTTAAAAAACGATTCATGCCCTTTTAATTATTTTTCAATTTTTAAATACAGAATAAAAAATCACTAAAAAAATTTATGTATAAAAAGGAAAATGTGAATTAAGACAAAACAAAATGAAAAACAAAAAAATAACGCCACTTTAATCACGTGAAGAACACACTTTGTTTACGCTCAATTTCAAATTGAAAATAAGACTTTAGAACGCTCATTTTGGAACTATTTTAGATCCCCTGTTTAATAGAGGTTTGAAAATACTTATTTATCGCTTCAAGTAAGAGAGAGAGAGATACATTTGTCCTTGTATCTACTATTATGAGAGTCTAATGAAATGAAAAACGAACCCTCTGACCTTCAACCTCTAGCTAGGTCAGGAATTAACTAAGAAATCATAAAAATAAATCCCCATTTTTTTTATGTTTATCGAAATAATATTCATGTCTCGAATTTTTCGACCGTTGCCATACTTCATGCACACACTGTATAAGTGTATAATGATATTGTTCAGTAGAAAATAGGCGGTTAGTTAACGGTACATCGGTTATCATTTTCGGTTTTTGACACAATCAAAATTTCTGCAAATGTTTTCGTGTTTATACAGGGTGGACCATTTTAATTTATTGTAGCTAGTAGCTGGTTTTAAAGTTAACCAATTATAAAATAACTTAAATCAAGTTGCAGAGTTTGATGAGGGATATCATGTTCTGACATCAGATTGGACCTAGTTCGCCGGGTTGCGATGCAAAGCTGCATCGTTTTAGTATGTTTGCGTAAAAAAACCAAGTCGGTTTTATACAAACTTTAACGAAGTCTTAAACATCAATTTTGAACTAAGCGTAAACAGTTATGGATAAAAAAACAAAAACATTCTAAAAATCGTTGTAACAAAAATAACATAAAGACAAAAATAAAACAAAAATCACCTTTAAAAAAAAAAAGAAAAATACCGTCTTACTATTGAGTTTTTTATTCGTGTGGTTTTTAGGGCTTATTTTACTTAATATGCTAAAGAACCTCTTTTTTTACCTGAAAAATAAATGATTATATGAGAATTCATAGATTTTTATTCACCTAAATTAAGTGTGACGTTGTAGGTTTAATGAAAGAGATTTATTTGAAAATATTTATTAACTAAAAAACGAATTGCTTAATTTTATCTTACCAGTGGTGTTTGCAACTGGACAACATGGACTTAATGTTGGAATGGGACTATAAACTCTCGCAGAAAATTCTTCAAAAGTTGTTGCTTCTTTATGTTTTGAAACCACAATGTCCAATGATCTTGCTCTTTCTTCATAACTAAACATTTTCATTTTATTAATATGAAACTTCGATAAAAACAAACAAACGACAAATTTTAAGCGGAGATAAATCTTTAACTTTTATTCGCTAATATTTCAATTAAAAACCTCTAAAAGTACAATAGCCAGCTCTGAATTCAGGACCATCTCTGTATATAAAAGTGTCCACCGAAAAGCAGCAAAAGGATAGCGCTGCTGTAGCAAAATTGTAAATTTTAAATGTCTGTTTTAAAAGAAATGCTTAAAGTAATAAGAGTAAAATAAAGATCTAAACAAGTTATTAGAGAAGGATAGTGAAGTTCACAACAAACACAAAGTAATAAGAGTAAGATAAAGGTCTAAAAATTTGCTGCATACCGCTGGATACTTTTTATATTTGTCCCACATACAAGATAATTCTACTTGTCTCTACCTTCCATAATAGGAAGAATAACGATTAATATCCTATTAATCGTTTAATGAAAAAAAAAAAGATCTTACTATTGTTGGTAAAATGGAAGAATTGTTCGTTTAGCTCGGCTAGCAGCAATTGCTGTAGCACGTACTAAACCCGCAAGTATTGATGTTTCCACTATTGATTCATCAAATAATGGTCCAAAATAAGGTACCTGTAAAAATATTTTAAAACAATTAATCACAATGATATGCGTTTTTAACAAATCTAACCCGTTAAAAATGTGGCGAATTTAGAAAAAATTTAAATATTTCATTGAATTTGAAGGCATTGACACAAAATTTCGTGTAATTTTGTAAAAGAAAAACCCTTATTTATAATTCAAATTACTCGGGGCTTAATAGCTGAATTTAAATGGACTCAAAGTTCAGGTTGCCATGGAATGACTTCCTGCCCAAGAGCATATTGATACAACTTATTTAAGCTTACTTTTTTAAAATCAGCCCTGTTAAAAAGATCAAGAGTCTTAAAGGATCAAGAATGACAAAGTTACATACATACAAAAATTGTGTATTTTTAACGAAAATAAAGTCGTGCTTTTTTTTTGTCAAGCCTTGTCTCAAGGGTAGTGTATTTTATACTTACATCTGGTTTTCGATTGATTGTCACGCGACATAGGCCACTTTCTAATGGATAAATAACTATTAAAACATCACAAAATTCTGTTGGAATAATTCCACGACGATATTCACGATTATGTTCAGACCATACAATATGTACTTCGTCATTTCCTAAATGCCGTGTCTAAAAAAAAATCGCTCGATTAATAACTTTTAAGATGGTTTTTATTTTATTTTAGATTTACCTTATTTAAAATTCCTTCCTGACTATCTGAAGGCATTCTAGTTGCTACATGGAAAATAACTTCGAGAAATGATGTTGCAAAATAAGGAGCAGTTTCACCATTTGTACCTTGTCTTTGTAGGCCTCCCATAAAACCTGTATGAGATTCTAATTCCACCTAAAAACAAATTTTTATTTGTAACAATTTTATAAATACATCATCAGGGTTTAAAATCATACAAAAGTTTCTCTGTCAAATTTTAACAATTATTACAACGGGGCGAAAGTTGATACTTTCCACCGGAGGGGAGAAAAAGCATATTATGTTTTATCTTAATTTGCAATAAGTACTCACCTCCCACGCTAAACTCGACACAAACTGTTCATAAGCTTGACTACCACAAGAATTAGATAATATTGAATTTTTATCTTCTTGACCGGCAGCCACGTACATCACGGCTACTTTGTGTGTTTCACGACATCTATTTGAATTAAATTATAAGTTTTAGATTATGATAGCGAGTTGGAAACGAACCGTGATCCGCTAGTTGAGGACCACTGTTTTATTATTTATACAACTTACCTCTGAATATCGAGATTTCGTAATTCTCTCAATAATTTTTCATTACGAGACAATAAATAACATTGTTTTCTACGTTCCCAACATGTAAATCCTAATTGGGAGAATAATAAACGACAGTGTTGGAATGGTGTATGCTTAAATGTAGGGTATGGACGGGTACTGACTTCTGGTTGCATTCTAAAACCAAAATTTAATTATACATTTCAACACTAAACTTGGAACAGTCAGGGTACTTACGTTTGTGTATTTTTCATTTGTGCTAAATAATCAAGTTCAACATTGCGTTGACTCAACACCGCCGATATAACTTCTTGCTCTTGTTGCGTATGGAATGGTGCTGGAGCTGATTCATTTAATTTAGCATCAGTACGTTGCAAACATTCAGGACTTGTATGCCCTAAATATTGTAATAGATCATCCAATTGATCTAAATCTGGTGCTGCATTCGTATAATCAGGTAGAACATCTGGCGGACGATGTCGCAACGCTAGTTGTGGTTGTATCAAATGTGAATTGGTTATAATTAAACTATCGACTTGTGATTGTAGTCCGTTCGAAATTAATGATGTGTACGACATGTTATGATGCATCATTAACATTGGACGAGGTTTTACTGTAGATGTTGGTAACGATGCTGTTATATGATCTGGTGATCGATACAATATTGATGTATCCCAACTGGATTTACCGGATAAGTCTCTTAAAAGTACTCGAACCTGTTTAATCAAAACAAATTAAAAAAACTACGTTAAATTTAACAATTGGCTTGATGATGTAGGTGCTACGCCTGTAGCCTAGGATGTATCTCTAAAAGGTTTTTATTCTATTTTAGACATAGAATAAAAAACTTTTTTAGAGAGGCAGCCTTTTATCAACATACGGTAGAGTAGTTCTTAACCTTTTCGATCTTCAGCTAAAGAACTACTTTATTTTCTACCTGATGCAATAAGGGTTTCCGTTTCTCCTGGGATACCCAGTATAATATTGGAAAGCCATAGAAATATTGCAAGTGGCAAAAAATTTGAAATAAAAACTTGATTTTATAAGATAACATTGTAATTTTCCAATTGAGGGCACGAAAAGTGGCAAACGAATTTTTCGTCAATAAACTTTACTGTCATTTTAGTTAAGAACCAAATACTTTTCCGCCCCTGCCGAAGCATAAAGGAGGAAATGAGGCACTCAACTGTGTCACTATCTTACCGTCTGCAACTTCTTCATCAAAATAACATTATCGCTTATTATTTTATTAGAAATAACAAAACTGTTTCTGATAAATAAAAAAAGTCAAAAGATGAAAATAATTTAATTAGAAACTAACCTGTTTTTCGGCAGTAACTAAACCAGCAGTTATTCCACCCCCAGGTAATTCCAATGCAGGTAACTCAATTAAACTTGCCAATGTATTCGAATTGAACATAAATAACTATAAATAAATAAATTATATTATTATAAACAAAGTATTAAAATTTTTAAAACTTTTTGAGCGTGATCTTGTTAAGTATATTTATAAGAAGGGCTCCACAATGAAGACGAAATTTCGAGAAAGTTTTGTTAATAAACAATTGTCTAACTTGTTGAAAAATTATCTTTAAGATAAATTTCCAACGATTACAAATTCTTTTAATTCTTTTTATTGAAAAATTCCTCCTCTTTAAGAATCTTTTTTTTTAAATTTCTTAATTATTAATATTTTAGTGAAATATCGTCGAGAAATGAAATATTTATTCATTTTTAATTGTTTATAACTTTTGCAATTATTTATGTGCAGAAAAACAATTCTAGCTCATTTTTCTAGACATCATGCCGAATCCAACGAGCTATCAAATGTATTTTTAAGGCCAGTATTTCTATATTTCACCAATTTGAACTTGTTGACTAGACTATACGAATTATTTCATATTTTAAAGAATTAATAATTTTACCTGTACATTCGGTATCGTAAAAATTTGTGTCGATATTTCTTCTGAATATAAATCAGGGATGTCATCACATTCTATAACCAATGATGATAATCCTCCAGCTCCAATGGCCATCGGAAAATGGCCTAAATGTGTTACTAAATGTGTTAACACCATTTTTGCACATAATTTGACAGCATGTAAACATTGCTGACTCTTATTTGGTGACGGTAAGGGATTGGATGTTTGATTCGATGTTAAATTATCAACAAGAATATTTGGATCAAAATCTTCTTGTAGGTTTGGTTGTGTTAAACCTTTTTCATCTGAACATTCACCCGTTGTCATTTGATATAATACCTAAACAAAAAAAAAAAACCTTTTTAATGCTTTTTTAAAATCAGATAGAGCCGAAAATTATTATACAATATTCATTTGGACTTACCTGAAATACTGTTAGTAGGAGACATTTCTCTTTGGACGGATCTGCATACTCATTACGATCTAATAGTTTGGTAGGACCTAAACGCATACACCATTCACCCAAACATAATAGTAACGATGTAATTAATGATTTATCACGATCAGACATCGGTAATGCTGATTGTTCAGATGGTACTAGTTGTGCTAATGTTGCTGATAATGTTGAAATTATTTTATTTGGTAAATTTGGATAATATTGTGATAATTTATGTGTATGATCACATAATAAAAATAATATGTCACTTGCTACTTGTGCTATTGACTTATTGTTAAACTGAAAAAATAAAATGTTTGTAAGATCACCAATGAAAGATCAAGAAAAGTCACTCTCCCCAAAATTGTTTCTTAAACTCATTTTTAGCATAAAGATTCTAAAAGTATACTAGAACTTAGCCTGAATATGACGTGTTACGCTGGCTTGAGACAACTGAGAAATCTGGCTTTATTTTGGAGAAAATAAAATTTCCAGTATGAATTAAAAATATTAATTTTTACTAATAGGGAATATTCATGTATTTTTTAGTTATTAGAAAGTTATTCGAATTATTAGAAATTAGTTATTAGAAAGTAACAACAAGTACTTGGAGAGTAAGTTCGTATTCAGGATAAATTATTACATTCTCAAAGAAGCTTTGTGCCAAAAATCAGCTTTAAGCCCGAATTCAAATGTCAAATCTATACCTTCAATGCTAAAAGCATAACAGATATTGCATCTTTAACTTTCGGATGGTTTGTTCCATTTGATAATTCTCTGTACACAAATATACCTAACGATGATAATGCAATACAACGTGCTTGTGCCGTAGGTTCACGTCTTCCAAATCGTAATAATAATCCAACAACATGTTCCTGGAAAGAAAACATAGATGGCGTCAATTTAAAAATTCAAAATAAAAGTTGTCAACGTCCACTTTTTACATTAGTTGTTTTAAAAATTTTTTCGATTTATCAAAAGATAATGAAGCCTGTAGCTTATCATTCTTGACGCTAGCATCATATAAACTAACAAAAAATTGTTTGCAAGATGACGATACATCTTAAATGCGACACACTGTAATAGGGTATTATCGTTAGTCAAAAATAAATCATGAAATTTGAAGATAAATAAATCAAGAAAGCGTGTGTATTTTTCCGAAATAAATTTTTGGTGACTTTTTATTAACACCCTATTGAAATTTTTTTTAATGCATGTATAAAACTGTAAATTTTACCTTCATATCTGGACATGTCATAATATTGAAACCAGACATTGTTGGTTGTAAAACGGGTAATGTTGATACTGTTGGAGGTAAGCTTAATAAGTTTCCTAATATGGATACTGCTTCAGTTCTTGGAGCCTATATTACAAAAATTATTGTTACATTAATAACACAAAGAATATCATGTGTTGAATAATTAAGGAACCTTTTGATACTCGAGAGCAGACGTTCCCAAAAAATTCCTTAAAGCTGGAAAGATTACAAATTTAACTACAAAACAAAACTTACATTATTCGATATATCTGAGGAATTTAAAATTGCACTACACGCATGTATTAAATCAAGCAAAAGAAGTGATTGTCCAGGAAGATTTAAAGATAAAAATCGTGGCCCCAAATAACGTAGAATTACATCTAATGTTCCACGATCATTACTACATAAACCTAAAACAAAAATTACATTTTTAAAATTAAACGTTAAACAATAATCGAAAACAAACATTGGTACCTTTATGTAATTCCTTAAACCAATGTGGAAGGTGTGACCTATGGTCGGGATGACAGTTTGCTGTAATTGTAGCCAATAAACGATGTGCATTTAGTCTTCCTGCCCGATATTTATCGACAGGTAGAGTAAATGCACCTAAGCACCAAGGCACGATTAATGTTAACGGCGGTATTAATTCAGGCGGGGATGGTGTTGACAGGTTATCCATTGAAACTCCCTGATTTTGTGAAATCTATAGACAAATTAATGAAAATAATACGATTAAAAAAAAATCTCGTCGTTACAGATTCCTAGGTAAATATAAGCTACTTTAGTTTCTTACCTTGATCAAAGTGTCGGTTAATTTAACAAGATAATCAAACATCATTGCATGTAGTTTTGGATCAATCAAATGATTTGGATTACCAAGTGCAGCCAGCATACGTTTCCATAACACAACAGCCACATCTGGAAGCCAACCACGAACTGATCCACCACATACAACTCCACAACTTTCTAAACTATTATTTGCACTTCCACCGCCAACCGATGAACCTCCCGTTTCTAAACTTCCACTATCTCCACCAAGCATATCAATTTGCATCGGTGAATCTTTAATTGAATTACTTTCCACCCCACTACTAGGAGCAGGACTTGGTGATCGAGAACGATCTGGTGACTCGTCGTTATGTCCACAACTACGGGATCGTATTGATAATGAATCTAACGATGCCGCCTTTCTAACAAGCGCACGTGATTTATTCATTGAAATTTTATTTGGTTGTGTTATTAATCGATTAATTTGTTGTTCTATTGAAGCTGGTAGCGTTGGAATATTTGTAACATTTTGTGGTAATTTTTGTCGATGTCGATGCATAGAATTGTGTTTTGTACGCTGTCGATAACTTAAATTAGTTTCACTAAAACTACGAGACAATGTTCCCAATCGAATTTTTCGTGTACTCGATCCTAATCTTGCTGATAAAAACGAATCAATATTTGAGCATTCTTCTGTTTTCGATATACTAGGTGTATTCACTTCATTATTTGTGGTTGTATAATTTTCATTATTTGCTGATGATCGAGGATTACCGGATCGGCGTGTCTTCTTTGATTTTTGTTCCGATAATCGATCTAATGGTAAATCAGTTAAATCTAGACCGTACACATGTCGAGCCAATACTCTTGTTAACGTATCCATTGTTTTCGCCCATTCTTTGATCAATTCTTCCCATTGTGTAAGTGATGTCAAAACATGTAAAAATCGATCCCATAATTCTCGTGATATTACAACATTTAAATTAGCTTTTATCCATGTAACGATTAATGTTTGAAAAATCGCTGGTGCTAATTTTCCACCTAGTGTTTGTGTTTTTTTCTTTGGTGGTGTTTCAGTTAATACTAACGATGTAATTTGTAAAAGTACCACTAACAACTGTTCCCTATAAATTATTTTTAAAATATTAGAATATATAGATATATACAGGGTGGAACATTTTAATCTATAATGGGTAATAGCTCGTTTTGTAGTTAATACCCTTTATATTAAGTAATGTAAACTTACCATGTATTACTATCCATTCTCGTATGCATAACCATATATCGATAAATATTAAGTACACGTTTACATGCATCCGTCTGTTCTTCAAGTGGTGTGGGACAATGTGAAGGCACTTGAACTAAAAACACACCAGCCGCATGTGTCATAAATATCCGTAAAACATTTTGTAAACCAGCTCGTACCAAAATATTTTCACGATGTATTGCACCTAAATATGAATCATTACGTAAACGATTCTGTCGATAACTCTCAGCGATTACATGTTCATCATCAACCTTGACAACTAATGTTGACGTCGATGATGTCGAATTTGAAGATGGTGATTCATCTTTTGCACATTCCAATGGTTCCAGCATGTAATTTGGTAATTCTGGTAGATTCATTTGTATTAGATCTTTATATACAGTGATTGCTTTACGAATTGCCACCGAATGTGTGAAGTTTAAAAAGAATGCTTGTCGATAGATTTCATGAATAAAATTTACATTTTCTCTTGTGCTATACAAAACGTCACGTACAATTGACGTTAACAATTGTTCTTCGGATATATTTTCGGTATACGATATCGAAATATCTGTAGATGAAAATATCAGAATTATTAAGAAAATTAATATTGAATAAATATTATAATTTATAAAAACTGGTAACTCACTTGAATCAAGGCTTGTATGAGTATTTTCCTGTGCGTATATAACACGTTTACCATCCACGACTTCGTCATCATGTGCTGTTGAATAGTTTGTAGAATTAGCATTTAGGGATGATGGTTGACTAAGTGAATAGATTCCAGCAGCCTCTGCTTGCTTTTTAGTGATATGTGTATAGTCTGCTACCCATTTAATTAAAGCTACACGGCATGGAATTAATTCAGTCTCTGCTTCGGGTTTACGTAATACTGGTAAATCTATAATAAATTTCATTTTTATTTATTGAAGTCCGCAGTCACGATAAATCAAAAACGAAAAGAGATATTAAGCTGAAATTTTTATAGCGTGCTCAGGTGGTAAAGTTAAGTTGAGTTCGTAAACGAGCTACATAGGTCAATTGGGTCACAGGACCCATCTTGTAAATCGTAAGAGATAGAATAAAAGTAGTATTCTTATATTTCGATAATAGGAAATGTTTATAAAATTTAAATTTGGTTCAAATATTTTTCAGCATCAGCTTTCAAACAGATAAAGAATCATCAAAATTGGTTCACCCAGTCGAAAGTTCTGAGGTAACAAACATAAAAAAAAAAAGTACAGTCGAATTGATAACCTCCTCCTTTTTTGTTTGAAGTCGGTTAAAAACACTGTGTTTTCTATTAATATTAATAAAAATCCTAGATCATATTTCTTCCAAAACATGAGAACAAAATTTATTAAAGTTGAAGTTCAAAGTAATTTTAATAAATAATAAAAAAAAAAGTGTTTACCTAGTTTTGGTTTGTATAACGATGTTTCATAATTAAAATTTGGACAAATGTATGGTAAATAATATTTTTTAAACTTCTCCAATAAAAACTGAAAACATTTATGTTGTCGATTCAAACGATCATGCCATTCAAGTCGAACAACTGTTGACACCATAAACTCTAATAATGCTTCCAAATAGAATTTACTTAAATTCTCTGGCGGTTTTTCACCACTTGATGGAGGCAACAATGGTGTAACATCAGCTGGTGATATTGGATTTTGTACATTTGTATCATGAAATATACTACAATGGGATGGTGTTTGTTGTTGAGATTTTAGATTTTGTGATTGAGATTGGGATGAGGATGTTGATGATGGAGGGAAACCTGGAACTAAGGAAGCAAACATGGAATGAATTGTTTCTGAACAGTTATCACCAAGTGATTGGTACCATAATAAAAAATACCTGAAAAAGATTAAAAATATTTTAAATATTAAGAAAAGAAGACTGTATTTTTAGTCGAAACAACGATATTTCGACGTGCCTTGTGCTAGCTTGGAAATTTTTGACATATAAATGGGTATTTTTGAATACCCGTTGAAATAAAATTATGTTAAGTAATAAAAAAAAATTAACAAACCTAATAGCTTCACGGCGCAATTTTATTGAATTTGCTGGATGTAATAATTTTTGAAGCATACGTGATAAGGAATGTAATTGCCATCTTCGATGTAACAATTCAGGCAGCAGTCTTAACACTTTATCTAGTAACCATAAACATAAATCCAATTCTTCTTTATGGGCTTTGTGAACTGAATTAGGGAAAAAAATTATATCGAATAATTATAAAACGTTTACTGTAAACGAGCATCATATTTTCGGCAATGTGGAGTGGCGAAAAATATGGTTTAACTGGATTGTATTATGTCCATATTGTTTTCGACATTGACATGCCCTTCATTATGGACGTTCCCAAAAAAACTTTACGAAAATTAGAAGTAAAATTTTTCGATAAATAATGGTTTTTGAAATATTGATACCTAAAGACTTAGGCCATAGGCCCGATTGTAATACCATATATGTATTTTACCATCTTTTTCGCTGATAATTTCATTTATCAGCTCCTCAATTATTTGGCTAAGAGGCTAAGAACACCTTCTTCAAGCATATACCATGTGTTACACCAGCCCATCACAACCATTAACTAAATTAATTTTTGTTGTGACGGCGGGAATCGAACCCGATACTCTAGGCATACCGCGGACAGAATTGGTCACGCTCTAAACAATTGAGCTACTTTTCTAATAAGAACTAATTGCTTTTTTAATTAAAAATTTTGTTTCTGAAAATATTCGACTTATTTCTTGATAAAATAATTTTTAAAATAAGTGAGTGCACATCTAGAAAGAAGAAGAAAAAACGACATAACAGTTTGCTAAATAAAAATGTAGAAATTACTAGCGTGAATATTAATTCAATAAAATTCTTCTGCGGTGTTGAAAATAGATATTTTTGTCTAACAATATTTAAATCGGCTTGTTTTCACTCAAATCAATAATCACGTGAAGTCAAGAGTTATTAAGGGTGGATACTTTTGAAATGAATAAACTATATTTACCCTAGTAAAGAATATATCAAATATCTAATTAAGGTAGTTCCTCCGCGACCGTCCAGTCAAAAAGTTTTGGACTAATACTATCATTCAGTGCATTAACTGTGCTATGACTATTATACATATACCATATATTATTTTCAAAAGACTGTAGTTCCTCACTACTGTTTCTAGTATACATATACACACACACACTATGACATATGCCTTTAACATTAGTCTTCATATCTTTTCCACAAAAATCATCGCTAAAACGAGTTATTTATTTAAGTTTTTTATCGAAACTATATGGTAAATAATTTTTATTTTTATTTATATATTTTCTAAATATAGTATTCTACATTATATTAGTTTTTCATAGAGATGGTGAACGTCATTCATTGGTAAATAAATATAATATTTGTAAATTTGTGTATTTTTATACACTTCTCCCATGTACACGTACAAATTGCGTCACTTTTAATTGCTAATATCTCATGAATGGCATGGTAAATCATCTTCTAATTTTAACAGCAAGTGTATTATGAATTAAATATTTTATATTCTGAGTTTTGAGAAATTCTTGAAATATCACTTTCGTGTAGGTACTACCTTAATGCACTAATACAAGGCATACAACCCCTAATATTCCACTCATCTTAATCCAAAAAAGAGGTCAACCTCGAAATAAGCTGAATATTTATACAAACCTTTATTTTGATAGTACAAATATTGTCTCAAAAGTCATTTATGGTCACATGACATCGTCCGAAGATCATGAAGTATAATAGACTGGGATTTATGATTGACCCTGTATGGCTGAGAGATCCATCTTCTGTGCCCTCTATTTCAAAAACGATTCAACGTATAAAAAAAGATTTCAAAGAAAATTTGTGGAGAATTTTATCCACTACAACTTTTATAATAAATGAAAATACGATTGAAGGCAAATAAAACGAGATATTCTCAAAAAAATGATTTTTGCAACCTTTGTGACATCATATGTGACTTTTGAGACAACATTTATACTATCAAAATAAACGTTAGTACATTGTATTCTGTTTATTCCGTTAGATTCCGAGGTGAAACCCTAAGATGACTGGACTATTCATGCACTAATCCCAGGCATACAACCCCCAAATAAAGCATGCAAAGTATATCCACATGCGTAGAGAATTTTATTAACTCACCTAAATGAAACGACAGCTCTGCGGGCATACAACAAGGAAAAATATTAGTAATAGTCAATTTATTTAAAAAAAAAATTGATTATAGCTTTGCAGACATAGAGGAAAAAAGATCAAGTCAGTTCATAGTACAAGAGTCGAATGATGTACAGGGTGGTACATTTAAAATTGAACAACTTAAGTTTAAGAATTTGATTTTAAACTATTAAAGGTGTAGGCCTAAGTTTAGGTTTCTTTGGTGCAAATTTAATTGTCTAATTGATTGGATCAAATCTTTAAGTCGATACAAATATCTTAGAATTAAATATTTTACGTTTAAAATTTAAAAGTAAGACCTATTACCTCTCTGTTTTAAGTTGGCTTCGGCTTGTATAAAACTATCATACAATATATGATAAACATGACTAAAATTTGCTTCAAAAAATCCTTTCGCTTCCGAAGAATCGACATTTTCTGTGGATAAATATAAAACAATATTATATTACTGTTATGTCTATTTTAAACTAGGTTAATTCTAATTAGCATAAATTACGTATCTAAGTGAGAAAATAAATGATAATAAAATAGTTATAAATGATAATTAACATTACCTAAAACTAATTTTAAATGTTTTAAACGAGTTGCCGAATCCTTTTTCGAATCTTGTATCTTCGATGTTGATTTTTTCACATCAACATTTATTTTTTTACTAAACATATTTGTAAAACTTATAAACTTATTTTTAGCATAACTTAAATTATTAATTAATAAATATTATTATTTAAATCACACAATTTTTCTTCTAATTATACGACTTTTATGTAAAACAATAAACATTTTGACATATATTTTTATGTGTTGACGTACACTTTGACTCCCATGTCAGTGTGATTTGAGTGTGATCACTGTTCGGTGATTTTTATGTCATTCACACTAGAATCAAAAAAAATTAAAAATTCCTAGATTAAATATGCCGGTGGACATGATCTTTAAGAGTCAGATTAATACCTTTCTTATGTAAGGTATTATTTGCCAAGCGAAGACATGCTTAGAAAAATTTTAACTTTTATGCACGCAAAGCCCCAAGAATAAAATATATACCAATTGGCAATATCATGTCTTGTATAGTTCTAGATAAAATCTCTGGAACCTAACTTACTTAAGTTGTACAATTTAATTCCCTGGGATTCCCCGTTCTTCTTTTCACCCCCTTTATATCATCTGGCCGAGATGGTATGAAATTATACATTAGCCGGACAGCTTGAAACTATGTACCAATTTTTAACTATCTATCTCTTTTAAAAGTTCAGAAAACTTTTACGTTTTTGAAATCTACATACTCACTGAAACGAAAAACACAAAAAATTTTGAAAATAAGCTATAATTTTAACTCTGTTAGATTACAATAATTTATTTTTTCTTGCAAAAACGGGGATGGAAGTTAAACACCATATGTTTTGCTAATGTCATCTCAAAATATCAACATCCATGAATTCCATCCATGAATAGAATTTTCCAGGTGAAAACAATAACTTTCTATTAGAAAAAAAAATCTCCATCAGTCATTTGTTTTGATTTAAAAATCTCTTTTGTTTATCACACTTTAGTACTTTAGAGGCCTTTTTGGATTACCTATCCTCCTTTTTGTTGTTAACTGAGTAAAGTAATTCAGTTAACAACATTATATTACACTCCAGTAATAGTATTGTGAATTTTAAAACATATCCAAATAAGGCTTTTTTAACTTTTCTTCTCGTTCTCCTTTCAATTATTTTCAATTAATACATACCTATTCGTTTCATGCATGAGTTTTATTTCAGGGAGTTACCATAGTAACGACACACTATTAATTAAATTGTATGGATGGGTAATAAGTCTATGGATTGGATTAACATAAGTAATTGTTAATTTACATTTAAAAAATATTACTTATTTATGCAATTTTGTCTCTTATTTTCTCAATTTCTAGTGCAGAAAGTTTAATCGTCATTTTGAATAATTTTAATTTGACATTTACTATAGCACTTGCATTTTCAATTAATACATACCTATTCGTTTCATGCATGAGTTTTATTTCAGGGAGTTACCATAGTAACGACACACTATTGATATAATTGTATGGATGGGTAATAATTCTATGGATTGGATTAACATAAGTAATTGTTAATTTAAATTTAAAAAATATTACTTATTTATGCAATTTTGTCTCTTATTTTCTCAATTTCTAGTGCAGAAAGTTTAATCGTCATTTTGAATAATTTTAATTTGACATTTACTATAGCACTTGCATGTAAACAATTGAAAATTAGACATATTTTAAATAAAACGCATGATTTATTGCAAATTTTATAAGATAACAACGCTGAGGTTGTTTTAGCTGTCCCGTTCTACTATGTTCTCTACCAATACAGTTTGTGTTGTACCTATGAACACTTAAAGAAGCAATACGACTTCTTTAATACTTCTAAATGACCAATGCTTTATTTATTCTTCTGCTTCAAGAGGGTTTAGCGTAGCTTTAACCTAGATAAAACGACACATTTTTAAATTTTTCAAGCAGCCAAGGGTTTTTTACTTCCGGAAAACGACCGGCATTAAGGTTTTTAAAATTTAGATAATTTTTGTAAATAATTTTCTTTAGAAAGAATTATAACAATTTTTAAATGTTTACAAAACTTAATTTTATTCAATGATTATGTAATATGTACAAATAGGATAATAATTATGAGAATGAATAATTAAAATAAATATTTTTGGTGACTAAAAAAATCAACTAAAATCATTAAGACAATCTCATCTGGATTTTTCAGGAATATTTTCATTATTTTCTTCAAATAACTCTTGTTCGTTATGATTTGCATCTGTAATTTCAACAGCATTTGCACTTTCCTCGTTACTTTCTAATTTTAATAAACTAGTTTCCATTGATGCCAAAAATGGACTTTCTTGATATTCAGGCATACTTGCAAATTGTCTACAAAATAAAAATATTTCTTCATGAAATTTGTTTAATCCTTAACAAGAGGACCCCATGGTCTAGGTGTTAGGAACCCACTGGCGGTACCCCTCTTGTGTTTTATTATTATTAAATAATCTTACTTAAATAATTCTAAAATTTGTTCCGGTGTTAATTCACCAAATTTCGTGAAAATTCCAATATTTTTAAATTTATCTCGTTTGTCACTGCTTCTAGTACTAGCAGCTATAAATTTTGATCCACTACCAGGAATCCAACGTCTAAAAGTAAGAATATGAATGAAATTAAAAAAAAAAGAAATAAATTCACTGGAAGGACATGACCTTTATTTTATTTTGTAAATAAATTAGTGTTTTTAAGAGAAATTTATCACTTACTCTAATTGTGGTATAACACGATTTGTACGACTTAGCATATGATGACGAACAAAGTACCAAAGTGGCTGCAGTTCATTATTTGGTACTGGAAGAACTTTTTTACCCGAAATATGTACTAAATAGAGATAATCTGGATCTATGCCTTTAAAAGGTGAGGTGCTACGTTTCTAGATAAAAAAAAATATTTCTAAAATATAATAAATTTTCAAGATAATTTAAGAACTTCTAGGTCATTTAATAAAATTTAATTAAAGATATTAATACCGAAATATCTGGTACTGAAATTTATCTTATGGGACACTTTAAGTATTTGATGAAGAGAAGATTCAAAATTGCCGCCACTCTTAATTTAGTGAATCATAAAAATTTTTAAATGCTAGAAAAGTTCTAAAATATGCAAAATACAGAATGAACCAAAAGTCTAGGAAGTAAAATAACTTTTTACAATTAATTAATTTTAAATTTTTGACTACAGATTCTTAAAGCGTTGATTTAGGAGATTTTTTTGGACCTATAATAGTTTAAATTTGGTTTTGGCCTGGCCACAAACGAAAAGTTTTATTTTACTCGTATTTATGTCTTCAAAAATTTTCATTATATGACTCTAGAAATATATTCTAAAATGAATTCTTACCTTGGATCGTAAATATTGCCACGGCAAGTACGATTCTCTCGGTAGTTTTTCAACAATTTCACTGTTAAATAATAATTGAAATAGAACGCTTGATGACCGATAACTCATAAAACCATCGTCGGGTTGAGCTGTTAATTGCTAAAATAAAATAAAAAATAATACATTCATATAAAAAATTTCCCACTAAACTACACTCTCTCTTATTTGCGAACTACAAGTTACTCCTGAAAGAGGATATCCTGAAAAAGGCCAATCTTAGATGGATCGGGAAGAACGTACTTGTGGTACTATAAGACAGATATGGTCTGAGTACAATCGCAGGTGTTCCGAAGTTCTCATATCACTTCCAAGGACCTCTGTTTGCAAAGTTGTTGCGGCTACCACAAGACACTGGCTGGGCGGCAAGCATTCTGAACGCTTAGGCCTGGCAGTGTATCACGACTACTGCAGGAGCTGTCACAGTGGTGACGAGGAGGAGACAATGTCTCATCTTCTCTGTCACTGCCTAGCTCTTGTCATGAGGAGATGGACTAACTTGAGCCAGTCTCTCTTTAACGACCTCTCCGACCTAAAGTCAGTCGACGTCAAAGCCTTCCTGCTGTTCTTAAACAGCTCCAAATGGTTCATGGAGTAGTGACCGGGGATTGGTCAACCCATTAACGGTATCACAACGGACCCTATAGTCTAAGTGTGTCCCACCCCAGGACAGCCACTCTAACCTAACCTAGCCTACACTCTCTCTTTCTATTTTTTCAGTTATTTTCAGGATAAAAATACAAAATATTTATGCTTTTTTTAAGGAAATATGTAGGGATATATGGTAAAAAAACACCCTTTACATTAAAATGAGGTTTTTTTTATGAATACATACCAGATAAACGGAAGGCTGCATAACCAAAAACATTTCCGGTCGACCATACATGACCAGACCAATCTGTAAGATAACCGAGTAAATCATATGTTTTATAAAGGTTGTATTTGGAATTGATCCTATAATCTTCATTCCAGAACTTCCTAAATCAGAAAATTTAATTAGATACTTCATTATCAATATTAAGAACACAAAAATTTACCACTAGTCCAAGATGTAAGCTTAAAATTTTCAAGCAAATCAGCCACACGAGTTCCATTATCAAATCGATCTTGATATGCTAACTTCCAAATTGAAAAGAAATCATCACAATTGATATACATATTTCGATTCTCATACTTATCAATTAAATAATTAAAAAAATGTACTTTCGATTCGAACAGACTTATATTCTGAAATCCTTTTTTAATTAATTCATCCGTTAATAAACCTAATCCTGGATTTGCTTCTAATATTTGTATATTTTTTGTGTTTTTAATCGGTATGTTTTTTCGTATGGCACAAGCGATTAATGTGGCAACTTTTTTATCAATTAAATAAATTGCTGATGGATCGTAAGTACGATTCAGTAAAATCGTTGGTATATGTTGTTTAATCGATTTTATATCGTTGTCATTATTTAAGAATTCTTGAAGTTCTTTTTCATGTTGTTTTTTTGACGTGATCTTTGAAGTTTTAACATAATTAACTTCTCTTGATTGTTCATGTGGTACTATAGTGGATAATAAACGATTCTGTATAAAAGTTTTATTTCGAATAATTCTCGAAAACATTTCTTTAACATCTTTTAAAATGTTTTATTTATAATATTTTGACATTTAAATAGCCATGTGCACGGAAAAGTACTTCTGACCTCTATATAACAATAGAGGAAACAGTGAAACACAAGATAAAAGCATGCTACAGAGTGTGAAAACAAACAGTTGACTGAGTTAATTGTTGAAATACCATGTATAGATAGTGTTGATTACACATACATACATGTAACACATATATGACTGACTAGAGTGATACCCACCCGCTTCGCTGGGCTTAAAAGTAAAGGTTGATAAAGATTACTCTCGCTTATCCTCTTTCTATAACACTCGAAATAATGGTAAGGATTGTTTAACACAAGTAAAATATATGTACGGTTTTCTATTTTTTTTAATAGTATAAACGTCGTAATTATTCATTGAATCTATCAGCAAAGATGGCCGTGAAATATTTCATGTTGACTATTTTTACAGAAATCTGTAATTTATGGTAATGTCAAATGACCACTTTTACAGAAATCTGTAATTTATGGTAATGTCAAATGACAACTTTTACAGAAATCTGTAATTTATGGTAATGTCAAATGTCAAATTAAATTAATTTTTTTAAATTTTTTATTAATATATCATTATAAATTGTATCTCATGTGTTATTCAGAAGTATTAGCTATATTGCTGTACAGTTTCATTAAAAACCATTCGCTAGACAGACAGACAATCGAAAATGGACTAATTAAGTGATTTTATAAACACGTATTCACACCGTGCGTGAGTTTTATAGGAGACGTTTCCATGGTAACGATACACTACTTTAATTATAGAATTGTATGGATGCATATATAATTGTATGGATTGCATTTATAATATTATTGTCTCACAAATTTAAATAAGTAATTATGATAATTTACATTTGAAAAATAATATTTTTGCAATTTGATTTCTTATTTTCAAAATTTTTAATGCATTAAGTTTAATTAATTAGTGTTTTTCAATAATTTTAATTTGACATTTTCTATAACATTAACATGTAAAGAACTGCAAATAAGTCATAACAGCCTCCTTTATCGCCAAAATTTTTCACTGGAAGCGCTGGCATCGATTTTATTGTCCCTACCATGACTACGCACACAACGAATACCAAAATTTTGTCCATAGCATCAATATTTTTAAGCGTTACAAACTTGGGACTAAACTTAGTATACCTTGGTATATTTCATATATATTACATGGTATAAAAATACTAATAAATAAATTAGTATGTGACAAGGTTACCAACTTAGGGGTTTTCCCCCCAAATTTAGGGGTTTAAAAAGTCTAATGGGGTTTTTTTAGGGGTGTTATATTTTTAGGGATTTTTTTTTTCTTCGAATATCCACTTTTTTAGGTTAAAAAACGAATAATTATATTATTTAAATAATTCAATTTGGGATTTGATTATTGATTAATTATTTATAAATGATTATGTAATTAATGTAATAATACTTAATTGTTTATTTTATTAATAACATTTATTTAAAATTAAATTTATTTATAATAATTTATAATTTTATAATAATGTTTTTTTTTTTTAGGGCAAGCTCGCAGCAATTGTATTTTAGGGGATTTTAGGGGTTTTTGGTTGGAGCTCTAGGGGGAAAAATTTTGGAGAGTTGGCAACACTGGTATGTGACAAGATCATCGAAAAAATATTCGAAATCACTTGTACGAAAATGTCAAAAGATTTAAATTTCGATGAAAAAAATCTTTACATAAGTGATGAATTGATTAAAATGGAAAAAGAATTACATTCAGAAATAGAATTAGTGGTTAAGGAAGAAGACGCGGAAGAAAATGTTTCAGAAGAACCTCAAGAAAATCAGAATGAAAATCAATTTTTTTCATGTGATGAAAATCAAATATTTAACAGCGAAATCAAGTTAGTTAACAATAAACAAATTCTTAATCAAGAAAAGCGTTTCACTTGTGATGTTTGTGATACAAAATTTGCACGGAAGAATCATTTACTCGAACATAATCTTATTCATTCCAAAGAAAAGAATTTCTCATGTGATCTTTGTGGTAGAAAATTCACTCGTCAAAGTAGTTTAAATCGACATAAACGACAACAACATGCCGAGCAAGAACCATTTTCATCAAATATTAAAGAACAAGGTTACACAAATGAATATTATTCCGAAGAACCTCAAGAAAATCGGAATGAAAATCAATTTTTGTCATGTGATGAAAATCAAATATTTAACAGCGAAATCAAGTTAGTTAACAATAAACAAATTCTTAATCAAGAAAAGCGTTTCACTTGTGATGTTTGTGATACAAAATTTGCCCGGAAGAATCATTTACTCGAACATAATCTTATTCATTCCAAAGAAAAGAATTTCTCATGTGATCTGTGTGGTAGAAAATTCACTCGTCAAAGTAGTTTAAATCGACATAAACGACAACAACATGCCGAGCAAGAATTATTTTCATCAAATATTAAAGAACAAGGTTACACAAATGAATATTTTTCTGAAGAACCTCAAGAAAATCTGAATGAAAAAGAAGGTTTTTCATGTGATAAAGATCAAACATTTTATTTCTCGTGTGATTTTTGTAGTAAAAAATTTACTCGTCAAAGCAGTTTAAATCGACATAATCGACAACAACATGCCGAGGAGGAAGAATCATTTTCTTTGGATATTAAGAATGAAGTAATTAATTCTGAGCCTAAACAAGGTTTCAAAAATGAACAGTTTTCTTGCGATGTTTGTGAAAAACTGTTTGAATCGGAATTTAATTTCGTTACACATAAACGCTGTCATACCGATGAGACATTTTCATGTGGCGATTGTGAAAAAGCTTTTACTCATTTATTGGAACATCAAATTTTGAAAATTGAAGATAAACCGTTTTATATAAAAGTTGAAAAACAATTTCATATGGAAATCATACGGAAAGAAGAAATACCAGAAGTAAAATATGAAAATGTTTCGATGGAACTACAGCAAATCCACACAGACGAAAAAAAATATTTTTCAATGGAACTAAAACAAATTCTTACCGAAGAAAAACATTTTTCATGTAATGCTTGTGAAAAAATGTTTACCAGGGAAATTTACTTAAATCAACATAAACTTACTCATTCGACAGAAAAAGATTCGATGAATTCGAATATAACACAAAATTCGTGTTCAAGGACACTTTTAGCTCAACATAAACGACAACATACCGATGAAAAACCATTTTCCTGTGAGATTTGTGGTAAAACATTTAATTTACGATCAAAGCTACTTCAACATCGTGAAATTCATATCGAAAAAGAAAAATCATTTTCATGTGATGTTTGTAATAAAACGTTTACGTTTAAACGTTATTTACTACAACATATTAAACGAACTCATTCGAGAAAAAAGAAATTCTCTTGTGATGTTTGTAGCGAAACTTTTGAACGGAAAAGTTTCTTGTATAAACATCTACAACAGACTCACACCGGAATTAAACCGTTTGCATGTAAGATTTGTGGTAAAACATTTCAAGCGAGACGATATCTACGTGGACATCGTCAAATTCATACCGAAAAAGAAACATTATTTTCATGTGATGTTTGTAATAAAACGTTCACGCTTAAACGCTATCTAGATCAACATAAACAATCTCATTCGGGTGAAAAAAATTTCTCTTGTGATATTTGTGGTCAAAGTTTTGGCCGGAAATATTACTTGGATCGGCATCTACAAATTCATACCGGAATTAAACCGTTTGAATGCGATATTTGTGATAAACGATTTTATCGATCTTGTTACTTAAAAAAACATAAACAAGCGCATACTGGGGAAAAACCTTATGTATGTGATATTTGTGGTAAAGCATTGAGTCGACCGTATAGTTTGGTTATACATAGAGCGATTCATACAGGAGAGAAACCATTTGCTTGTAAAGTTTGTAATAAAACATTTGTCGATCCAGGTAATTTAAATAAACATAATAAACGTGTTCACTTACTACAGGGTAGGCGAAAAGTCATTACCCAAATTAGTGACGATGTTTCCCTGATAAAAAAGTCGGATTCATGAATTGTAAATTTCGGATTCGCCATGTTAGTTTAGTTAACAAAGTTTAAATTTTTAAGTTTACAAGAAGGGTACTACGGATTCAAGACTCAATTGACCTATGTTGCTCATTTACGAACTCAACCTTACTAAGTACGTTTTAAAACTTTCAGCTTGATATCTCTTTTCGTTTTTGAGTTAGTAGGTGATTTTATGAAAACTCATACCAAAATTTTGTTCATAGCATCAATGATGTCGATAATCAACAGTTGAATTTTAAAGTATTTTGAAGTCGGATTATTTTTCAAAATTGTTAAATTTTTGAAGTCAATAAAAACTTTTTAAACTAAACTCTATAATTATTCAATTTTATATTACAACAACATTCTTCCATCCAAATATACAACAAAAACATTCGTGGCGTTAAAAATAGATTTTCTTTAAAGCAGTATACCACCTTTAAAGCAGTATCGTCACACAATCTAATCTATTAGCCCTTTTTATCATGTCATAAGCGTAAGTGCAGAGATCATTTTTGACCCCGGACAACTTTTATAGCGGAATTCGGAGAAGTGAAATGTGTTTATTCTCTGTATTAATAATAAATGAAGCCTAATTTAAAACAGAAGGATTGAATTGATTTCAATAGGAACCTCGACAAACTTTCGTAGAAATCTAGTGCCGCAACTGCACCTTTGACTTTTTATAACTCTAACGTCAATGAACTGCGCAAAGAGCACCGTGTTTTCATCGTCGATGAGAACGCACCTTTATAATTTAGTTTACATTTACATTTCAAAATTGACGTTTAGTCTCTTCAAATTAAGATGGAACAAGAATTACACCCAAAAACTAAACTATTAAAAGTTAAGGAAGAAGTATGGGAAGAAAATAATTCTGTGGAATTTCCACAAAATGTAAATGAAGACAAACCTATGCCAGATAAAAATGATAAAATTCGTGATCTTGATCATAAACGAACTCCTAAGCAAAGAAAACGTTTCGCGTGTAATATTTGTGATAAAAAATTTCCCGAAATATCTACTTTACGTGAACATAAACTTACTCATTTCGAAGAAAGTGATATTTCATGTGATACGTGTGGTAAAAAATTTACTTGGAAAAGTAATTTAATGCGACATAAACGAAAACAACATGCTTGCGAAAAATCATTTTCAAATGAACACAGTTCAGTTGAATTTGAACACACAAAAATTGCATTTTCATGCAATGTTTGTGAAAAACTATTTGAATCGGAATTTAATTTCATTACACATAAACGAATTCACACTGACGCGAGTTTTTCCTGTGAAGTTTGTGAAAAAGCTTTTACACATTTATTGGAACATCGAATTTTGAAAATTGAAGACAAACCATTTTATATCAAAATTGAAAAACAATTTCATCCAGAATCAATTATTATTAAAGAAGAAATACCAGATCAAAATGTTTTTATGGAACCAGAAGAAATACAACTTGAAGAAGAAAATCAGATTTCGTACGAGTCAGAAGTTCCAATTAAAGAAAAAAATTTAGCTTGTGATGTTTGCGGGAAAACATTTAGTACGAAAGGTAATTTAAAACAACATAAACTTTCTCATTCCACGGAAAAACCATTTTCATGTGATACTTGTGGGAAAACATTTACATTGAAAGGTGGTCTAAAAATGCATATTTTAACTCATTCCAAAGAAAAACCATTCTCCTGTAATGTTTGTAGTAAAAAATTTGCGCGAAAATCAATTTTGCGACATCATCAAAGAATTCATACGGGAGAAAAACCATTTTCTTGTGATTTATGTGAAAAAAAATTTCGTGGAAAAACAGCTTTAAAAGAACATAAACGAACACATACCGGAGAAAAACGTTTTTCTTGTGATATCTGTGGGAAATTGTTTAGTTTGAAAAATAATATGATTATACATCGACGTGATCATACCGGGGAAAAACCATTTTCTTGTGATATTTGTGATAAATCGTTTAAATCGAATGGGAGCTTAAGTGAACATAAGTTTATAAACTATAGTCATTCGACAGATAGACCATTTTCATGTGATATTTGTGGTAAAACATTTATACGAAAATTTTCTTTAATAAAACATCAACGAATTCATACCGGGGAAAAAGATTTTTCATGTAATGTTTGTAAAAAAGCATTTGTCTCATTACCACAATTAAAAAGTCATAATCGAACACATACGGGTGAAAAACCATTTTCGTGTGATGTTTGTGCGAAAAAATTTCCATATCGACATCGTTTAATTACACATAAACGTTTGCATACCGGAGAAAAACCTTACTCGTGTGATATTTGTGAGAAAAAATTTACTTTAAAAGAAACTTTAGATAGGCATAAACAAGTTCATACCGGAGAAAAACCATTTTCATGTGAGATTTGTGGAAAATCATTTACACGTAGAAATATTTTAGTGAAACATCAAAATAATCACGATACATAATGATTTTGGACTGCAACAGGTGCAGGATCTGTTCAAGGAAATAGAAAAGAACGAGTTAGGACTGAGTGTCAACGATCGGAGGAAAGTCCAAGACCTTCTGATTGAAAATGTGATATTTAAAGGAGTTTCTTCATTCACCTATCTCGGAGAACAGGTAAATAACGAAGGAAAAACTAGCACAGCGATAAAAGAAAGACTCCAGAGAGGCAATTGAGTATACTTTGCAAATGTGAAGCTCTTGAAAAGCAAGCTGATTACAAGAAGGGCAAAGTTGAAAATATACACGACTTTGGTTCGACCAGTAATAACCTATGGGGAGTGAAAACTGGACACTCACGGTAGAAGATCAGGAGAAGATAAGAAGGTTCGAACGGGAATCTATGGAGCGGTACAAATCAACGAGACAGAATGGCGTATCCGGAACAAAAGCGAAATATTAGAAATCCTGGACGGTGAAGATATTGTTAAGTTCATCAAATCCCAAAAACTCCGTTGGTTTGGGCACGTCCAGAGAATGGAAGATGCCAGGATGCCGAAGAAGATACTTAACGGCAAGCTATGCTACCAGGAAGAGAGGAAGACCAAGGCTCAGATGGATGGACCAGGTGCTGGATGATTTGAGGACAATGCGAGTCACTGGATGGGGAACCAAGGCCCAGGATTGCAACGTCTGGAGGCGCATTATGGAGGAGGCCAAGGCCCACGTCGGGCTGTAGCGCCTATTGTTGTTGTACAGGCGCAGGATCAAAACTACAATAGGGCAATTTTTACTTTTTTATAACGGTGTAAACAATGAATTAAAAATATAAAAAAAATACATGAATATTCCCTATTTTTGATTAAACTCCCTGGTGGAAAAAATATTTGAAGAAAGAATAAGAAATTCTGAAAAAGTCTTAGGAACTTTGAATTTCTCAACGTTTTCGGACTAGCCTAATTCAGAGTTCTTAATACTTTTTTACAGTTTCTAAGACTTTTCCAGAGTTTCCTAAGACTTATTATTTTTTTAAATATATTTTCCACCAGGGCTTCTAAGGACAATTTTTGATTAGAAAATCGCAATAATGGAAAAACTAGACATAGATATTTAATGAAAGGATTTTATTATTATTTAAAAAAAAAATCTTTATTACAAAAATTTAAATAATATTTACAGTAGCCTTAAAAAAACATTTATCGTGTACTGGTATCTCTTGGCCGATACGCTAATCCTCGACTTTTCATTTCTCGTACGACACCAGCGGGCAATCGACCAGACACTGATATAGCGTATACACCTTTACAAAATCGATCTGAAAAAAAAGAAAGTAAAAACAAAGTTATTTGCTTAAATACCCTGCATATACTGAATAAAGTATTGAATTATGTTAACGATCAATATTTCGAAGATGCAATACTTACTAATTCTTTGCCATTTGCACACCCAGCTATCTTCAGGACTCATCACTGCTATCATTCTGAAGAGAAAAAAAAATGATATTCTAAGTAAATAATAAATTTTTATCGTGTGGTTATTAATTACCCTTCGAAATTGGAGCTCGTACAATCGTATACATTATCTTTGTTTCCTTTCATCCGTAAAAATTCATCGCAATTGTCGCATCCATCATATTCGAATTGATCAAAAGTCTAAATAAGAAAAATTTATTAAAATCAAATACAAAGTTATAAAATATTTTAGTTATAAATATTTTGCGGCACATACTTTTATTAAGGAACAAACTAAGCAAGCACGTAAACCTCGTAAATCTTTTGGGACTGTTTCTAAAGACATGTTTTTAATGGAATTTATATGAAATTATTTTAATTTTAATAAAGTTTTAACATTTGTGGATTAAAATAAAAATATGAGAAAAAGTTTTATAAATGCCTGTAAAATTAACACATTCACAAGCAATTGAGTGTTGTTAATTTAAAGTTGGTACTACTGAGTGTCATATAAAACCATAGACTTCAATAATGACTTCTACATAAGAACCCAAAACATAGACGTAAACAAGTGAAAACAAACAATTGACTGAGTTAATTGTTGAAATACCATGCATAAATAGTGTTGATGAGAGTACTTTTTTTATGATCTCCATATTTTTACAATGAAAAAATTAATTTCCTCCGTCGGGGAATCATGGTAATGGAGGGAGGAGTTTCAAGGAGGAAGGGGGAGGGATTTCAATGAAGATGGAGGGAGGAGTTTCAAGGAGGAAGGAGGGTGAGTTTCAATGAGAAAGGGGAGGAGTTTCAAGGAGGAAGGAGGGTGGGGTTTCAAGGAGCAAGGAGGGTGGAGTTTCAAGGAGCCTGGAGTTGACAGCCAAAAATGACAGTATAAAATGAGGATCCATTTTTTAGTCTTTTGACTAAATTCACATTTCTTTTTCGATTACACTTGACGGTTTCGCTTAATAAAACACTCTACTAGATTTTTCTACTAATTGACTTATGACTGGTATGAAAAACCAAAGTGTATAAGTATTTCTAAGTCAAAATAAAAATAAAAGTTAAACCATACTAAGTTTTCTTTCTTGAATAAAATCCTAATTAAGGAGTTCCACATAATTAATTATGATATTATAGTTATAACACTAAGAATGATAGATAGATCATTTGTAATTAGCGCACAATAGCCCACTTTTAATGAGGCAACTTAGTGATCCCAGCGCCTCACTTATTTTGTCCATATTTTGGGGACAATATTTTCTATAGCGATCGTTCTCCTTCTGTATAACCTCCATGGTTCTCCTTCTTTATAACCTCCATGCTACCAACTTTAAATAAAATGACAGCTGTCACTATACACGTCCAAGTTATTAAAAAATTTAGTAGATTCATTCAACACCCTTTGTTATTGTTTTTTACAATTAGAAAATAAGTTTTTACGAAATTTATAAAACGGTTTTGTGAGGTGTGACGTAACGTTAAACTCAAGTGATTTGTTATCATTTAAGACAATGTTTATTCGCATTTCTTTTTTACATATTAAATAAATTTTCATTTTAAAGAACATTTTTTTGTTTGAAATACACAATGTTTGAGTCATCAGCAGAAGATTCGTTACAAAATACAAAGACAGTGTATGATGAATATGATGAAGAGCCTATTATTGATGATGAGGATGATTCAACAAGGATTATTCCACCAGAAAGTAAATAATTATTTTTTTTTTTTTTATCATTTCTTTTTCATATCCTGTAAACAAACCTTGAAATTACTCATGTTTGTAGTAGATAAAGGGTTTATTATTTTATGGAATATTTTTATTTTTTTTCCGCTTTTATTTTATGATTTTCGCCTTTTCGGGGCGCTAAGTGTATCGTTAAGAAAAAATAACTTAGGGTGTGTAATTACAGCCTTATTTACTTTAGGCTGTACAATTTATCGGGGGACTATTTTCAATTCTTAATATAGATAGAGCTTTTATTTTTCACCAGGAACGAGATTCAACTTGCAAATTTCGGTTTTTTTATTAAACAATCAGAAAAATTTACAAAATTCGGTTTTATTTCGTTTCCTTCGGTCTGCCTGAAGTCCTACATTTTGGAAAGATTTCACTATTATACAGTGATGTGAAAAAGTACGGCAATCTTCAAATTACTTCCAAACGGTTCCAGATAAAAGGCTGTAATTTATATTAGTTCAAGAGGACTCTAATACGACTCTTTTTAAGGCAACAACATTCACACAGCCTCCTTAAGGCGATCAGGTGTAGCAAAATGCCTACCCTCTTTTATTTTTTTTAAATTGAACGAATGGTTCGAGTGATAGCTTATATGAAAGGGTTTTTTCGAGACAAATAAAATAAATTTTGAAAATTTTTTTTGTTTATCAAAAAAACCAAACGCGCAACTCAAAGGGGGTTTCAGCTTTGTAGGGGGTTTAAGGAGCTAAAAGTTTGCTGCCCCTAGGCAGTTGCGAATATAGACGCCTCTTTCCTTTTTGAAATACGAAAATAGGTTTGGAAAAATTGTTTACTCTTTACTGTTTACTTTTCGCCATTTTTATACCATTACCGTATTTTTTAAGTAATAGACTATTAATTGTTCATAGTGCTCCTTTTTTTTTTTCAAAGTTTCCACCTAAATTTGTCGCCCTAGACACATGCCTTCTTTGTCTGCACGGTAAATCCGGGACTGAAAACGCGGAAAATAAATTATTGGAATAATATCGCATATCACAACTGAGCAAATGGAATGTGCCGCCGAAAGTTTTACGAGACGTATTTTCAAACAATATTGGCGTCTATATTTTTATAATTATAATAAATGTTTGTTAAGTAATTTTCAAAACTGGCATATTACGCATGGTATGTGTATAAGGTAATCGTCTTGCGAATGTCCACTCACCTCTTTAAAGCCCCCAGAGTTACACAGCCCTGGTGGAATCATAACATTTTTCAAATTTTTATTGATTTAGTCGCATAACCTTTAGGAATTTGTCACACGATAAACTATGTCAGATGATAAAATAAATGCTCTACTTTATTTTAAAATATTAACATTTTTTAAATTAATTTAAATGCAGTTAAAGCCATAAATAATGTCACCGTACAAAGTATTTTATAATAACCAGAACTTAATATCTTAATAGAATTTCCTTTTATACGCAGTTATCCCATCAGTACTCGCGTTATGAGCATTTTGCTCACGTTTGATTTAAAACTTAAATAAGTTTTATTTTACACAGGGTATATGTGCTCTGCTGTAATATTTTCACTCTCAAACATCAAACAATAATCACGTAATCTATTTAACGTAATAATATTTTTAATTGGCTAGTGCATTAAAAAATAAATTTATAAAAAATTATGTAGAGGTTATGATTAAAAAATTTAAAGAATATTTAACGCTCAAAATGTTTGACGCATATGCAGAACGCGTGAGCAAATCTCTTAATACGCGACTAAAGATTATCGAACGGTTGACACGAGTACTGTTGGGTTATATCCAAATTCAGGATTAAACGTAACTCCCCTCCTGGGTATATTCGGCCCGAATTGTATTTAAATTGACGGTAAAACTCCTGAATTTCTATTCATTTGCTTTTTTTTAAGCAATTATGTATTAGAGGTTATATTGTAATTTTAATAAATATAATTTGTAGTTGTTGAAGAAGTCTCAATAAAGAGACGAAACGTACAAGAGGATCAGCTGTAATGTTCTATGATTTATTATTCCTAGTTTTGTTTTTACGATGTGGCGCTGCTAAGTTTTTTCCCAGATGGCAGCACGCCCTAAGCCGACCACGTGACCTAATTTGTCAGCATGAAAATACCACCTTTAGGTTCATTCTCAAAAATACACGAAAGTGAAGTTGCGAAACAAAAATTAATAATTGTAATATTTCTGTATTGTGCAATAATTCAGGAATTTTTTGTTGTTGTTCAGTTTTTATTTTATGGGAAAGTTTGTAAAATATGCAAAATTGATTAAAAAAAGAATACATTTCATTTTCGTATTAGATTTAGCACATTAAAACGAACTCCATTTTACCTTGATATAAAAAATTCATACCTTGATATAAAAAATTAAAAATATCGGAATCAACTGAGGTTTGAACCCGAACCACTCTCATTCAAATTGAGTACCATTGACCACTAAGCCGTTACAATGATTAAATTAAAAAATTTTAAATTGAAAGCTAAACCCATAACTCCAATTGGTAAGTAAAATTTTGTAAATCCTTTAATAATTTAAACTTTAAACTAACAAAGTTAATTGATTAAATACCCTGCTTATAATCAAACAATTTTTTTGTTTTTGAAAAAGGAGAGCAATTATTTTATTTGAATTTTTTCTTGACTAATTATTATTGAATTTTTTTAGGAAAACTCACAGCTCCATTTTGTCCCCTTTTAAAAATTGTCCACGTACAAATTATAATTTCGTTATTCTTTTTTTTCTAGTTGATGATACGAAACAGTGTATGAAAGCCAGATATGTTTTGGCATTACTGGGATTTCTAGGCTTCGCTAATGTTTACGCAATGAGAGTAAATTTATCGGTGGCAATTGTTGCGATGGTCAATAATACTGCGCCAGCTATTGATAATTCATCATCGTTAATCACAGATGTGTGTCCAGAACCAACGCCTTCTAATACAACAATCCCACCTGTAAGTTTCCATAAATAATGCCTTTTAATAAAAAATACTCTCACTCAAGCATGTGTTTCGGCGATGATTTCCGTGACATCTGCGTCATCTCAAAATATAACTTAGAAAATAATTAGCTTGTTTTATTAGTGTCTCAAAAGCTTCTTTTTTCTAGACGGAGAGGGGTGAATTTTCGTGGGATGAAGCAACACAAGGTGTTGTACTTGGTTCCTTTTTTTATGGATATGTATTAACTCAAGTGCCTGGTGGTCGTTTAGCTGAATTGTTTGGTGGCCGTAGAATTTTTGGATATGGTGTATTAATAACAGCCATATTCACCCTTCTAAGTCCAATTGCAGCACGACTGAATTATACATTATTTATTATTGTTAGGATCTTAGAAGGAGTTGGCGAAGGTGTTACATTTCCATCGATGCATGCGATGTTAGCCAGATGGGTTCCACCATGGGAGCGAAGTAAATTCGCTGCAATTGTTTATCAAGGTGCCAATTTTGGAACAATTATATCGCTTCCATTATCCGGATGGTTATGTTCTTTAGAATTTGATAATGGTTGGCCTTTGGCATTTTATATTTTTGGAATTTTGGGTATAGTATGGTTCTTCTTTTGGATGTGGTTTATTTACGATAGTCCAATGGTACATCCACGAATTGATCCACAAGAGCGAGCATTTATTTTAGCAAGTTTTGGACCACCAATAGATGAAGAAGAACATAGAGGACCATTACCATGGTTAAAGTTTTTAACATGTGTCCCACTTTGGGCAATTTTGATAACACAATGTGGTAATTCTTGGATGTTTTATATACAATTAACAGAGCTTCCCACATATATGAAAAATATCTTACATTTCGATATTGAACAGGTTAGTTTTTTTTAATTTTTAATAGACCACCGGTCAGAAACTAACGCCTTAGACCGCTCGGCCATTTAAGCTCTGGAGGCATAAGAACCTTTTTCTTTTATTTTAGAATGCAATATATTCAGCAATCCCATATCTAACAAGCTGGATTGGTGGAATCCTATTCAGTATGATCGCTGATTGGCTCCTATTCAAAGGATGGTTAAGTCCAATTACATCGTATAAATTCTTTAACACAATCGCATCAGTTATACCATCGATTGGAGTATTAGGTGTAGCTTGGGCTGGCTGTGATAAGTTACAAGTACAGCTATTGTTAGCTGTAGCGGGAGTATTTATGGGTGCAGCATATGCTGGTAATCAAACAAATCATATGGCATTAAGTCCACAATATGCGGGAACAATGTATGGTATTACGAATGCAGCAGCGAATATGTGTGGATTCTTGGCACCTTATGCTACTGGACTTATTATTAATGGACAGGTGTGTAAATTTTGAAACAGCTCTAAAAATTTCCTTGTTTTGGAGTTAATTTCTTTCTGTACAGTATGTGAGAAGTTTATCCCTTTTCGTAAAGAACCGCTATCCATAAAATACATATGTAAACGAGCAGTAACGACAATAACAAAAGAATGCGCGTTCGTTCGTAATATAATACTTCATAGTGATCTTCGCCATCCCTGTTATAGTAGAAAATACCAACAATACCAGCAGAATATTCAAAAATTTCATGAGTTTTATTCCATTTTTAACCCCCGAACTAAAAAAAGGAGTATCCTAAGTTTGACCCGCTGTGTGTGTGTGTGTGTGTGTCTGTCTGTCTGTCTGTATGTCTGCTTGTGGCACCGTAGTGCCTAAACGGATGAACCGATTTTGAAAGGTAATTTAATGGAGAGTGTTCATAATGGAGAGAGTTCCGTACCCGAAAGATCTAAAAATTTTGTAAATTTCACTTGTACTGCAGTTTAGTTCCACACTATTTCATAGGTTTTGCGCAGTAATTTTTAACTGTTTGGTGTTTTTTTTTTTCCAGGAAACATTAGCTCGATGGCGATTAATATTTTATATAGCAGCGACAATAAATATTAGCGGCAATTTATTTTACTTAATGTTTGCTAGCGCTAAAGAACAAGAATGGTCCAAACCTAAAAGGCCACCTCAACCATCAAATAATGTGCAACCTGTAAATTAATTTTTAATAAGTTTTGATTTTTTAGTTAAATTATTTTTTTTTTTTTTTTTAAAATCATTTTATAAGTATTATGAAAAAAGTCTAAATGCCGATTTCATCATTTCTGATTAAGTAATAGTCCAAGTGAATTGGAAATAGGCTAGTAATGTACCTTTCTTTAATTCTGAAACGAATAGTTCCTCAGCGTAGAGTTAAAAACTTTAACACAGTGATTCTCAATCCTTTTTTTGTTTGTCGCGGCAAACTTTGAACGATTTTATAATTTTTAGTATATACATTTCTAAAATTTGATAGCGGCACACAAAAGTACAGTGGCTGAGAATCACTGCATTAACAGTTTAATTTTTATCAAAAGTCGATTGGGTCATTAGTGTCACAGACAATACAGCGACAAATCAACTAAGCCTAAATAAAAGTTAAAAATAGTTAATTTAAAACTTAATCGAAGTTGATGGAATTGGGTTTGAAATAAATAAGTTTTTTTTTATAAAAAGCTTTGTGATATTTAGGTATATAAAAAATAGAGTCCTATTATTATTGGGTTTAGCGTCAGGTGTAGTCTATGACAGTCAATTCAAAACAACTGGAAATTTGACGAGCCGTTGTCAAAGTTATGGCCAATAACAAAAATATTCGAAAAGAGTGAGCGTAGAAAATTTTTAATAGTGCGGCAAGCTTGTATTCGTTGGGATGATATTCATCGAATAATCTCGGAGACGAACGAGATGGCCGTTGCTCAAACACCTTAAAAGTTGGACGACTGTGTTTTATTGAGCACCGGTAAAATTGACTTTTGCATCTTTTATTCAAATATTTTCTTTCTTATATCACTCAAAAAATTTTCCAGGCCCAGTTATGACAATTTTTGTTCGAGAAAAATGTGTTAGATCTTGATAAAAGCTTGTCAAATTTCCAGCCGTTCTGAAATGGTTGTCAAACACCGTTTGAACCTAAATCTAACTACTTAGCAAGGACTTTTTTCTTTAAAGGATAATTCAATGATAATTATTTATAATATACTTAAAAACACAAATCTCTAAAATACCAAAGGATATAATTTTTTTCTTTTTAGAATGAACCTTGATACATTTTCTTTTTCCAAAGAATGTATGTTTGCGTAGCATAACAGGGTAATAACAAAATTCTTAGATATGATATCTAAATTTTTTATGGAAAGTTTTTAATATGGAAAATTTTTAATTTAATGTTAAAATGTTTTATCAATTTTTTTCTCTATGGAGGGGTAAATGTCTTTGCTAAGCATCTAAAATCGCTAACCAACTGTTTTCGATATACAGGGTGGACCATTTTAATATATTATGGCTAGTAGCTCGATTTGTATTTAACCAATCAAAAAATAACAAAAGTTTGATATGGGACATCATGTTCTAACATCAGATTGGACCTAGTTCTCCGGGTTACTTTAATAAGAGATAGGGTTACACTTTAAGTTAGAAAATTGATCTTCATAAAAAAACCAACATTTTTTTCAAAAATCGATAGCTTTCGGGGGAAATATTTGGGGCTTTGGGCACGGGCACTTCAGACTCATGAGGCTCTTATGCTATAAAATATCCGCGAGGGTCTTGTTTGAGCTTAGTCAATCTTCAATTCTTTTTCCGGGGACCTTTTTTAATCTTGGCTTAAATTCTTTGGCAGTAGTTTAAGAATTTGGTGCCTCTTGATTGGTAAGGCCCTGGGAGAACTTGCCCACAGTGTGCAAGTTTGCCATTGTCTTGGTGTAGTGCTCTTTATTGAAACTGAAATCGAAGTTTAGCATTCTTTCTTCTTCATTGGTAGCGATTTAGGATAAATAGGCTGGACATCTGTGGTATATTTTTTCATATACTACAAAATTTATGCCAAATTTAAATAAATAAATTTAAAAAAAAATTAACCAAATGAATTTGGTGCTGTTGTTATTAGGTCTTGAATTAAAATCGTACTACTAAAAATTTAAATCTTCCTATATGCCTAATTTTGTTTCCGTATTTATATTTCTTTTAGTTTTAGTCCATTAATTTATACGTTTGGGTTCGGGGACTAGATGCTTTAATTGAGGGTACACGAATTTTCTAATTTTTTTTCAGGAAAGATGAATTTCTATCTCTCATTCATCCTGGAAACAGATTTATCCTCAAATAATTTTATTAGTTAAAATAGAAAGCTTCTTCGGGAATAAAAGGAAAGAGGAAAATTAAACCACAAATGTTTAAGCTAAATTTAGATAGCTGCTGTTTGGCTATTAATCGTTCTTTGTACTAGCAATCTAAATTTAGTATAAACATTTGTGTGGAACAAAGTGTAATTATTTTTTATTTTATAGCTTCATAAATCATACAAAACATTTCATGAAATTAGAAAAACTGAAGACGAATAAGAAATAATTCGCACAAAAACATACATTTTTTCAAAGATCATTTAAGTATGTTATAGATTTTAAAAGATAGTTTTTTTGCGCATGACATATGAAACAGATAAAAAATCAGTCCTCCTGATTGATTAAAAAATATATATTTTTAAAATAAATAAATTTATTTTTGTTTATCTATTTTTATGTATTACATATAATAATAAAGCGAATTTATGTATAAAAAACATTTAAGTGGTTTTTATTCTTAAACTATATCCCAAAATTGACGTAAGAAGCATATTTTCTTGTAGAGCTTTAAATTTCCTACAATTTTGACAATTCAAATATGTTTGTATGTCAATTCATTACCGAGAGCTCTCCGTTTTTAAAAGCTTAGATATGTAAATTAAATCAAAGCAATTTAAATAAATCAAAGACAAATGTAATATTTTAATATTTATTTTGAGTATTTTACAAAATTAAATTTTGAATCCAAGAAAATTGATAAAATGAACCTTTTTATCTTCATTTTGAATTTAGAAATAACAAAACTTATGTCGAAAATTTCTGAAATTAGGTACTAATAGTAATAATTTCATCCCAATAATTTTATGTCGATTCATCCAGGGGTTTTCTTTTTCTGAAAAACATTTTTTTTTTTGCTTGTTTAATCATCAAAATAATTAAAAACTTTGCGCCAGAAAAAGACCATCGAAAATTTTTAGAAACATCTTACAAAGAATTATGTTGTGCTTGGACCAATTTTAGTAGAATCTTCTTTTTCAAAATTTGATAATAATTGTTGAATATTTGCATTTGTAAATGCTAGCTCAATCCACCATGTATTGCACTCTTGTAACATTTTCGAGTAGGTCTCTTCGAATAATGTTAGCTTCGATTCGATAGCTTCATATTCTTTTTTTATTTCTTCCATATTTTTTGGAATGGATGACAATTGCTTTGCATTTAGCACCATTTTTTCTAGATAAATTAATAAATGTTTAGAAGGGGGAAGAGAGGATTTAAACAGGAATAAAACATGCCAAAGAGGAAAGGAATCAACAATAAATATTACCATTATGGGAGAGTAGTGACGGATTTTATGAAGATGGTGCCCTAGGTACAAGGCATACATCGGCGGATTTCGATAACAATTTTTTAAATTAAAATCAACAATTTTTAAATTTCGGTGCCTTTTAAATGTTGCCTCCTTAGGCCTTCCCGGACTTAAGCCTACATCCGCTTCTGTGAGATAGATTTTCTTTAAAGCTTTCAAAAGAGGAGGGAAATGAAAACTCCATTCGAATATATCTTTACCCAAAACTCAACGAACTTGGTAACAGATTTATTTGAGGTCACCAACGTGGGAATACGGCTTTTTCCAAGATTCAGGAAATCAGCTAACAAGTTGGGAGTACGAGTTTACTCGATATTCTGTAATTCTTGCGACGTGGTCAAATGTCCTTTATCCATGAAAACACACCTATTATTTTTCTCGTAAATTAAGTAGATTAAATTGGGCGATTTTAACAGAATACTCAAAAAGTTATAATTCGGAACTCAAAATTAAAAAAAAGATTTGTCGTTTATTTTCATTTTATTTTAACTGAATTTGCAAAAGACTCAGTTGTGAAAACGCGGCGTAAATTACTGAAATATTTGAGTCTTATATATTTCAAATGGTTTTGGAGTCATGCACGTAATTTTTTTTTACTGATAATCCCGCTTACAATTTGGCTTATTCGATCTAAGCTCTAATTAAAGAATAAAATGTCTTTTAATAGAAAAATCATAAAATTTTACCTGTAATAATCGGAATTCACTTCACAATGAATTTTACAAAAATTTTGAACGTAAAAAGCAATTTATTGTTGACTTTTGATTTTTTTTTAATAAGTTGGTAACATTTGCAATAGTAAAATTTTTAAATTAAAAAAAAAAGGTTCAAGTTTGTAAATAAATAATTAAAATAAATAAATTGATAAACTCTAAAAATAAATATTTAATTCTTTGATTAAGAAAAAGCTATTTGACATTGACACACATACTTAGAAATATTCGAAAAAAATGTTGGTAACGTTGCGTATCTGTCAATTTTCTAGAATATGTTTAGAAATGTCAAAAGTCAAAAAAAAATTATGTGGTTCATAATCTAAAAAGGCCAAAAAGTATTTTTTTTTAATTAATTGTATTATTCATGTAATTATTTTAAAACATGGATTTTGAAACGTATCACATAGTTCCATGGAATATTAAATTAAAATTTAATTTATTAAAAAAAATAATTGAAACGAATCATAATCATGGTTGTGAACAATTGGATTACGATAATATCGCTTGGGGTTTGATCAATGGATTGAAAACGAATCATTTGGTGCCACATTCGGCCAGTTTATATCGTATTTTACGGAAAAATGATGAATTTTTACAAATTTTGAACAGTCGTTTAAAAGATGAATTATGTTCGAAGGATGTGAGGTAGGTGCCTTTTTTTTATCGCATATCTCTTATATCGAAACAATTGCGTATCTTAGATCGAGTTAGGTAGGTCGAACCCAGAAAAAAGGTTTGTCTTTTTATTAAATCTAAGTTCGACATAGTAGTGATCCCGTTCTTCACTCGATATGTCAGAAACTTGTAGTTCAAATGTAAAATTATTCCTATTTTCATGTCTATGGATTATTTAGGGTAGTTGGATCCTAAAAACATAAAATTTTAGCTGATTTGATGATTATTCCTATATATTATTTCTCCAGCATGTTTTTTTGTGGTCATACCTTATCTTCCTTATTCTTTTCTCAAATTCCATGCCCCTTATTTTCAAACTTATCATGCTGACTTCTAGTGAAAAATGGACTCACGGTCTAAAAATATATCGTTTAGGAAAAAACAGGCTATGACAAAGAATTTTAACGAAAAAATATCATAAATATAAATAACAAGTGTATTAGGCAAACATGTTTCGAATGTAACTGTTTTTGTAGATGTTCTCCTAATACTGAAGACATCATTAAGAAATACCAACAGATATTTCAAAACTATTAAACTATTTTAAAAACATGTTCTCCTAATACTTATTTAAGCAAAATATCTCCACATTCGATCCATAATAAAAGCTTTACGTACAATTTTCAATGAGGTGGCTAAACAATTACTCACCCAATCGTTAACGACGATTGAACGAGTGGAGAAATGTTGCCCCAAAAACGTGTAACAGTTAAATTTTGAATTTTATTCCAAGTATTATTTTTTTTTACAGTATCGTACAGATCAACTACTTCAAATATTTCCGACCAGAAGAAAATCGGCAATTTCTTGAAGAACTCATTAAAGAATTTTCATCGTTGGAATTAATCGAAATTCCAAATTTTGTATTTATAAAAATTGTACAACATTTAACAATTTTTAATATAAATTTCCCCCCAGAAAAAACGAGTGCCATAATTTTAAATAGTTTAAAACATGAAAATATACAAATACGTTTAGCAACGTTCGAGTTACATTGTTATTTCGAAGTAAATCGTATTAATATCACCCAAATCGAAACATTTTTAATCGAAAATATTTACGTAGAACATGCACCATTTCGTAATGAATTATTGAAAATTTATACAAATTATTTGCTCAAAATACTCGAAATTCTATTTAAACATATCAAAAAAATTCAAACCACTCCAGAAATTAGTTTAGCAATCGAAGATCATTTTAAATGGTTGGCGAAATTCGTTAAAAACTCTCTAAAAATTAATTCGTATCAACGTAATAAATTCGGTATTTTATTATACGAATTCATTTTAAATCATTTTCAAACGGAAAATGAAACTGAACTTCGTAAAAAGGGTGCACTTAAGAAGAATTTTTACTCCAAAAAAATGCTCACGATTAAAGATTATTTAATCGCGCAGAACAGGTGGGATTTCAATGATTTAGAAATTCAAGAATTACTTGTGGAAAAAACTCGAGATGAAAGTTCTGACATTAGTACACAAGCAGCTGAAATTTTAACGATATATTTTCGTAATTCAACTGATTTCGATTTTCATGGACTCTACGCAAATTCTACGGAACATTTATTAAGCGTACACGAGTTTTACAACGTTGAAGCGACTGTAAATACATTAAGCGTTGCAATACGATGCCATGAACCACTTTGCTCGAATCTAGATGATATACTTTATAAGTATATAAATTTTGCTCAAATTTATCAAACAGATTTAAATCAAAATTTTGGACAAACTATTATGGCCAGTAATGAAATGTATGCGTATTTATTAGTTTTTATCAAATTTCAAGATTCGCTAAATGAGGTTCAGTTAGAGCAAATTTTTAGTTTAGTTTTTAATTTAGTGATGACACTGTTAGATGTTTTTCATACGGATCAAACTGTGTTGTCTGAGGTGCCTAGTTTTGCCGAAATGTCGGATGCTTTAAATCAAATTTTAAATATTGACGAGGTCGAAGATGTTATTATGTTAACGGATGATCAACAAATTTTACTGAACAGGATTTGGCTAAATATTAAGGTGAGAATTTTAAATTCGTACAGTATTCGTATTTTTTTACAAATTAATAAAATTCAATATTCGTGGGACGTTCCTGGGATGGAACACAGACCAAAGTGTTCGTTGTGATACCAAAAAAGGGTTGGCCCATCCCTCGCCACTACTCCAAGAACCATTTTTTTTTATTATGAAACTAAACTTTTTACATGTATTTCAAATTTTTGTGTATTATTCGCTGAGTGTTTGCTTAATCGTGGGTTGTACAGTTCCATTTACTTCATTTGTTGCTTTTTTCTAGGTTTGCTGTGATTTGCTGTATGTGATTGGATCCCATCCTAATTGTTACAAACATCAAGCCGATTGTCTTGCACTTTTAGTTAAAATCTTACAAAGAAATCGTCATAAAGGAGTTATTGAAGCAGCTGGAAACTCCGTAGCTAATTTAGTTAAATTTTTCACACTGAATTCTGAATATTCGACTGTAAATATGTATTTCAAGTTGCTGTCTGGGAAAAAACTTTTGATGAAATACGCTGAATTTGAAACTTGAGAGAGATTAGTAGCTTAACAGAGACACTTCTCGTCCAAAATAAATATTAAATCCCTTTTTAAAAATCGATTTTTTTAGCTGTAGAGAATGTGTATCAAGAAAAAGTAAAGCGTTGAAAGTGGCGAGGAAGCAATTGGTTCAGTTGAGTGATTTTATTGTAGGTGGTAAAAAAAAATCATTGGGCTAGAGTCAATCCAGTATCTCTCTTTCGAGATACTTGATCTTGGGCCAGAACTGTCTCTGTCACGCTACTTAGGTTTATGTATAGGTTCAGGGTATTTCATTTAGAATCATTTTCCATTTTATTTGAAAGAAGTAGCTGATTTTTTTGTTTCTTTGTTTTTTTCTTTAGCATATCGATACTGCCATAGAAGACATTTTAGAATCGATTACAAATGATAGTTTACGATCATCTTGTACAAGGCGAACAGCTGGTTTATCAATATTAACTTATCGAATATCAATCGGTGATCAACGTAAAGAAAAGGTTTGCATTGAAAGAAGTCATTTCGAAGAAGTATTGTATTCTAATTTGAATGTCTTTTGTAGCCACTTTTAAATCGTATTGTAAGCAAATTTTTGGAAGTAATACGAAAATATGATGAAAGAATTGATGCAATAAATACAAATATTGAAATTAAAGATAGTGGATTGGTTGTGGCCTTACATTGTTTGAAACCTCTGGTTCATGATAGTAGTTTATGGCCTCATACACAACTTTATTTAATGGATTTATTGGATATTTGTTTTATTAATATGAGAGGGGATCGAGACTGGAATATACGGTAAGATAAAATAGGGAATATCCATGAAATATGGATATTATGGTTATTCCTTATTTATTTTTCTTCTTTTTTTTTTTTTTTTACAGAAATGGTGCTTTACAATTATACGGTGCCTTAATCAGTAAACTAATCGGTCAAAATAAGGATGTATCCCTTGAAGATATCAACGATAAATTTCCATTTATACTCGATTACATAATCAAATTACTTACCTCCAAAACAAAACAAAATGTTTTTCAAATTTTAGAATTTATCTCGCAAACTTTCGTCACATCATTCGAACATACAACCAATCATAATTTTTGGACCCAAATCAATCAAATGAAATTTTTAATTCTAAACGAAATTACATGTAGTAATTATTACTTACGAAATTTGGCTGCTAAATCGTATATCAATTTAACGTCACTGAAAAACTACGAAATCGAACTTTCGAATTGTATTACAAAAGCATTAAACTGTAAATCGAATGTAAACGAGATACATGGATACATTTTATTGATTTCCCATTTTAGTGAAGCGATTAAAACAAACGGACAATATATAATCGATTTTAAATTATTTGAACGTCTTCTACCGCAAATGAATTGTTTAATCAAAAAAATCCATCATTTACCCTCATTTTTAACATATCCCTTAATAAAATCCTTCCCGAAATGTATTTATTTATTAGATCCCGTCCATAATAATATCGGTTCGAAGGAAATTGCATGCCTTCAATACGATAATATCGATGATATATCGAATAAAATTGATATATTTTTAAACGATAAATTTATTACAAATATCGCTGTACAATTTTATGAATTTGGAGAAATTTTGCATGCATTTTCGAATTTATACGAACGAAAGAAATTTAATTTAACAATTAACATTTGGAATTCGATTGTTAATAAATTGTTAGAAATTTATTCAAAATGTAGCGATGAAAATATTAAAGCTTTAATTTCAGAATTTATTGTAAACGTTTTAGTTGATTATGAAGATGTTACGATTGAAAAAGAGAGATCTATTCAAGTAAATTCAAATCATTTAGCATTCAGTTCATGTTTTCAGCTCGATGAAAAAAGTTTAAATGATATAGTAACAAAATTAAAAGTAAATTATCAACCATATATCGATGAAAGCTCACGATTAGATACCGCAAAAACTGTAGTACTTTTATTACGGAATTATTCGTTGTGTAAAAATATGATTAATGATTTACTCTTTATAAATTATTGGCTCCTATTAGATGAAGAATCTCAAATACGGGAAATTTCTTCGATATTTGTATCGCGTCTAATCAAGATACTTACCCAGAAATTTGTCCCTGCTGAGCATGCGTATTGTAGTATATTTTCTCTAGTCTCAAAATGTCTACCTCGAATCTTTTCAAAAAAAGATGAAGCCACATTTTTAATACGATGTTTACTGGCATGTCAACCAGCGCAAGCAGTACACGATACAAATAATCCATTTGCACATAAATATTTGGTTAATAAACTTGAAGATGCATATTTATTACAAAAATTATATGATCAATTATTTGAGCTTGTTGAGCAACATATGACAGCGGTTGAAGTGGATGAGCTAAAAAAATACTTTTTACAATTGTATTTAAATTTACAAAGTAGTTCGAGTAACGATGTCAGTTTTATATCGAAATTAAAAATGGAATATATTAAGAATGTAAAATCTTTATTATTTCATGAATAAAAAATAGATTTTTTTTTGTATTACAAACATTGGAATTTTCTTATTTTATTTTTGGCCTTAATTTCATAAATATTTTAATTTCCAGTCATCTGTGTTTGGTGCTAGGTTCCTGCTGTCTAAATATATGAGGTAATTGTTTGACATAGTGATATCCACAAAAACTATGTATCCGAGGGGGATCTTAGTAAAGGCTACAGTAGGCTATATAGAGGGAAGGAGGGATTTCGAAGAGGCTAGGATTTAGTCTATATTTTATGGACGCTCCATAAGTAAACATAAATAAATTTCGGTGGGTTTATAATGGCAAAAATAATAAAACTAGAAACATTGAGAAACTGTGAATGACATCGAGCAATTTTTAAAAAAATGTATAACTAGAACGGTGAACGGAGTTGTCTGCAAGAATACTGGCCTTAGTAACATTAATACTGTTCTTAGGAAATTATACCGTTTTAATATATCTATTATAATTATGATCAATCGTTGCTATGTTTGTAATCTCTGAAGCCTAATACCTCGAACCCCACTTGAATGGTAGCGAACATAAATCGACGAACCCCAAACGAAAAAAGAAATTAATTATTTATGAAACTAAGCCAAGAATATTTCTTTATTATTATATAAAAAAAAATTCAGTCATCATATGTTTCCCCATGTTTATCTAGGACCACTTTATTCTGTTCGATTAAATTCTCCAGACGTTCTTTTGTTGCTGACGTTTGATGTTGTTTCAGTTTATTCTCTGCAGTTCTAATTTCAGTACGATAACCAGTTATATTATGGAATGTGCGAATATGTTTATCACCCGAAACCAACACATATTTTCCAGTTGGGTCGAAAAGCAATTGAGTGATATTATCTGAAAAAAAAATCGCATAAACATTCATTTCTCATAGAGTAGCGTTAAGAGGTAGGTAGTTCACTAGGTAACAGAAAAATAACTTGGATCCACCGAAGTTGTTTTGCATTGTGGACCTGATATAGATAGATAATTTTCAGCTACCGTGTGAATTTTTCTTCGATTTTAACTAAAATGTTTTTACCTGCAAATATGTCGTTAATTTCATTATCTAATTCACCAGTAGTAACATCAAAGAATAACAAAGTATTGTAAGTAGCTATAACAAGTACTTCTGCATTTGGACTAAGCGCTAGGCGTGTTGACCCACCTTGATTTTCGTAATGTCCGGTTATGATTAAATGTGGATCTTCTCCTTTGTTATATTCAACTGAAAATAATAAATTCAATTGTGATAAATAGAGATTAATGTTTAAAATGAGTGAATTTGTCATAGGTAATTTTGGGGAAAACGTCAAAATCTGGTAAATTTTCAAACAAATATGATTTGATGTTTTTTGATCTAACATTCTCTATAGACATGGTCTTCATTGGAATTAAAAATAATAATGGGTGATCTTATCCAAAAAAATCTCTGAATTTTAGTAAAGCTGATCATTTATTTGAGGATTGGTGAAAGTAGTTGTGTAAACACACATACTGCGGTCAGTCGGTAGAACAGGTGTCAGATATATGCTATCAAAACGGTAATGAGTACCTGGCTCTTAATTCATAAGAATTATTTTTCGATTTTCTGTGACTAAGTACACTAATTTTTTTGCGTGCCAGTATATTTAAAATACTAGCTTATGCGATAATCAAACTATGCAGTATTTTTATGACATAATTACACGGGTTGTTATTAAAAGTGAATTCCACTATAATTATACTTGATAATATGTCTGATCAAAGGATTACCCTAGTTAAATATTGCGTGCATAACTAGACAAATTTTTTTTCAAAAGATTGCAAATTCTAAGAATTGTTTACTGCTGTAATAATTTTTCTATTTTGAAATTTGCTATGTCATTGAAATATGGCTTATAATAAATACTTATTAAATACTTTAAGCTAAATAGAATTCCTAAATCTTTACCAGGGGCTTAGGGTGTTCACAGAATATGCCTTTCGATATCTAAAACGACGTGTTTCACTCAAAACAATAATCAGGTCAGAGTTATTAAGGGTGGATACTTTTGAAATGAACACACTGTATCTATAATATAATATGTATCTTGCTGACAAAGTAACAGTGTAATAATGAGTCAGAAGTGGCATAAATCATATGTAAGAATGACGTTGGGTGATATCATTCTGACGTCATAAAATTTAAAAAAAAATACGTACCATTTATATTATAGACTTTCCATGTTCCATCTTTGGATACAGTCGCTATATGCGATGAATCAGCTGTAAATGCTACATCAAAAATACCGGACGTGTGTCCACTCAATTCAAAGGCACGTTTAATTTGTTGAAATTCACCACTTTTATTGAACACAACTTCCCATATCTTACAATCGGGTGCAAAACCACATGCTGCCACAAATTTACCACATGGTGATACTTTAGCCCGATGTGTTGTCATCAAATATGTTTCCAATTGTGCCAAAATATTTCCGCGTAAATCCCATATTGTCATGTTGTTTGTTATTGTGCATGTCATAATAAAGCGTCCAGAATTTGCAATGCCGAAACCACACAGATCATCATCGGTGGTTTTGGGGAATGTTAATACTTTTTTGGCAGTGGATAAGGCACCACTATCTTTCTTTTTTTCAACTTTATATACTTCGATACAATTTTCGATAGCTTTTTGTATGATGAACGCTTTGGTATCTGGACTCCATTTTATGAAGATTCCATGATCGTATTCAATGTTAATGCGGAATGATTTATGATCCTTTTTGACGCTATTCAAATCATCCATATACCATACTAAGACCGTTCGATCTGCAAAAAATGGAAAACAATTATTAGTGCAAAATTTTTCTGTATTTTTTGAACTTATAGTTTAGTTAGTTTTTTTTCATTTTGGTTAGCGAACTTCAAGTTTTTTTATTGCCAATTTCAGATTTTTTTTACAGAGAATGTTGAAATTTCTTCTAAGTTCTATAAATTTCCAATAGATGACGGTGAGAGTTAAACGATTTCCGTCAAACAATATTATTTTTATCTGGTCTAAGTATTCAATAGATGGCGGTGAGATTGTTTTTTGTAATGAATTCAAAGTGGCGTCAAAAAGAGTTGGGAACCCTATGTCAGACCCTGCTCACGCATTGGATTACCTATGATTAAATCACATCACTTCTCAGTTCTCATAATTCATTCTTTTTTGGATGAAAACGTGTATTTAAAAACAATAATGAAAAAATAACATGAAATAATAATAATTACAATAATAACAAATAATTTTTCAATAAGTACTATTATTATTATTATTATTATTATTATTATTATATTTTATTTTTAAACCACAAAGGCCAACAGTGTTTGGTGGCCTTTCATAAAAATTAAATATTATTCAGTCAATGATCCTCCTCATGTGCATTTTATAAGGTCATCATCACATCTAAGTAATTAGGGGAGAGTGAAGTATCTAGGATAATTATTTACATTTATGTGTTTTTTAACGCATAACACTATTATTTTTTAGCATTATTATTTCAACACACCATGAACACATCTATGATATGATGTATATTTAATTTATGCCTGTCATGTTTTTTTGAAAAAGGTTTCGAACAAAAGTTTCAATAATACATCATAATCAAGTTAGCAATCTAGTTTGTTTGGGTAAACATCGATGCAACGAAGTAATTAATTCATTTTTTTAATTCATGTATTGTTTAATTTATTATTATTGTTTCGATTTCATGGTATAGTTTTTCATGCTCATTTTTTTAATTATTAATTATCCGATTCATTAATTAAATGTGGTTTTTTTATTGGATTTTAATCATGATTTAACTTAATTATATATTAGTTTTCAGCCATAAAACTGTTAACTTATCTGATAACTCAAGGTAAAAATTATTTATGGGTCATTTTCATACACGGTAAGAAATGCATGGCGTTTATTACAATGCTGGTGTGGTAAAGAGACACATACTATGAGTATCTATGTTAGCATAAATAATATTACAGTATTGAATAGAAAATCCATTAGATGTATTGTAAGTATCGCCAACCTTTCACGCCCATACTGCATTGACTCGTCCGCCATAACTATTGCTAATGTTACTATTCCCTCAATACCAAAAAATTTCTTACCGTGTACTCTGTATATAGGAAATATATATCAAGGTATACTAAGTTTAGTCTCAAGTTTGTAACGTCTAAAAATATTGATGATACGAAACAAATTTTTGATATAGGTGTTCATAAAATCACTTAATTAGCCCATTTTTGTTTGTTTGCGAGTCTGTCTGTCTGTGTCAATACGATAACTCAAAAAAGAAAACAGATGGGAATCTGAAATTTTTATGGCGTACTCAGGACGTAAAAATTGAGTTCGTAAATGAATAATATAGGTCAATTGGGCCTTGAACCCATTTTGTAAACTGTTGGAGATACAACAAAAGTTTTAATATAAAAATGTTGATTTTTTCAACGGATTTTCAATTTTGCGTATATTAATAAGTAAATTATTTGCAAACTAAAATTTTAAACAAAATGTAAATATTTATCTGACCTACTAATAAATTAAAAATGGCTTGCTTGTTGCTAAAAATAGCAAATAAATAATAATAATTGTTAAAATACAAAATAACAAATAAAAGATGCTTTATACGCAATATTTAGAGAAAGTGATCAAAAACATAAAAATTTTTGTTTTGTTTTCAATTTTTTTTGGAATATTTTAATAAAATTGACGTAAACAGATTTTAATAAGAAATTCTGCGTATAAACAAAATTATACGCATTTTTATTATTGTTACAAACAAATAATATGTCAATAGTGAAAATATCAATCAAAATTAATATAAATACAGTTTAAAGTCATATTGGAGAATAATGACATTATTTAGTAGTTAGAAATTTCGCTTAAATCTTCAAATTAGAAAACATTTTTTAATAAGGGTTATCTATAGGCTTATTACATGAAAAAAAGTCACATTGAAGAACAATGACTTTGTTATTGAAATAAATATCTACCACGTTACTCGAGTGCAAGGATTGAATAATAACTAGGGATTTAAATAAAACTTTAAAAATACATTTTTTGATTAATAAAGTTTCCAAAAATCACAAAAAACTCCTAGGTCATCGTGCTTTTTATTATTATTTTATCGTTCAAAGTTGGCTGAAAAAATGATGAATCATATTGGTTATCCTTTTCAATTGGATATTTCTATATCAAAAAATCTAGAGAGTGTGATAAAAAACTATCTAAAATATTTAGACAATCTTATAATTTATAATAATACCATAAAAATATAAGGTTGTCGATAATATAACAACAAAATTTTAATTTTATTATGAGTTAATCGAAGATCCATCATTTGATGAACAGAGACGGCTACAGTTAGAGTATTGATGATTGAAGAGAGATATCTATATTATCAAATTTATAGAAATCACTTGGACACAATATTTTATATATTTTTGTAGTTGCGCGAGGGTGAAAATTATGAAAAAGCTTTAACTATCGGTTTTGTGATAGATTCTCGGAAAACGATAAATTCTAGAAAATACTTCGTTGTTTTCGAAAACCAACACGTGTCGGTTTTTTAAATTCTTCTAATTTAATAAAAATAATGCAAACACTGGCATTCAACACTTTCTGTATAAAGTATTTCAACGATTAACTCAGTCAATTGTTTGTTTTCGCTTGTTTTGTTTCGGATTTTGATAAAATTCGGTACATATACGAGTAATTTTGTCCCAAAGAATGCAAAAATTGGGTTAATTCGATCATTGAGTGCTTTTTATGGTATCACCCAAAATCCTCATATTATAAAGTAATAAGTTGAAGATCGGAGAAATCGGAAACATGGATTAATACGAATTATGCCAATGACAAGCTTTGTTTAAAATCTCATAATCTTGCTACTTCAAAAAAAATTCAGATTAATTGACATTAATTGCTGCTTACAATGATTTTATGTAAGGTCTTTTATAAATCCCCATATTTTGTAAGAGGGCTTAGCAATTTTTTAATAAAACAAGGTTTTTTGTTGGTTTTGATAAGAACTATCATAATTTAGGTAATAATAAAATAATCATCAAAAACCTTCAAAGTATATAATATCTAATAATAATAATAATAAATTGTGGCTTCCAAAATGTTCCGTGTGGACCATTAACAGTTAACACAAAGATAACAATTAATTTTGTTAGCATCATTAATTGTTTCTGATCTGAAGGTTGTTCCTCGTTTAAGTACAACCAACATAGATTAATAATATTGGTTCGATGCCGATGTGTAAATAAAATTAAATCAAATAAATATTTATCACATTGTAATAAAGTAGGTACTTAGAATATGTACACAGACGGTTAAGTATGAAAGTTAACCAAAAAGTTATGGTTCTGAATAAAAAAAATCAAGTTAATTTTAGGTACAAGATTATTAAAACAAGAGAAAATACTTTTATCCTATTAAATTTGGGTCATACTTTTCAGATTTGTGATCAAAATTAACCTAGCTCTAATAGATTTCATGAATGTGGAGTCCTGGTCCCGGAATTAAGCACATAAGTGATAGCTAGCAAAAAATTGACATCAGAGCTGAAAAGAATGGCCCAAAATTAGTGGGTTTCAAAAAAAATTTCACTAAAATCGGATCAAATTTGCCCATGATATCAAAAAAAATCGAATTTTTCAACTTGATGACGTCATCAGAATCCAAAAAATTTAATTTTGCTCTATCACATTCAAATTTTATCCAATTTTGATAAACCAAGTATGTAATTCTACTAAATTTGGGTCATACTTTTCAGATTTGTGATCAAAATTAACCTAGCTCTAACAGATTTCAAGAAATTGTAGGCCTGGCCCCGGAATAAAGCACATATGTGATAGCTAGCGAAAAATTGACATCACAGCTGAAAAGAATGGCCCAAAATTAGTGGGTTTCAAAAAAAATTCCAATAAGATCGGATCAAATTTGCCCATGTTATCAAAAAAATAAAATTTTTTAACTTGATGACGTCATCAGAATCCAAAAAATTTAATTTTGCTATATCACCTCTAAATTTTATCCAATTTTGATAAACCAAGTATGTAGTCCTACTAAATTTGGGTCATACGTTTCAAATTTGTGATCAAAATTAACCTAGCTCTAATAGATTTTAAGAAATTGTAGGCCTGGCCCCGGAATAAAGCACATAAGTGATAGCTAGCGAAAAATTGACATCACAGCTGAAAAGAATGGCCCAAAATTAGTGGGTTTCAAAAAAAATTCCAATAAGATCGGATCAAATTTGCCCATGTTATAAAAAAATCAAATTTTTTAACTCAATGACGTCATCAGAATCCAAAAAATTTATTTTTGCTCTATCACATCCAAATTTGATCCAATTTTGATAAACAAGGTATGTAATCCTACTAAATTTGGGTCATACTTTTCAAATTTGTGATCAAAATTAACCTAGCTCTAATAGATTTCATGAATGTGGAGTCCTGGTTCCGGAATCAAGCACATAAGTAATAGCTAGCGAAAAATTGACATCACAGCTGAAAAGAATGGCCCAAAATTAGTGGGTTTCAAAAAAAATTCCACTAAAATCGGATCAAATTTGCCCATGTTATTAAAAAAATCGAATTTTTTAACTTGATGACGTCATCAGAATCCAAAAAATTTATTTTTGCTCTATCACATCCAAATTTGATCCAATTTTGATAAACAAGGTATGTAATCCTACTAAATTTGGGTCATACTTTTCAAATTTGTGATCAAAATTAACCTAGCTCTAATAGATTTCATGAATGTGGAGTCCTGGTTCCGGAATCAAGCACATAAGTAATAGCTAGCGAAAAATTGACATCACAGCTGAAAAGAATGGCCCAAAATTAGTGGGTTTCAAAAAAAATTCCACTAAAATCGGATCAAATTTGCCCATGTTATTAAAAAAATCGAATTTTTTAACTTGATGACGTCATCAGAATCCAAAAAATTTATTTTTGCTCTATCACATCCAAATTTGATCCAATTTTGATAAACAAGGTATGTAATCCTACTAAATTTGGGTCATACTTTTCAAATTTGTGATCAAAATTAACCTAGCTCTAATAGATTTCATGAATGTGGAGTCCTGGTTCCGGAATCAAGCACATAAGTAATAGCTAGCGAAAAATTGACATCACAGCTGAAAAGAATGGCCCAAAATTAGTGGGTTTCAAAAAAAATTCCACTAAAATCGGATCAAATTTGCCCATGTTATTAAAAAAATCGAATTTTTTAACTTGATGACGTCATCAGAATCCAAAAAATTTATTTTTGCTCTATCACATCCAAATTTGATCCAATTTTGATAAACAAGGTATGTAATCCTACTAAATTTGGGTCATACTTTTCAAATTTGTGATCAAAATTAACCTAGCTCTAATAGATTTCATGAATGTGGAGTCCTGGTTCCGGAATCAAGCACATAAGTAATAGCTAGCGAAAAATTGACATCACAGCTGAAAAGAATGGCCCAAAATTAGTGGGTTTCAAAAAAAATTCCACTAAAATCGGATCAAATTTGCCCATGTTATTAAAAAAATCGAATTTTTTAACTTGATGACGTCATCAGAATCCAAAAAATTTATTTTTGCTCTATCACATCCAAATTTGATCCAATTTTGATAAACAAGGTATGTAATCCTACTAAATTTGGGTCATACTTTTCAAATTTGTGATCAAAATTAACCTAGCTCTAATAGATTTCATGAATGTGGAGTCCTGGTTCCGGAATCAAGCACATAAGTAATAGCTAGCGAAAAATTGACATCACAGCTGAAAAGAATGGCCCAAAATTAGTGGGTTTCAAAAAAAATTCCACTAAAATCGGATCAAATGTTATTAAAAAAATCGAATTTTTTAACTTGATGACGTCATCAGAATCCAAAAAATTTAATTTTGCTCTATCACATCCAAATTTTATCCAATTTTGATAAACCAAGTATGTAATTCTACTAAATTTGGGTCATACTTTTCAGATTTGAGATCAAAATTAACCTAGCTCTAACAGATTTCATGAATGTGGAGTCCTGGTCCCGGAATTAAGCACATAAGTGATACCTAGCGAAGAATTGACATCACAGCTGAAAAGAATGACCCAAAATTAGTGAGTTTAAAAAAAAATTCCAATAAAATCGGATCAAAGCCTGTTGTGTTATCAAAAAATTAGAATTTTGATAACAGTTATTAGTGTGCTGACAGCCATATTAGAAGCTGAAACCCACCAGTGTACAATCCAAAGAACAAAATGAATTCAATATAATTTCTATAATTTAAACAATGGCCACACTGATGTGTTATTTTGGTGGCTCACGGAAGATAACCAACACAAAAGCCTCAATATCCTTGAATGATAAAAAAAAACATCTATATTCAAGGTTTAAGCATGCGGTGTCTAATGTGGTACCCTAATAATAATTTTACCATTGGTAGATGATATATAATAAAAAAATAAATAAATTTAATATATATTAAATAATAAATATTAATAAATGTAAATTAATATGACCATGGCCATCAGACTATATTATGTTGTATATTTTGTTTAAATAATGACCATAAGCCCACAATGAAGCGGAATTTATGATTCTTTACGCTTCCTATTTCGAAGATTGTGATACAAATGAGTTTGGTAATAAAGAAAAGTTAGAATGGTGGCTCGGTGCAAAAGAAAAGCAGGGAGTTTTTAATCATTCAAAAGTAGAGTCCACTTATAAAAGCTAAAATCATTTTTCAACCCTTTCGTTGCTGTAAACTTTCTGCCATTTTTTATACTCTGTATATATAAAAAATATATCAAGGTATACTAAGTTTAGTCTCAAGTTTGCAACGCTGAAAAATATTGATGCTATGAATAAATTTTTGGTATAAAGATGTTCATAAAATCACTTAATTAGTCGATTTCCATTTATCTGTCCGTCTGTAAGTCCCTGAACACGATAATTCAAAAACGAAAAGAGGTGAAATCTTTATAGCGCACTCACGACGCACAGTGGAAAATATGATCGATTTAGGTGGACAAAATTCAGAAACTTGTCCATATTTAATCTTTAGGGTCCCAAATTACCAAAACAATAATTTAAAAAATCTAACTAATTTTTTGACACGATTGGTGAGCGCACACTGGCCACAAATTAAATTTATTTACTAAAATCTAAATTGGGAAATTCTTATTTTCAAAGGACCAATCCCCACATCTTTATTTTATTTATTTTAAAAAATGTTTAAGAACATTAATAGAGTTTTTTTTCTGTAGTGCCTCAACAAACTTGCAGCTAAAAAGAACCATAATTATTTCGCTTCATTATAAGCACACGATCTAATTATTTTAAATAATGATAATATTTTTTAGGGGACACAGACGTTGTGGACCATACAGATAGATACACGCACGTAAATCCATTTATTGTTTCACGTAGCTATCTTAATTTTTATATTTATTGTCATATAAATTCGTTCGTTACCTTGAAAATTTTTTCCTTATTATATTGTTTTTTTTTTTTTTGTTTGGAAGTATCTTCAGGGAATACTTAATTTGTACTTAGACGATGATTCTTTGTTTTTGTGTTTTTTTTAAAGAAATTTTTGCCTTTATTATTGTGTAACAAATTTTGAATACAAAGATGTATTGGTATTACAAAGGAATCATCTGTATTCTATAAAGATAATAAAAATCAGATTTGCTTCCACAAATTTTGACACGTGGTTTTTTAAAATTTACAAATTACTACATACAGGGAATTATTAGCTTAACAGCGAATTTTGAACAATTTTAAGTCGAAAGTGTCTTAGGTATATACTTTCGTCCAAAATCCAATAGTTAAAGAGTTATGGGCATATAGTTAAACAGTTATGGGTTTCTTCGTCGGACAGTTCTTGCTGTATTAGCTGTTCTGCATAAGCTTTAGGAAAATGATCTTTTTCAGTCACATGACGATGCTCATTTAAGAGCAGTTGTTGGGAATTCTTCTATCAGGAAACCGTCGTCCGTCGCTGATATTTTCGAACTGGCGCTCTTGCATGTCCGTCACAATATCCGTAAATAAAGTTAATACCGACATCTTCTTGATTTTTTAACGTAGCCATTAAATTAATCTTGAACAATCAAATGTCATTTATTATCAAATTATTATTTATCAAAAAATACATCCATATTTTTCAAAATATCACAGATTGGAGTATTTTTGGTGAATTTTCTAAAACGCAAAGAAGTCTTTGTGAAAATACGATTAATTTATTTAACCTTGGTAAGTAAAAAATTTCTAATCTCAGTAAATGTTTTGCACAGCTGTTCAAATCAAATTTCTTTGTGAAGTTTTAATATAAAAAAAAAACATCTGCATCAATTGAAAACTATGTATTATATTTCATATTTCATAAAATCATATCAAAATTATTATAATAAATACACAGAAATCAAATACAAAGCTAATGTTTTTTAATTTCTCAACAGGAAGTATTTGTATCCATCTCGAAAATCTTTAATCATTATCCAATTTTATCGAAAGAAAATTTCTATATTTTTACGTTTCAGTTTTACAGCTAGTAATTACAAAAAGAATAGAAATTTTGTGATTATTTTAGCCTTATTGGAGAGTTTTGTAAGTAAAAAAAGCATCAACAACGAGAGATATCATGGGCACCCGGTAGGAACTATTTTCGTTTCGTACCTTCTTACATTATAAATGTAGCTCTTTAAATTATTAATTTTAGAAGTAAAATACTTATTTTATTTTTTAAAGAATTTAATTTTAGAATCCGTCCGTGAGCTCGATATATAAGAAACAAAAAGAGTTTTCGATCTGAAATATCGTATGTTTTTGACTGACCTCGAAGGAGAGGTTCTTTTCTTTAATCACATTTGATTTCCATACAAATTCTGGTGTAATAAAATTCGTTTGCAGGGAGTGTTAAACAAGTCATACCCATCACGATTTGTATTAAATTATTGTAAATGGAAATATGAAATAGTATACACAAAGGTACTTGGCGATTGCTGTTTCTGCTAAATGTTATTGTTTTGATAAGTCGTTTAATATAAAACACACAATGACATTTGATATAAATATGATGAGGCATTATTATTTTACAGTAGAACCTTGTTAACCGCAATTTAAAAATTAAGAAAGTTGAGCGGAACCTTAGAAAAAGAAATATATTAAATGCAATAAATGCAATAAATGGTGGAAACGCATATAATTAATGCTTTATATTACCTTTACTATATACTTATGTATTTATTTGCGCTCCCACCATATTTATATTGTGAATAGTATTGAGGTATTATTTATGACAAATTATTCAGGTATAGTGAATGGGTATTTATTAGAGCTGTGTGCGAACTCCACTGCCGAAGCTTTCAGCCAGCTGTCCAGCCAACCACTACCCAAAAGATAGTAGTAACATTTGTGCTTATCAGGCCGGCTTAACGGACTTAGAGGACGGACTAAGAATAGTGTAGCTATTAATGAATTGGAGCTGCAGGTTAATTAAGATTAAAAATCTCTGATTCATAGTTGCAATTGAATAAAGTGTAGGTGAAACGAAGTTCACCGGTGCATCTAGTAAAATATAAAAATACCCAATGTATTAAATTAAATATACATATTATCGCAACTTAAACTGCAAATTAGTTTTATTGTGCCAAAATAAAATATAGCAAGAAAGTTACGGAACTTGATTTCATTACCATCCCTCCTCTGAGATGTAGCTCAGCGTAGCTGTTAAACTAATTCTCTCGCCGTCTTGACCGAGACACGTGCTTTATGGATGCTTCCCTAGATGTTTTTCTCGGTTAAAAAGTACCTAGTCTATGTTACATTCCCATCGTGACAGTATTTTTACTGTACATTTTTTTCAAATTAAAGTGTAATCTTAGAGGATTGTGGTTAATAAAATATAATTAAGCGATGTTCTACTGTAATGATAAAAAAATATTTATTTCACCTGATATATTTTCAAAAACAATTTTTTTTATTACTGTAATAAAAAAACGCTGCAAATGATTATTAAAAGAATATTATTTCTGTTTATCATTTCCCGTTTTATTTTTCTTCAAAGTAGGCAAGGACTCATATAATTTCCACTTTTCTTTTCTGAAACTCCTGAAATTTCAAATTTTATGCTTACTTTGTCATCAAAACTTGTATTTACCATATTTCAATTTTATTACTGTTTTATTTCTCACCGAATTCTACTTTTGAGTAAAAACAATTTTGTAATAAAATATTGGTTTCAATTTTCAGAATACAAACAAATACTTTCTATCAGAAAGATAAAATGTAATTTCCCAAAACAATTAAATAAATAATAATGAAAAATTTCTCCCAAACAGTACCTAATACCTAAGTGAAATGTATAAAAACTACTCTGATGTTTTAAATAACATTAAAATCACAATAATTACAATTTATATAAAAAATAAATAACAACAAATTATTTCCTTCCGAAACAAATTAATTAAACAAATAAATAAATGAAATTTAAAAAAGAATAAAAAAAAGAAAGCAAAAATAATTAATATTTTTAATATTATAAAATATAATATTTTCAATATAAAATTAATAATAATAAATTAAATTAGGAAGTTTATTTCTTTTTATAAAATTACGTATTACGTTGATATTCTTTTTTTTATTAAATTTTGAACAAAAAAAATACAAAGTTTCTCTTATTGTTAGAAGGGAACTAACAGAAATATAAATTAAGAAAAAGTTAAAAATTTGTAATAGGTACTTAAATTTTTGAAGAATAGAACAAACTCTTAGAAAACGATAAAATGATGTAACACAAGGCATAGATAAAAATACATTTTTAACTAGGTATACTCTGTGTCATAAAAAACGCACAATTTAGTATATACAGGGTGTCCCGTAACTAGATGGACATAGCTTAACAGCGTAATCTTTGTACAATTTTAAGTCGAAAGTGCCTTATATACTTTTGTCAAAAATCCAATAGTTTAGGAGTTATACGGTACTATTATGTCTCCAAAGTTAATAGTCACAAGAGGAGTAAACTTAATAGTAAATAAATTTTGTAGGTCATTTAATTGTTTTGCCATATTGCTGTTATGGTGACATTTGATCGTTTATATTTGTGTTTTTTATTTTTTAAGTTGCTATTTTTCTTAAGATTAACTTAATGTCAGTGCGGGAATATCTGACGCGATTTCTGGATCGAAGACTTTCTAATAAACATGTGTTCTTTTAAATATGCATCGTCATTTGGCAGAAAAAGGAAATGTTTCTCATAAAAAAATAAACAACTTTTGTTTGAAGCATTTTTCGTAATCATTACTGATCACTAGTGAGGGCACAAATTAAGACAAAACTTTGATGTATCTTCTTCTCCAAAACTATAAAAGATATTCAATAGAAAATTTGCATGTAGCTTCAACTAGTAACCTTGTGAAAAATTCTCGATAAACGACAAAAAAAATTCTAGAAAATACATCCACAAATTGTAGAAAGTACCTTCAAATATGAAAACGTAATTTTGATTAGCCTTGTATAAAACTATATAATTACAAATTCATTGAAGATGTACATATTTAAATGGAATAATTTACCATAATTGTTCTTTTGAGACAAAATTAATAACAATAAGATATTACTACTCATCTCTCAAACTACCGGAATTATATTATAATTCTCTTTTAAAACAGGGTGTCACTCTTATACATTTTTAACTAAATATGCATTATTTATAGACAATTTTTTTTTAAACGATTTTTTTGATAATTCAGACAAATTTGTTCCGATCTTATTGGAATTTTTTTGAAACCCACTAATTTTGGGTTATTCTTTTCAACTGCGATGTCAGTTTTTCGCTACCTATTACAAATGTGTTTAATTCCATGTCCAGGACCCCACATTCTTGAAACCTATTAGAGCTAGGTAAATTTTGAACACAAATTTGAAAAGTATGACCCAAATTTAGTAGGATTACATACTTGGTTGATCAAAATTGGATAAAATTTGGATGTGATAGAGTAAAATTAAATTTTTTTTGATTCTGGTGACGTCATCAAGTTAAAAAATTCAATTTTCTTGATAACACAGGCAAATTTGATCCGATCTGATTGGAGTTTTTTTTTGAAACCCACTAATTTTGGGTTATTCTTTTCAGCTACGATGTCAGTTTTTCGCTAGCTATCACTAATGTGCTTAATTCTAGGACCAGGTCTCTACATACTTGAAATCTATTAGATCTAGGTTAATTTTGATCACAAATTATGAACTTTTGACTTTGAATAAGAAGGCCATGGTTAAATATTCAAGATTGATATACTTTTTTTTTTTTAAATTATGTTTATGAAAATTTTTGAGATGCAAATATTTTCCAGAACAAAACAAACAACAGTTAACCAGTTTATTATGTACATTTTAGGCATGACTATGTCGCACGTATAAGCTTTAAGTAACTGCTAATTTACTAGTATTTTAAAATGTAGGTGATAAATATATTTTTTATTTGTTTTCGTTGTCCATATTAAGAAAACAATGTGTGAACAGACCAGGGGGGACCAACCTATATTTATTTACGCATTTCATAACATAATATTTTATAAACAATAACATAATAATAATAATAATAATAATTTATTATTTTATTTTAAATAATAATAAATAAATTTTAATTTATATATTTGCATGCATATTAAATACAATATTAAACAATAGCAGCAGCCTAAATATTAAAAAATATTAAATAACTAGCTGTGAACTACCCGCTTTGCTGGGCAACATCCCCACTTGCACCCCTCCCTCCACATTTCCTTGCGTGGGATAACAGTTTTGTAATGTACACGTCATGCTCTTTTATTTGATACCCCACTTAGGTATATTTGTAAATATTCGATAATTCCTTCCCACTTTCTCGCTACACATTTCTACCCTCATAAAAACAATAGATCTTTGAAGCTGGTTGTATATCGTGTCAATATTTGAGCTTAATCGATGCACAACTTTTTTAGTTTTTGAAGCATATCCCTTTCAACCCCTATTTCAACCCCTTACTCTACTATAATATGGATGTATTATACATAAAACCTTCCTCTTGAATCACTCTATCTATTAAAAAAAACCGCATCAAAATTCGTTGCGTAGTTTCAAAGATTTAAGCGTACATAGGGACATAGGGACATAGGGACAGAAAAAGCGACTTTGTTTTATAATATGTAGTGATATTTCTTCCCTTCAATGCCACTTTTCTATTTATTAGCATATTTTCAAATTCTATTACCTACATGTATAGATGATAGATTCCTAATTTAATTTTTTTATCTAATAAAAAACAGCTACATGGATGGCTATACAAGTCAACCTAATAAAAGCCTGTTTTATGATTCTGTACGTTTTCTTTCTTAATTTAAAATTCCGGTTCTTGTATATTCAAATACTTTTATTATAATTTTTCGTCATGTCATTAAAAAAGAAATTTTTAGAATCTAGAAATTTATCTTGAATTATATATACTCTTAAAGCTGTCAATTCAATAATACTAGTCATGTCATATTTATTATTAAATTGTTGATAAAATATTACAATCTATTATTACTTTGTTACTTTAATATGTACGCAATAATATTACAATGATTTCTTTTACAAATAATAATTATAATTAGTTATTAATATTCTGTTTACAAATACAACTTAACTACTTACTTAGTAACTTAGTACTTCTTTCTACCTTATAAATCATACTTAACTCTTTAAGTTACAAGTTATAGTTGTCTGCAATCAAACTCTTTTTTTTTTTTTTAAATTTATTTATATTATAAATAATATAATACATTTAATAATAATAATTATTTTTAAGCTAAATACAGTGGCGGTTTTATATAACTATTACTGTAATAAAAAACGGGTGTTGTCCAGGTTATTTTTTTTAAAACAATTCTTCCTTAAGGACGTTCTAAAAAAAATGAGTGTATGCAAATATTTAAGACTTACGTTTCAAATTTTGAGGGTGGATTCTGTTAGAACACGGGAAAATTAGACGAAAATTAAGAGTAGAATTTTTCGATAGGGACCAGAGTTTTTGAAATAACGATGCTTAAAGATTTATAAGAAATTGAGAAGAAATAACACCCAAATGCCATTCGTTTCTCCACAAATGGAACTTACAGAAGTCCCTCACTTAAAAATACGAGTAAGACAGAGAGACAACATTTTTTTTTCTACCTATCTCATTACTATTAGAGAAACTGAGATAGGTTGAATAGTTGTATACCAGTCTTGCTTCCTTCTCTATGAGTAATGCGGACTTGATTAAAGAGACACACATAAAAGTTTATGAAACATAATAAAGTTATAACAATGGTGACTTCGACTTAAAATAACTCGCCCATGCCTGTTTTAGATATCATTCTTTTTCTTAATCTTAACGTAATGGTAACCTGAGTGTAGGTAACAACAAGTTCGGTACACAATCACAGTTATACAGTATTATTAATTCTTGAAGGCATTTTTAGAATATCACAGAAAATAATTTAGAGTTACACAAATCGCAATCGAATTGCACGTTAAAAAAAGTGTACAATGATATGGGCGGGCTAGTTAGAAATCCGTCACTGTACTATTTAAAAAAATAAAATTGTGCGTTAGAAAATTTAATAATACAAGTACGTAAGTAATGTTTTATGAAAAAAAAAGAACTTTTACTTTCACCTGATTGTGTCTATTTAAAAAAATATAAATATATACAAATAATAATAATTATATAATTTTTTTTTACAATCATACGTCATACATCTTTAATTGGAAGTAAAAAATCAAGTTGTTATTTTAGGGATATTAAATCGTAAATTGCTCTTTCGCCAAATTCTGTTTTTTCAGTTCAACACAATTTGAACTGAAAAAGTATAAAATTACGGAAGCCTGAATGTTTCACTGTCAATTTATGAGAAAGTGGCGCTATACTAGCTTATTTTTTTAAATGTGTACTACACCTCCAAGTATAAAACTAACTTTTGACAAGTGAACTTGTGACTTGTGGCATTATGGAAACGAACCTTTTTGAAGGTGTCGGTATTTTGTCATGTGCAAATTTCTAATTAAACGTCATAATAAACACTTAACAATACTTTTAAAGGTTAGAAATTAGGAATGTGTAGATGCAAAAGAAAAACATCAACGATTAAAGCAATATATTTACATGGTCGAATCCATCATGGCGGCGGTGTAGAAATGTCAAAACAAAGTGTTGTTGTCATTGTAGATTCGTAAGAAAAAATGTTAACTGATATATGATAAATATTTTCAAGTCAAAAAGCGAAAAAGTTTAGTGAAATCACGATGTTTTATGTAAAATATTTTGTGATATGAAAATTTGACATTTAAATGTCCCTATATCTGTTTGATATATGTTGACCCAAGCAATTACCTCAGATGTTGGCACACCTCTTACTATACGGAAAGATACGCGATGCTTAGTCTATGTACTTAATGGTCTAAGATGCAAAAGGAACATTAGCGATGCTAGTGGTCCAAGTAATTTCTATCATTTCGTTGACAAATTTTGTCAAGTCTCCCACTTGAGTTTGGTCTCCGTGTGTAGTCTCCATGATATCTATGCTCAAATAAAGATAGATTCGTTAAATGTTGCATGAACATAAAATATCTTGTTTAATAAAAAATTGTTAAAATGTACAATTGATTGTGAATTCTCATCAATTTAAAAAAAGAATAAAAAGAATGAAAAGACTCTTTTTATTGCGTTAAGAAAGTAGTAACGTTGTTTTTATTTAAGTATTCATAATTCTTACACAATAATTATGATATTATAATGTATTGTAATTCAATAAAACCATGCAATACTCATATTAAGTACATTGAATATCTACAGCTATTACAGAATGTCACCACCATCCATTTTCCATCATATAGAAAAACAAAAAGAGAAATTTTATAAAAATTAACTAACAGATACCCGCCCGCTTTCCTGGGCAATTTCCCTTTTTAAAAATAAAGACTATCACGTTACAGCACTCACTTATCCTCCTTTTTTTTTCACAATTATATGGATTTTAATTTTTCGGTGGAGTAACTTTCTATAGGTCCAATCTGATATTTAAAAAAATTGCAAAAAATTTTTTTTTTTGACCAATTTTGATAAAACTCAGTATATAAGGTAATTTTGACCCAAAAATTACAAAAATCGGGTGCATTTGTTGACTGGTTGAATAGTTTTTGAGATACGGGCAAAAATCGATACAAATATTGCGATATCTTCGAAACTCTGCATCCAATCATTAAATTAACCTGATATTTGCACTTTTTGGATCAAAAAAACCCCATCCACCAATTTTCATCAAATTCCAAAACAAATTTTTTTTTGAGTTTTCCTCGATTTTTACAAAGGGGTACCCCTTAAAAAAATTGCAAAAAATCGAAAAATTTTTTTTATGTCCAATTTTGATAAAACTCAGTTTATAAGGTAATTTTGACCCAAAAAGTACAAAAATCACATGCATTTAATGACTGGTTGAATAGTTTTTGAGATACGGGCAAAAATCGATACAAATATTGCGATATCTTCGAAACTCTGCATCCAATCATTAAATTAACCTGATTTTTGTAATTTTTGGATCAAAATTACCCTATCCACCAATTTTCATCAAATTCCAAAACAAATTTTTTTTTGAGTTTTCCTCGATTTTTACAAAGGGGTACCCCTTAAAAAAATTGCAAAAAATCGAAAAATTTTTTTTATGTCCAATTTTGATAAAACTCAGTTTATAAGGTAATTTTGACCCAAAAAGTACAAAAATCACATGCATTTAATGACTGGTTGAATAGTTTTTGAGATACGGGCAAAAATCGATACAAATATTGCGATATCTTCGAAACTCTGCATCCAATCATTAAATTAACCTGATTTTTGTAATTTTTGGATCAAAATTACCCTATCCACCGAGTTTCATCAAATTCCAAGACAAAAATATTTTTTCCGATTTTCTCGATTTTTTCAAAGGGGTACCCCTTAAAAAAATTGCAAAAAATCGAAAAATTTTTTTTTGTCCAATTTTGATAAAACTCAGTATATAAGGTAATTTTGACCCAAAAATTACAAAAATCGGGTGCATTTGTTGACTGGTCGAATAGTTTTTGAGATATGGACAAAAATCGATCAAAACATTGCGATATCTTAGAAACTTTACCCACCCGCTTCGCTGGGCAATTGTAATTTTAATTATAAAGACTATTTCGTTATAAATTTCACTTCATTTGCCATCATTGTTTATTTTCAAGCCATACTGTAAACCCTCATAAAACTTTGCAACTTTATTTAGTAAAAAATTGTCTACATTCGAAAGTGATGACAATTTAATATCACCTCTGATGACATCTTTCAAAAATTATATGACATATGACTTGTGATGTAAATAAAATACTTTATAATTTAACGTACCAATCCTTTGAAAATAAAAAGCTAAAATTAATTAGAAAATTGTTGAAGCCCCAAGTGCCTAAAGACTGAAGGGTATTATTTAATATTAATTTATGCCCAACATAATAAATAGCTGTCGTTTTAATAATTTATATACATTTCATAAAAGATTTTAATATTAGTATTCAGACTTCAGTTTTCAAACCAATTAAATCGATTTCTCTAATTTTTATTCAAATGATTTGACAAAAAAGCTTAAAATATTTCTATATTCTTCTATTAGTTTTGCATTCAAAATTAGTTCATCAATTATATAAGATTACTACAATACTTCTTAAGGATGTATGAGCATGGTAGTGGGGGCACAAATTTAAAAATAGATATTTTCAATTTTGATGATAAATTTATATTATTACTTGACGATATAAGACGAAAAGTAAGAATACAATTTTTCGATATCTGACTTAATTTTCAAAATATCGAAAATTGAAAATTTTGTTTAATTATTTAGCTTTCGATATTTCGAAAACCAAGACACATATCGAAAAATTTTATTCTTATTTTTCGTCTACATTCATGAAGTTATAACAAAATTCATCATCAAAGTTGAAAATAAGATAAAAATAATTTCAACCCTTAATCTACCCTGCTCTTACATCCCTTATATGGACGGTGACACTTAGTTTTTTTCTTTTCTAATTCATTGCTAATATGTTTACTTTCTATTAAAAAGTTTTTTTTTAATTTGTTTTCATTCATTCCAAATGAAAATTATCAAAAACTTCCAAAATATGTCGTTTTTTGAGATTCCTCCATAAGAGCCAATGTATTTTATATCGATTTTTAATGACTTTTTTCTTAAAAATTTGCACGGATACCTAAGCTGAAATTTTAACCACATATTCTTTGAGTAAAAGACTACCTACAAACAAATTTTGAGCCTTTAAATCAAACATTGTTTTCATGCTCATACATCCTTAAGGGTGATTCCATAAAATTCTTTTGTAGTATTACTTACGATTTATTTTTTCAATAAATTTGGTTCTTAATTGGTAAGGATCTTTATTTTTCTATTTTCCAATAATTTGGCCCCAGATACAATTCTAAATCACATATCCTACATACAGGACGATATTCGAAATTTAAAAACACTCTCGAATGCGACATCTATTTGCACGTAGTGTCAGTCACATATTTTTTTTTGTTAAATAAATCATATATCATGAAATTTTTTATGAGCACATTTTTTACTACAGGGATTTTTTACTAAAACTAAAACCGATAGCATAATATAATTCATAATACTGGATTTTCTATATTTATAGAGTATGTATTCAATTAACCCTGTTTTTTATTGATTTAAGTGTGATTTTTAGTGTATTACCAGTCAAGCGTGAACATAAAAAACAAATGCAATTTTTATTATATTTATAATAATATTAGATAAGTGTAGAGTAGTTAAACAATTTATTATTAGTATTATTATAACATATTTATTTATGTGATAATAATTGTTCAAGGTCATATTTATTTGAGTTATTATCATCATAATATGTATAATTTTCTTGTCTGTCCAACGAACAATGTTAAATGTTCCATCATTTTTCAGCTACCATTGCAACCTATATTGGTTTGTTCAATTAAGGTTTCAGAGATTAACATAAGTTAAGAGATTTAAAATCAAGAACTAGAGATTTCAAGAAACACGAACTAGAGATTTATCAGAGAAGATTCACCATCAAAAATGCAGCAGACAATTTATTCAACGGGTTTTCAATCTCGCAGCATACAATCGCTGCATAAAATATACATATTTGCACTTAATTTATTGCAACACATTTTTAAATAAATATTTACAATCAATTTTGCTGATATTTACTTATGATTTTCCATATTTGTTACATAAATTAGTGTTTTTATTTTGAGAAAATATAAATATTGCAATGTACTTATTTTTTAACTTCCAGATATTCCGCATTACTTAAGGGCATTCATAAAGAATCACGTTTTCCTTAGAACATCTTTAAATCGTATATAGTATATGCATTCTTATTCATGCCCTTTATAAACAGGTAAATTTTAAATTTTTTAAAACCCCTTACGGTGTTAAATTTATAGATTTAAGCTGTTCAAGTTTACGTTTTTAACATAAAATACATTTAAGGTGATAGTAAACCTACTGTATTGCAAGAAAAATTTGGTTTATTGCACGGTACATACATATAAACCATATACATGCTTTGTAGTCAAGTAATGAGTTATTTTTAGCTTTACAATAACACACAACTACAAAAATATATAATATATTGTGTGCAAGTGTTGCTTATAAATTTGATAATATAGATATCGCTCTTGAATCATCAATACTCTAACTATAGTCGTCTCTGTTCATCAAATGATGGATCTTCGATGAACTCATACTTAAATTCAAATTTTGTTTTTATATTATCGGTAACCTTATATTTTTATGGTATTATTATCAACTACAAGATTGTCTAAATATTTTAAATATTTTAAATAGCTTTATAATAACACTCTCTAGATTTTTAGATATAGAAACTTTGAACGATAAAATAATAATAAAAAGCCTGACCTAGGAATTTTTTGTGATTTTTGGAGACTTGATTAATCAAAAAATGTATTTATAAAGTTTTATTGAAATCCCTAGTATTATACAATCCTTGAATATCTGCTTAAAGTGATGAAATTAATGGCATTTGTGTGTTATTTTTTTATAAGCAATTTTCCTTAAATCTTTAGGCAATCAATTAATATTTCAAAAACTATGGTATATATCGAAAAATTGTTCTCTTAATTTTCGTCTAACTTTCCAAGTTCTAACAGAATCCACCGTCAAAATTTGAACCGAAAGTCTGAAATATTCTACCCTAATTTTTTTGACAAAGTCCTGAATGCAACCGCTCTGAAATGTAAGACGAACTTCATGCCTGCCTAAGTTCAATTAGAAAAGAAATATCGGAAGTTAATCAGTCTCAATAACGTTGCCAATTCTCGTACCATAAAATTACGGTAATTTAGATACTGTTAATGTAAATGATAGTTCTGTTACCTGTTGCAATACATATATTTAAAAATCAATGATAAATGAGTTAACTCAACCTAATAGCTATAGTTGAGTTAGTTACACCTACAATTATTAACAATTTATTCAACTGTAACCATAATAACACTTCCATTTCCGTTATCTTAACATCTGACTAAAATGAATGTTTGTCATTCATTTATTAAATAGGTGCTCATGTTTAATGTTCAAACTACATCAATTATTTTTATTTCTATGCAATAGCAACAAAGTAGGTGTGTGTATAAATACTCTTAACATTATATTATATCGGGTGTAATAAAATTTTCTCAAAGATATACTCATCAAAAGTATTAAAGGAAAATTTTGAAAAACGCAAAATTTCAAACAGTTGTATCACAAAACTTTTATAAGAAAATATTGGAGGTCTCTCTGGATCTACAACCAATTGTGTGATCGATTGTCCTTCAGCACTATTTTCGAATTAACTTATCTAAGAAATCAATACAGAAATTCTATCTGCAATTGGGTTGGGAGGGATTGAATAAATAATAAAATTAGTGAGTGGGGAATCAATTGACAAGAATTACAATTGGGAAGTTACAATAAAGTGAAACAAATTTTAAAGGAAAAATCAAAAGACTACTTCCTAACAAAGGCTCAAAATGAAGCGCTAAAGAGAAAAAAATCTTTGGAATTCTATATGACACTAAATCACTATGAGAAGGGGGCAGAAGTGAACGCCGAATTGAGAATGTGATGTATCTCATGTACATGGTTGCACGTTTATACTGCAAACAAATATAATGTACTTCCAATACAGGTAAATTATATTTCCTTGCAGCATAAAAGTCGCAATAAATTGGCTACTATCCAACTCCAATGTTAACTTTCACGATTGCCAAAAAAGAAACACTTCATTTTGATCTCCCTCCAGAAGGCACTGATTGTACTTTTTCGTATAATTTTTCTTTGAAGTCTATTCCATCTCGCATCCAGCAAAAAAATACAACGTAAGATTAATATTAATACACTTACATTGTAATTTTTTGCTGTATGAAAGAGGCGCTCAAAAGGTCTATTACCGCATTTTGATGATGTTACTTGCACGTATTTACTTTTACGATTAAAGAATGTGTTTTTTAATTTGCCACATCGAAATTCAGTCGATTTTTCCGTTAGATGCTTCTTATATTAGATCGTTCGCCCATACAAGAAAACTGCATTTTTATGCGCTCAACAGGTTCTTTGCTATATTTTAATATTTCCATCTTTATATTTTTGGCTTGATCCCTAACTAAATTGACCATTTTATGCAGCAAACAAATATGATATAGTTCTAAATACATTTACATCATATTTGCTTACTACATAAAATAGCAATATGAAGCCAACTTTAAGAGAAATTTCATTAAAATCCTAAAAATAAAAAAAGAAATGTGGCTTGACTTACATCAAAAATTTCGGTTTCATTAGATTTTGTTTGATTTTATTTAACAACAAAATCTAATGAAATTGAATTTCCTAACATAACTTGAATTTTTTCCTTGGTTAAATGCTTCGTTTCTTACAGTACACTGTTGTCTCACAATTTTGAAGCATTCGGTATTTTATATTATTCAGATATAAGATTTAAAAGTTTGACTACTGTACGTACTCTCAGATTGCTATAATATTTATAATTATATGATATTTTTATAGACATTATAAAATTCTTTAGAAAGTTGTGATGAATAAGTAAGTTATAAGTAGAAAGAAAATACAAGGTTTTACTGTATAAAATATGGCATGTAGTTTTTAGTTTAGTAACTATCTATATTTATTTATAAAAAAAAAGTAAAGAGAAGTCGATTTTAATATTATTATATGTATATATTTATATATAATAATTATATTATCATTTAAATAATTTGTTATTTTGTACTTACAAAATGAATCAGGGTGGAAGCAAATCAAATTATTAGCAACATGTAAGTTTTATTTCAGGCTGTTTCCATGGTAACCTTAAACTGCTTTATTATTATGGCTGGACATTTAAGTTTATGTCTATTCGCTGTGTGCGTAGTCATGATAGGGACAATAAAATCGATGCCAGCGTTTCCAGTGAGAAATTTTGGCGTTAAAGGAGGCTGTTATGACTAATTTGCAATTCTTTACATGTTAATGTTATAGTAAATGTCAAATTAAAATTATTGAAAAACACTAATTAATTAAACTTAATGCATTAAAAATTGTGAAAAAAAGAAAGCAAATTGCACAAATATTATTTTTTAAATGTTAATTCTGATAATTATTTATTTAAATTTGTGAGACAATAATATTAAATTTTCAATGTAAGTCATAAATGAAATCCATACAATTATATATATACATATAGATATTTAAGGTCAAAGATTGCAAAAATCATTTTTTTGAGAATATTTCATTATTTTTGCTTTCAATTGTATTTATATTTATTATTTCTAACGAAATTTTAATCTATTTGAGTATTCCGATGGTCTGGTTAGAAAAAATCATAGAAATGTTTAGATAAAATTGATCAGCATAATATGTCGCATATTATACCATTTATCTTCTCTTGAATCATTTTGTATATGTACCATAAAATTATAAGTTGTTTCATAGATCAAAAAAGAAATTCCAACATCTTTCTTCTTATATTAAAAAGTATATTTACAGAAAAATAAAAATAATAGTTGTTACATTATCTATACAGAGAGTCCCACCTAAAGTTATAATAAGCGTTTTTTGAGCGATACTAAAAATTGACATGCCATTTAGATCAGAGCGTCGGTTCACTTTTCGGGTTAAAGACTGGTCTATAATTTATAGTTTTTTTGTACTCTGTATGTATGAAATATATATTAAAGTATACTAAGTTTAGTCTCAAGTTTGTAACGCTTAGAAATATTGATTATTCATCTGCCTGTGAATACTTTAAAAGTGAATTTGAGTTTGTAAATGAGTAATATAGGCCAATTGAGTCTTGCATCTTGTAAACCGGTAGAGATAGAAAAAAATTTTAAAGTTTTGTAAACATCACTGTTTATCCGCGAGGGCGTAAATTGAGACAAAATTTTGGTGTCTACTTTCTCCAAAATTATCAAAGATAGGGAGTTGAAAATTTGCAGGTAACTTCAACTAGTTTCAACAAAATTCTAGAAAGTACTTACGAAAATTTTCGAAAACCAAATAAATGGTGTTGATTTATTAAACTCTTCTAATTTATAAAAAATAATGCAAGCACAGGCATTAACACTTTCTATACAGGGTATTTCAGCAATTAACTCAGTCAATTATTTTTTTCATGCTTTTTGGCGTTTGGATATGCCAAAACCCCAAAGGCAGAAGGACTTCATTCTTCTTAATAGGTTGGGAGGTCGAACCCACTAAAAACACCTCCCAGATAGTTACTACTGAGCTAAGCTCATTTAGTAACTTTTTTATATGATCACGGGTGTGATCTATCACAGTGGTTATTCCCATAGTTTCAATTGACTTTCTAAAGGCACAATTCCACTGAGGCAACATGTAGCATGCGGCATTGAAGTATGCCACACATAGTTTATCAATAGAGGGAACAAAAAGCGACAAAAAATATGCCGCATGCTACAAGTTTGAACAGTGTCGTCGTCTATCCAACAGAATCTGGACAAATTTAATTGAATTTTGTGCTATGTTGTCGCACACCTACAATAAGTAACACTTATTAGCGGCAAATATTGAGCGGCATGTCGCTCAGTGTTGCCTCAGTGGAATTGCCCCTTAACACAACAACAATTTTCAATTACTTTCTCTGCAGATCCTGCTGTTTACGTGCTTTAAGACATTTTGTTATAGTTGGAGCTCCAAATTAGCATAAAGCTTTCTGAATGGTAGATAGGGACAGACTGTACCTACATATGTAGTTAATATATTTGCTACAATGTTAATATATAAAGTTGACATACTATTTTTAAGTGAAAGTAGAAAGTATACATATATGATAGCATTTATTAAGTACTTTTAAAAATTTGAAAAAGAAGGTGTAGAATTTTTTAACATTCAAAAACATTTTTAAATGGTTTTGAATTGAATGACGTAGTTGTTTTTTTTTTTTTAAGAGAAGAGATAACTTGACCTAAGAGTATAAGTAATAAGAAATGATATCAGATGATCATATATGTATGTGACTTAAGACAGATAATTATAAATCATGATTTTATTTAGCTACAAGTAGTTACTTAGTAATTCATCTTAAATACTTTATATGAGTCATCATATGAACTTATATTTTCTTATTCAAAGGTTAGTGTCTAGGTTTTTGTACGTCTTCAGGGTTAAATGGAGGAACCAACCCACTATTTGGGAAATTCATTTCGAAATTTGTATTTACGTGTTTACTTATTTTGGTGACGTCATCAAAATAAGTAATAACATAAAGTTCGAAAACTAAAACCCCGACAATTACCGAATGATCTTAAAAGTATAAAAACAAGCAAATATTTTCATCTGAAATTGTTATGATAAGTAAAATCGTCATTACAGTCTTTTCGATTATGTGGAAAACTGTTTAGGGATAATTGTCGAGGGATTAGCTTTCGAACTTTATTTTATTTAAATCATTTTGGGTTTATAATTTCGTGAGAAAGTATTACAACAAATATATATTTGAAAAGTGCTATCGTAGCTTAATGCCCTCTAGAGGGCGCCGTATTAAATTTAATGTGACACCACTTGGTTATAGCATATAACCAGCGGGCGATCATGATGCTTCTAACGATACCTCATTTGTCAAATTATGATAAGTAGTTTAGAAGCTAGGTGGGAACAGGTTAAAATACATACATTTTAAGCTATTTTGAGGTTAAAATTTTCTGATTAAGTATAACAATATATATACTTTTGAAAAGTGTTACGCCCTTTAATTTGAACTTTATGTCCTCTGGAGGGCTGCATATTCAATTTAAAGTGACGCCACATAGCCTATAACCAGCGGACGATCAAGACGTATCTAACGATGCCTAATTTGACAAATTATGATATGTAGTTTAAAGGCTAGGTCTAGGTTTAGTAATCTCGCCATTGTATTGTCGGGGTAAAAAGTAGAATTTAATTTTAATGATTAACTACATGAAAATCCTTCGTCAAATCTTTCTCCAACAAATGATTTTATACGTATGAACAGTTAATAATCGAAAAAATTCAGATTTTTATCTATACCTTGCCTCAATGTTCGATCAACCTTAAAGACACTGATTAAATATTTAATACATCTTTCTTGATATTTGTAAATTTTTGAACACGTAAATTCTCTAATTTTAATACTTAGATAAGTGAATGTTTAAACAACATATACTTACTTCTTATTCAGCATAAATATGAATTTAAAATAAATATATGCAAATTTAACACAAAATTAATAATAATTAAGTATTGCTGAACTAGAACCAAATATTTTATTTAATATTATTATTATTATTTTTAAATAAATAAATATTTATTTATTTTTGTTATTAATATATAAATAAAAAGATTAAACTTGACCTAGCTACTCAATTAAGTATTCTTATCAAATCAACCATACGATAGGTAGGTAAAGTACGTATATACCAACTCAGATAATATAATCCTCATTAACATAATGCAAAAAAAAAATCTTTTTTTAAAAATATTTTACCATAATTATCACAAAAACTACCTTGAACAGATTCCAATACGTTTTTACAACGTCACTAAAATTTGTGTATTGTTTTTAAGGGAGTACGTCACTCAAATGGCGATTGTAAGTGGGTTGAAAATTAAAGCAAAACGATAGTTCTGTGTAGTTGCAAAATACATTTGTATTTTCACAACCATGTCGAGGATCTTTAATAATCACCCTTCGTGGACTTTTATCTCAGACCCGATTATTTTAGAGACAATCGCAAGTGAGAAGTATCCACACTGAGAAGTATCCACGTTCAAAAAAAAAAAAAACATTGGGAGCTTTATCCTTTGACTACTTAAAGTTTTTATTCTACACTTACTTTATTGATAGATTTAGAGGTTTATTGAAAATTGGGTTTAACATCTTCCCTGAATGGGGGGGGGGAGGGTAGATGGACGAATCTGTGTGGCAGGCGGGACCAAGAGGCAGGTGGGACAATGTCTACAATGGGTGTGTAACGAGTTTAATCCGGTTTTTAAATGATCCTGAAGGTAAAAGTCAAATTCAATGTAGCACTTTGAAAGTTTGAATCCCATAAGACATTCCTCATAAACGGGTGGTTAAGGATTTAAAGGAAAATATTGTGTAAATAAAGAATGTTACACGCAAAGTTTCTTGGGGCAAACAGTATTTTTTTTGGCAAAATATATTCGAATTTCAGAAAAGATACATACGAACTTTTTAAAAAAGGCATACTTTTGGTTCAAAATATGATATCTCGGGTACGATATATTTATAGCGGGGTACGTTTCAAACCGAATATTACGTAATTGACCTCCTGATGATGTTATGCGATTACCCAATAAACCCCTACGTACTCCCATCATGGTTTTTAACCTAAAAATAATAATAATATGTTGTAAAATAAATTATTGATGGTGTACGCCATAAAACATTTTATAGAATCATTTTTTGTGTGTGTGCGTTATTGCGAAAGCATGCCAAGAATCAAATAAACAAGGCATTAATAATTTGTTTTAACATTTAAAAAAACACCATGTATACTATAAATTTATACATTTCATGTAATAGCAAGTACAAAGTGATCAGGAAATTCAGTAGAAATATGGATATAACTAAAGAGCTACCACAAGAACTAACTGTTGCAACTTCGATATCAGCCATAGTAATGAGATACTTATAAAGTTAGACGGTAGTGAGTGCATCCCTTCTACTCCAGTAAACGAGGCGGAATCTCTAAGTTTTGGCCTATAAGACCTACTACGATGAAAATTTGGCATTAAGCAAAGTTCACCCTTTAGATCAAAAGTTATATGGTGCCGAGAGATGATTTTGCCCAGGGGATGGTAAAATATATGTTGAAAATGACAAAAGAGATCAGGAGAGGGATGAATTCTAAGTAAAAGTCACTACTTACGGAGTTATTGCCAATTGAAATTCGGAGTATTTAGCGACAAATAAATGAAAAATTTGATATTTTTTGAAAGATGTGTATCTCACATTGTTTAGAGTTTATAAAAAACCTTAAAAATAGTTTAGAGTTTATAAAACTTTTTGAGCATGTTGTCAGTGGTACTTACTTCAAAAAGATCATTTCGTAGTATTCTGCTTTATTTCAAAAACGTTTCAACATATAAAAAAAATGTCACAGACGAAATTTTCAGAGAATTTAATCCTCTAAAATCTTAGATATTAAATGTTAATACGATTGAAGACAAAGAAAACGAGATATTAAAAAATGAATATCTAAGGACGCTGGCACGTGTGACCATATGTGACTTTGGAGACAACATTTATACTATCAAAATATAGATCTTTGCAGATAATCAGCTAATTCCGTTAGATTCCGAGGTCGACCACTTATGAGCATTTAAGATGTGAGACAACTTCCTAATTAGCAATAAATATCTGTAAATCCTTTAAAGATTGGATCTGTTTTATAACATCAAAAGTATAAAATCACTTTGTAGCTACTAATAGTATTTTTGCAATAAATTCTTAAAGAGCATATAATATGCTTGTGTGCTATAAATATATGAATATTAAAAATTCAATTTTATTGATTTTGTAAAATAATATAACTAATCGAAAATGAAAGTTCGTTGTTTCATTTTTCATATCAAGATATTTTATTAATCATATTATAATTTTTACAATACATATAGCTATTGTTAAGTAATTATACCATGCATATATATGTAATAAGCAAGGTATACTAAGTTTAATCCCAAGTTTGTAACGCTTAAAAATATTGATGCTACGAACAAAATTTTGGTATAGATGTTCATAGAATCACCTAATTAGTCCATTTCCGGTTGTCCGTCCGTCCGTCTGTGGACAAGATAGCTCAAAAACGAAAAAAGCGTACTCAGGACGTAATAAGTGAGGTCGAGTTCGTAAATGAGCATCATAGGTCAATTGGGTCTTGGGTCCGTAAGGCCCATCTTGTAAACCGTTAGACATAGAACAAAAGTTTAATTGTATAAAATATTCCATATAAAAAAATAAACAACTTTTGTTTGAAACATTTTTTCGTAAACATCACTGTTTACCTGTAAGGGCGCCAATTAGGCGGACATTTTCTAGTATGTAATATACTTGAATATCAGTTATGTATGTGTCACATGTATGTATGTGTAATGTGATAAAGAAATCAACACTGACTATGCATGGTATTTCAACAATTAACTCAGTCAATTGTTTGTTTTCACTTGTTTTATGATTATATTCCGTCTCCTATATGGGTGTTTCCAACGCATTTTTATAATTTTTTGATTAATTTTATTGTTGTTTGATTGCAAACTCTTGCAAAATATCTTTATTATTAGACTGTCTTAAAGAAGGAGGCTAATGCTTTTTGGGTTATGTAAGTGTGTCCGTTTATCTGGGTCATTATTTAAGCCTAAATATTTTTGATGGAATAGGGAGGAATATCAATGATTTTTATACGATGTATATATGAAATATATATCAAGGTATACGAAGTTTTGTCTAAAGTTTGTAACGCTTAGAAATATTGATGATACCAACAAATTTTAATATATACAAAAACGAAAAGAGATATCGAGCTGAAATTTTTATAGTGTATTCAGGACGTAAAAATTGGGATTGAGTTCGTAAATGACAACATAGGTCAATTGGGTCTTGGGTCCATAGGACCCTTCTTGTAAACCGTTTGAGATAGAATAAAAGTTTAAATGTAAAAAAATTTGCCTTATAAGAAATAAACAACTTTTGTTAGAAAATTTTTTTCGTAAACACCTTTTTTTACCCGTGACAGCGAAAATTAGGTTATACCATTATAGTATGTCCGGGTTTAAGTAAATACCTTACCTTAAGTCGTTTTTTTAAGAAATAGCCTTCTTCTTAAGATTCAAATCTTTTCATATGTTTTCCTTACCTAAAAAAAACTTTTATAGGTTATTAAATGTTACATTGAAAGGCGGGTACTAAATGCTTGTCTGTGAGGAGAGAAAGCAGCGCGATCATAAAATTTTGTATTGAAAAATATTTTTTATTTTTATTTATGAAATTTTTAATATTGTTTCAAGTGGCACTCGCTTTTCCAGAAAATACATTAAGAGTGATGAAATGTATGGCATTTGTATGTTATTTCGTCTATAAGTGATTTTCTTTAAATCATTAGATGACAATATTTGAAAAACTATGGTATACATCGAAAAATTTTACTCCTAATTTTCTTTCTAATTGTTTTGGAAATGTCCATAAGCGTCTGGGCCAAAAGGTACAAGATCAATACAATGATAAATGATCTGTGTTTGTTCAAATATAAAAATAGATTAATTATCTGCAATAGAATTTTTTTATTGATAAAATTAAGTAAATTCATTGACTACCAGATTTTTTTCAGCAAACAGTAGACAACAAAAGAGTAATAAAATCAAAAACAAAGAAGCCTAGACACATTTAACTTTGTAGACACTTATTAAATTTTAACGGTTGTTGGCTTCATTAATATTATACACCTATAAGTAATAATTATCCGGTCTCCTTGAACTCCATACATAAACAAAAAAAAAAAACCTTTTGTTAATGATTTTTTGATGTATGTACTTGCTATAAAATATTGCTGGTTGATTTTGAATTCATTAAGAGAATGATATGATTGTGATCAAAACAATAAATTTTTGTGGGGTGAAAAGTTTGAGGACGCGGCAAAGGAGGCACCAGCCACCGACGCATAAGAAATCGATCCGATCTAATTGGAGTTTTTTTTGAAACCCCAATTTGAAACCCAAATTTTGGGTCATTTTTTTCAGCTGTGATATCATTTTTTCTTTAGCAATCACTTATGTGTTTAATTCGGGGACCAGGAGTCCACATTCTGGAAACCTATTAGAGCTACGTTTATTTTGATCACAAATTTGAAAAGTATGACCCAAATTTAGTAGGATTACATACCTTGTTTATCAAAATTGGATCAAATTTGGATGTGATAGAGCAAAATTAAATTTTTTGGATCTGATGACGTCACAAAGTTAAAAAATTCGATTTTTTTGATAACATGGGCAAATTTGATCCGATTATATCGGAATTTTTTTTGAAACCCACTAATTTTGGGCCATTCTCTTCAGCTGTGATGTCAATTTTTCGCTAGCTATCACTCATGTGCATAATTCCGGAACCAGGGCTCCACATTCTTGAAACATATTAGAGGAAGGTTAATTTTGATCATAAATTTGAAAAGTATGACCTAAATTAAGTAGGATTACATATTTGGTTTATCAAAATTGGATAAAATTTGGATGTGATAGAGCAAAATTAAATTTTTTGGATCTGATGACGTCATAAAGTTAAAAAAATCGATCAATTTTTTTGATAACATGGACAAATTTGATCCGATTATATTGGAATTTTTTTTGAAATCCACTAATTTTGGGACATTCTTTTCAGCTGTGTTGTCAATTTTTCGCTAGCTATCACTCATATGCTTAATTCCGGGACAAGGACTCCACATTCTGGAAACCTATTAGAGCTAGGTTAATTTTGATCACAAATTTGAAAAGTATGACCCAAATTTAGTACAATTACATACTTGTTTTATCAAAATTGCCAATATGGTACTTTTTGTAAGCTTTTAAAGAACAACGAAATTTCAATTCAAAATTATTTGCTAATTCACGTTGGTGTTTAATTTTTTTTTTTAAATTTTGCAATTTTCATTTGTAAATAAAGGTACAATTTAGTTATACTATAAAAATGTAAAAATAATTAACATGAATAATGAATGATATTGACTAAAACAATTAAACATAATGCATACAAATACAATCATTGTAAAATAAGTAAATATAAATATAAACGACCTTAACTTAAGTATACTAATTTACTTAGCAGTAGATAAACAAGTGATTTTAAAAGATTGAATCTAAGAAACACATCATAAAAGTCATATATTATTTGTTAGGTATATGTGTAATCTCTATAATGTAAGCTTTATATAAAGAAAATTTAAATAATTATAGATCAATATCGCTGCTGTCCAATATATCGAAAATATTTGAACTTGTTTTTATACCATGCATATATGAAATGTACATAGTATATTAAGTTTAGTCCCAAGTTTGTAACGCTTAAAAAAATGATGCTAGGAAAAAAATGTTGTCATAGGTGTTCATAAAATCACCTAATTAGTCCATTTCCGGTTGTCCGTCCGTCCGTCTGTGGACACGGTAACTCAAAAACGAAAAAAGATATCGAGCTGAAATTTTTACAGCGTACTCAGGACGTAAAAAGTGAGCATCATAGGTCAATTGGGTCTTGAGTCCGTAGCACCCATCAGTTATGTGTCACATAGTTTGAATGTGTTATGTATGTTATGTGATAAAAAAATCAACACTGACTATGCATGGTATTTCAACAATTAACTCAGTCAATTGTTTGTTTTCACTTGTTTAACAATAACATGGATTCATTTCAGGTGGCTCAATTTGATCAATTCGTTGGTAGCATCGTAGCTTCTAAACATATGAGCTGATTTTGATTCTTGTTTATTTGAAAAGTAAATTGATTGAGAAAATTTAAGAAAATCTGCTCAGTCATTTGAAGTATTTTCTAGTTTTTTTCCGCTACGGAACCCTAAACTCGCACATGGATAGCTAAGACCAACCTCGATCAAACTACCTTTCAAGCAAAAATAAAACAAAATCGGTTCATCTGTTTAGGAGATGTGTTGCCACAGACAAATACACAGATATACAGGTACGTTAAACTTATAGCATCCATCTTTTTAGTTGGGGGTTAAAAATAGAATATATTTCAGTAAATAAAATCATCAAGAGTAGGTATCGTTCTTTTTCAATCACTTTGTAGTAGATATTTATTTATAGTGATAATCTCTGTATTCTGTCAATTTACAAGACTATCAAACAAACATCACCTCATCTGTCTACAAATATAATTAATGATACAATGTTTTTAAGTTTTTCAAGTGAAAATTTGTATATATTTTCATCATAAAAATTTATAATTAACTAGATAGAGATTGAGAGACTAAAAGGTATTAAGTTAGTAAATTCAATTACCTACCTACTCAATACATTTATTATATATATTTCTTGTATGTAGATGTTAATCACTATACTTCTCTAAAACGGGTGGACCGATTTTAATGATATTGTTATAGCCTGTAAATATAGGGTGGACCATTTTAATCGATTATGGCTTATAGCTTGTTTTGTAATTAACCAATCAAAAAATAATTTAAACAAAAGTTGTAAGTTTAATTGAGTTACACATTTCATTCACAGAGTTGCACATTTTTCCAAAAATCGTTAGCTTTCGAAGGAAATGCGATTTACAAATATGTCATTTGTCTGTGGAAATAAGTCTTGTTAAATTTTCAAGATCATTTGAAGATCTAATGACCTTGAAACTAGACTTCAAAACAGAAATGACATACTTTTCTGAAAACTAACGATTTTCAAACTTTTTAATTTCAAATGTTATTCTATCTTTCACGTTTTAGGATCTAAATTGACTATTAAAGCCATAGAACTAGGTGCAATCTGATTTCAGAACATGATGACCCCTATCAAGCTCTAAAACTTTTTTTAAAGTTATATTTTGATTGGTTGCCTACCCATCTTGTATGAATTATGTATATATCAAGTTATACTAATTATAGTTCAAGTTCGTAACGCTTAAAACAATTGGGTTAAATTAGTTATTCATTATTTCGGTTTCGTAAAATGTAAAGCACTAAAGCATAGCTTTAAGATAATTCTTTTTTTCTGCGGAGAGAAGTTGGAAATCCAATTCAAATTTATATCTTATTCAATGATTGTTTTAACGTTATTATTCGTTCGCGAAATTTTTCTTTTATGTTTTAAGAGGAAATGTAATATACTTATATAAATTAATTTATTTCTGACTTTGAAAAAATTAACAGGAAATTAAGTGATAAACTGGTATATAATAAACATTTGTATAATCATCGTTTTTAGAGGTTACATACATTTTTTGTACTGATTAATAATCAGTGATTATAAGATGAATTTTATTGCATAATACTGTTGATTATAATCGAAGTTTTATAATGGTTAATAATTTTTTAATCGTTAATTACTTTTATAATATTTATTATGCTGCTATGCGTTCATAGATAATTGTTTATAAATGTATGAACAATTATTATTATTAATTTTCTTTTTTTATAGACCAGTCAAATAAATAAATTAAAAGGCTACTATACTAAAATGACTCCTATATTACCGCTTTAAATACCTGACTAAAATTTATTTAGCGCCAAGGATAGTTTCGACTTGAGGTTGAAATTATTTGTACTTTGCTTTCAACTTTGTTGATGAATATTGTTATTAACTTAACTTCATAAATGTAGAGGAAAAATAAGAATACAATTTTCGATATCTACCTTTGTTTTCGATAAATCGAAAGCTAAATAATCAAACAAAATTTTTTCGATATTTTGAAAATTACTCCAGATATCGAAAAGTTTTATTCTTATATTGACAAGTTATAGTATAATTCACCATCAAAATTGAAAATATCAATTTTTGTTAATTAGTGTCCCTACTACCGTGATCATACATCCTTAATTAGTCGTGCACAACGGTTTTTTTTTGTTTTCAATAATTTATTTTAAATTTAAATATGTATTTTTTTAAATTTCGACCAACTTGTTTTGGAGAAATCTATGAAAACATATCATCCATCTACCGTTTTCCCATCAGAACAACAAAATGCTCATAAGGCGAGTGCCAATGTGTACAAAGTAACAATAGCAATATAGTCATCATCGTAACTTTCATACTTGCAACTTTTCCCATACACCCTGTAAAATATAAATCAAAATGAAGTAATCAACCGTAAAACTTAAACTTTCAGTAAAATACAACAAAAGACTTTTTTTTCTTTCATTTTCATCATCAGTACGAGTGATTACAAATACCATGCAAAGAAAAAAGATAAATTTTTTTTTCTTTTTTAATCATCTCAATTCATTTTATAGAACAAGGGTACAAACTTTTATACTTGGCTGGTTTTTTTTTCATCTCCTGATTATTTATAATAGTGACGTATTTTGTTGAAGACAAGTAGTGTCAATGAAAAGCACATGACTCTCTCTGGTTAAAAGATGAAGATAACACGCAATTCTCATTATTTTTTCAGAAAAATAAATAAAGGAGTGTCATTTTTTTTGTACTTATAATGTTAACAACAGTTCAATTGAAGACTAAATATACTCCAAGCAAATTAGACAATTGGATACTTAAATACTGGGACGATCAGTTTCTCAACGAAAAGTTGTAGGTTTTTGGAACCCGTATACTTTCACAGCATCGGGGAAATTATATATATTTATTATTTATACATAATAATGTATCAATTTTTACAAAGTGGCACTCTCAATTAATACTCCAGTCGACAGGTAGAAAAAAGTGGGGTTAGGTCATATGACTTCGAGGAGTGTGTGCGAAAGGAGGAGAGACCTTCGACCTTCCTCCAGTTTTTCTTCAATAACTTTTTTCCTTACGTCTAACGACAAAAGCAAATAACATAATTTTAAGTTGCATTTCCTCCAAAAGAAATAAAAATAAAAAATATTAGTTTTTTTAAGAGGATCAATTTTCTAATTTAATGTGTAAACTAAATCCAATCTGATGTCAGAACATGATGTCCGTCAATCAAACTCTGCAACTTTTGTTTAGCCATTACAGATTAAAATGGTTCATCCTTTACAAAAAAAACTTCGCACTTCACATAGCGCAAAATTTGAAACCACCAACGACATTTTAATATCAAAAATATTATCCTGCATGCTACTTTACATCAAGACCCGATCTCGTATCCCCAACCAAGGAAACGACTTCTTTGAATAACATTAAAATCTCAATCTGTAGGGCATCCTCTAAACCAACATGCGTAAGGTAACTTAGAAACCAAAGCAAGATTCTATCATAGAATGCCTTCAATGAACATACGAAATTTTTCGAGTATTAGTCACGAACAACTAGCGCAACTAAGAAACTTTTCAGAACAAAATAATGAAAAGAAACATAATGAAAATAAAAATCTTTGCTAATCACACTGTGTTATGGCATCCAATCGACCTAGAATGGATATTCAACTTTATAAATGAAAGAAGATATCATATCTCACTGACCCTGCACAGATATGGCACGTAGGTGACGATTTATTTACTTTGTATTAATGATTTGAGGTCAATTACTTGGTTGATCAGTAGTTCATACAATGTGCAAATCATTCTAAGCTGGCTCCATAAATTTTTTACACTCATATACAAGAGACGCATGATCAAGGATTTTTTTTTTTAAAATCGACATTCGTAATAGATAAGAAAATCTATCAGAAGAGACGACGCAATTATCATTAGTGTTCATGTTTTATCTCTGCAACCTTATAAAAAAAATATATGTAAATTTTTATCGAACTGTGTGTACGTTTTTACTAAAATTGTGCATGACTGACTGAATTGTTGGTCAAGTATAAAACGGCAGGGAATCTTGAAAAATTTTTATGAGACTCTTATTCAATATTACATTACGGTCAAAACCGGTTTTAACAACGAATCGTTTATAATGACAAAATTGCTCTGTGATTGAATGGATTAATTGAATTTTCAACTAACAATATCTCGAAAAGTATGCATCAGATCTATATTTGGTGAAGAACTTTTTCTTTTGTCTTAATGAGCTTAATCTCTGAGTATAGTTTTCTAGAATCAATTAAAAAACACTCTGTATAAAGATATTTGAATATATTGGCTATAACAACATCGATTATAACGATATTTATGTTATAACGACCAAAATTCATTGAAATAACAAGCCGGCCTATCGGTTATAACGGCCAAAGCATGTACAAAAGCATATGTAGATAACAAAATACAAAATTAATTTTTATAAAATATAAGGATTATTATTTTTTTTTTTTAAATTATAAATTCGGCCACGTGATAGCAAAGACCAATCAGATATACTTTGAAGGTACTACGTCTTGGATTGCAACAAATGCCAGCTGTTTCATACTAATCTATATAACGCATGATTAAATATATATGCTTAAGTTTTAGAATATTAATTGAGAATAAAATAACCAATGATAAATGAATTGATCTTATCATTTATATTAATTTAATATTCATTTTACATCATCTTATCAATATAAACATTTTATCAATTATTATTACTAATAAATAGATAAAATATTGATTTTTTTAGACGTAATAATATTCAAACATGTGTTTCAAGAGTAGAATAATTTAATTTCTATACATTATTTTAATTTGCAATAAAGATGGCAATGGAATTGAATATCTATAGTCGACGCAACGTCCCGATGAATTCAGGCATGAAGGTTTTTGGTATGCTGTGTCAAGGAACAAAAAAATCATATACACAATTTTAAAAACCAAAAAAAATATTTAAAAAAGAAATAAATTGATAATCTTTCCGATAATCCACTTATCTAAGTCAAAAAAGGGGTCAACTTCGAAATCTAACGGATTAAGCTGAATATTTGTACAAATTGTGATATGTTGAAATGTTGTCTCAAAAGTCATAGTTGTGACTTTGAGTGACTGAGTTAAAAGACGTTGTCAAATTTGCCACGAGGATTCATAAAACCCATTAGTTGACGAAATACAATTGTTAAGGAGAAAAGTAGAACTTTTAGAAACTAAAATTCCTCTACGATCCCTCAAAAGACAAAATCGAGTATAATTTACATGGCACATCCTGAAAAAATGATGGTACTGGGTTTTGTTGGTACCACCAGCGTTTCGGATTAACAGCACGTAACTTTCAGCCACCTATTGTACTTTTTAACGTCCGCCGCGAAGTTTACCTAAACTTAAAAACGAAAGTTCGATCTTCGTACTGCTCAAGGTGTACTTACGTTTCTCATTTCTTCCTATAATTAAAGAATACCTCACATTGTATCACCAAATTCAATAAATTGAATTGAATTCTCAAGTATTGCATATTATTTTTAAAACATAACAAGAAAAATTTAATTTTGAAAATTAATCAAGCATTTAATTGATTGGTTTGTACTTTAAATTAATTAAAATTATAATTAAAATATATGTTTTAACAAATAAAAAGTACTCTACAATGAAACAATTATCATAGTTAATTAAGCCACTTTTAATTACATACTTGAATAAGTACGCAGCTCAAATATAATTTTATTTAATCATTTAAAATTAATTTCGAACACGCATACAGATAGGATAGAGGAAGTTTGAGTATCAAGGACATCGAGGTTTTTGGATATTAAGGAAAAGTGCGAGCTTTTAGAGTTGCGTTCTCGAAAAAACAAAAAAAATTGACGATGATCAAAATCGATTTACTTTGAAGTATAATTTTAACATATAAATAATTAATATGGAAATGAATGGTCACATAAACCTGGCTCAATTCATTTCGAAAAGTGAAATGATTAAATAATTAGATAATTCAAAACAATAATTCAAAAGAACAAAGTCAACTCAAATATTTCAATTTTAATTAAAATATTTCCAAAAATTTGTCCCAAAAAATGATAACTCTCTAAGTATCCTTTTCATCTCATCTGATGTCCTTGACCGAACTTTGATATTGATTTAAGAAGGAGTGTTATAAGTTGAAAGTGTTTATCTGTGCGTCTGTGTGTTTCTCAGTTTCATCGTAGCCCCTAAACGGATCAAACCGACTTGATTGAGAACATTTTATATAACTAAGTTTCCAAAAATTGGTTTACAAGGAATAAATAGCATTTGTCGGTGGTTTTTTAAATTTTTTAAACACTTGTTTCAGTATAAATTAGCTCGTAATCGTTCTCCTAAGAGAAGACTTTTATCTTAAACTATAATGTTCCAGAATAACTATTCTGTGTTACAGTACAGACAAGTGTCATCTTCTGAATGTTACCATAAACAAATTTCCTCTATATAAACATAAAACAACAAAATTAGATTAAAATTTATTAAAATAAAATAAAAATTTACAATAATATAAATGATAATCACATACATGTAAATAAATATATTGTTATGGAAATAATAAATTTTATTTATGAATTTATAATCGTTGAATTAATAACTACACACACAGAGTACACAGTGCAGACAAGACAATATTCACTATACATTTATATATTTTAATTTATTTTCATTTATTACGTTTTAAAATATATCAATTTATTTTTAAAGGCGTAAATAAATGTTCAATAATTATGGATGGCTGGGTAGTGCACTATCTATAATCCGAATAATCCAATAAATCTTATATTAACTGGTTGAAGTTGTCCGTAAAGATAAAACATTGCTGGATTTTTTAGGATCTACATACATAAAGTCAATTTTTTTTGTCGCAAACTAGCTTTTTCCAACAAAAAAAAAAAAAAAACCCAATGAAACCAACTTGTTTCTAAAATGAAAGTAATAATTTTATTTCAGAGAATAAATTACCAAAACCATCTTTGGTCGATTGAATTGTAATATACTGTCTAACAAATATTGTTGTTTCGAAATGCAACATAGTTTGTTTAAAACTATGGAGCTACGATGCCACAGACAGGCAGACAGTCACACACATACTTATAACAGCTTGAAATAAATCTTTTTTTGATTTGTTCTACCACTTATCAATATTATAACCAAATACTGATGTGATTGTCACAACTACACGAGCAGGTAAATATTTTGCAGAAGTTTTTGTTTTTCGAGAATTTTTCACAAGAAACCACTAGTAGAAGCTACCTGCCAATTTTTAACTCTCTATTTTTTGTAGTTTTGAAATATATCTCTATTATCTTTAACTTCTGATAACTCACTTTCATAACTAATTTTTTTTAATAACAAAAAATAGAATGTTGTCTAAAAGACAAATTGAAAAAATATAAAAATTTTTTGCATATTCTCAAAATTTAGCTGAATCGATTAAAAAGTTTTAGTTTCCTAGGTAATCTTGGTAAAAATGGTCAGTTTTTAGTGTGTTTTAGCGTGCGATGTTGTGCATACATGACTATTCATATTAATGACTCATAGAAAACATTATTTTTTACTTTTTAGTACAATAAAAGCTTGCAAGTTTTCAGTTTATTTCACCACACATTTCAGTTATTAAACTACAAATTTCATTATATTAAACACGTTTCATTTAAAGAAAAACTGTTGGAAGTCCAGACATATATTAAACTGCCCACATTTAAAAGATATTGGTTCTGTCTGGCTAGTTCAATAAATTAATGTAACACTATAAATAGCTACAATATTTAATAAAAAATATTCGTTGTAATGTAACGTAATTAATACAGAACGAAGACAACAAGGTTATCTAGTGCATCAATTATTCTGAATCTTGTGAAATGAATATCAATCGACGGCGTCTACATCAGCCGTCCGTTATCTGTCTATGCATTTTAATGAAGTTTAAGTTAAATTTTAAATAAAAAGAATATATGTTTTGTCTTAATGTTAACAAAGTAATACAATGTATAAACTAATTGTGTTATCAATAGATCAAATATTTATTTTTGGTAAAGTTCTTGAAACTATAGTGCTTACAAGCGCTATCAAACTGTACAGTGTCATCGCGACTCGTCAAGGAGACTAGAAACAGTCTAAACAACCTGGCGAGGCACAATAAAGTCAATATTACCTGGATCCCCGGACACTCTGGTTGAAACGGTAATGAGAGAGCAGACAAGCTGGCTAAATTGGGAACCACCATAGATGGCTCCCACTCAAGAAAAGCTTGCGACGATGCCATACCAAGAAGGTCTTAACAGATTAGGTGATAATCTGAAAAACCAACAATTAAAGGCATGGACCAGCTACGAGGGAGGGCGAATCGCCAAAAGCCTGTTGGGTGAAGGAAACTCGCTCGGTAACAGAGCCGAGGAGATCTTGAAACTAAACAGAGCTGATATTAGAGTCATTGTAGAGTTACTCACAGGGCATGATAACCTGAACAAGTTCCAACATCAGATTGGAAAAAGACAATCTCCCGCGCGTGACAGATGCGGAGAAAATTCAGAAGAAACATCGATCCACTTTCTCTGTTACTGCCCGGCGCTCATACAGCAGCGAAGGAAATGGTTTGGTACGGCCATAGTCAAACCAGAAGAAATTAGGAAACTCAGCGCTAGCCAAATCCTGGGTTTCAGTACATCAGTTGGTTATAATAGCCATTGAAAAGCGTAGCGGGGATAGAGTACAAGGGTCTATTTGGCAAGGTGCTCTGAACCATTGCTTCGAGGCACGATGCTCGAGCATGGCCCGCTAACCTCTATACCATACCATACCATACCATAGTGCTTACAAAAATTGTTGGCTCTTAGCGTAGGATATGGCCGAAAAATGAAATTTAGTGGAGGGTGAACGAAAAGGATGTACCCTGAGTTAAACTTAACCCTGTTTAATTAAAATATTTCATACCCATTATTTATTAATTACCAAAAATTTTACTAATAATTGGATGACAGTAATTAAATTAAAAAATTATAATGACTTTATTATTTGTATGATAATTAATATGATTATTTGAGAAGTGATATGGAGTCACGTCAATTTTATCACACAACTATTATTTTTTCATTTGTGATTAATGAAATATGATTACAATTTTATAATTACGTTTTAATAAGACATTATTAAAAAAATTTTCAAATATATTTCATATACATTTACATTCTACAGGATATGCTGACGATATTTAGACAATATGAATGTCACACCTCTTTGGTATCTCATCCCTGCACCAGCAAAATATGGTTTGCTGGATACTAAGCTCTGCATAAGTATTCCAAAAGAATTATATAAATTCCTTACATAAATAAATCACGTAGGGCTTTGCCAAATTACGCATAAAAATGTAAAACTAGACTTGATACCGTAATAAAATTAAGTGAAATTAAAATTGATTAAAAAACGTAAAGAAGTTATAAGCATTCAAAGATTGTTGTCCATCTCCTTTCAGCAAAACAAAGTTTTATATGTATTTTATATGTATCTATCCTCTTTGCTTAATTAGGAATTTTAAACGTTCATATTTTGCGTACTTTTAAAGATTTTCAAAAACCAACTTCACTTTTCTGCCCGTGAATTAAGAATTCTTCACCTAAAGTGATAAAAAAAAATTAGGTAACATGCCTACTAAAAGACCCCCGAAAAATATAGCTTTTTTTCCAAACTAAACCGATTTTGTACATCTTAACCTTAGAAACAAAACAAAAAAATCAAAATCGGTTCATCTGTTTGGAGCTACGATGCCACAGACAGGCAGACAGTCACATACATACTTTTAACATTTTTTTTTGGTTCGGGTGTTTTTAAAATATTGTCTCTGCGCCGTCAGTTTCATTAAGAACAAATTATTTTCTATCCGTCGATAAGGTACCCCGGTTTAATTGTTTAATTTATTTATTTTTAAAGTTTGATAACATTTTCAATTATATTTGTAATGTGTAAAGCCTTGAAATTTGAAAAGCGTGGACAATAAATTTTATATTTTCGCATAAATTATTTAATATTTTCGCATAATAATTTATTATGTTTATTCAAATGTTAAAACTAAAAACTACATAACGTTTTTTTTTTTTTTTTTTTTAACTAATAAGGAAGCAATACCAAAACTATTTGATATGCAATGATTTTTTTTTGGATGTATAATAAATAATCTTTTTTTAACTAGGAAATATGTGAACTCTTGCGTGATGGACTTATTTTTTTTTATTTTTGGCTAAAAATTGTGTAAAATCATTTCATTGTGGTTTTATGATTTTATGATTTTTAGTTGCAACAACGCATGATGTCTAAATTGGAATTAATTCATTGGTTAGTGTTCCGAATCAAAAGTAATGTAACATAAATAAAAGTATTGCGTTTCTTTTCAAACCGATAATTTATCATATTTTGATAACTTTCAAAGGAGATGTTCATTGTCTGTCAACTTGAAAATTCCAATTTTACTTTGTCGGAAAACGAAGCCCGATCATCTTAGTTAAAAAAAATTATTTACCTAAAGGAATCTAACGGAATAAGATGAATTTTTGTACAAACCTTTATTTTGATAGTATAAATGTTGTCTCAAAAGTCACATATGGTTACGCGTGCGCGTCCTTAGGTATTCAAGGTCAAAGTTTGCGAAAATCTGTTTTTTGTAAATATCTCGTTTCTTTTGCCTTCATTCGTATTAATGTAAAAAAGTTGTAGAGGATAAAATTTTCTACAAATTTTGCATGAAACTTTTTTTTTGTACGTTGAACCGTTTTTGAAATAGAGGACGCAGAAGATTGAGCACTCAGCTTAACGTACTTCAGTGCTGGGTCAATATTTTTAAATATAAGGTATTATTAATTATTTAAGGTATTACTATCGGTAATAGACTTTGCATCCAAAATTTAATGAAACTTAGCATAGTTGTCCATTATTATATCATAATTAACCAGTTAAATTTTTAGGGGCCTTCAGAGAACTGAAAAAAAAGATATTTTAAAGATATTTTAATATTGATCCTTATGGGAAATTACAGATTTTATTTTATTTCACAAAACTGGACGTTCAGATTTTCAGTTCTCTGAAGGCCTCTAAAAATTTATCTGGTTAATTATGATATAATAATGGACAACTATGCCAAGTTTCATTGAATTCTGAATGCATTCTATTACCGATAGTATTACCTTAAGTATAATTTAATTTAACAAAAATTCAACTTATTCTGTTAGATTCCGAGGTGAAAACCTAAGATGATTGGAGTATAGTATTAAGCAGTGGTTAAGAACGACTATAAATTGACATGTTATCGGCTGGAAAATTGACAAAGACTTCCCATTCGTTCAAAAATTTTCGTTTCGTTGTTCTATTATATTGAGCCATTACATGAGCATATTTGACGTTACAGAATTTCTCAATAATAAAATATGATGTAATTGAGTTTAATTATGATCCGGTCGTGACTTGTAAAATATAATAAATTATAAAATATAATTTTAATTTTCTTTTTGTATAAAATTTTTGAAAGAAAAATCAATAATTTGTATACAAATATAATATAATATGTAAATGAAAATAATTTTCATATTTGACCTAATTAATCATTTCAATGTCATTGTACTCAATCAATAAATATATATTTTATATAGTTTATCAATAACACAAACAAACAACTAGAAAAAAACAATGACGACCGTGACGCCTTTTTATGTAAACAACATTTTTGTAGACGAAAATTCAAAGTCAAACGGTCAATCACGCATGCACAAGAAATAACATAATTAATTTAATAATATTTTTATTGATTAACTATATCTTTTACTCACGATTTTGATCGGATGATTGGAGAGAAAATTATTCGATTTTACTTTTGAAAGTGAATTTTATGGAGATAAAAATGGTTTTAATAGGGTATTATCGTTAGTCAAAAATAAATTATGAAATTTGAAAAAAGTTAAAATTTATGGAAAAATATACTTAAATATTCTGATTTCGAATCATAAAAGCACATTTTTCTTTTAAAATATTAAAATTAAAAATTGTAATTTTTAAACTGTATATCACGTGACCTAAAACGCAGGCAAGCCTTGCTGTGATGTCATATCGGTATGAGCCATAGACCATCATTTAGTTCAGTGTAGACAGCTGGGTATAATGTATCCATAGATAATAAGTATTTATATTTATTACAATCAGATGTCAATGAATATATCTGTCAAACTTATTGTGTTATTTCGTATAGTGATACCCTTATTACGTCTTCAAATTGGATGCCCGCGTTTTTGACAGTTTAAAAAAAGGTATAAATTTAATTTTAGTTTTTGGCAAGAAGGCGTGTGTTTTTTTCCGAAATAAATTTTTGGTGGCTTTTAATTAGCAAAATCAACATTCTTATTCTATCCGCAAATTCCGCACCTAACTAATTTTGAGCCTTTTAAATAAAACTATCAATAATGTTATTTAGTAAGGTGCAATGTATAATTGTATGTTTATTAGCTATTAAAATTTAAAAAAAAAAAAAAATTAAAAAAATTATGCAATATTATTATAGACCCAAAAAAAAAAATTAATAAGTTTTAATTTCAAATATAATAATAATAAAAATTAGTAATTTAAATGATAATAAAATAATTGAAAATGAGTGTAATAAACAATAAAATATATTTATTATTATTTATAAAAGAAATGGATAACCCGTCGAAAAATGTTTCTAATCCGGTACCTATCTAATAAACAAAAAAAGAATTTCAATCTGTTAACATTGAATAAATCATAAAAAGTTTAGTAAACTTCCCCAAATTTTGGCTTTTATTATGTGTATTACAAGAAACTGGAAGTTTCTAAAATATTTTTGAACATTGGACATTGCAGTTAGTTATTATAAGCAAGCTACTAGCAGTAGTAGCCACAAAACTTATATAATTAAAAATTACTAATTACATTCCATATTCGTACACAGTAAAAAAAAGTTTATTCAGTAACAAAATTTATCGCTTTTACTTGGCAGTTGATATTCTTATAACAAGTAAATATTAATTGAAGAAAAAAAAAATCTTAAGAAAAGCCATTTCACGATTGAACTGCTTTAAAGGCGTTTACCAATTTCTTTTGCAATATGCGTTCATAAATAATTACTATGGAAATGAATGGTCAAATAAACCTGGCTCAATTCATTTCAAAAAGTGAAATGGTAAAATAATTAGATAATTCAAAACTATAATTCCAAATAACAAAGTCAACTCAAATATTTCAATTTCAATTAAAATATTTCCAAAAATTTGTCCCAAAAAATGAAAGCTCTCTAAGTATCCTTTTCATCTCATCTGATGTCCTTGACCATCACTTTGATATTGATTTAAGAAGGAGTATAATAAGTTTAAAGTGTTTATCTGTGCGTCGGTGTATTTCTCAGTGGCACATCGTAGCCCCTAAACGGTCGAACCGACTTGATTGAGAACATTTTATAGCTAAGTTTCCAAAAAATCAGTTTACAAGGAATAAATAGCATTTACCGGGGGTTTTTTAAATTTAGTAAATTTCAATTTTTTACAGTGTACTGTTAAAATATTATTATAGTACAAATGAATTATTTCATCATCCTCATTCAAATTATTTTATATTATTTATGTTTTTTTAATAAAATATTTTTAATAAACAAAAACCGCTAAATAAAAATGAGTAAAATTTTAAAAATTTAATATTTTGTTTAATTAAAGTTTATATAAACATTATTTTTCAAAATATTAACAAAAAAAAAAGCATTTTTAAATGTTATACGCGACATTGAGCACGTGTGTTGAATGTACATTACCCTTTTGAGCGGTCCATAAACTTTTGAAATTTTGGTAGTCACGTGCCAAAACAATTTTGATAGTTGGATATTAAACGTACTACGCATTTAGGAACATATGAATACAAAATACTTTTTCTTATACTCGCAGTTTAACCAACCCGCTTCGCTGAGTAACTGCAATCTTAAATACATTCATTGGCCTTTACTTGGCTCAGATAATTTTGTTGGTTTTAATTTTTTGGTAACGAATTCTAATGTTTTTGAAAATAAAATACAGCCCATGTTACGCGCTGATTATGTAGCTTTCTGTAGGTGTACCTAACGTACATCTTTACTAATGTATCTAAAAACTTTCATCCACCTTTTCACCTTAAGAGTTCAATTTTCAAAAGTCCTTCTTTAGGCTCATCTATAGTGTTCAAAAATCCACACGCAAATGTACATAGTCCTAGCCCCAAGAGTTTCAGCTGTGCATTGGCATGTTAGTTAGTCAGTTATTCTTTCATCCCTTGGCCCCCGTGGCGGATTTCGTCCTTGGCTTTGCGTCACAGAAAATAACATTACAAGATTTGAAAATAATCTTATCTTTCTAGCATGTATATAACAGCAATATGCAATTTAAGGGATTGTTCCAAATTTCAGGGGGGTTGCAACGAAAAAGTTTTTTCAGGAAGTTTCAAGCAATTCCGCGTCTAACGCCAAAAACCGCATCTATCTAGCATGTCTAGAAGTGTCTTAGACTTTGTATTAATCAGTCAGCTTTCTCAGTATAGACGAAACTATGAGAAAACAATAAAATTAACAAATAATTGACTTGCATGTTAGATTTCGTAACAAATATTAGATGTCGCGTGTCAAAAAGGTTGTTGAAACGTTCTTTAGATTGTTACTTTTTTTGATATGGGACACTACAAAACAGTACATCGTACGATAAAAATCGATCAAGTGTCATATCGATTTAAAACTTGGTTCTGTATCACAACTTATTTAAAATTAATCGAGAGTGAGAATCACTATATCTACTCGGCGATTTTACCCTCCTATGTAAACAAGGAGTTAGTTATATTCGTGGTTTCAATAATTTTGGCTGGTAAATAAAGCCGAAGACTGTAAGTGGGGCACATCTGGGAACGTCATTATCTCGCTTGTAAATTTTGAATTGTGAGTTAACTACATGAAAATCGATCAGTTTTTTTTTTTGTATTTTTGAATCCGTAATTTCACTTTACTATTCGCTAAACTTATGCCAATATTTCTGTGAACTTCAGGATATTCACTTCCATAATTTTCGATCGGAAGAAACTTGTCATGTTTCTCATAGAATGATATCCACATTTCAACCTTTTTGACACTTTAAACCCTTATGACTTCAAATTGATTCAGTGAGCAGAGGTAAGAAAATGGTAGTTGTTTCGAAAAATAGGAAACGAATTATTCGATATTATCCAATCAATCTTCACTTCAGGTAACATTGAATCACAGCCTTTTCCAGGACAGAACCCAGAAAAAGAAAGCATAAGATGGAGAATTTTACTTTATTCCTGATACGGAATCTTATAAACACATCATCAACATTAAGTATCATCTTTACCAAAGATGGTGAATTCTTGAGAAGATAGATTTTTATAACTGTGTATTGTAATTTAATAAGAATCTATCTCTATGTATTAACTATTAACTATGATTATGATTATTATTATTATTAAAAACCGCTATCTTATTTCACATCGCATACCTTTTAAAAAAAAACAGTTCATTACACAATCAGCTATTTATACAATGTGTCCAAATTAAGTCGACTCCATATGGAAATCTTTTTTATTATTATTTTTTTAATGGAAAAAGTTATTTTTGGTAAAAAATATACATATATTTATTTAATAATACCAGCATTCAAAGCCATGCTGGACTTTTTATCAAAATAAACTTTTTTTCATAATATATTTAATAAAAAAGTACCTAGTCCACATAGTGTCGACTTTATTTGACACACTGTATATGTTATAGGTATTATGATCACATTTTTATTGGTCTGGTAACACCAATGGAATTTTAAAAATTCGGCAAATCAAGATCTGGCGATCATTATTATTTTTCAATAATTTGATTCTCTTTTTACCAATTTCATAATTTTGTTAATTATCCAATGCAGAATTAACGATATCTCATTATTTCTGTACAAGAAACTCAGGTTCAACAGAGGTCTCTCAAGATCAAATTTTTCTCGCCAAAAGATTATTGAAAAGCAACAATATGATAAGTAGATACAACCAAAAGACAAATCTTCGACATTAACACATTATATAAATATATATTTCGATTATATAGTCGCCTTCTTCAGTACGAAAAGTTAATAACCATAGTAATTACAATAATTATACAAACTGTAAATTAGCGACGAATAGTCTGTGTATTTAAACATCGGTCATACGACAATAGCATTTATTAATATAAATACATATTGTTTTATTTAAATAACAATAATTAAAAAATTGTTTAAATAAAAAAAGTCCATTGTTTTAGGTATCAACCAAGGTTACACACAAAATACAAATATTAATGATGTTACATAAAATATACAATTGAAAAAAACTTTATAACTGTTTGAATTTGCACTTCAAGTCCTTAAGGTAGTTGGGTTGCATGGCCATGAAGGTCAAGGTACCTAATACAGTTTGTACACAACTTAAAATTGTAGTGGTACCACCCTGTGGTACCATGACACTATTGAACTATTGAACTGTTCCAAAATGATTTCTTTATATAAAACAAACAACTTTTCTCATAGGAAAAAAAACCGCAGATTGATGAATGTGTGTTAGGCGGTGAGCCGAATTCGTACAAGAAACCCTAAGTAAGCTTTAATTTATGTAAAAATAAGTGTAAAAGGCTTACCATTACCGAGAATTTTAATCGATTTAACTCGTTCTCTTACCTGAAACACAAAGAAAAACTATTAATTTTTATTGAAAACTATAGAGTGATACCCACCCGCCTCGTTGGGTTTAAAAGTAACGATTGATAAAGATTGCTTTCGCTTATCTCCTTTCTATAACACTCGAAATAATGGTAAGGATTGTTTTACACGGGTAATATATATGTATGGTTTTCTATTTTTTTTAAATGTATAATAGTCGTAATTATTCATTGAGTATATCAGAAAAGATGGCCGTGAATTATTTTATATTGACTATTTTTACAGAAATCTGTAATTTATGGTAATGTCAAATTAAATTAATTTATAAATTTTTTTTATTTTTTATTAATATATCTTTATAAATTATATCTCATGTGTTATTCTAAAGTATGAGCTATATTGCTGCACAGTTTCATTAAAAACCATTCGCTAGTTTTACCGTGAAAGCGTAACAAAAAAACAAACAAACAAACAAACAAATATGCTTACTTTCGCATTTATAATATATAGAGGTGAGTAATTTTTATTGATTTTCTATTCTTTCAAAAAAAAAGTTTCCAATCAGTGCCGCCATTTAGGGGATCTCCACCAGTTTTTTCATTTTTCATAAATTTACGAGGGCTAAAAAAAGAAAAAGTGGACAAACAGAAGGAAATTGGATCAGAAGGAGCAAATTTTTGGTCAAAAGTCTTATTTTGACCAAAAATATTTCGTTTAAAATATTATCCTGTCTCTAATTATTTATGATCTTGAGTTGACTTTTCAGCGGTCCTAAAGACATGGTTACAATAAGATGTCAACTTTCAAATTCAACAACTTTTGTTTGAAATATTTTTTCATAAAAAAACCATGCGAGATGCGATAGAATTTGTAGATAAAAGATCAAAATCTTGATATTCACATTCTAATTTAGGAAAATAACTGTATATTATTATCTCCTCTTTGATTCGTTCTAAAAACCTTATAACTTTTATAAAAGTTATTAAATCTCTTGGAATCAAATGTAAATTAATAGGTAGTTCTTAGCGCACATAATAAGTATAGTACGTGTGCAATACAAGTTTTCATTATCAGTTTATCAGTAAAATTAGTTAAATTGGAAATGGCGTATACCTATAAGTAATATTCAATCAATATATGTTCAATAAAATGTACAGTTATAAATTTTTACCTCTGTCTAGAGACATAAATATACAATAGAGAGAGAAATAGGTTTTCTGCTTTTTAAGCAGGAATTGGCGAGTTATTTTAAGTCGAAGTCACCATTGATATAACTTTATTGTGTGTCTCTTTATCCAAGTCCACATTGCTCATAGAGAAGGAAGCGAGACTGGTATACAAATCTTCTAGCTATCTCAATCTCTCTAACAGTAATGAGATAGGTAGAAAAAAAGTTGTGTTTCTGTCTTACTCGTATTTTACATTGTCGCTGGTTAGGTTGTCACTGTCTTACTCGTATTTTAAGTGAGGTGTCCCAGGGACTGCTCTAAGTCACATTTGCCCATGCCTGTTTTGAAGTAATAAACGAAATATTGCAAGAAGATGGTTTCCAACGACATAAAATTGTAAAAAAAATTAAGGACCATTGACTTTCTCTGTTAGCTGCTTTAAAATTTCAAAGTTGTTGATATTAAGAATAGGATACCATACAATTTAGAAGACATTTTTTTAACATTTTAGTTCGCATTTTTGCTCCAGAAAAGTAACAATGCAAACAAAACTAGATATATGTAAATAAACAAATTAGAAATGCTTGAAAATAAAGAAACTAAAACATTACACAGAAGATGGGACTCGAACCGGGATCCTCTAAGCAATGTCTTAGTTTTTTAGTTACATGGCGATAAATGAACCAATTAAGTTTTGTTATAAAAAGAGAATGATAAACTTTTGAAATATGTTGTGAATTTACTCTTAAATATAGAGGTTGTATAGCATTTACATTAGATTTATTACACGTTATATATATATATATATATATATATATACATTATTAATTTTATACGTGAGCGTTACTAAACCAAATATTTTATAAAATGCATACTAGGAAATTTTATTTAACTTATATAGGAAATCACATCTTGTGAAACGGATTCCCGTTTATCATCCTTCATAATGACTAAATGAAAGTCATTACATGAAAGTCAATTTCCAGAAGAATAGCAGTAGGGTAATAAGTTTGCTAAATCATTTCGTCCTTTAAATTTAACCATTTCTAGTTTTCCTACACTGATAAAAGTAAACAATATTCTTAAAATGACGTCTGTTAACCATTACTCGAAAAAAGTGGAAAATTTTAAAAGTGGTACGATTTAAGCAACAGTACGTTTTATCCAACTGGCCTCTATAACAGAGGTCTTAACTGTATACCCAACAATACTTCACTGTGTTGGGTTATTCAATGAAGATTATCTTCGATATAAGACAAATTTTAGCTAGTAATGTGTAATTAGTGTACTATTCAAATGTTTCTTATGATCTTTTTGTGTACCATATTTTGATCACCCTATATTATAAAACTATAACAGATACTAAAATTTGAATTCAATAAAAAGAAAAAAAAAATTAATCATCACGTAATCTTATAGAAATAAAATTATATGACCAAGCCTTACGAAAAAAATTTGAATTTTTTTTTTTGTCTCTAAGCATTTGTTAATGTTAGATACTCGTTTCAATTTTAACACACACAAAAAAAAACCGATTAGATAACCCAATTTATGAAAGTTATGTTTCTTTAATAAAATAATAATTAATTTTTTTTAAATATAAATTACTTGTGTAAATTACAAAGGTACGGAAATAAAGACGATCTTTACATTTGTGAGAATTAGGTTAGGTTAGAGTGGCTGTCCTGGGGTGGGACACACTTAGACCATAGGGTCCGTTGTGATACCGTAAAAGGGTTGGCCCATCCCCGGCCACTACTCCATGAACCATTTGGAGCTGTTTAAGAACAGCAGGAGGGCTTTGACGTCGACTGACTTTAGGTCGGAGAGGTCGTCAAAGAGAGGCTGGCTCAAGTAAGTCCATTTCCTCATGGCAAGAGCTGGGCAGAAATTATCATATTAAGGACGATCCCAAAAAAATGAATGTATGAAAAAATTTGAGACTTACGTTTCAAATTTTCAGGGTGGATTCTGTTTTTTAAATATTTATACCTAAAGATTTAGTGAAAATCACTTATAAAAGAAATACTTATTTTCTTAACACAACTGCAATTTATTTCTTATGGAAAAGCGAATAACGATTGTTCTACCGATATGTTTCCTTTACCTTTACACAAAATGCCGGTAAAACCCTCAACAAGGCCTTTGAATTTTGTATATGCAGAGAATTCTTTCCAAAAAGTTTTTAACTTTAGGCAATTTCTTTACACAAATATGTTAAAAATAGACTAAAATAGACAAAAAGAATTTTGAGTTTCTTATTAGCTTTTACATCGTATTGGTAAAATCTCAAAAATCAGACATCCATACTCAGGAATCGAAATTCTATATTGTTCGATAGTTCGAAGTAGTGGCCGGGGATGGGCCAACCCTTTTTCGGTATCACAACGGACCCTATGGTCTAAGTGTGTCCCACCCTAGAACAACCACTCTAACCTAACCTAACCTCGATTATTTCTAAGATATTTTGATCGATAATCTTCTATGATTGATCTTCCTTTCGATCAATCATATTATTTGATAATTTCTGATATCCTCGGTTTATGTCTACGTTCTTTATAAAGAAATACTTTTTTAGTGTCCCATTTTGATTGAGAATCAGTGTATACCATCTGTTCTGATTATGTACGTTACCTAAGTGAAATAAAACATTTATAATAATTACGATTAGGCAATCATTTTTAAATATTTTCATCAGAAAATATAATTATTTTTTTTTTAAATTAAACAAAATTACAATCTAATATAAACTTTACAATTATTCATGCAAATTAATTAAGCATGGAAACACACCTTAGCATTAGTATAGATTAGTATTCATCAAGGATAATAATTCTATAACTGTTTTCAACATTTCCCTATTGCTATTCAATCATAATTTGGTATAATTCTAAAATAAATTATTGAGTTTTCCATTGAATTGAATATCAACATAATAAAGAAGAAAAATTTGTACATATATTTGTATACAGAATGTTCGATTTACATCTAGGCATATGGATATCACGAGTATGGCAGAATACATGCGCTAAGCAATGCATCTAAGTGAGAGGTATTATTATATACACGTGTTGAAGCTTCGATATGCGTTAAGATAGTTGTAAGATGCTTGTAGAGTGTGAGTTTCTTAGTTGAATAGACGAACTACAACAGATAAACCACGATACAAGTCACTTTTGCAATTTCATATAACAACTATAACACCTCTTGCTTAGATGCATTGCTTAACGCATGTATTCTGTCATACTCGTGATATTTATATGCCTTTTATTTATTAGTCACTTTATACAACTTGTATCAATAACAAGAAAAGGGAGATATAATGTAAGATTCCTTGTTCAAAAATAAGAAAAAATGAAAGGTAGTTCATAGGGACTGCCGACAGAAGTGGAAGCTTAAAGCTTTTGAATAACTGTGTCTTTTTGAATTTAAAAAAAAATTAATTAAAGAATGCAAATTCGAGTTTTGCCCCAATTTCCTAGATCAATTTTTTTGTATTATATAAAAACGCATTTCGACTATCAAGTAGTCATCATCAGTATGAATTAGCTAATAGTAATTACTCTTATGGTGTACGTTACACGTTGCTAATTTGGTGACAGACTGCTGATCTTTGATAATATTTATATTTTTTGATTGTCTTACTACAAAACGAGCTGTTAGCCATAATAGGTCCACCCTGTATACATTTTTTTCATGAGTACTATTATATAATAAAGGCCACCAAATACTTACAGGAAATCCTTGTACAGCTATATTCCTCATTGGTAATCTTATCGAACAATATAAAGGATTATACTCTCTAGTATGTCAAAATTCCAAAAAAAAAACGAATATCACTCCTCTGATGTGACCTAACAAAAAGGCTAGATATAAGTACTAAAAACATTATTTCTAACTTTAGAAATTTGAAATTTTTAATTGATCGTAATTTTTGGCTCATATATCTATATAGTTTCTCTTTTTGCAAACTGTGTATAAAGTTTAATGATTATTTATTTAATTTTATTAAATAGTGCATGGATAAATAAATGATCAATAAATATTGATTTTAATGATTTTTAAACATTAACAGATTTCATTTTAAGAAATATTGGCGTAGGTACATACAAATATGAAATGAATGAATGTTTGTTTAATAAATGGATACAGAATTTAATGTAGTGATAAGAAATTAAACAAATTGATTTTATTTATTTAACATTTTACTTCGAGCTAAAATATATAAGCAGATAATTGAAAACGAAATCGACCGTCATATTTGAGTCCACTACTTAAACGATTTTAAAAATTCTTTCACCTATAGAATGTTACATTATTAGTATCTAAGTTACATAGCCTGTATTTTATTTCCAAAAAAATTACGGCTCCAAAATCATGCCAAAAAAACTTTTCAATGCAAAATCTACATTTGGAAACGTGTTGGACGCAAGATACTAGTATTAAGCTTACGATGAGTAAGTTTTTGATTTAATTAATGTGAGAATTAGATAATTATTCAATTTCGTTGCCGCATTACTATTCATTTTATTGACTTCCCAGAGGAAGTTAATGTAATGGCGCCGATTTTGAAAATCTCCAGTTTTACATATTTCCACGGTTCATCAAGGCCGCAAGATCCGAATCAAACCTTTTCAATGTGATGTCTGTAGTGTGTGTGTGTGTGTGTGTGTGTGTACGTATGTGCGTTCGGATTCTTTCGCCTCGATTATCTCGCGAACCAGTTATGACATTAACTTGTAACTGGGTTTATTCGACGCGTAATGGCGTATTTAAAAACTGAAAAAGAAGTAGAATTAGTTGACCAGTTTCTCAATGGTAATAAAAAAATTGGAAAAAACTGAATAAACAGAATCTGAAAAGTGAATAAAACACATCATTTATCTATGGAGATAATGATCGTTTCAGCATAAGCTGCAGTACATGTTCGAAGAATCATCTATGAAGGCTAACAAGGCCTTTTTTTTGCATGTTTTTTCCTTCTATGGGAAGTTAGTCGTGTGGACTACAAGGATCGCACTCACACGACTTTAGTACCACACCGACTATTTAGATGGTTGGCAAATCGAATTTCTTGAATGTTCAATTGAACCTTATTACCCACTTATGCCCCATCTTTCAAGTTTCCTGTTAGTGATCTATGTTGAATAAAGCCATTTATGGCTACGATTAATATTTAAAAAATAAATATTTATAAATCGAATAAGACATTCTTACACAAGGACCCCACACTTTTGTTATTTGCAATAATGTTTTTTTTTTTTGCAAGAAACATCATCATCGTAGATATTTCAAGTCCATTGTGTAGTTGTGTGTAGTTTCTTTATTGTTTAGCTTTATATGGTCGTCAGGTTAATAATTTTTTTTGAAAATATAAAAAAGAAACTTGTTCACGACCTCAATTAATATTCATACTTCATATATAATAATTTTTTAGTCCTCCGAAAATATAGACTTATGCTTGTAGTTAAGGTCAACGAGGAAGCGTTGAAGTGTGTTATATATCCGTCTTATGATCGATCCCTATTACACTGTTAAAGCTAGTACTATCGGTAATAGACTTTGCATTCAGAATTTAATGAAACTTGACTTGACTTTTAATGAAACAGAAAAGAGAGAAAAAAACTGTTTTTCAACTTATTTTAAGACTTTTTACACATGTACAACCAGGCTTGTCTTTTCTACTGGACACTTTTACCAAGTTTTCCCTCAAAATAATCATTTGCAATGCGATTTTCGAAGTTTCTATCCCCAAACTTATGTATACAGCCAAACCTGGGTAAATAAGAACTGGATAAGAGAGAAAACTCTATATGTGTGAGAAATAGCCAGGATCCGTCATTTTAAGCTCCCAAAACCTCTATTAGCGAGAAACCGAGAAACAGAAACCTCTGTAAGAGAGAGTCGTTTTTCCCTCATTGACCTCCGTAAGTGAGACTGCTACTTATCTATAACTCTATAAGCGACAGTCGAGCTTTATTTATTTATATTATTTAGAAGGAACTATAGCTACAATTTACTACATTCGTACTTGCTGTGACTTGTTATTGCTGCGTACCTCTATAAGAGAGAAACGCTACCCATGTACCTGCATTAGCGAGAAACTCGGGTTAGTGAGAAACCTCTATAAGCGAGAATGAGATTGTGCTCCCTTGAATTCTCGCTTATCCAGGTTTGACTGTATATCTTATAAAGAATACAAGTATCTAATAGGGCTTTTCATTTTAAAATCACGATTCACATTTGTTTCGTACTAAATGATTTATAACCAATGTTATAAAATGAATAACAAATATCTTCTATCTTAGTCCTACTTATTGCTGTCAGTACGAAAAAATAAACTCTGCACTTGCGCTTATGACATGATGAAAAGGCCTATAAGAAATACCTAATCTAGGTAGAAAAATATCAGGTATGTTATGGCGCAGGCGTGGGGCAGTAAGGGAGAGAACAGAAGTACTCATTTACTTCTGTCGCCAACTAGCCGCCAAACTGCCAAACTTGTTGTTTACGAGTGGCGCACAGTAACCAACAACATGGTAGAAAGAAGACAAAAAATCTAATATGGTGGCAAGTTGGCTGTGGGTGTACCTGACGAAAATGAACCCTTCCAAAGAACATAGCTGGTCTTTTTTCCACCATTTACCTAATGAGGGGGAAATATGACTTTAGTGATGGATCTCTGCTACACGCAAGTTTTTTTTTAGTTTATGTTGGTTGCACAATTCAAAATGAAAATATTTATATACAATTTTTTTTGAGTTTTGTATTTGTCTTTTGTTTATGTAAAGTGTGTGTACATGAATTACGTCACGTATAAGTAAATATGGATTGAGTTTTATAAAAGGTTTTTGTCGGTACTTAATGTATACAGTGGCTTCCCTTCGATGGGGGTGTAAAACAGAGCGAACCTTCAATAAGTTATTCAATGCTGTTCTTGACTAATTTGGATTCTCTAAACTTCTTGCGTTAGTTCATATCAAAAAGACGTTCGTTCGTACACGAAAAAATGTAATTTTTAAGATATTACTTTCACTCAGTATTTTGAAGATTTAACTAACTTAAAATCGCCGAATACACCCGATTTTTGTATTTTTTTAAATCGTAAAATTATTTTTGTTTCAGAATTGATAAAACTTTATGTACCGAGTAATTTTGATCCAAAAAATATGAAAATCGAGATGATTATGATTATTTAAAGATTGGGTGATTAGCCTCTGAGGTATCACTTCAATCTGGTATGAAGCTCGAATCGATTTCTGGTGATATCTCAAAAACTGAACGTTAAATTTTTTTGGATCAAAATTTTTCTTATATACTGAGTTTTATTGAAATCAGAACAGATTGAAATTTTCTGCCGGTTTTTCGTAATTTTCTTAAGGAAAACTCCCTTAGGATAAATCGAAAAAACCGTAAAATTGTTTTTGTTTCAGAACTCGATAAAACTGTGTTCTGAGATATCACTGAAATAGCGGTCTCACTTATCCAGGTTCGACTATATATTTTTTATTTTAATAATTTTTTTGTACGTCTTTGTAGTTCGCCTACATTGGCATTCAAGAAAGACAATCGACATATACAGGAAACAAAATAGAAACAACTGAAATATGTACTTGAATTGTTTTATTAGCAAAAAAATATCTAAAATAAAACATATATCTCTGCCTCAAAAGAATTGTTTTCAAGTAAAGCATTAACAAAGTGCTTAAAACAAGTATTAAGTGTCATCTAAGTGCTTAAAGACTTAAAAATAGACAATATCTAAGTGAATTAGAGGAGAGACGTTTATTATACCATGTAAATATGAAATATACATAGTATATTAAGTTTAGTCCCAAATTTGTAACGCTTAAAAATAATGATGCTAGGAAAAAAATTTTGTCATAGGTGTTCATAGAATCACCTAATTAGTCCATTTCCGGTTGTCCGTCCGTCTGTGGACACGATAACTAAAAAACGAAAAAAGATATCGAACTGAAATTTTTACAGCGTACTCAGGACGTAACAAGTGAGGTCAGGTTCGTAAATGAGCATCATAGGTCAATTGGGTCTTGGGTCCGTAGGACCCATCTTGTAAACCGTTAGAGATAGAACAAAAGTTTAAATGTAAAAAAATGTTCCTTATCAAAAATTAAACAACTTTTGTTTGAAACATTTTTTCGTAAACATCACTGTTTACCCGTGAGGGCGCCAATTAGGCGGAAATTTTATAATATGTACTATACTTGATTATCAGTTATGTATGTGTCACATGTTTGTATGTGTTATGTGATAAAGAAATCAACACTGACTATACATGGTATTTCAACAATTAACTCAGTCAATTGTTTGTTTTCACTTGTTTTGAATATCAAAACAAAAAGAAACAAAGCAAAAAGAATGATTATTACATTTTTTAGTTCATATGACTAAAATAAAAAAAAAAATAAAAACTTACCCACATTTAAATGTGGGTAATTATGTCATTAATATTATTACTCATTTATTATTACACATATAATAACAAATTTGTTTTAATATTTTTAATAATAATAATAACTATTACCAAAAAGGGAAATAAATGTAAATAAATATAAAATACAAAATGTTAAAAATTTCACAATAAAACAGGCAAAAAAAAACTAAATGTAAATAGAAATACTCAGACATTTTACAGAGTGAGAAAAAAAACACTTGTCACGATGTTACCTTCGAAAAGTCACTTTTGATGGTATAACTTATAGGAGATATAAATATTATCAGAGATAATAAATGAGAACTCTAGGATATGTCGAAATAAATTTCGATTTTTGCCCCAATTTTTTATCAATACATAGTATAAAACAAAGTCGCTTTCTCTGTCCCTATGTCCCTTTGTATGCTTAAATCTTTGAAACTACGCAACGGATTTTCATGCGGTTTTTTTTAATAGATAGAGTGATCATTTTGAACCATAAATTAAAGATTTATGTAAAAATAGTAAATGTAAAACAATTCATAGCCATCTTCTCTGATATACTGAATGAATTATGACTATTTTACATTTTTTTAAATTGAAAACTGTACATATATTTTGTGTACAAAAATCAATTTTTTTGAGTGTTATGGAAGGGGGATAAGTAAGAGCAAAGAAGGTGAAGGCTATAACACGGTGATGTTTACCAATCTGTACTTTGAAAACCCTGCGAAGCGGGTGACTATCTAGCTAGTAAAATATAAAATATACTATGATTATTTCTGTTCAACAATAAATTTGTTTAACTTTGCGTTAAAATATCTCAACAATGAAACGGTCAAAAATTTGGTTTTTCTTTTTTGAACACTTCTGGCAGTTTTTTTGCTAGAATTAAAAAATTTCAACTTCTTCAATGCTCTTCGTATTAGTGATTCAAGCTTTAAAGTTATCTCGAGTTAGAGACGATCAATTTACTTCGAATTTTATGGTAATTGTATTATAATAATATTCTTAATAAGTAAAAAAAAGTTTAACATGTCCATACCTGGTACAGTTCTAAAACTTGCTTAAGAAATACAGATTAAGCTTTCCTTTCAAAAGAGTTATATATGAATTTTGTAAAGAAGTGTACCTACTCATGTAATTGATTAAAGAATTTTAGTGTTATCAAAAATTCTCATCTATTCAATATAGAGAAGTAATACCTCTATATAATATAATTACCGTTTTACAAACCTACATTTTACCTACACACAAGACCTAGAGACATGTAATGTATAGTACCGTGCAATGTAATGTATAAATAGTGTCCACAATAATACACCTACTTATTCATGATAATATGATACATACTTAATTAAATACCTATCGATTTATTTTTTATATAATAATAAAATAAATATAATCGGTATAAAATCGGTAATATTTTCTAAACACACTGTAAATTAAATATTTATAAATTTAATAATATATTTATTATTATACATACACTATAGATAGGTACACGTTAAGAAAGAATATAAATCTAAACAGTCAGAATATATCAATAAATAAATTATTTTTATTTCAATTATTTAACTTCCTATATAGGGAAAAGTGTTGTACCTATTATTACCTATAGGTGAAAAAATTTTTAAAATCGGTAACGTAGTTAACTCAAAAATGTCGGTTTCAGTATTTAATTGATTTTAACTTTTGCTACGGAACCTTAATTTTTTTGAAAATAAAATATAGCCCATTTTACTTGCTGATAATGTAGCATTATATAGGTGAAAGAATTTTTAAAATCGGTTAAGAAATGAACTCAAAAATGACGATTTTTATATATTTTCATACAAACTTTCATCCCCTATTTCACCCTTTTAGGGGATGAATTTCGAAAAATCCTTTTTTATGTGACATTTACAGTATAAAATCAATAATTTCTCGAAATTTCAAACTTCTATCATTAGCAATTTAGGCTGGGAGTCGATATATCAGTCACGACATTGGCTATCCCCCCTCCAGATTATTTCCCCCATCTGAAATGTTTCTGATTTTAAATAATATACAAAAAGAATCGTTCTGAAAAAAAAATCATCAAAATCGGAGCTGTTCCTGAGGACTTCCAAGTAAAAACACTTATTGACTCCACTATTAATCAATTTTAATTTCACTTTCAAATTTTGACATGGTATCCAGTCTAGTTTAACATTTTTATGCTTAATATGGTAAATTCGATATTAGGAAACTAACGTATTATTCGATTTATCAAGAAGTTATTGATTTATCTCTTAAAGATCGTATTCACACTTTTATTATTATTTTTTCAATTTTATTCTAATTTTTTATTTATTTATTTATAAAAACAATGTAATAATAATTTATTACTCAGAATGAAAAATTAGATCATGTATTTATTTTTAATAATTATTTTATTTTACAATGTCTTATTATTTTATTACTTTTGTTTTTATTTTTTTATAAATAAATTAAAATTAGTTAAAATCATCTGAAGTAATATATGGTAGCAACTAAAGGATTAACTTTTATATTCTTATAAAAACACAATTTTAATGTTTAATTATTAATAAAGCCAGCTAATTTCTCCTTTTTAAAACAAAGACTCGTTCTAGCCCTCATCTTCCTTTTTGCCCTCCTTTTGTTCACAATTTGATGGATATTAATTTTTCGGTGCTGAACTTGCGTTTTTTTCGATTTTTTCAAAGGGTTACCCCTTAAAAAAATTCCAAAAAATCGAAAAATTTTTGTTACCTCCAATTTCGATACTACTCAGTATATAAGGTAATTTTGACCCAAAAAGTGCAAAAATCGTGTTTATTTGATGACTGGTCGAATATTTTTTGAGATACGGACAAAAATCGATCCAAATATTGCGATATCTCCGAAACTCTGCATCCAATCATTAAACTACCCTGATTTTTGTAATTTTTGGATCAAAATTACCCCATCCACCGAGTTTCATCAAATTCCAAGACAAAAATATTTTTTCCGATTTTCTCGATTTTTTCAAAGGGGTACCCCTTAAAAAAATTCCAAAAAATCGAAAAATTTTTGTTACCTCCAATTTTGATAAAACTCAGTATATAAGGTAATTTTGACCCAAAAAGTGCAAAAATCGGGTGCATTTGATGACTGGTCGAATATTTTTTGAGATACGGACAAAAATCGATCCAAATATTGCGATATCTCCGAAACTCTGCATCCAATCATTAAACTACCCTGATTTTTGTAATTTTTGGATCAAAATTACCCCATCCACCGAGTTTCATCAAATTCCAAGACAAAAATATTTTTTCCGATTTTCTCGATTTTTTCAAAGGGGTACCCCTTAAAAAAATTCCAAAAAATCGAAAAATTTTTGTTACCTCCAATTTTGATAAAACTCAGTATATAAGGTAATTTTGACCCAAAAAGTGCAAAAATCGGGTGCATTTGATGACTGGTCGAATATTTTTTGAGATACGGACAAAAATCGATCCAAATATTGCGATATCTTCGAAACTCTGGATCCAATCATTAAATTAACCTGATTTTTGTAAATTTTGGATCAAAATTACCCCATCCAACGAGTTTCATCAAATTTCAAGACAAAAATATTTTTTCCGATTTTCTCGATTTTTTCAAAGGGGTACCCCTTAAAAAAATTGCAAAAAATCGGAAAATTTTTGTTACCTCCAATTTCGATAAAACTCAGAATATAAGGTAATTTTGACCCAAAAAGTGCAAAAATCGGGTGCATTTGATGACTGGTCGAATATTTTTTGAGATACGGACAAAAATCGATCCAAATATTGCGATATCTCCGAAACTTTGCATCCAATCATTAAATTAACCTGATTTTTGTAATTTTTGGATCAAACTTATTTCATCCACCGAGTTTCATCAAATTCCAGAACAAAAATATTTTTTCCGATTTTCTCGATTTTTTCAAAGGGACCCCTTAAAAAAATTCCAAAAAAATGAAAAATTTTTGTTACCTCCAATTTCGATAAAACTCAGTATAGAAAGTAATTTGGACCCAAAAAGTATAAAAATCGGGTGCATTTGATGACTGGTCGAATAGTTTTTGAGATATGGACTAAAATCGATCCAAATATTGCGATATCTCAGAAACTCTCTTTCCTAGTTGTTTTGGCTATGCGTTCATATGTGTCATTATCAATCACTATCAGTCAGTAGAAATATGTTATTATTTTATTTTTTTTATTTATAATAATAAAATTTCCACTTCAGAATTCCGCACAAGTCCAGCTAGTGATTCATTAGTTCGACCTGTATCTTAATAAAACCCTCAATATTCATTGATTTGGAATACAATTAGCGAACAAAACAAGAGTTCATTCGAAGAGAGATCCTCATTGGTAAAACACATATAATCATAATAATCAATCAATGAACAGCATCTAACTTTGAATCAATCAAGTATAAACGATAGTAACTAGGTAATGTTTACACTTGATTAGTTTTTAAATATTAATATTTTTTAATATTATAATCTGTTCATCTTCTTGCACTCTATATTCATAATGAGATACAGGAAGTTACAGTTTGTGTTTGAAAAGAAAACTTATGTAGGCGCTTTTGCGATGATGAAAAAGTACTGAATTGTCGTGACCATCACGCTAAACGGTAGAAACTAAACGCTAAAAATTCAAGCTGAGTTCAACCTGTCTGGTGGATCAGTGTTATCATTGCTGATCTGCCATTCAAGAAACCTGCGTTTGAAAGCCAGCCCAGTTTACTGAGTGCGACTTCTATAAAACCAAGACTACATGAACAGGCCCGAAATTTTCCAAATTTTCATTTAGTTGTCCGCCAAAAACTTGAATGGTACGAACTTGATACATTAAAAGTAGGTAACATATCATATTTTATTATCCAATCGGATTAAAAAATTGACATAAATTATGTTATTTTACAATCAAATTACCTTATTAATCAATTCATTAACACCAGCTATCTAATGATACCTATATTATTAATTAATAATTAATTATACCTGCAATGTTTTAATAATAGAATTAAATGTTTTACTTTTATTATCATTTTGTTGATAGTTATAAATAAATTAATTTCACAATATATTCAGACAATCAATTAATTAATTATCCCACATATTCAGATGATAGCTGTAATAAATAAGCAAGTGAAAAATAAACTAATGAAAATCTTATACATTATTTCTTGAGCCTGTTTTTGTATCACCTGACGATATCATTCTTATTCCATTATCAAATTTAATGATTTACCAGCTCATTTTCAAGCTTATCGTAGTGAAATATTTATTTTAATATTTAAGAAGGATATACAAGTTTACAAAGCCTCATGACATCGCTATTATAATTACCATAAAAACTCACTACACAAAAATTTCTATATCAAATCATTTTGATTAAAATTTATATTAATTAGTACAGTTAAAGATGTTACAAATAAAGGAAAAATGAAAAAAAACCGCTCGCATTTTACTAAAATCTCATGAAATGTGTTTCTCAGGTGTCAAAAATCATTAGTAATGCATGAGTTAGTGACGCAAATGTTTCAATTTGTTAATAAACAATAAATTTTTAATTTAATAGAACGATTAATGTTGAAGTTGATTTACAAAATTAATAAGTAGGCAACTTGAATTACGTATACATTATACATGTATAATAATTTTCGATTATTTGACAAACATTTAACATTTACGTTATACAAGTTGCTCAATTACAATTTTTTTAAGTGAACTTCAATATTAACAAATAGAAACATTTGCGTCACTAACTCATGCGTTACTAATGATATTCGACATCTAAGGCACACATTCCATGAGGTTTTAGCAAAATGTAAGCAGTTTCTTTCATTTTCCTTTATTGGTCGATTTTTGTAACATCTTTTACTGCACTATATATGTAAATTCCACGGAAAATTCATATAAAAATATTATTGCATAATAGGAAAAATGTAAAATAAATCATTTGTTATCTGTTTATTGATGATTTTATAAGGGATTTACCGAAACAGATTGCTGGGATTCCCTAATAAAACTTACCAATCAATTAATTAGGTTTATAAAGTTTAGCTTTTTATTTTTTAGTGATAAAATACCCAATATCAAATGTTTTGAATACTGAAATTCTAAAAAAAACTTTGTAAATTCCCTGATATTTTCTAATATTGAAGCTTATAAAATTTTTTAAACTTTAAAAACTATTCACTTATCAGGAAAAGTAAAGAAGAAGTTTTTCTTTCCCAAAGGAAAAGTAAAGAAGAAATTTTTCTTTGTCAATAGTTTGCTTTTCAGTATGCTATGAGCGGAAGCCTTAAAAGTCAGACAATATGTTAACGACCAAGGTTTAGTAAAGACGTCTATGCAAATTTGTAAGTACTTGAATATGAAAACAATGGCGTAACTTATCGGTTTTTCTTGAATGCAAGTATATTAACTACCTATATTGAAATAGGAATGGAAAAATACTACTTTCGACAGTGAAGAAAGTTCATTATTTTTCGTTGTGATTCTTTAGACATTCAAAAGGTTTCGAACAACAACATATCAAAAATTCAGACAATTTGGTTGGGAAACATTTCTCATACGGTTTGTGCGTCGCGGTCGTCCTTTTTCAAATTTTCAAAAACAAATTATTAATTTAGCGGGAAAGCTTCAAGATTCTTCCGTACGCCCATGAATCAAGGAAGCGGACATTGACTTTCGCATACTGAATTTTACGGAAAAGCTTCAAGATTCTATCGTACGCCAATGAATCAAGGAAGCGGACATTGACTTTCTGAGTAATAATATACATCCATTATTCATTACTGACCATGCACAATAATGGTAAATTTAAAACAAAAAATGGCATTGTTAAATATATAAATAAAACTGCATTCATTAAGTGCATTAAATATAATTCGTTCTAGACCTTTTAACGGTTTATTAATTGATTATTTAGACCCACAGTTCATTTGTAAATATGAATCGTTCCGTGGATAACAGTGAAATTATAAATACAGTGCTTGTGGACACAAAGTTGGGTAAAATACAAGGACGTATTACCAAATCTGATATTAATGCTACGATTAATAGTGAATATTATAGTTTTCAAGGTATTCGATATGCAAAACCACCATTAGGATCGCTAAGATTTCGGGTAAGCTCTCTATACTTGTAACCCAAAGGTTAGGTTAGAGTGGCTGTCCTGCGGTAGGACACACTTAAACCATGGCGTCCGTTGTGATACCGAAAAAGGGTTGGCACATCCCCGGCCACTACTCCATGAACCATTTTGAGCTGTTTAAGAATATAAAACAAAAGAATATAATTGGGGGGTTATTGAGCTTCGACAAGAAAACATTTTTAAAAGCTATGTTTAATTAAATATAAGTCAATTAAAATGAATTAAAATAAAAAAGAAGAATTCACAGATTACAAAAGTTTTTTTGGACAAAATCATGTTTCAAACATTTAAAGCTTGAAATACTGCCATACATTATCGAATATCGAATAATAATTACGCTACAGAGTGATTAGCTTGTGTAATTTAATAACGTAGTGATCACCTTAGAAAAGATCGATTTGGTCTCTTTGAAAATTATAAATTGGGTTAAATGTCTCTTCAATCTCCTCCGCTTTCATTGTAAGGATTCACAACCACAAAATATTGATAAGTTTTGTGTTTTAAATCTTTTAAGGCACCACAACCGACTGGACCTTGGGATGGAATTCTGGATGCTACACAAGAGGGTAATCCTTGCCCTTCAATGGGACATGATGGTACCATTTCTGGAGATGAAGATTGTCTATTCTTAAATGTTTACACGCCAGTGGTTAGTTCAAAGATACAGTTTCTGGTCTCAAACTTTTGCTTACATTTTCGAGTTTAGCTTTATCATCATAAAGCCAAATAGTTGATGTTTTGTAAGTTACGAATTAATAATACTGAATTGAAATTACATTTAATATCCTTCAAGCGAAAATAAAGCAAATGTTAAGACAAAAATAGGAAGTTTCAGATGTTTCAAAATCAAAATGTTTACCTTTTTTAGATACCAGATACAAGTAATGAATTACTTCCGGTAATGTTTTGGATTCATGGTGGTGGATTTTATGCAGGCAGTGGTACCAAAAATTTATATTCACCAGACCATTTAATGCCTCAGAATGTTATTTTGGTAACGATAAATTATAGATTAGGTGTCTTTGGTAAGAATCATTATTCTGATTTCTAGCTCCGTAAAAATAGCACCTCCAATTGCAAATTTTCATTAAATGTTGATTGGATACATTTGAAATAAAATTTAAATTTGGGAAAACAAACGAATCCAATCATCATTTTATGAATATTTGTACTTAGGGGTGCTATTTTCACGGAGCTCTGTTATCCTCAATTTAATGTAATCGAGCATATAATTGCTATTTACGCAGGTTTTATTATCTGCGATGATCCAAAATTGCGAGTACCAGGAAATGCAGGTTGTAAAGATGTTATTATGGCTTTAAAATGGGTCCAAAATCATATACAAAGTTTTGGCGGTGATCCAAACAATGTAACAGTTTGGGGGCAAAGTGCCGGAGCAATGATAGCTCAATTATTATTAATATCACCAATGGCAAAAGGTCTATTTCATCGGGCAATTTTACAAAGTGGTAAATGTTAATTTGCTTATTCAAATTTTTAACTGCCATAATGGATAAAAAATATATATTTTAGGAATTTACTTTGGTGATTTCAATTCGAGGAAACGAAAACCATTTTTAGCAATCAAATTATTGACAACTTGTGGATTTTCACTTAGAAATGAAGAAGAAGCTTTAAATATGCTTACATCAATGACAACAGAAGAAATCATTACACATTTTAACACGTATCGAAGAACTTTGGTATGTCACGAGATTTAAATCGTATTTCAGGGTTTGCTTCAAAAAAATATCGCCTACCAAAGTTTTGATAAATATTTAGAAAAAAAAATTGTTGACTTTATTTTTCTCTAAGCTTTTAAATGGCAGACAAGTACAGAAGAAGTTTAAGCCAAGTCGCCTATCTTTGGATAAAAATCTAATCAAAGTTTTCTATTTTACAGGCAAAAGTTAACTCAGGTTTTACTGTTTTAACTATTGAAAATTCTTCATCTTTGGAAGAAGCCTTTACCGACCATGACATTGAACATTATTATTTGGAGAAAAAAATTAACGATGTCCCAATTATAGTTGGTACAAATTCAGTAGATGGTATGATATTTGCGTCAAAAATACAAGGATATGGTGCAATGCAACCAGAATTAATTAGTGCTGAAAATGTTGTGCCAGCATTGATTTCAAGGAATTATCCAAAATATTTGGATATCGGAAAGAAAATTATTAATTTTTATTATGGCCGTGAAGAACCATCTAGGAGAAATTTGGATAAATATAGTAGGGTAAGTAGTCAAAAATGAGGTTATAGATCGAAAAGGTTAGGTTGCCCGATAAGGAACAAACTTTACTATGACACTTAGAACGGGATACTAATCTCTAGATATATTTCTTCGTTCAAGGACCGCTAGTCAGCCGAATTTCGTGGCAAAACATAGATAGCAAAAATAAGTAGTTAGGCGAAATACGAGGATACGCGATTATACCCGAGCGCTCACAACTGAGCCCAAGTTGTTCACCACAATTAGTCAGTCGTATGAACTCGGATACATTCGCGTGTCCTCGTATTTGATCTAACAACTTATTTCGCCATTTATCGATTTATATAGGAGATTTTCAAATCCACCATGTCGGGTCTTTTGATGTCACCGTCTCACCGCCTGATAGTGGCAGCTTTAGCCTTATTAGTTATACAACACCCTTAAGTAATTAGTGTTTTTCTATTGCAGCTTTTAAGTGACACAGAATTTAATTTGAGCGCAAAACGTTTTATCCAATTCTACCAAAGAGCCACAAATCAGCCCGTTTATCGATATCGATTTACATTTGAGTCACCTCACAATTTATATAAGAAATTATACAGTAAGTAATTTCATAAATTATTTCGAAAACCAACAAATCCTTATTCAAATTTTTCTCCCAACAGATCTACAACTTCCTGGCGTGTGTCATGGCGACGAGTTAACATATTTATTCAAATCAAAGTATTCCCGAAAATTTAAACCAGGTAGTATTGAAGAATTAACACAATATCGTATGATAAAGTTATGGACAAATTTCGCTAAAACTGGTAATCCAAATCCGGCTCATCCAAGTTCTGTGATCAATGCGAATTGGTTACCCGTTCAACCAGGACAATTAAATCATTTAAATATTGGTAAATGTTTAACGTATAAAAATATTGATCGTGAAGAGTATACACGTTTTAAATTTTGGGATGATTTGTTCAAATCGTATTTTGAAGATTTTATTGAATGTATGGCAAATAATGAACAACTTCGAGAGGAATTCATTAAAAATAATACATATTTTCAAATGAAATTTTTAAATGAATATCAAGAAGCTAAAATTTCTATATAATTCCAATCCCAAAACGAATTTAAAGAAAATTAAAAACTAGAAAAATTAAAATCAAATAATGTTTTCTTATCTATAATTTAAAAACCCAATTTCTATATAATTTTTTTAAAATTTAAATAAACCCCCGACATAAAGGCGGGTTTGATCGATTCGTTTATATAGAATCGTAGCTTCTAAACGGATGCTTTTGATTTTTTTTTTGTTTGATAGGTAATTTGATCGAGAGTGTTCTAGGCTATATTCCAAGAAAATTTGCTCAATTGTTAGGCGATTATCACCTCTTTTCTAGTTATTATCGAGTACAGAACCCTAAACTTGCACTTAAAACATAACTAAGAACACTCTCGATCAAATTACGTTTCAAAAAAAAACTAGATTCGTCCGTTAAGAAGTTACGATACCACGAAATTTGCAGACACGTTAAACTTTAAACGTCCTCCCTTTTAAGTCGGGGGTTAAATACATTTCATTTTACAAAATAATAAACCATTAAAAAAATTTTAGTGTCGGACACTTTTTTTGTCTATTCCTCATCCGTCAAACGCGAGATAAGAAGTATAGTTCCAAAAAGACCCGTTAAATTGTGTTCCATCTTCACACGCATGTAATTTATATATTAGGATTATAATTAGTTAATAAATATTAATTAGGATCGGGCTACCGCTGCTTTGTTGGGAGTTTTTGTTAGCCGGTTTTCGGAGGTAAAATAGGTAGTCATTGTTGCACGGTAAAAGGGATTTACTAGTCACGTAGTATTTATCATCGTAAAAATAAAAATCCTTTCGACTATCGGTATTGGATTTATATTTTCTAATTTATATATGCAAGGAATCTCTCATTGAATTAGAAAAACTATTAATAACCTTTTTACACCCGCCAGCACTCGCGTTATAAGCATTTTGCTCACGGCAGATTTAAAACATAAATAACTTTTATAGTAAATTGTAATTATTTTATTTTATTAATCAATATAAATAAAACTAATAATAATAATTATTAATCTAATGTATAAAATTATATGGCTCAATAAAATTCATTTTAAATAAATTGAAAAAAAAAAAAAAAAAATATTTTACTGTCAGCAGCATTTAATTAGCTTATCAATAGTAGGAAGTTTAATCATAAGTTAAGGAAGTTTAACATAATTTAATCGATAGTAAAATTTTATTAAAATCCTACACAAAATATATCAAATCGATTTTTTAATAAGTTATAGTGCAGAGTTTCGGAGATATCGCAATATTTGGATCGATTTTTGCCCGTATCTCAAAAAATATTCGACCAGTCAATAAATGCACTCGATTTTTGTACTTTTTGGGTCAAAATTACCTTATATACTGAGTTTTATCGAAATTGGCGATAAAAAAATTTTTCGATTTTTTTGCAATTTTTTTAAGGGGTACCCCTTTGAAAAAATCGAGAAAATCGGGAAAAAATTTTTGTTTTGGAATTTGATGAAACTTGGTTGATGGGGTAATTTTGATCCAAAAAGTATACAAATCAGGTTAATTTAATGATTGGATGCAGAGTTTCGGAGATATCGCAATATTTGGATCGATTTTTGCCCGTATCTCAAAAGCTATTCGACCAGTCAGCAAATGCACCCGATTTTTTTACTTTTTGGGTCAAAATTATCTTATATACTGAGTTTTATCGAAATTGGAGATAAAAAAAATTTTTCGATTTTTTTGCAATTTTTTTAAGGGGTGTACCCCTTTGAAAAAATCGAGAAAATCGGAAAAAATATTTTTGTCCTGGAATTTGATGAAACTCGGTGGATCGGGTAATTTTGAACCAAAAATTACAAAAATCAGGTTAATTTAATGATTGGATGCAGAGTTTCGGAGATATCGCAATATTTGGATCGATTTTTGTCCGTATCTCAAAAGCTATTCGACCAGTCAGCAAATGCAATTTTTTTAAAAATCGTGGATGACATAAGCGGTTCGACTGAAACATAATTTTTGTTTATAGCTGCCGGTCTATTAGTTGACAAAATTAAAAGCATGGAGCAAAAAAAAGAATTCAAGAATGCATGACATTTTATGACAATGACAACCGTTAGTTTTCATAGCATTCAAACACACAACACACTGTGAATTAAGTACAAGAAAAGATACCAGTTTCCGGTAATTAAAGGTATACTTTTGGATTCATTCAGTGGCGGATTAATGAGACAGCCTCAAGCCATTCAAATTATAGCAAATTTTCCAAAACGACAAAAAAAACCTGATACCTCATCGTTTATTTAAAGCGGAATATATTAATTGAAATTATAGAAAGTGAAATTTAAGCAAAGTCAACTCCGGACGTCAGAGTTGTTAAGGAGATATGCAAAGATTGAATAATACTAGGGATTTCAATAAAACTTTATAAATACATCTTTTGATTTACAAAGTTTTCAAGAATCACAAAAAATTCCTAAATCATCGGGCTTTTTATTGCTATTTAATCGTTCAAAGTTGGCTGAAAAAATTGAAATTGGATATTTCTATATCAAAAAATCTATCGAGTGTGATAAAAAAACTATCTAAAAATATTTAGACAATCTTGTAGTTTATAATAAATATCATAAAAATATAAGGTTGTCGATGATATAAAATCAAAAATTTAATTATGAGTTAATCGAAGATCCATCATTTGATGAACAGAAACGACTATAGTTAGAGTATTGATGATTGAAGAGAGATATCTATATTATCTTGTTGTATAGTAACTTGTTGCGTTTAGTTTAGATCTTGACAGGACAATTTGGAATGTGGTAATGACAGTGCGGTTATGAATTCATAACCGCACTAAGGCGATAAAGAACTATTTTCCCACGCATACTAAGTGAGAAAAGTAGTTCTTACTCACGGGCGTAGGATAAAATAATGGAAAGTACACACTTTTTATGGTCTCTATAAATATTATTTAAGTATCTAAGATGGTTTCCAGAATTCAATAATTTGCCGTATAATGTAATTACTCTACGAAATAGCCTAAATGGCCGAGCGGTCTATGGCGTTTGTCTTTGTCTGTTTGTCCATTTAGACTTAGGTTGCGGGTTCGAATCCAGGCAGTGGCAGTGTGAACAATTTATAATTAATGTGAGTGCAGAATTGATTGACATTGTCTTCGCTTGGATAAGAACGAAGTAACCGACTCCACTCACATCAAAATGTAATTGTAAATATGTTTGTAATTAAATAAATAATGGAGGTTAAACCCCATTATTATTATTATTATTACTATACGAAATACGACCCTGCATAATTTATATTTAAAATTAACTGAAACTTATGAATGAATCAAAACAACTAAACGACACCATTTTTTTAAATGATTTTTTTATTTAAATTGAAATGCATTTTGATCATGAATTTGTTGTGTTTGGTTTAATAATCGAAGGAAATGCAAATTATACATATATTTTAATCTAAATATAATAAGATTGATCATCAAAAACAAACCATAATAATAATAGATTATAGTTCCAGTCTGATTATAATTTTAATAATATGTAAAATTTAATATTTATAATCAAAATGTGCAATGTTATATTGTAATTTGTAATCAAGCAGCCAAGTGATTCAAAATTATAATTAAAAAAAAAAGATATGTCGTGGGACACCCGGTAGGAATTCGTACATTATAAATGTTGCGCTTTTTTTTATGTTATACTTTTCTAGGTTTTACCTTCCAACCCGCGAATAAATCAGAAGGTATGATAGATAACGTGTGATTGCACATTTACCCAAATTTTCATTTTCAAAATATCCTGGGCAAGGATTGTATTATTGGTTCGAAAAAAACAGTTATCACTCAACTATGAGGGAATACTTCCCGTACATTTCTTTCATACGAAGGTTTACTTATAGATTCAGATTAATAAAATCTGAAGAATACCAAAAATATTTTCTAGAAATTTCTAACTTTTCTAGTATTCTTGTAAATTGTACAAGAATATTAGATGTACAAATATAACTGTGATCACGAATACTTATAAATATTGTATGAAAACTGATTACTCCCAAAAAATTGCATTCCTCATTTTAACCTTTCTCTGGGATTATTTTCATTATTTTGAAGATAATTTTTCCAGAAATTCTTTGCAAACTTACAAAATGATCTGTTGACAAGAGTAGTGGATCTCTCAGCAGGACACTTTAATGTCGGGAGTGTCACTACCTTCATAACATGAGGATCTCTGATGATCCAACTTGTAAGGCCTGTAAGAGGGACGATGAAACCTCCATAGATGCTATTAGCACCTGCAGGGCGTCAGGTTTAAATTTTTGGGTCCAAAACCTTGGATCCATCAAGCCTAGAAGAAATCCCGGCCGAGAATCTGTGAACTTTCTGCGTGGGGCTTGTTCTCGATAGAATCCTATATTTTCTGCGTTGCGCCTGGAGATGTCTCGCCTTCAGTTTTTTCTCAAGGAGGACACAGAGGATCTCTTGGTCTAGGTGCTATGAAGTCATTTGCGATACCTCTCTTATGTAGTATTATTATAGTGAAACCTTGATAACTCGAACCTTAAGGGAAATGCAAACAATTTCGAGTTAATGAGTTTTCGACCTTCTGTGTTAACTTAACCCTACAAAATTTTCCCATGTTTCTCACCTTTGTAAATAACGTCCATTATTACTCAGTAACTACTACATACCTAAATCATTTATCTATGTCTGTAACCTTCTTATTCTTTGGAGAGGTTTGGTGTTCTTAAGAAGAATGTCCTTAAGTAGATCCAAAAATACTACCTTAAGTTTTTAGGTGACGCAAATACAAACTTTTCCAATTCTGTATTTGAACTGTTAATCTGGAAAAAAATTGTAGGGAAAAACAAAAATAAAAAATCCAGAATTAAATTTTTTTATACAAAAATATATTTTTTTATCTAAAAAAGATAACAATTAAGTTGCTTTCTAAAAAAAAAATGCTTTCTAAAAAAAAACATTACAAGCATTCTCACATCGAAAATTTATGTTGTTTTCGTTTTTCAAAGTTCACACAAATACAGGCGCAACAATATATATTTTGGAAGCGCTTTTTTTTTATATAAAATACGAAATAAGAACATACATATAACGAGAAAGCTTTTTTTTTAGTGTTTTAGATTAAAAGCTCCTCAATTTTCATATCTATTGAGTGTTTTTAAAAGTTTATCTAAGAGTTATACATAATAAACGAAGAGCTTTAAAAAATTAAGCTCATTTGGAAAAAGAAAATATTTTCTTGTGACACCCTGTTCAAAAGAAGTTGTGTACTATAAGGAAAAATCGAATTTTCTTAAATTGATTTTGATAAAATTAAAATCCAAGATTGATCATGGTTGCCAGATATTTCTACCACTGTGAGATGTGGCAACCTACTTTTTTCTGAAAGTATGGAATCTTAGCTTTCAGTTGGTGACACTTTTATACAAAAAATAAAGACGGCAACTTAATCAAAATTCGATTATTTCCATGGCAATCACCTTCGAGATAAACTTCCATTTTCTAAAAATATCACACTTTTACAAAATGAGCTTCACTTTTTTCCGATAAGCTTTCGAATCATAAAAATTAAAAAAATTGGACGGAGATCTATACACAAATGAAAGTTTCTTTTTTTATAAGTCACTACCCCACAATATTGGAACACATAGTATTATAATATTTATTGCTTAGGAATGTTTATTTAAAAAGTTTCATCTTTAAACTTCGAAGTTCCTACGTAATAATTATAAAAAAAGTTCTCAGAAACTATTTACAAAGTAAAAATTACACAGCCTAATCTTGTTTTAAGTAAAATTAACCTTTTTTTTCACTTGAATTAAATCAGCAGTCTTGAAGCAAATAACGCACACACTTTTTAAAGACGATTTACAAAAAAAAATTGTTTGTTGTAACACATTATTAAACTACGCATTTTCGTTACGTTTCCTGTGTCCTTGGATAACATTAAGATCACTTTAAATAAAAGATAAGATAAACTAATTCATTCATCCATGTGACATAAAACCTCTTTTTTTTTTGTGAGAGAAGATAGCAAAAATTTACTGTTTAAAATTTAAATTGGGTCAAAATATTTCATGTTTTGGATTTTTTTTTTTTTAAATTGACGACATCTGAAAATAATAATCTAGAGTAGGCATGGGCGAGTTATTTTAAGTCAAAGTCACCGTTGTTACAGCTTTATTGTGTGTCTCTTTATCCAAGTCTGCATTGCTCATAGAGGAGGAAGCGAGACGGGTATAAGACTCTTCTACCTATCTCAGTTTCTATAATAGTAATGAGATAGGTAGAAAAAAAAATGTTTTCTCTCTGTCTTACTCGTATTTTAGGTTGTCACTGTCTTACTCGTATGTTTAGTTTGGAGACCAAGGGACTTCTCTGAGACACGTTTGCCCATGCCTGATCTAGAGCAAGAATAGAAACTGTGATGTTATCAACACGTGCTCTAAAAAATCGTGCCGATAAATTTCAATATTGATATTCGAATGGGAAGAATTTTTCCTGTATTGTTACAGCTCATAAACTCTCGGTTATAAAACGGTTATAAATAAACCGTTATAGCAATCGGCGTGACCTTTATTTTTCAGAAAAATTATTATTTACGATCTCCATAATATCTCATGGTAACAATCCTTATCCTGCCACGTGGGTGTATCAAAATTTTGCGTCAGTTAAAAAGTTTTCGTTAACTCGAGAAAAACTAAATCAAAATCTAGGTTTTTCCCATTTGATGATAAACAAAATATTAATTATATATCGTTTACGAAGAAATTCTAAATCACAGTCTCGATTTTCTAGAAAGTATGAATTCAAATAATTCCGTTAAATTTACCAACCGATTCGGATTTCCGTTATGACGTTATTATTTTCAGATGTCCTATTTTATGAGTTTTATATAAATTTTTTCATAGAAAAATGCTGAGAATAATTCTTCGAATTAAAAAAAAAGAGAGAAGTTTTTGCTGATTGATCATTTCATTATAAAATTACATCATTTTTACATCGGAATATTTATTTCATCAAAAGACAAAATTATGAGTCATTTTTAAACTAACACAACACAAAGTGAGTACACATAATAAATAAAAATCAAGTTATCTTGAATCGTTTGTTTAGTCATACAAGCAGTAAGAGAATTCTATCTTTTGTTATTTTTACCGCCATTTTCTCATTCAAAATTCACTCTAAAACAATGATGTCACTAAAACGATCTTTTAATATCATGGAACACTTTTAAAAAATATTCTCCAATCATCTACTTCTATTTTCGATAAAGTCACGATAACTGAAACTTCACATTTTATCATCACATTCAAAATACGCGGTAAAACATGAAATCTCATTAAATGACGTCACTAATCATAGAATACTAAAAAGTAAAAGTATTTCGATTAAAATAAGGTGCAAATAAATTATTCATACGATGAATTTACATTTATCTCGAAGTTTTAATTCGGAATACATGCAAATATTAGATAAAAATACACAATATAAATAAAAATAATGGCGGGAAGTATAAAAATAGAAGTAATAAATAAGGATAGAGCACCTACTGCTTGTATTTCTATAGAAAGTAATATTATTTCAGATCTTTTCGATAGAAATGAATAACACAAGCCACGTGGTTTTTGTTTTTTAATTTATAAAAAAATCGTCAATTAAGATTCTCAATCTGCTTCTATTTCTGAACAAATCACAAACAACCTTTCACAAAAGAGTCCTCATATTATGGAATTTTTTTTTTTTTTAATAAATAATATCAGATCTTACGTTTTTAAATAACCTTAAAGAAACACGTGGTCTTATTTTTTTTAAAACTTAAAATTCTTTGCGGGGGCAAAACACAAAACCATAGACGAATATGCTTCCTAATCTTGAAAAACGAAAATCATCACGATTTTGTGGAAAAATACTCGAAGGAAATACATTATCGAAAATAACAAAGAGATGAAATTAATTTTCGCACTAAAAAGCAAATGGAGACCCCATGGAAATATTTAATTTCATCTTCGAAGCTTTTTTTAAAAGCACGATTCTGGAGAAAAATACCCGAATAAAATAAAGCCTCGAATATTTAATATCAAGCGAAAAAAAAATAAATTATCGCAACAAAAAAAATCCAATAGAAATGTATTTGGAGAGTTTCTAAGTTTAACAGGTTTTCGGTGAACAAAAAACATCCATCGAAGAAGGTTTATGATTTTTGTTAACAAAAAATCTATATTCGTAGTTTTCCTTGTTTTATCAAAAATTGTTTAGTTACGAATTTAGGGAATTTCGAAAAAGAATTCCTTTCTTCCCTAAATTACCTTCCTTCACAAAATGGGGGGTACGAATACTCATACTGCCACTGCCGAGTTTATAAAATGAGGACTCTTCTCTAAACACTTACACACCACTTAAAAAACTAGCGAAGAAAATTCGATTTATACACAGAGAAAACACCATTTTTTTTAGTTTGCGAGGTATAACGAAAAAAAAAATGAAAATAAATAAGTTAATGAGAAATTATAAAAAAACAAATGAAGAAGTCTCTTTTCGCGAGAATGATGCAGGACACTCAATGATGACCATGAAGATGCTGTAACTCTTGTAATTGTATTCGAAAATCTTTCCGTACACGCCATAACATTAATTCCATGCATGCACGTGCATCATCAACACTGTTATGTCCTGCAACGCCCGCACATTGAATATCCCGTTTTAAAAAACAACTCGTCAATGATTTCAATGACCTTTTAAACGGTAATCCATAATAATGTGGGAATGTCACTGCTGTATCAATAACCGTACTATGTATGATACGTAACGCACGTAAATCATTCTCTAAACCGTGACCGATTAAAATTGTATCCGCATTTATAAATCCGGTTAAATCACTTTGCACATCTTTTAACGTTTTCACTGTATTATATGATTTTTTACATAAATCTTTTGCGGTTATACCCGAAAAACGGGTGTTATAATCGATAATTTCATTGTCGGGTTTCACAAAACAATCGTAAACTAATCGTCCATCGGTTGTGACCACTGTGACTTTGGTTAATTCAAGTCCTTCCGATGTGTAACACATTTCACAATCAAGCGCGTAAACACCATAATTTTCATCTTTTGGAACACTTCGTTTTAGTCGTGTCTTCACATAACCATCCAATGGACCGTTTATCCCGTTGCTAACACCATTCCATACATGATATTTCCCGGTGGAACATCCTATCGAATCACAATCCCCTTTACAGCAAGTATATTCCGATTTAATTCCAACTCTTGGCGCGTGGGTTCGATGTAACTTTCCCCAATGATAATTACAATGTTCTTGTGTTAAATAATCCCCATTTGGACCAATAAAAAAATCCCGACCACATCGCACACATTTCCGTTCTTCGGTCACTCGGTCCGTTATAATTTCATCACTACTTTCACTGTTTGGACTGGAAGTTCCCGAACCCTGTCCAGAATCTTCGTCACACTCTTGATCACTACATTTTATTAAAGTCCGAGATGGTAAGTTATCGGATTTATTCACAATCATAAAACCTGAACCGGGCACAAATTCTCGAGCGTTCACATCAAAACGTGATGAAATTAAACGTGTTTGAGGATTGATCGAAGGGTTCTTGTAAACCATTGCACGTCCAGGGTATGTGCCACTTTCGACCGGATATCCCAAACTTAATAAATGTTCGGGGGTAAGTAGATAATTCCGTAGAAAATGAAATAATTGCGATTCACTTATATTTAACTTGGTATGATTCCGTAACGGAGGATAGAGCACCATTTTTGCAGGACTCACGTCGTCTGTGACCCTCTTCTTCGACATTTTTTTCTTACGTAGTTCCGGGGATGATCCACTACTGGATGTTGTATCGTCTGATGTCTTTGTCCGTCGATTTTTGCGCCGATTTTTTCGTTTGGCTTGTGTTTTACGATTGTTGGCAGTTGTGGTCAGGTCTGGTTGATCTTTGGTGATTGATGATTCACTGCCACTGCTTGTGGCTGCTTCTCCGCCCGGGTCCAGTGCGTCTTCATCAAAATAATAATTCACGTCAGAACAACACCCAACACAATAATTTTATAAAACTAATCTCCCAAATTCTGAGCAATATAATTCACTTTATCGCAATGACTTTCAACCCTTAACTAAGACATTATCTATAATCATATCAGTGGGGGGTTCAAAAACAAATTAAGAGCGTTAATACCGCCCCCTTATTTAAAAACAAACAAAAAACCAAGGATTCTCAAGCTTAATAAATAAGGGTATAAAAAATTCAAGATGGTATGGTATGGTATGGAAGTTAGCGGGCCATGCTCGAGCATCACGCCTCGAAGCAATGGTTCAGAGCACCTAGCCAAATAGACCCTTGTACTCTATCCCCGCTACGCTTTTCAGTGGCTATTATAACCAACTGATGTACTGAAACCCAGGATTTGCCTAGCGCTGAGTTTCCTAATTTCTTCTGGTTCGACTAAAAAAGAATAAGAGCCTAAATGGCCGAGCGGTCTAAGGCGTTTGAGTATTTAGACTTAGGTTGCGAGTTCGAATGCAGGCAGCGGCAGTGTGAACAATTTATAATTAATGGGAGTACAGAATTGATCACATTGTCGTCGCTTGGATAAGAACGAAGTAACCGACTCCACCCACATCAAAAATGTAATTGTAAAAAATTCAAGATAATTTGAGTTCGATCCTAATAATCACATTGCGAAGGAGAGCAAAATCCCAAACAATAATGAAAAGTTCACCATTTTTATTAAATTAGAAATTATATAAATTTTCTTCGCTAAAAACTTGGAAATTTTTTGCCCTAACTTAGTTTTCATACAATATTTACTTAACCAATATAAACAAAAGCAAAAATCAAACTGCGATTGCCCAGAATATTTTGATAGTAAAGAAATTTAAAATACGGATAAAATTCAAGGAAATTATAAAAATACAGGATGTTTCAGAATAAATACTACAATTAATAGATCTTTTGTGATAAAAAATACCAAAATTGTATTCAAAGCATTTTTGTAACACGATGAAAATTAAATAGAAAATCAGTTCGATCTACAATGTACTTTATGTTTTGATTTTTCGATACGGAAGTATTTTTTATTCTAAAACACTCTGTAGTAAGTAATTAAAAATACATTTTATATAAAACTTACCTTCACTGCAAGATGCAAGATATTTGCCGTTACTCGAGAAATCTATATCAAGTATTTCACCAGTGTGTCCTTTAAATGAGGTTAAAAGCCAAGAATGTGAAAATGCTTGCTTATCGGCACGAAAACGTTGATTATCCGTTAATTTTTTCTTAGTTTTAGTTGTCGTATCTTTTACTTTCGCTTCTTTACGTTGTCCTTGCGTTTGAGTTTGATCTATAACAAAAAAAAAAGTTTACATGTAACGAAGCACATTCCACACATTTCGAGGTAAATTTGTATACTTACTTTTAACTTTCGACGTTGTTTTTGATTTTTGTTTTGAATTATTATTTGCTTTAATTAAAAGCCGTTTAACAACAAATAAAAGTAATATCGTTGTACAAAAAATAATCGTTATCCATATATTAACTAATGGATTATCCACTAACGAAAAAAACGACATGTTCTAAGACGAATTCGAAATAAAACTAAACACACACACACACTTTTTTTTAATATTTCGGAGTAGAAAATTTGATTTTTTTAAGTTCTTATAAAAATTTTTATATAAAACCACGAGGTATTTTTGTAAGCGGGCCGGAGATAACTGGCTGTGATTCACACACCGACGAACTCAGCTTGCTGCTGTTAATATGGTTCAATGTCCACTGTAATGCATTGCATTGGACACACTCCTCTTAAATCCAACTTACTATTGGTTCATATGATTTTTTAACATCCAATCGGTATCGAATAATATAAAGGCGCTTTTTATGAATTTTATTTCAACTTGTAATATATTTTTATTCATATTCTTCGTACAATAATTTTTTAAATTGATTTGCTTGTACATTATTAAGAAAATTGATTTTCAATGAATTATTTTATTTCAATAATAAAATAAACTTGAACGAACAGTGGTTTTAACAATACTGAAAACATTATCAAAGAACACGATGCTATAGAGAATATGTTTTGTGATCGCGCGCGCGGCAATCCCCCACCTTTTGAATTTTTATTTTTGTTGTAGTTGGAATTACGCAAATTAATTCTTGAGTTGTTACAATGAAATAAAACGGCTAACACGTAAGAATGCGTTGGAATTATATTCTCTTTCCAATGAATTTTTCAATGATATTCCTTTATCAGTATGGGTTTTCCGATTTTGATTTAATTAGTAATTTTTGAATACGTTTGATTGGGTATTTTTGAAACTTGTTTATTGTATTAATAAAATGATTTTTAATTTATTTTCTTTAGTAATTTTTCCTTTGTCAAAGGTGTGGTTTCAGAAATTTGTATGTTTTATTACGCACAACGCATGGAAAACAATTTTACGATGAGAGGAAATCATTTTGATTCATAATTATTGTTTCAATCATAATGTTTTATTTAGTATACTGCACCATTAAAGCCTTATCTTTTAGGGTTCTGTACCTATAACTGAACAATATTCGAGATTGAATTTCGATTTAACATCCATTATTATATAAAATGTTAAACATATGATTTTTCTGGTTTTAAGCAGTCTATTATAACAGTATCCAAAAATTAAAATAAACTTCATGACCCAAATATAATATATTCAAATTTTATTCAAACATCTTTTTTTTTATTTTTATTTTGCTACGCATATTAAAAAATAGTATAAACAAAAACATTGACTGACTTCTTTGTTTTTGGTCATAATTTTTAATAATAATAATAATAATAAAAATTTTAATTTTTAAAATATTTCACAAAATTGCGTTGTCAATTCAAAAAATTTGGTCATACAAAATTATTCAATTTAATGAGAATTTAAAAAAAATTTTAGTCATATGTTAATTATGCAGCCTAGGTGATAATATTGTTGAATGTTCGATGCACTATGAATTATAACGTTTCTCAAATAAGGGCTCATTGAAAGTATTGCATTGTTGACTGAATCGGTGAAAACTTTGCACTTTGCGAATGAGAGAGGTATTCCCAATCGGTTTTCAAAACTTTTCTAAACAGATTTCTTACTTTTGTTCCATCAAAGGACGCTCCAAAAAGATTATTCGTAGATTTTTCGAAATTTCTTCATTATGACTCTGAAATAAAAGCTATTCTTTGGATATTTCAGGCGTCATCTCAAAAACAATTCAATTTTGATCCAAAAATATAAAAATTTCTGAAGATATCGATTGAAATTTCTACGAAAAGCATATATATTTCGGGGTCACTCTGAAGAGATATCGAAAAATTTACGAAGAATCTTTTTAGAGGGTTTTTTTCTGGATTCTTGCTTGAAATTTTTGATACATTCGTGCTAGTAAATCTTCAAAAACTTTAAAATTATATACAATTGTACTTTTAATTTTTCAACAGGTAATCATCAGTCTCGTAAAATGTAAAATAAATTTTTCAATATGAATCATATTCAGCAAAACATGTACAATAAATTGGTTGCTCATAATATAAATATTATTGATATTAAAAACATAATTATAATTCTCTTATCAGCACGTAATTTTTGAAAATTTTTTATGGCATTTTTTTTGTGTGTATATGTTAAAATTTATAATTTTTTTTCGTGTTTTTTTAATTAATTCGTAGAAGTAAACTTTCATGACGAAATTTGTTTAGAGACAGTCAGTTTTTTTTTTTTTTTTGGGAAAATGATAAACAACAAATTTTTTTTGTTTATATGACATTCATGAGACCTTTTCTTGAAAATAAATCAGAAAACATAAAGGGGGAAGCACATAGTTTGGAATTTATTTTATTCGCAGAAACGAAACATTAAAAACAGAACAGTAAGTCGGGTTTGAATGCGATTTTTGGCATACGATTCGTTAGAGCGTCAGAAAATTTTGTGACCTAAATAGATTTATAAGAAATTAGGTTAGGTTAGAGTGGCTGGCCTGGGGTGAGACACACTTAGACTATAGGGTCCGTTGTGATACCGAAAAAGGGTTGGCCCATCCCCGGCCACTACTCCATGAATCATTTGGAGCTGTTTAAGAACAGCAGGAGAGCTTTGACGTCGACGGACTTTAGGTCGGAGAGGTCATCAAAGAGAGGCTGGCTCAAGTAAGTCCATCTCCTCATAAAAAGAGCTGGGCAGTGACAGAGAAGATGGGACATTGTCTCCTCCTCCTCACCATTGTGACAGCTCCTGCAGTAGTCGTGATACACTGCCAGGCCCAAGTGTTCAGCATGCCTGCCGCCCAACCAGTGTCCTGTAATAGCCGCAACAACTTTGCGGACAGAGGCCTTTGAAAGTGATATAAGATCTTCGGAACGCCTGCGATTGTACTCAGACCATATCTGTCTTGTAGTACCAGAATCTTAAGATATCCTCTTTGAGGAGCACCTCTTATGTCCGGCAGCATTGTGCCATTTCTGGCAAGCTCGTCGGCTTCGAAATTTCCTGGCAGAAATTAAAAATCAAATAATTTGCATTTTAAATTAACCGAAAATATACTAAATTCACAATTCGGTTAATAGTGATGAAAATAATTCCAAACTTGTCACATTTTTCCGAACATCATTGCTTCGTTTCTGCGACTAGTTATCATTGGCCGATCGATGCCTGTGACTTTAAACGACTGACTGTAGGTATATTGCCATAAACAACTTTTTCAAATAAACATTTTTATGTTATCGGACATTGGACACTCATTAATAATTAATAATTCAATTAATGAATGAAAGTTTAATGTTTCCGATTAAAATATTCACACATGCGGCTATTTTTATTTTAGAGTATAATTAGATTTAATACATATATACCTGTGTGGAACAATGGAATTTACACAAAAAGAAAAAAAAACGGCACAATTCAAAAAAAAAAAAAAAAAATAGTTCTTTGACCCTGCTATAGCTAGCTCAAGCCACACACTTTGGGATCATTATTCCAAACAATAACCGCTCGACTCATATAAATATGATAGATGATTCAATGAACGGTTCAATATACATAAACAAACACGTGGAAAATTTTATAATCTTTAAAAGTGATTTATTCAAAAAATTGTAATTAACTTCCGAGGTGGTATAACCTTGAGAATGATTCACGTTTGAAATTATATTAAAAAAAAAGTAAACTGAGTCACATTTGGTTAATAATCGGAGGCTTTGTCCCTTTGTTCCCGTAGCACGTGGATTGACATGCTTTGATTGTGGGTCGGTATCTTTCAACTCATATGGCTTTGACAAAGGACTTTGTTCATTTACTGCCATTATTCCGACCGAGGGATTATTTTTAGCGAATAATATTACCTATCCGTTTGAACGTTAAAAAAAAATCATTGTCTCGCATGAAAGATAGCGTTATAAATAATTAAATTGCTTATAAAAAGTTTCTGCATCATATTTCGAAAAAGCGACCTTTCGGAATCAACCCGAAAACCGACTCAGCGGCCGGAATTTAATACTGTGTTCAAAAAATAAGTTGACATTTGAATTTAAACTGCGCGCGTTTGTTGTGCATTATGAATTCTTTCCGCCCGGCCAAACAGTCAATAAGGAATATTATTTGAACGTTTGCGTCATTTGCGTAACGCCATCCGCCTAAAAAGGCCGGAATTGTGGAAAGACAATTCACGTTTTTACACCACGACCACGTTAATGCACCATCCAATACTGCACTCATAATTCGAGATCATTTCGTCAAAAACTCAACCCATATCGTTCCACAATCACTTGCGACTTCTGGCTGTTCAGCAAGCTCAAAAGACCGCACCGGGGACACCGTTTTGATACGATAGAGGAGATTCAAGCCGCAGCGAAGATGGAACTGAGAGCGATCCCGAAAAGTGACTACAACCATGAGTGCAGCATTGCATCGCGAGGGGGTTATTTTGAAGGGGTTGAAATTGATTTGGAAGAATAAAGAAAGAATTTTCAAAATAAATACAATGTCACCTTATTTTTTGGGCACAGTATAAAGCACAAAGGATAATATACCCAAATCTTCACAAGAGCAAAAGCTGGTTTTGTGGATTGGCCTGGCCAATCAAATCGAAGGAAGCTGATGAACTTATACTGTTAGTCTATTTTTTATAGCTTGACAATGGAAAGTTAGCTTTTAATTTTGTTATAATCTAAAGTCAAACCTAAATTAAACAAAATGTTGATATTTACTTTCTCCAACAAATGTAGTAATTACTTATTTTAAAATTTTTAATATTTTTATTAAAATGGTAAATAAAATTTATAACTAGATGTTTATAAAAGTCACAGGCTAGACAGACATTTTGTTGCGCAAAACTGGATTTGAAAAAAAATATATATATTTACACTTTTATTGGTATATCTTTTTATCTAAATCTCTAAAATGTCTGTATTGGTCGAACAGTAAATTTTCACAAAATCAATATTTAAAATAAATGATTTTTATCTCAAGTTCATTAACCAGTAATAAATCTATAAGAACTCTCAATATACAAGATCAAACTATTTGCGAAATAACGGTGTTTACTAACGCGGATCTAAACAGAACCAACCGGGGCAATTGTACCTAGGTTAGGTTAGGTTAGGTTAGGTTACATTGACTGTCCACGAAGGACACACTTAGGCTATAGAGCCCATTGTGATACCATATATGTTTTTTTACCACCTTTCCGCTGATAATTTCATTTATCAGCTTCTCAATTTCAGAGGCTGAGTGCACCTCCTTCATGCATATACCATGCACTACACCAGCCCATCACAACTATTAATTAAATTAATTTAACGCTACCCTAAGCATACCGTGGACGGAATTGGTTACGCCTAAACCAATAAAAATGAATATAATTTATAAAAAAAAATAAAAAAACCCAATTTGTTATAAATTAAATTGCTTAAAAATCTATCAATATTGATAACAAATTTCTACATGTAAGTATATTTTCCAGAAAAGTAAATTGGAATAAACAAACTGCTTCAAAAAATTATACCTACGCAATTTTTCTAGGTAAGTATTATTTTCATTAATAAATATTAATATTTTCCTTATAAAAATATATTTATACATTAAAATTTTCTTTTAGGTAAATCCATTAAATTTTTAATTTTCCGATTGATTGAAAATAAATTTTCCTGTTAATAGTTTTCTTTTAATAAAGTCACTTCTTTAAATATTTTATTTTATTAGTAAATGCTACGACTTTCCTCGAATTATATTTTCTTTTAGGTAAACCCGTAAACAAAATTTTTGATTTTCAATTGATTGAGAATTAATTTAACTTTTTCCTGTTTTATTGTTTTCTTTAAATAAAGTCACTTCTAAAGGGACAATAAAATCGATGCCAGAGCTTCCAGTGAAAATTTTAGCGATAAAGGAGGCTGTTATGACTAAATTGCAGTTCTTTATATGTTAATGTTATAGAAAATGTCAAATTAAAATTATTGAAAAACCCTAATTAATTAAAGTTAATGCATTAAAAATTGTGAAAATAAGAAATCAAATTGCACAAATATTATTTTTCAAATGTAAATTATCATAATTATTTATTTAAATTTGTGAGACATTAATATTAAATTTTCAATGTAAGTCATAAATGCAATCCACACAATTATATATGCATTCATACAATTCTATAGTTAAAGTCGTGTATCGTTACCATTGAAACGCCTCCAATAAAACTCACGCACGGTGCGAATATTATTATTTACCTACATGGGTTTTCCATAACAAAATTGCATCCCCAAGGGATAAATTTCTAAAAATCCCTTCTTAGTGCTCACTTACGTCATTTAAGCTCAAACCACTCGGTCTAGGAGCATGAACTTTCACCTCCTAAGGGATTTTTTCCATACCAATCTTAAAAATTATTTATATAAAATCGTTGACCAAATATTCTTAAAATAAATATTTTAAGCTTATCCTTTTTTCAATTTATGTATAAAAGTACAAAGACTATAGGATGCTATGCTCTCTATCCTATCTCTATCCTATGCTCTTTGTAAAAGTATAAAAACCTTTTTGTAAACCTTTACGAACTCTCTTTAGTAGAACAAAATAAATATTGAAATATATTTTTAAATAAAGAAGATTAAAAAATTTGTTACAAGTTTATTGCCTTCTCTTGTTACAAATTTTAACAATTTTAAAAGTAATAACTTGTTAGTACTTAGTTAGTACAGAATAATTATTATCTTCAACACTTTTTGTGTTACCATGCAATAAAATAATTTTTGTATGCAAGTTATTTTTGTTAGAGCGGCAATGACCCTAAGAACTGTATGGGGCGTTAAATAATATGGGGGATATCTTTTAAGAAAGTTAAATATAACTGATAAAGTATTCAAATATGTTGTTTAATAATTATTGATATATTTATTATCTGCAAAGTAATAAATATAAATTTTTTTAGGACACTGCATAAAAAAAAAGAAAAGAAAATTGTTTTATCTACTTTATTGGATTTATTCTTTCTAGGTAATAATTATCCGCTAAACAAAACGGTATGTATTTTTTAGAATTGTATATAGGCTTTAAAAATAGATGTTGTGGGATTACGATCTTTCTCCAACTCTAGCGTAAGGTAGTACTATCGGTAATAGACTTTGCATTCAGAATTTAATGAAACTTGGCATAGTTGTCCATTATTATATCATAATTAACCAGTTAAATTTTTAGGGGCCTTCGGAGAACTTCGGAGAAACGTAGAAACAATGCACCTATACTGCTCATTTACAAACTCACAACTCACAATTTAAGTCCGGAGTACTCTATAAAATATCTGTACCTATTAGTACCATACCGGATTTTAATGACGTATCCTAAAAGAAAATATAAAATATAAAGTCATGGGAAAATCTATAAAAAATAAATTATTATTCATTAAAAATAATAAAAAAAAAAAATCAATTTTATTACAACTTAATAAAAAAAACTATGTAAATAATAAAAGCGATTAATCGATTTTTCCTTATTTATTTATTTCATTATTAATTAATATAAAAAAAAGGCAATTAAAAATTTTATTATCCTGTAAGTCTTTCTACTACTCTTTTTAATATATTGTAAACGTTTTGTTATTTAAATAAATCGGGGTATTATTTATTATTAATAATATATGGGAGATTGTTGAATAGCAATTTTTTAAAATAGAACAATGGAAATATTTATTATTTTTACACAGCTTCTATTCAACAGCTATCGGCTAAAAAATAACTCAATTAAAAAATTTAAATTGAGTTAATTTGTGATCCAAGATACCAGATCATAATGTATCATGGATCACACACTAATGTACCTTGAATAACTACCAATTGTATCCGGAAGGGTTCTATATTCAACATGTAATCTTAACTGTTCATTCAAATTGAAAACTACAGCAACAGTTTACCCTAATAATAATTCATATATAATTTTTCTTTTTACTTTATAAAACAAAAATATTATTTTATTAAAGTGAAACGAAGAAAGAAATTGATTTTATTAATATATAAAAATCCTTTTAATAATACAAGTTTTTTATTTAAAAAAAATAAAATAAAATGGTTTTGTATTAAATATTAAAATTAGCGAAAGTCAATAAATAATATAATGTAAAATTTATTTTATATTAATCGATTTTCTGTCAATGAATACTGTGATCAATTAATTTTATTAAATCTAATTTATAATTCATATTAATTTTATATTTACTTTATTGACAATGGGAATATAAGAATTCTCATAACAAGAGCATATACATTTTACGAATTTTCTTATAACAGGTGTTTCTTTTGTGAGATTCAGAACTTTAAATTAAAATAAAACAAAGAAAAATATTTTTAATACCAATAACACTGGCCTTTCAGATTTGCATAAATTACATCAGAAAAGTTTTTTCCAAACATATTCTACATAAACACAATAAAATAAAAATTTTTAAAAACATAATTAGCATGAAATATTCATAAAATTTCATGTAATTTTTAATATATATTAATTTAATATGAAAATTGAAATTACGCACTAGATTTTTGTGAAAAATTTATGATGTTGTTTCATAACAGAAAATATATAGTGCAAGATCATTTTAGTTCGTACATTAATTTTAATAGAAATTGTGTAAATATTATTATGAATTTTATTTTAAAAGTGAATTTATTTTTAGTTATTAAAACATTTGGTTTTACACTCTGGTCATTGCGTTGTAAATTAAGAAAGTTAAAAAAATATTTCAGTACGTTTTTAGAACATCAATGGAACATTTTTATACCATGCATATATGTAATATGCAAGGTATATTAAGTTTAGTCCCAAGTTTGTAACGCTTAAAAATATTAATTTTAGGAACAAAATTTTCGTAAAGGTGTTTATAAAATTACCTAATTAGTCCATTTTCGGTTGTCTGCCCGTCTGTCTGTCAACACGATAACTCAAAAACGAAGAAAGATATCAAGCTACATTTGCATATCAATACATAAGAGCATCGTTGGTTCAGTGGTAGAATACTCGCTTGCCACTGGGGCGGCCCGGGTTCGATTCCCGTACGATGTATTAATTATTTTTTAATGGATTTCTAATCTTTGGAGAAAGGCGGAATTATTTTATAAATGGGCGGAATTTCCAATAATAATGTGTGGGTTCTTCGATAGAGAGAGGGAGTGGCTTGTTCGACCATGAGACGTACCCAACTCTTAACTATCCAGCCCGGTTTTCTGAATCAGATAGCGTAGTTTATTTTCCTCTGTAAGATTATTTAAGTTGGAATATTCTATTTACACGTTAACATTATTTGGCGAGAGCGCGCAACTTTTTATACCATGCTTATATGTAATATGCAAGGTATACTAAGTTTAGTCCCAAGTTTGTAACGTTTAAAATATTGATGCTATGAACAAAATTTTGGTTTAGGTGTTCACAAAATTACCTAATTAGTCCATTTCTGGTTGTCCATCCGTCCGTCTGTGGGCACGACAACTCAAAAACGAAAAAAGATATCAAGCTGAAATTTTTACAGCGTACTCAGGACGTAAAAATTGAGGACAAGTTCGTAAATGAGCAATATAAGTCAATTGGGTCTTGACCTATGGGTCCGTAGGATCCATCCTGTAAACCGTTATAGATACAACAAAAGTTTAAATATAAAAAATCTTCCTTATCAAAAAATAAACAACTTTTGCTTGAAACATTTTTTCGTAAACATCACTGTTTACCCGTGAGGGCGCAAATAAGGCGTAAATTATATAGTATGTATTATTATATGGGGATATCAGTTACGTATGTGTGACATGTATGGATGTGTGATGCGATAGAGTAATCAAGACTGTCTATGCATGGTATTTCAACAATTAACTCAGTCAATTGTTTGTTTTCACTTGTTTTTTATAGAGATTTTACTTTGAATAAACGAAGTTGTAGATGCTGTGGTTACGAAAGGGTGTAATAAAAAAACCATGATATATACCAAAAAATTTTACGCTTAACTTTCGTCTAATTTTCGTTAGTACTAACAGAATTAAAAAATTTAAAAAAATTCAAATATTTTCATGTTTTATGGGAACGTCCTTAATAAAACACTTAAAAATTTCAAGATAAAAATCATTGAATTATAAAAGTTTAAGTAATAAGATAAAAGTTTTTACAATTAATCGTAAAATGCTTATGTAAAAATAATCAATAGTTACGTCATTAAAACATATAATGGTACTAAATATGTTTTTAAAATGATACATATTTAGGTGACAACGAGTAGATATTTTTCTTTTTTCTTTTTAAATTATTGATAATTAACAACAAATCTAGTTGTAAATTATATTATTTTTTTAAAAACACGTAATTAATTTTAATGGACAATCTCCATTATAGTCCTGTATCTAGTATAAAAAAAAACCAACGGATCGTCATATCGATAAAAACGCCACTTTTATTATTATTAATTCTTTCAATTCTAATCAAAATCGATAATTCCCTTTCACTCGATTCAGTAGTTTTCTTCTTCATTTACAAATTGAAATTATATAAAGATTACAAAAAAGAAACAAAATGGATAAGTAGTGTGCGAATTTTGGAGCTAAGCAAGTGTCAGACTGACACTTTTTCATAGTTTATTATCTTGAAAAACTAATAGTATTCTTAATTGGTCTTAATGAGGATGTGGTTTTGTAGTTATGGTGTTCGCCCCTAATATAAAGTGTTATCAGTTATTCTTTCTTAAATAACTTGTGATTCAGATCTTTGGTAACTTCTGATTACTGTTAATAGATGGCTTTTGCATTAAATTTGAAAAACGTATTTTGTTTTGATTGCTATGAACACTATATGAACAGTAGTCAAAACTTAATGATTATGATCTTTGATCTTTAACCAATCAAAAAATAACTTAGACAAAAGTTGCAGTGTTTGATGGGGGGGGGCATCATGTTCTGACATCAGATTGGATCTAGTTCTTCGAGTTTCTTTAATAGCTAATTTTGATCCTAAACGAAAGTTGGTCCTCATTAAAAAAACTAAAATGTTTTATCTTAACCATTTTTATGAGAATCGTCAACTTTCGGAGGAAACATGACTTAAAAATATGTCATTATTGCATTAAATGGAAATAAACCCCCTAACTGTGGGAAAATGCTTTAGCCATAAGTTGTCATAAGTTTAACGATTGAAAGGGCAAGGGGAACTGTTTAACGATTGATTGGTTTATAAAAGTTATCTAAATCGAAGTCACGACCCGTTAATCAGACTCGGCTCCTGGTCTAGTTCAAGTATAAGTATATTAAAAACATTCTTAACAAATACTTAATCAATAATAATTATATTATTTAAGACGTGTGATACAACGTAATTTCTAATAAAAATGAATGTACTGAAAAGTTGTTCTGATAAATTGATAAAGAACTTTAATTTAACTGGTGGATGATGATTTAAATTTAAATTATACAATGAGTTTTATCAATAACAAAATGTCTTATATTATTTGTGGAATTACTTTATATAAAATTAAAGGATTACGTCAGACCGTCAGATATTCTTAAGGACTTTGTATGAATATAATTTTTAATGTGATTTTTGACTTATGAATTGATCGGAAAACGGAAATTGCTTATCAATAAAATTTAATATTAAAAATCTTAATGATTTTGTAAATAAGTTTTTATACAAATGTTCAATGTCTAACTTTTATACTTTGTAATTATAAGCTTTGTCTAAGTTTATTTTACTATACGCTACTAACATTTTTTCAAGCTCGATTTAAAAACGTTCTCAAATAAATGAGTGTATGCTAGAATTTGAGAAAATTAGACGAAAATTAACAGTAAAATTTTTCGATATATATCATAGTTTTTGAAATATTGATGCTTAAAGATTTACAGAAAATCACTTATAGTAGAAATTACATACAAATGCTCATTTCATCACTTTAAATGTATTTTATGGAAAAACGAGTGCCATTTGTTATAATTTTTGCAACTTTTTTTAGTGGAAACCCGCATAAAAAAACGTGACTTTTTGGGAACGGTCATAAAAGTACTGGCCGAAATAGGATCTAAGTATATTTTGATGCGATAAAATTAATATGAATATTTGAACTACAGTTATATTTTGATAAATAATTCCCGATACTTTTGGACCAAAAAAAAAAAATTAACTTAGTTTTTTCATTGGTTCAAATATATAAATATATTATATGAAAATTTGCTAAAACGTGATAAATACACATAAATATTGCATATTTATTGCAAACTTAAAATATCAAATAATTTTCATATAAAAACATATGTTCACACTGCTCTGATGCCAAAAAAAATTAATCATTATTATGAAATTAAAATGTGTGGTTTTATGAAAACAAAATAAATGTGGACCTTGCGCGATTAGATAGGAAAATGGCATTCTGTGAAACTTTTTCAAACCGCCACTAAAATGTTGTTTAAATCGTTCTGATCGTAAGCTCTCACGGTCACACAATTTTTTACTTTACTTTTCGAGTAACGAACGATCAAAGCTACACATATATTATATTTATAGTATATGACTACCGCCCAACTATACATATACACTATAAAGTAAGCACGATTATGTTTAACATCGATAGTATTACACATACACGATAGTCATAACTATAATATATGTGTAGCTTTGATGGTCCGTAGTTCGAAATATACTTTGTGGTCGGGAAAAAATTTTGTGGCCGTGAGAGGTTTTGATCAGAACAATCCGAACAACATTTTGAGGCAATTAAAAAAACTTTCACAGAAAGCCATTTTCTTACCTACTCATGCGGGGTCCTCTCCATAAATTCGAAAAAAAATCAAAACAAAAACAAGTTTTATATTAAAATTAAACTGTACTTTGTCCTTTAACAACTGCGGTATGGCTGTGAAATCAAAATTTAATAAGAATTATTTTTTAGCCGAATCTGATAACAAAAACTTCACTCAAAAATTAAGAAAATTCCTCGCACAGTTGCTGTTTAAACTTTACGAATTATTTGTAGTTGAATCAGAAATGAACAACTTTTAATAGAACTGTACCATATTTAAATATTTTAATGAAATTGGATCCAATGATTATACTTTCGATAGAAAAAATTCAGGTCATTTTTTTAAGTGTTAAGAAACTTTTTACCTTCTTATTACACTCTCTTTTGCTGTGGTTATGAAAAGGGTGTAATAAAAAAAAGATACAAAACTTCGCAACACTTTTACTTAAGGTAGTTCCCAAAAAATCACCATAATGACCTTTATAGGCAGGTAATTTTTTTAATACCCCTTACGTTACTGCAGTGCTAAATTTATAGATTTGAGATGTTATAGATGTCGAAACTAGTAAAGTAAAAAAGTTCATTTCATTATGAAAATCATGTTTATCGTCATCCTAAGTGGCAATTCAAACATCAAAAATACATTTTACAAAATATGTTTTTCACAGAATATGTTTATTTTCTTTACACGCGCACTTATACGAACGCGCGATATATATTTATAATTATTTTTTATCATCTAAAAGAATCTATTTTTGAATTAGATCATATGATATTGTTTAGTGTTTACTTTATTCAAAGACGTTTTACAACATATTTTTAAAAATATTATCCGCATTGTAAACTTATGTTTACACAATCAGCTATCATCACTAATCAACTTGTTAACAGCTAATAATTAACAGAAAAATCTTGTTGATCAATTATTATTAAAATTTTACATTGAGAAAAATACATTTTTGTAATAAACAATAAAATAAAAGTTAATATTTGAAATAGTTAATGGAATATTAAGAAACCATTGTAATTTACAGCAATACTGTTCAAACGCGTGAATGAAGTGTCTTTTTTAATGAGATCTAGTTAATTTCAATAAACAGCTGCTGCTTTTTAAGATTTAAGTCTGTTTAGCCATCAAAAAATGGGATTTAGCTCTAGCACATCCAAATTTTATCCAATTTTGATAAATCAAGTATGTTATTTTACTAAATGTGGGTCAAGCTTTTCAAATTTGTGATCAAAATTAACATACCTTGAATAGGTTTCATGATTGTTTGAACTTGGTGCTGATATCTAGCATAAGGGTCAATGCAAGCGAAAAACTAGCATCATGGATCAAAAGTTTGACCCAAAGTTAGTGGGTTTCAAAAAAAATTTCATTCCGATCGGATACAATTTAGCTGTTTTATCAAAAAAAATCTTTTTTTGAACTTTATGACGTCATCAAAAGCCAAAAAATGGAATTTAGCTCTAGCACATCCAAATTTTATCCAATTTTGATAAATCAAGTATGTAATATTACTAAATTTGGGTCATAATTTTCAAATTTGTAGTCAAAATTAACCTACCTTTAATAAGTTTCAAGAATGTGGGATCTTGGTCCTGATATCTAGCGCAAGGAATAATGGTAGCGAAAAACTAGCACCATGGATCAAAAGTTTGGCCCAAAGTTAGTGGTTTTCAAAAAAAATTTCATTCCGATCGGATAAAATTTAGCTGTTTTATAAAAAAAAATCTATTTTTGAACTTTATGACGTCATCAAAATAAAAAAAATGGAATTTAGCTCTAGCACATCCAAATTTTATCCAATTTTGATAAATCAAGTATGTAATTATACTAAATTTGGGTCATACTTTTCAAATATGTAGTCAAAATTAACCTACCTTCAATAGGTTTCAAGAATGTGGGGTCTTGGTCTTGATATCTAGCACAAGGGTAAATGGTAGCGAAAAACTAGCATCATGGATCAAAAGTTTGACTCAAAGTTAGTGGTTTTCAAAAAAAATTTCATTCCGATCGGATTAAATTTGGCTATTTGATCAAAAAAATGGATTTTTTAACTTTATGACGTCATCAAAATCCAAAAAATTGAATTTAGCTCAAACACATCCAAATTTTATCCAATTTTGATAAATCAAATATGTTATTTTACTAAATTTGGGTCATAGTTTTCAAATTTGTAGTCAAAATTAACCTAGATTTAATAGGTTTCAAGAATGTGAGATCTTGGGTCTCCGTTAAATAAAAACTGAAAAGAAACAAAAAAAATTCCAGCAGTTTACATAGCGACTTTAACAGTCGGAAAATCCATTACCATTAAAATCTATACAGGCTTCAATTTTCCCAATAATAGGTCCCTATTGTTTTAGACGCTATGTAAACTGCTGGACTTCCTGGACCTTCTGCTCGCTGTTTTTTCTCTTCAGTTTTTATTTAACGTAGGATTTTATGATTTTTCTTAAATAATTTTTTTATGTCTGCAATAATTCAATGAATTTTTACATAATGTGATGATAGCCTTTCAAAAATAATAAATAATAAACATTCAATTGTATTTCGTGTTCCACCTCTTTGTCTGCTCGTTCGTATGCTGTACTTGCGTTGTGATTGTAAGTAAAATAATAATAAATGTTTTATAAATAAAATGTTATTATTGAATTTGTTCTAGTGACCTAGGTCATTACATTAATAAGCTAGCTAACAGCAACAAGCTAACAGTACAATTCAATTCAAACAAGACATCAAGAAAAATTTATGCGCAATAACACACTGTACCACAACGCAACAACGGTTGTATTGTACATGCAATGGCTCAATCATTGACATTGTATTTAATGGAATGAGCGATTTTTACTCGGAAAGGCTCAGCATACCTATTTCATGGGTGTGATTGGTTAAAATTTATCCCAAATAGTGGATACCTTTTTAACCGATTTCAAACCAAAAAAAAGGAGGTTCTCAATTTGACTGTATTTTTCTTTATTTTTGTTATCTCAGAACTTTAGACTGGGTGAACCGATTTTGATGATTCTTTATCTATTTGAAAGCTGGGGCTTCCCGTGTGGTCCCTTTTCATTTTGGTCTAGTTCTGACAACAGTATCCATGAGAAAACCATAAAAGTCTTAAATTTGCATTCATTATGCACGACAAGAGAACGAATAACTCAATATCACGTCAACCGATTTCGATGATTCTTTTTTTAGTGACAAATTAGTTAGTATACTTCAGATTCACTAAAAATCACAAAATAAAAAAACTTTAAAAAAAACAAAAAGAAAACCGACTTCAAAAGAAAATCTTTTTCAAAACAAATTAATATGCAAAAAGTAAAAAAATAACGATAATATAATGCAGTTAAAATTATTGTTATTTTTGGAGTCGGTGTCAGCCAAGCTAATGTAGCAAACTGTTCTTTCAGAGTTGTTTCCTTGGCTGACACCGACTCCAAAAATAACAATAATTTTAACTGCATTATTTTATCGTTATTTTTTTACTTTTTAGTGAATATTAATTTGTTTTGGAAAAGATTTTCTTTTGAAGTCGGTTTTCTTTTTGTTAAAAGTTTTTTTATTTATCGTTTTAATACCAAATTCAAAGATATATTGGTTTCAAACAGCCGGAAGTATCGCGGAAACCAGATTTCATTATTAGACCCGGTAAAATCTATCCCAGCAAAATTTTAAAACTAAAAGAATGAATGCATCGTTTTTTCTTTTTAACCGACTTAAAAAAAAAGAGGAGCGGGTTTTCAATTCGACTGGGCGAAGCGATTTTCATGATTCTTTATCTATTTGAAAGCTGGTGCTTTCCGTGTGGTCCCATTTCATTTTGGTCAAGTTTTGACAATGACATCCATGAGAAAACCCTATAAGTTTTAAATTTACATTAAGTATGTGCGCGAGAAATTGTCAAATAACTCAATACCACTCCAACCGATTTCCGTGATTCTTTTTTCAGTGACAAATTGGTTAGTGTACATCAGATTCACAAAAAATCACAAAATAAAAATCGATTTCAGAAGAAAAAACCATTCCAAAACAAATTAATATGCACTAAAAAATAAAAAAATAACGATAATATAATTTAGTTACAAATACTGTTATTCTGTCACAGTTGTTTCCTTAGCTGACACCGACTCCAAAAATAACAATAATTGTAATTATATTATCGTTATTTTTTTACTTTTTAGTGCATATTAATTTATTTTGGAATAGTTTTTTCTTTTGAAGTCGGTTTTTATTTTGTTAAAAAAAATTTTAAATTTAAAATGCATACAATTTTTACCTGTATACAAATTAGCGTTTTATAATTATTAACACTTGATCCGATTGTCTTTACAGGGGGTCAATTTAATTTATATATATTTAAAACAATTAAATTTAATTGTGAAATAATAAAAAAAAATGCATTATAATTAAAAAAATAAAATAAAATAAAATAAAATAAATAAATAAATAATAGTATTTCAAGTAAAAAGTTAATGACCTGATTATTTACAATAAATTTCTTGCAAATATATAAAATACATGAAAAAAAAAAAAAATGTCAATGTTAAAATGTTATCAAAATAATAAAATAATCTGTGTATTTCCTATTACTTAGTTATACGCTTCGTAAATCCATTTCAATTTATTATAATCCATTCTTTGTTTTATTTATTTATTTCATTTTAAGTTTAGTTTTAATATTCTTTGTTTAAATTGTCCATGGAAATATTTATTCTCCATAAAATGAATTAAAGGCTATTCTGATGTGGACAAGAGAAGGTCAGGTCATAGGACAAATCTTTAAAATAGATAACGATAGAATGTAGAGTCCTCGTCCCGGAATTCAGAACATAAGTGATAGCTACCGAAAAACGGACATCACAGCTGAAAAGAATGACCGAAAAATGGTGGGTTTCAAAAAAAATTCCAATAAGATCCGAACAAATTTGCCTGTGTTATCAAAAAAATCGAATTTATATACCGAAATTATATATTTTTTAACTGTTGGGTTGAGTTGGGTTGGGTTGGGTTTAAAACAAAAAATTTAATTTTGCTCTATCACATCCAAAATTTATCCAATTTTAATAAATCAAGTATGTAATCCTACTAAATTTGGGTCATACTTTTCAAATTTGTGGTCAAAATTAATCTAGCTATAAAAGATTTCAAGAATGTGGAGTCCTCGTCCCGGAATTAAGCACATAAGTGATAGTTAGCAAAAAACTTACATCAAAGCTGAAAAGTTCGAGCCACAGTGGGTTTAGTGGGTTTCAAAAAAAATTACAATAAAATCGGATCAAATATGCCTCTGTTATCAAAAAAATGAATTTTTTAACTTCATGACGTCATCAAAATCCAAAAAATTTAATTTTGCTCTATCTTTCCCAAATTTTACCCAATTTTGATAAACCAAATATGGAATCCTACTAAATTTGGGTCATAATTTTCAAATTTGTGGTCAAAATTAACCTTGCTATAATAGATTTCAAGAATTTGGAGTCCTGGTCCCGAAATTAAGCCATATAAATTATAGCTAGCCATATAAATGATAGTTTTTTGTTTAATATATATTGGGAGATTTGAAAAGCTAGTGTGATTAGTTTAGTTAAGCATAAAGAAAGTTTTTATTTGATTAATTCTTATTTCATAATATAAATTATTGCATCATTTTTATATAAATCATAATAATTTTTTAGGTATTGTTTTCTTTTTATATAACAGTCTGGAAATTTGTTATACGCACACGTCATATAAAAATTACTGAACGAATTTTAATCAAACTTTCACTCAATCATGTATTTGTGTGTAAATAAAATAAAGGCTATATTAGTGAATTTTCTGAAAAAAAAAGCATTTCTCCTTGTAAAAATTGCATTTTTTACTTATATTAAACAATACTGAAAAAAAAAACTGAATATTGATTGAGAATAAAATATATAATTATGTAGAGATTAAGATTTACAAAGTTAAAGAATCTTTATCGATAGTTGTTTAGTATTTAAACTCTCGAAAAATAATCTATAATTTTGAGGAATAACAGTGCAATAAACAAAATCAATTTCCATTGCGATATTTTTAAGAATGACTATAAAAAACACATGAACGTAAATTTTGATTCTAGGTATTACACCTTCCCCTATATTAGAAACATTTTAAGTTGTAAATTTTCATAAATTTATAAACAAACAATAATTTTTCTTTATAATATTTATTTACTGAAAATTGTATATGACTGTTGTAAATATTTGAATTTTAAATAAATAAAAAATAATAAATTTTTTTATGATTCGAGACATAATTTTGTTTTGTTTTGTTAACTTAAAGGCAAAAAGGTTATTGAACTGCTAATAATCAAAATATTCAATAAAATAGCCATTGAACTTACGTACTACTTTTTTTTATTCGTATAAAAAAAAATTTATGGAAAATGAATCAAGTGCGAATTTAACTCGAGATGTAGAAGCTATCTCAATATCTGTCAAATATTCAAAAACTTATTTTTAACACTCGATGACAATATCAAGGTGTTGTAAGTTTGAACACTGTAACCATTTTTTCCCGTGATATCATGGAAAGATCGATTTTGTCGGTATTGTTTTTATACAACAGGCTAAGCATACCGCGTACGGAATTGGTCAGGGTTTGACCAACTACTAGGGTGAACTATTTCTCCTTTTTCTAATAAGAGAACATTTAATTATATCAAAATGCGAAATTCAGTCACCAGTCGATAAGTTAATACTGTGAGGTATCGAAATAAACTTTTCCAAAATTCTGTGCTCATCAAAATCTTCACTAAGATGTACATTGAGCGAGGCTAAATCGTTTAGCCGATTTTCAGATATAATTGTCGATCTAAGGTATGTTTTGAGACGACACAAAGTTGAGAAGGGGCGATCATATGTCTCGGTAGTCACAGATGAAGCTGCCAGAACGCGAAGCATTTAGTAGACATATAGAAACTTATCTTCATTATAAATTTCGAAGGCTTGAAGTGAATTTTTGACGCCCTGTCTGGCAATGCGTTTTCGTCTAAGTTGAACTTCGTCACAATGATGTCACGGAAATCATAGTGCTCAATTGAAGAGTATGGTTTAAAAAGTTTACCCTGGTTTTCTGTTTGAAGTACTTGAAGAAAAGACCCGCGGGTAATCGTGTACGAATTGTAAATTTTACAATATTTATCGCAAAACTCGCAATATACGAGTACTGTCATCGAAACCATCAATTTTTTAAATTGCAAAAAAACTGGTTACATAATAAACCATCAAATACAGGTTAAAATAATCATAGAAGTTTTGATTCTCTACGGATTCACGCTCGAAATATAAATCTGATGATGTAAGTATATAAGGTCCAAGGAGTGGCTAACTTGATTTTCGGGTTAAAAAATTTATATTATTTTCTTACATATATTTTTACTGGACTTAAGAACAAATAGAACGAACAAATTCTGGAATAGTGTCCCATTTTTTAACGCAAGGTACAAGAACTTCAGAACCCAATTAACTCCTCTATATTTTTCGGTCTATTTTTCGCTAACAGCCTTTTTTTGGGGTACGGAATCCTAGGAATCCTACTATATACAATAAAGGATAAAAAAGACTACTAGAAAAGTAATTTTATGTAAATTTCTAAAAATAAATAATTTGTATGATAATTATATTATTACTGATTTTATTTTTTGAAGTTCAATAATCTTTCGATTAAAATTTAATAAAAAAAAAATTTGGTTTCTTTCATTTCATTCACAATAAAATTATTTATTCAATAGTTTTTTTTTTGTTGTGAAGTCTATGAATAAATAATTGTGTTGTTTTTATAAAGTGGTTCAACTGAATTATCTCAAATAAATTTTTATTTCATGGAAATGACCTACAAAGGTGAAAAGAACTTTGTTTTTTAGTAACTTTATTTTTAGTAAGAAGAGTAGATACCTCGGCCGTTCTGTTCTGAAACATTTATTAGCGATATTGTTCAACTCCTTTGCTTTGTGACCAAGAGAATCGATTTATTTTTATAGTTCTGAAAAAAGGAAATTTTGCACACAATATCCAGCCATGATGCATTGTTAATTGTATCAGCAATAAAGTCAGTGTTGCTATGGATTTTTTCTCGAAACGGAGTGAATGTACATCCGTATTTCTCTCGCTAATTTTCGTTAGTTATCTCGATTTGCCTTAAATCATGAAGAATTCTTAGCTCATACTGTCAAATTAACAATTTTTTTTAAGCAGGCGTTTTCATCAACGGCTGTTTTTCTTCCAAAATAATATATATGGGGTCTTCCGTAACTCAACGGACAATTTAAAGTCGAAAGTGACCTATATACTTTTTTCCAAAACCCAATAGCTAAGAAGTTATATGAGTATTATTAAATTTAACCAATAAAGTAAAAGCATTGCTGATTAAAGTAGTTTATTGTTTTATTAATTAAAATTTTTCCTTCGTACACTACTAGAGGAACTATTTTCGACCATGTTAATGATAACTTTTTCCCCGGAAAGTTCTTGCTGTACGATGCACATATAATAACACTTATTTATTAGGAATTATTCGTTCAGGCAACCGCCGTTGATAATCATGCAATGACGCTCTTGTATTCCATGACAATATCCATACGATAACTAAAATTTGTACACAAAATTTAGCAAATAAATATAAATCACTACATAGTATAAAATATAAAGTATAAAATAATGTCCCTATGTCCCTATGTACGCTTAAATCTTTGAAACTACGCAACGGATTTTGATGCGGTTTTTTTTAATAGATAGAGTGATTCAAGAGGACGGTTTTTATGTATAATACATCCATATTATAGTAGAGTAAGGGGTTGAAATAGGGGTTGAAAGGGATATGCTTCAAAAAATAAAAAAGTTGTGCATCGATTAAGCTCAAATATTGACACGATATACAACCAGCTTCAAAGATCTATTGTTTTTATCTACTTTTAACCTTCGGAGGGTAGAAAGGTGTAGCGAGAAAGTGGGAAGGAATTATCGAATATTTACAAATATACCTAAGTGGGGTATCAAATAAAAGAGCATGACGTGTACATTACAAAACTGTTATCCCACGCAAGGAAATGTGGAGGGAGGGGTGCAAGTGGGGATGTTGCCCAGCAAAGCGGGTAGTTCACAGCTATTAAAATATAAAAGAGAAATTAGAATTATTTTGCTATAACTTGGATCACTCTATATAAACAATAGTTCAATTAAAATTCTTTTTTCCAGACATAATAATATTTGACCTTGAATGGTGTGCAAAATTTTTTAAAATGTTACCTGCGGCATCAACTACGTGTAGTTTTACATGTGATTTTATGAACATTTAAACCAATATTTGGTTTATAACATCAATATTTCTAGGCGTTACAAACTTGGAACTAAACTTATTAATATAACTTGAACTTTATATATGTATAAGGCTTACAAATATATGAACTCAACAAACTATCATTCTTTAATATTTTAAAACCTCCTGTACTATTAAATCCGTCAGTAATATTTAGTCGCGTGATGAGAGATTAGCTCACACGTTCTGTATATGTGTCAAATATTTCACACGTACATATTCTTAAACTTTGTAAATCATGACAACGATGAGACAATGTTTCATCTTCTCTCTCACTGCCCAACTCTTGTCATGAGGAGATAGACTTGCTTGAGCCAGCCTCCCTTTGACGATCTCTCCGACCTGGAGTCCGTCGACGTCAAAGCTCTCCTGCTGTTCTTAAACAGCTCTAAATGGTTCATGGAGTAGTGGCCGGAGATGGTTCAACCCTTTTTCGGTATCACAACGGACCCTATGGTCTAAGTGTGTCCCACCCCAGGACAACCACTCTAACCTAACCTAACCTAATTAGATTAGAAATTATTTAAAGATAGAAAAAATAAAAGATAAAAGTTATTTATGTTTTAAATCGAAATCGATTCAAATGCTCATAACGCGAGTGCTAGTGGGTTAAACAGTTTTTTTTTTTACATAATACATGAATTTCCACACACTAAGTATAGGTTTATTAAATCAATACGAAGTTTATTGCAAAATTTTTGTACCTATTATAAAAATTAAAAATAAAAACTTTAGACTTATTTTCGTAGACATCATTATTATATTCTAATGAAAACAAAAACATTATGAAATTCTTAACAAGATGATTAAATGAAAACAAAAAATTAATAAAAATTTATGCAATATTTATTATTTATATTTGGCAAAAAAAAATTAAACAGACAGAATTTATCATCGACTTTGTATCATAATTTTTTTTTTGCGTTGTAAATTTCAACATATGATAATACGTTTTTTATATGTTTCTTTTTTTTGCGAATAATTTTTTATCTCTAAATTTAATGTTTCATTGACTTCTGCTGTTGAAATTAAATAACGCGTAATTAATTTTTTGGATTCAGTTTTGCGTAGACTTAAAGAAGTATAGAAGTATCGAGATGGGAAATAGTTTAGTGAAATCAGCACTCATTTTTGTAATCTTTTATTATACACTAGCTATGAACTACCCGCTTTGCTGGGCAACATCCCCACTTGCACCCCTCCCTCCACATTTCCTTGCGTGGGATAACAGTTTTGTAATGTACACGTCATGCTCTTTTATTTGATACCCCACTTAGGTATATTTGTAAATATTCGATAATTCCTTCCCACTTTCTCGCTACACCTTTCTACCCTCCGAAGGTTAAAAGTAGATAAAAACAATAGATCTTTGAAGCTGGTTGTATATCGTGCCAATATTTGAGCTTAATCGATGCACAACTTTTTTATTTTTTGAAGCATATATCCCTTTCAACCCCTATTTCAACCCCTTACTCTACTATAATATGGATGTATTATACATAAAAACCTTCCTCTTGAATCACTCTATCTATTAAAAAAAACCGCATCAAAATCCGTTGCGTAGTTTCAAAGATTTAAGCGTACATAGGGACATAGGGACATAGGGACAGAAAAAGCGACTTTGTTTTATAATATGTAGTGAAGCTATAATACAAAGATGTATAAAAAATTAAAATTTGAAGCTTGAACAACCGTACTAAAATGATTTGAATGATTAATTCCCATAGAAATATATGTTAATTTACGATAACTTATTTTCTAAAAAACTTGTATAACTTTCAGACAATTATTAGTGGCCTCTTAACTGTAAAACAAAATTAATAGTGGCTTCTTAATCTGTAGTGCCTCAACAACCTTAACAACAAGTAATTTACATATCTTTTAACCATGATATAAAAAAAAAACTTCCAAAATTTATGGTATTGACCTTAAAAAAAATAAAAATAAAATTAAATACGCAATTTCTTTTACAAAAATTTTCCAATTTTTATTTATAATCCATTTTAAAGGTCTGTGTACAAAGATAATAAAGATATTAATTATAAAAATTTGCAACAGAAATTTATTTAACACACTCTTTTAATATATTTTATTTTCAGGTATCATCATAAAAAGATTAAACATGTCATATTGATGGTATTATAAAAAAAAAATATATATATAAAAGTGAAATTTTGCTCACTTAATTTATATTTATAATGTTATTATCGATATAAAAGATGTATGATTCATATATCATATTTTATATTTAATAGGAGAAACTGTGGTACCTTGATCATTGTGTACCTTTACAATTACAATTAACAATTAAAGATGAAAAGAAAAGTATTCCATAAAATATTAACATTTAAGGAGATATGCATGGATTGAATTATACTAGGGATTTCAACAAAACTTTATAAATACATTTTTTGATTAACAAAGTTTTCAAAAATCACCAAAAATTCCTAGGTCATCAGGCTTTTTATTATTATTTTATCGTTCAAAGTTGGCTGAAAAAATGATGAATCATATAGGTTATCTTTTTCAATTGGATATTTCTATGTCAAAAAATCTAGAGAGTGTGATAAAAAACTATCTAAAATATTTAGACAATCTTGTAGTTTATAATAATATAAGGTTGTCGATGATATAAAAACAAAATTTTAATTTAATTATGAATTCATTGAAGATCCATCATTTGATGGACAGAGACGACTATAGTTAGAGTGTTGATGATTCAAGAGCGATATCTATAATATCAAATTTATAAGCAGCACTTGTACACCAATATAGTTTTCAATATTATTCGCACCCTTAAATAATTTTGAGAAACTGAATTTGTATATTGTATGTGAAAAAAAAAACTGAATAAATGAAGATATATATTTTTTTACCTATGGTACAACAATTTCCCAAATTCTTTTATTTAAATTCTTATCAATATGGAATAGTATTATCAGGGTTACTTTAATTATTATTAATACCTTACTAGTCACCTAATACCAATCCTAAGGTAAAACGATGACTTATTTATATACTTACAATAAAATATTAATACTTACTTTACAAAATAGGTATAATATTACTCATCGTAAAAATTTATACTTATTATTTTTAGAATTCATTTTTAAAATTTATATACTCGTTGACAATGATAAAAATGAATATAAAATCAATTGGGAAAAATTATTTTGACATACAACAATCGTTTATAGAAGATAATTCCGATCAGATGCTTAAACTAGGTTTCAATAGGCGTTAAATAAATGGATATAAGAAACCATAGTAATTTACAACAATACTGATAAAATGCATCAATGGCTTGCACATGAAGCGATCCGAACCATCGTACAAGATATACCTATCACTATTTATTAACAAATTATTAATCTAATGTAATATACATATATGTTTAATTGTTTACTTATGCAACACACACAACAAGTATGCATTATAAGTAAGCTACCATATAAGATTATAGTAATGTATAATGATTGATATTTCTTTATCGGGAATAGTAAAGTCTGTCAATAGACAAGCGGGCGGATAGAGTAGTCTTGGTAATACGGTTCCGTTGGTAAACCTTCGTGTACGGAACGAAATAGTTATCTCTTTTAATGGGAGTTATTCCATAAACCATTGTTTTTGTTTAAGATTTAAAAAAATTAAGCCTGCTTATGGCTACCATATTGATTGATTGATGTCATTAGAAAATTTCTCAAAAGTTAAGAAAACAATTGACAGAGTTAACTGTTGTAATACCCTTTATAGAAAGTATTCAATATCAGTGCTTGCATTTAAAATAAATAAATTAGAAGGGTTTAAACAACCAACACAATTATGGCAACATTTCAGTCACCATTAATTTGGTTTTCAGAAATTTCGAAAATTTTCGAAAGTATTTTCAAGAATTTTTTGTCGTTTTTCGAGAATATTTCATCATAATTTTCAAATCTGATGTCAGAACAAGATGTCCCACATTTAACTCTGCAACTTTGGGTTAACTTTTAATGGTACACTCTGTATCTATATTGAAATATATATAAATAAAATTATTAGTAATTTAATAATTTATAATTACAATTAATATACTTTTACAAGAATTTGATACATTTTATTTACTGATATATATATTTTCTACTTAATTTTATTGTTATTGTTTCTGACAAAAGAATTTAAAAAAAAATTTGTTTTCAAACATAAAATATGATTCATACTTAATTATAATAATAATTAGGTATTTTATGTGGTGTGTTTGAAATATCATATTTCATATTTTTCATGTGATCGATCGATATATCCATTTAAAAATACCACACTATTTGAGAACTATAATATAGTCGGATTAAGGAATACGTAAAATAGCCATTCTTAGGGAGTCCTCAATAACAGCCCCAATTTTGATGATTTTTTTGTTAAAACTGCATGAATGTAGACGAAATATAATAAGTTAATTTTTCGATATTTGTCTTGAAATGGATTTCAGAAACTATTTGTCTAGGAGGTGAAAAATAGGCTAGATTTTCGTAATTTTTAACGAGCTTTTACTCTCAACAACGTTAATTAGTGAAGCTGTGTCTCGATAAAAGTACGTCGGATCTATAAACTTAAAATTGAATGAATCCAATGAACATAAAAATGGATTTTCTCCTTGGAATTTTAATCTAGATTTCCTTTGTGTTTTTTTGTGTCAAATAAAATTCATTTCCACGCCTTTATTTGCTCAATTTTATCGTAATAACAATGTTTGTCAAACATGTAATAAAATTTAATAGTTTATACTGTTACCTAAATCTTTTAATCTAAAAATTAAGACGTTTCGAATTAAAACACATTTCTTTCAAAATAAAATCATGGACAAATCAATTTTTTATTGAAACTTTTGTTTAATAAAAAAATAAAATAATGCGTGAACTAATTTTAAAACAAAGAAATATTTTATTATTGAAGGTAAAGTAGGTTTCTTCTTCATTATTTATTTAATTATTTTACTTTTTTTGTGTTGAATCAATTGTGTTATTGTGTATGATTCATAATAAAACATTACCTAATTTAGGATTCAACATTCCATTCCAAAATTTTATAATAATTTTATCAAAATGTTTATTATAACATAACAAAATTAGAAGATTGTCTTTGAATGTTAAATTTAAAGGTTCTTGTAGGCGAAAAATGAGAAGCTGCACTTGATCAAGTCCTTGATACAACAATAGTATAAATATTGATTATTTTAGTATTTCTATAATGAAGTATAACAAAATTTGTTTTTACTTGTTCAGCTTTTTAGATTCGGTATAAACATCTATGATTGAAAACTTTAACAGCTCGAATCTATGATTTTAACAACCTAAGGGGTATTAAAAAATTTACTTGCTTATAAAGGGCGTTAATGAGAATGCATAAACACAATCTAAAGATGATCCCAAAAAATCGCGTTTTTTTTAGGAATGTCTTATTAATTAACTTCAAAAATTGAAAATTTTCGGTGTCTTTTACTTTTAAAGAGATTGATTGATTAACTTAAAGAGAAACTTGCAAGTGAACAGCTTTGGAACATGTCGAAAAATTTCCATTACATTTTCCAGGCTTTTAATCTTACTTGGTCACTAACAGATCTTATACTAATATTTTTGAAGACCTCACGATATCCACTTTCATATCGATGATTGGCTCTAACTGCTGGGACAAACACGAAAAATTATCATGAGCCGAAAAAATCTAAGCTGTTTCGGAGAACAGAGTATACATTTTTTCATTCCAATCAGTTGTATATATAAATAGTTCATTTGTGTTTTTATGCAAATATCATTACATATCAGTAACAACAGTTGCCAGAACAAAATTAAATATACAACAATTTTCATGACTGTTATCAATAAAAAGTTTTAACAAAAATTACTTTAACGATGGTGCCTATATTTCATCCTAAATAAAACTTCAATGTTTATTTAATTTTTTAAATAAATAAATCATAATTATGTCAAGGTTATATTTATGATTACAAAAAAAAATAGTTTATAATTTTTAGGTTTTATTTGTTATTGTTTTGTCATAAAAATACAATGTTATCCATATTATAACTATCTATTATTTAGAAGAATTTATATGATTGGTCACGAATAAATCAAAAAGGTGGTCAATTGTAATAATAAATAATAATAATTATTATCAGTTATAAGTACACTTGTATTATTAGTTACAGTGAAAATTTATAATCTGTCATCACGATTACTCAACAACGAAAAGATATGTCAATTTTTATAGCGTGCTTAGGATGTAAAAAGTGAGGTCAAGTTCGTAAATGAGTAACATAGGTCAGTTGGGTCTTGGATCCGTAGGACCCATCTTGTAAACTGTTAGAGATAGAAGAAAAGTTTAAATGTAAAAAATGTTCCTTATAAAAAAATTAACAACTTTTGTTTGATACATTTTTCGTAAACATCACCTTAGTGATGAAGCTCTATTGCCCACGAGTTTTTTACAAATAAATAAATCACTCTATTTATCGAAATAACTACATCATTGTTTTGAAATAGAAAAAAATCTATGACAAATAGTCAGATGTTCAAGGTGAATAACAGAGATAGTCAGACCAGATGTTCTATTTAAAAAAAATTTTTTTTTGTTAATTAGCGTTTTCTTTGTTCAGCAATGTTTACCATTAGATAAGTTAAATAATTATTTATGATTCGAATTTATTCAATGCCATCGCACATTTTAAATGTTATGGTTCAATAAAAAAACAAATACTAATCGGACACGTATTGGTAGACGATTACGAAAAGCAAGTATGAAATCCTACTAAATTTGGGTCATACTTTTCAAATTTGTGATTAAAATTCTGATAGTTTTCAAGAATGTGGAGTTCTGGTCCCGGAATTATCCACATAAAGGATAAGAATGGGCCAACCTTCGTGGGTTTCAAAAAAAATTTCAATATAATCGGATCAAAGTTGCCTCTGTTATCAAAAAATCTTTATGACGTCATCAGAATCCAAAAATTTAATTTTGCTCTATCACATCCAAATTTTATCCAATTTTGATAAACCAAGTATGTAATCCTACTAACTTTGGGTAGGTAACTCAAAATTAACCTAGCTCTAATAGATTTCAAGAAAGCCTGGTCCCGGAATTAGGCACATAATTGATAGATTGACATCATAGCTGAAAAGTATGATCCAAAATTAGGGGGTTACCAGAAAAACACTACTGGGGAAAGGAATATTATGGGAAAAAATTAAAAAAATTAAAAGTAATTTTAACTATTCGATTTATTATCTAAAAGTAACGTTTATACAAAAAACTTTCAGTATAACGATTAATGACGAAAAGAGAACCGATAATTAAAAGACTTATTAACAGGACATGCTGAAAAAATTTTCTGTAAATGAAGAAAAATCGATATATTTTTTTATTAGTTAATATCAACAAAGGATTATGCTTATGGAAAATAGCTTTTTTTAGATAGAATTTGTGATAAAACAGTTAAACTAGTAAAAATAAAAAAATAAATTGAAAATTTTTTGGGTTTCTGACCATAGGAACTCCTATTTTACTTTTCTCAGAGCTAACATTTCTCAAATTTTCAAAAAGTATGTTCGACAGACGAAAGCTATTTTCCATACGTATGTATGATGCGATACGATACTCGAAATAAAATGATTTTATTTCGAGTATCGTGATATTTATTTCAATAACTATACTTAAAAACATCTTACTTTTTTAAATTAACCATTCGTTTATGAAATGCTTTTTCTGAAAAGTTATTTTCTTTTAATAGATACCGTTTTGTCCCCTCTATTTGAGTTTCAAATAGTTTCGGAATTGTTAACCCAGAATAATCTACCTATAAATTTTAAATAAATTTTATTCAATTATAAATATTTCTAATTATCTGTTTTAGTTTTAATACTTACCGAGAACTTATCCATATCTTCTGGTTTCAATAATGCTTGCAACGATTTAAAATTATCATTTTTAAATGTCCACTCATTTAGCGTGAACGGTGCAAGCTTCATATTTGCATAAAATACTTGGCGATATAATTTAAATAAACTAAAACAATGTTACTTTTGAAAATTTAAAAACAAAAATTATTTCCATTAAAAAAAACTATTTTTATTCAAAAATAAATTATTTTTTAATCGATTTTTTATGAAAGGGTAATTATTATTGATTATTTTTTAATAATATTTATTTTTTGCTAAAAGTTACTCTCCTACCGGCTGCGCCAAGAATTTTTTCGTGATTTTACCTAAATATAATCTGATTATTTTTAATTTAAGATTATTTAATTAACAATTTTTACTTACTTTAATCTCTGATTACTTATTTTCAATAAAACACTTAAAAATATTGCTGGAATTAGGTGCAGTGTTACAAAATAAAACCAATATAAATATTTATTCGAAGTAGGGAAACAAAATGGATACCATAATAGTTGATTCGGTGGATTTTTTATTATTTTAGTCACACCAAGATCAAATAATACGCTATTATTAAAATTTATAAAATCACTGGTTGATGAGTTAATTACTAAGCTAAAAAAAAAAAATACTTTAAGTAACACTTCCTTTGAAAGGTACTTTTAGACAGTAATTTTTCGTGGTATTCATATATATTTTCACAAGCTTCCTATAATTTGTATCCTCAGGTGAATTTTTTGAAAGATTCAAGCGAAACGAAATTCTTCAAAACAAAAGACTGGATAAGTTTTGATCTTGATAACTTCTGAATTTTGATTCAGCTGCCCAAAAAGCATAAAGGTACCATATTTTAGATTTCCAAACGGAAAATACCGATCCTTTTTCTACACTTTGTGAAAACATGGGAAGCGTTTTTAGATTCGTCAATGAGCATGAATTTATGTTTACAAATCATATAATATTACCATTGATTACGATCAGTTTGTTCTAAAGCCTTGTACCATGCTGATGCTATCATTCCATTTATAGCTCTGTCAACAGGCACCCAATCTAACTTAGCATTACCGTCTACGAAAATTGTATGTAGTACGCCAGTCTGAACTCCACTAATTAGACCCATTGGTCCATTGTAGTTATCAACCCAGCCAGGCATTGGTTCCTTCTCCGAAACAATCACTAAGACAAGATATAGCTATTTTATACTGTTAAAAAATCTTTCATAAGCATTTAGTTTAGAGTCATAAAGTAAATTGCTTGACCTTTGTTGGTATATGAAATTTAAATTCAATTTAAGCTGAAGCTAGAATAGACTTTTCTATCAAAAATGTACCTACGCAGATTTTCTTACACCCGCAAGTCTAGCAAAATTTAAAAAAACAAAAATAATTATAACTTAAAAATTTACCGACTGTAGGACGAAATATAACTTTTGGTATATCTTGACAACTTTCAGAGAGAAGTTCTTCAGCAAGATTTTTTGAAAATGTATACGTATTCGGAAACTTATTTAAAATTCTAAAATTAAACGAATTCATTAAATTCACTTAAAATGCTAACTTTGAGCAAACTTTACAAACAACATACTTTTGTTCAAGAAAATTGAGCACATTTTCATCCATATTTTCAGCCGCTTTAATCATAGTTTTCCAATTCGTTGCCGCCTCATAAACCTTTTCTTCGATTGCGTCCACGTCTTTATCGATATTACAATAAGTGGTTGACGTATACAGGAAAACCTAGTCACAGAAAGAACTTTATAATTTGCGATCAAGGAAGTAAACCGTTATATTCAATCTGGATAACATTGATGCACAACGGGTTAAATCATTCAGTATTTTAACGGGGAGCAGTCAATTTCACGGAACGTTCGATATAAATTTTTTTAATTGATTACCTTTAAATGTTGCATTTGTTTAAGTATCCTTAACATTTCTCTAGTTCCTCGTGTATTAATTAAAATGGCATCCTTCAAAGAATCATCGAAACGAACAGATGCTGCCACATGGAATACAATATTTATTTCATTTATTATAAATTCCAAATCAGAATCAGATAAACCATATTCTAGTTCACTGATATCTCCTTTAATTATTTTTACTTTTGATAATGATTCTGGATATTCAACTTTTAATCTGTCAAATAACTAAAAGAAAGTGGAATTGATTACGTATATTGTGAAAGGAGAATGAAGGATTGCATGCCAGGTCAAAATGTGGAAAAACATTTCCCAGGATTATACACTTTATCACAAATTTGAACCCCTAATAACTATCAGTATATTTGTTTAACACTTACAGGTATATTAAACATTTTATTTAATCTTTGTTCATCCGTATAATTTTTTTTCGAACGCATTATTAAATAAATTCCTTTAATTTTTGGACATGAACGAAGTAATTTCTCAATTAAAACTTTTCCCATAAAACCAGTACCGCCAGTTATCAAAATGTTTTGATCAGCATAAAATTCACTAATTGATGGTACATCCTCTGATAACTGTGATAGAGTTACTTTCTCCACAAACACTTTCTTCTTTGGCTTAACGATATTTTCTTCAACAATATAATTTACAAACATTTTGAGAACTCGACACAGAACACAGAACCATACAAAGAATAAATCTTGTGCTTTAAACCACGATTATTAAAATATATTTTTTTTTATTTGCAATATTTAATTTAGTTATATTTTCTCCGAAAATGTAGTCTTACGCACTGTTTTGGGTGGACAAACCGTTGTCTAACGAATGACATTCTCACTTTGTGAAAATTCGCATTTGGAGGAGCTGAAGAAAATATGAATTTCCTGAAAATTAAAGGATAAAAATTTTGGGTGTATAAATGTGGACAAATGATGAACAAACGAATCCAATTATGCTATTTTCACGGGGCTTCAAAACAGCCTTTTGATAGTGGCGAAACTCCAGCTTTTCTTTCAGCAATTTGATGTTAATGTTTTATACGTTCAAAAACATGAAAATATCAAAATTCCATTTCAGTAGAAAAAATTAAATAATTGAATAACTAGGGGAAAATATGACTTTATTGATGGAGCTCTGCTGCTCACGAGTTTTTTTTTTTAATATTTAAGAACAATTGTATTGAAATTGATGCAATTTTTGATGAATTGATGCAAAATATAAGGTGACTCAAAACAATAGTGTTAAAAAAGTTTATACTGGTGTCTGCAGTACGTTACAGAATTCCTCTGCTACCTCTGTAATGAGATTTTTCTCTCAAATCAAAGAAAGACATTTCCTATAGACCTCTTGGATTGAGTCTTGTCCTTGGAAGTTAGTAATATGCACGTCGTTACAGGTTTCTAATAAAAACACGAACATTAGTTTGTCATTTTTCGCAATTTTAATAGATTCCACAAAAATTGATTGAAATATTTGTAATAATCTACTCAAAAAATTAAAATTTAGTTCTTTAGAATTGATGCAAAATATAAGGTGATCCAAGAACAATAGTGTTAAAAAAATTCCTAAAAAAAAATCTTTTGAAGATTGTTAGGTAGTGGCACCTTAATCGACGACTGTCGAGTCAATTAGCATAATCATTAAACATTTACCAAACGTTTTACCGATTTAGCCATGAAAAGAAGAAAATCAAAGTCAATTCAACGTAGATAATAATAATCTATTTTCATCTATTAAACAAAAGGGCGTATAAAAGGTAAAATTAGCCACGGGGTAAGAGCCTTTTAGAGACTCACTCACTTATCTAATTAATATTTAACAGCAATACTTATGCATAGGTTTGCATATTAGGGAATTTCCGAAGGAAATGGAGCTATTGCTCTTGTACTGATGATGGAATTTTGAAAAATTTCATACCTAATAGATGTTCTCCAGCGGTCGTCGCAATTTAAGTCCGATTTGAATAAAATTTGGTCTGAAGAAGGGTTTTGATATTTGAAAGGTCAAGTTCGCTAATGAGACTAAAATCGACAGATTTATTAAATAAAAAATATGTTAGTATTTGTTGATCAGTTTTAAGCAAAAAAGTACTGCTGTATTTTTTTTCTTTAGATGCTTAGTTTTCGAAATAAAAATTCTTGAAAATGTAATATTCGATTTTAAGAATTTGTAATTTTTTTCAATCTTTGGGGGAATTCGGTTAGCTAACGCAACTCTTGCGCTATTTTTAAAATATAATTGTATATGTTTTGAAAGTTTGAATGCTTTACATATCTACTTATTCAATATCCTTGGCCCAGGCCAGAAGTGCAAGTTTTGGAATACGAAACAATACGTGTTAATACTTTCAATTTTATTTTACTTGTTAATATTATAAATTCGATAGTAACACTTTCTGTATGTTTCGTTGTTTGTATTTCAAAGAATTTAATTATGGAAATACCTAGTAATCGGTGAATAAACAAGGTGGTGGTTTATTTTTGAAAATATCACTTGAAATTTAAAAACTTGAAACAATTGAAATTTAAAAAACCCCCGACAAAACCTTCTCAATCAAAGCGGTTTGACCGTTTAGGTGCTACGATGCCACTGAGAAACGCACCGACGCACAGATAGACACTTTAAACTTATAACACTCCTTCTTAAACCAATATCAAAGTGATGGTCAAGGATATCAGATGAGATGAAAAGGATACTTAGAGAGCTATCATTTTTTGGGACAAATTTTTGGAAATATTTTAATTTAAAATGGAAATTTATGAGTTGAGTTTGTTCTTTTGAATTATTATTTTGAATTATCTAATTATTTTACCATTTCACTTTTCAAAATGAATTGAGCCAGGTTTATTTGATCATTCATTTCCATAGTAATTATTTATATGTTAAAGTTATATGTCATGCCTTTTCCAAACTGAATCAATTTTGAAGATCATCGCCAATTTGTTAATTTTTTCGGGTGCGGAACACTAATCTCGCACTTGAAACATAGCTAAGAACACTCGTATTAGCGTATTTTCCTTCGAATAATTAAAATCGTTCGACGAAGCGGACGGGTTACGCCTAGTTATTAAATAATTTTAATAGTTTCAGTATTTTAATAAAATGATAATTATTTTAACCTTGTTTTTTTTCCCACCATTGTTTTTTATTTTACCCCAAAATGAATATCAAAAGCGTCCGGTATCAAATGTATTGTATTCAGGTTGATACACTAATGTAAATACAAAACCTGGACAATTTGAAGCCATCGAAATTGGAACGTCTCAAAACAAGTTTTCTAAATAAGAGATGTTTGATGAAAAAAAAAAAATTATACCAATTAATTTTAAGTAAAAGTTTTATTCGTTATCTAAAAGTATCGTTTGTACACAAATTTTCCAACATAACGATTCAAAACGAACATAGAACCAATAAGTAAAAGACTAATTACCGCAACATGCAGAAAAAATTTTCTGTAAATAAAGATAAATTAGTATTTTTTTTAAATATATCAACAAAGGATTCGGTACAATGCTTAGGGAAATAGATTTCGGCCAAACATTCTACAAATTTGATTTTTCAATTAGAATTTGTGATAAAACAGGTAAACTAGAGTTAAATAAATCGAAAATTTTTTAGGTTTATGACCAAAGCAACTTTTGTTCTACACTCTTCAAGAACTATAACACTAACATTTCTCAAATTTTCAAAATGTATGTTCGACAGCCAAATGCTATTTTCCATACGTATGTTGCGGGGTTCTTTTACATCACGCACTCATTTAAAAACTTTATATGACGCAGTGACTTAAATCAAGACCATTACGTTTCAACTATCGTCCAAGAAAATTCTGGGAAACTGGCATCAATTTTTGATTCAATACGCGAGTATTGCTTACATTTGCTAGATTTATATAAAGGCAATTAATTATTTAGGAGAAGTTTGGACTAATTATTTAACAAATTTCCCGTGTCCTCCACGAATACCGTTCACCTTCGCCACCAAGTACCTCGGATATCAATTCTGTTACAATATTCGTGTTCTGTTACAATATTCGACCCCAAAAACCCCCGAGTAGTAACGAGTTTGGAATCATTTTCCTCGCTAACGAATCGGCTGTTATTATAATAATGGCCGTGGTGAGAAAATAGTTCGCTCATACAACGAATGCACTTTTTAAAGTGGACGCCGTATACAGAGAGAACATCTGCTTAAAAAAAAGATTATTTACTGATCATGGTCACTGCATCATGGAAGAATTATAGAATATAATTTATGTAGATCAAAATAAAATCTTACATTTTTAAATTAAACACTCGTTTATCAAATGTATCTTTTGAATAATTCTTATCTTTTAATAGATACCGTATTATGCCATCTATTTGCAATTCAAAATGATCCAAAACTACAACCCCAGAATAATCCACCTATAAATTTTAAATAAAATTGTTTCATTTATACGTATTTCAAACTATCTGTTTTGTTTTAATATACTCACCGAGAACTTATCAACATCTTCTGGTTTCAATATTGCTTGCAAAGATTTAAAATTATCATTTTTAAATTTAAATTCATTTAATGTAAACGGTGCAAGCTTCATATTTGCAAAATATATTCGGCGATATAACTTAAATAATCTAAAAAAAATTTTATTTACAAGAATTGAAAAAAGTTTCGAAAGTCGGTTTTGCTTTCTAGAACAGAACTTATAATTGAAACAAGTTTGATGGGAATGAATCTATTTTGTGTAGTTGACATACGTAAAAACAAAAGCGTTAACGCTGTTTGCAGTACGCGACAGAATTCCTCTGCCAGCCTTTAATGAGATAGTTCTTTCAAGCCAAAGAAAGGCATGTCATAGGCATCTTGGATTGAATCTTGATCCTACCGGCTGCGCCAAGAAACAATTTCCGACCAAAAATACTTAACTGTTTTTTATTTTAAAATTTTAATACTCAATTTATGCTTACTTTAATCTCTGATTACTTATTTTCAATAAAACACTTAAAAATATTGCTGGAATCAAGTGCAGTGTTACAAAGTAAAACCAATATAAATATTTATTTGACGTGTGGAAACAAAATGGATACCATAATAGTTGATTCGGTGGATTTCTTTTAGCTATCTCAGTACCAGGATCAAACAATACGCTATTATTAAATTGTATAAAATCACTGGTTGATGAGTTAATTACCAAGCTACAAACATTAAATTATTAAATAAGTACCTAATACACGTTGGCTAGGTTGCTTCGAGACAGTTATTTTTTCGCGAGTATATATTTGTTTTTTGATTGATTAAAATTTCCGGAAAGCAGGATTTTTGCATGAACCTTTTATTTGTGGTTCTAAACAAAATCCCAAATCGGAATCAAATAACACAAAATAAACGGTCACTGTTATTGTAAAAATAGGAATTATCAAGTTTGTATATTAGGAAATTTCCAACAAAAAACATTAAAGTACTTTTTTTTGTAAGACTAACTGAATTTTGATTTAACCGCCCAAGAAGCATAAAGATACTCAAACTTATTTCGTGCAACACGACCCATACGCCTACTGTTAGCAGCTACTGAAATTTACGATACCATCCTTCTTCTATACTATTCGCTGTTTGGGAAAACATGAAATTATAGTTACTGGTTATAAAATATTACCAATTATTACGATCAGTCTGTTCTAAAGCCTTATACCATGCTGATGATATTATTCCATTTATAGCTCTGTCAACAGGAACCCAATCTACCTTTTTTGCACCGTCAATTAACACTGTACGAAGTACGCCAGTCTGAACTCCTGTAACTAGACCCATAGGTCCATTGAAGTTATCAACCCATCCAGGCATTGGTTCCCTCTCCGAACCAACCACTAAGGCAAAACATAAATATTGTATTGTAAAAAATGTTTCAGAAGCATTTGGAGTCATAAAATAAATTGCAAGACTTTATATATCAAATTCGAGCTCAGATTAGAGTGAAGCTAGAACATGCTTTTCCATGTTAGCCTTCTGGGAAGTCCGGATAGAATATTCTTCTTTTGAGCGCTTCTGGAAAGAGCAGCCTTAAATGATTAATGAAAAAATCATTTTTCTAAGTAGCCAGTTCAACATTCAATCTTTTATTGGTCTAATCGGATGGTTCCTCTAGGGCCAAGTCCATGAACATTAAAGAAAGAAAATAGTAACTAAAATTTTACCGACTGTAGGACGAAAAATAACTGTTGGAATATCTTCACAACTTTCAAATAGAATTTCTTCAGCAAGATTTTTGGAAAAAGTATACGTATTTGGATACTTATTTAAAATTCTAAAATTAAACGAATTCATTAAATTGATTTATAATGCTAGCTTTGAGCGCAAAATTTACAAATGACATACTTTTGTTCAAGAAAATTGAGTACATTTTCATCCATATTTTCAGCTGCTTTTATCATTGTTTTCCAATCCGTTGTTGCCTTATAAACCTTTTCCTCAATTTCATCCACGTCTTTATCGACATTACAATAAGTGGTTGACGTGTACACGAAAACCTAATCACAGAAAAAACTTTATAATTCGCGATCAATGCAGTAATCAACTATATCCAGAAAAAATAACTGCTTTATAATTATACTGTTCCTTGTTTTGGTCTATTAATGTATCAAACATAAGTCCTCAAAAATAGCGGCTGCGTCAAACCGAAATGAGTCACTGAGCAGAAATATACTACTTGCAACGGATTTATCTTAAAGAAGAAAATGGATTATCATTTGTGGGCGTTAATAGCACTTTCTATGACGTCAAGTTTAATTATTAGTGATCCTGTTTGGATAAAATTGATACACAACGGGTTAAATCTTGCAATGTGTTAATGGGGAGCAGTCAATTTTACGGAAGATTCGATATATATGTTTAATTTATTACCTTTAAATTTTGCATTTGTTTAAGTATTTTTAACATTTCCCTGGTTCCTCGGGTATTAATTAAAATGGCATCCTTTAAAGGATCATCAAAACGAACAGATGCTGCCACATGGAATACAATGTTTATTTCATTTATTATAAATTCTAAATCAGAATCAGATAAACCATATTCTAGTTTGCTGATATCTCCTTTAATTATTTTTACTTTTGAGAACGATTCTGGACATTCTTCTTTAACTCTGTCAAATAACTAAAAGAAAGTGGTATTGAAATACGTATATTGTGAAACTGGAAGAAAGTAGTGCATGTCAGGTAACAAGTCAAGTATAAACTGACTAAAATATGTGGAAAAATATTTCTCAGTCTTACACTTTATCACAAATTTGAATCCCTAATAACTATCAATAACTAGGAATATCATGAAAACTTACAGCTATATCGAAGATTTTATTTAATCTTTGTTGATCCGTATAATTTTTCTTTGAGCGCAATAATAAATAAATGCCCTTAATTTTTGGACATGAACGAAGTAGTTTCTCAATTAAAACTTTGCCCATAAAACCAGTACCGCCAGTAATCAAAATGTTTTGATCAGCATAAAATTCACTAATTGATGGTACATTCTGTGATAATTGTGATAGAGTTACTTTCTCCACAAACTTTTTCTTCGTTGGCTTAACGATATTTTCATACATTTTGTAACACCCGGAACACAAAGAATCACACAAAGAACAAAACTTTTCTGCTTAAAACACTTGTACCAAAATATTGAACAATTCAAATTTTATTTTAATAATTTGCGTAGTTATATTAGATTTTTTCCGGTAATATAGGAATACATTGTAATAAATTTTCTAATAATAACATAAATTTTCTAATAATAACAATAATATTCATATTTTTTGAAATTCATTTACTTTAAATTTGTATACAGTAGAACCTCGATAACTTAAACCTCGGTAACATAAAAACCTCTGTTACTTCAAAAAATACTATGTTCCCTTCCCATCAGAGCCCAAAACCTCTATAACTTAAAAGACGCAACCTCTATAACTTAAATAAATAATCTCTGTATAGGCCCTCAGTAACTACATAGAAACATGTACATACCTCTATATTAACTAGGGTACATAGAAACATGTACATACCTCTATATTAACCTTTACCTAACATAGACCCTTGATAACTTAAAACCTCTATAACTTAAAATATTTTGTGTTTCCCTTGGACTTTAACTTATCGAGGTTCTACTGTATAAAAAAATGGCCTTGACCCAGTCAAACCACAAACATAAATTTTGGAATACGGAACAATACATGTTTAATTTAAATTTTGGTGTAAAATTTGTTTTATATTCTTTCTAACAAATAATATAAATTCGAAAACAAGTCTGTCTGTCTGCCTTTCTCACGAAAACGGACTTTTTTACGTCCAGCCCGTGCGTGTGAGTAGTTAAGTTATTTTAGGCTCCCCCCCCCCCCCATTGAGAATCTCTCCACATAAATTTGCACTAATAATACAGTCCTGTTTATGCAGCCATTTATGAAAGGCAGAACAAGAACAGGACGATGAAGTTAAATTTTGGCGAAAACGTATTGGATAGTATCAATATTTGTAAAGAAGATACATTTTCAAATGCCTACCAAATACTCAAAGAAAAAAGTACTTAGATCGACAATGCTTGAAGATTAGAATTACTCGAAAAAGGAGTTAGTTGTTTTAATTAGTTTTATGACCTTACATGAAAAAAATAAGTTTGAATATGCCTACTTTTGAAGTCATTTATTTATTTAAATAATCGGGCATGCGCCCTAAAATTTTCAGAACTGATTTAGACCTAGTCCAACTTCAAATAAAAAATATAAAATTGTCCTAGTGTTCGTAAAGCCTTAAAAACTTGAGAATAGGTGAATTAAGCTTGAAATTAAAGGTTTACCTGTGTATGCTTTCGCTATAGTCTATCAAATACATATACGAGTCTTTGAACTGGTATCGTTTAGTGAAGCGAGCGGGTTACGACTAGTTATTAAATAATTTATTTGCTACAATTGTTTTATAAAATGCCAATCATTTAGAAGTAGGTTTTTGCGTCGTGTCAAACGGAATACTTTCAAATCCTTCTACGCTCATACAAAACAACATAAAGTGGCCAGTGCAGGTAGTGCTTTCGTAGCAAACGTTTTAAATCTGTCGCATAAAGTTCGACTTTTGATAATTAGAATTTGCTTTACTTACTTTTTTACGAAGTTTAAGAATCTATAATACAGACTAGAGAAATTTTTTTTCCGCTTTAAATAACAGGAGTTATGTTTATACCATGAATATATGAAATATATCAAGCTAGGGCAGACCGAAGACCGAGGACCAATTTTCAGTTTAAACGTTTGTATTTTTATTGCTTTAGTATTTATTTTTATAAGAAGCAATTCTATCGATAGTGACACTATTAAGCTTTGGAAAAAATGCCAATTAGTTCGCTACCAATTACAATATAGTGTACAAACTCGATTTTATAGAATGAGAAAAACGAGTCAACCTACCCCGTTCTTGAGTTAAGTTGACTAATCACTAGGGGTATGTTGACCTGATGAATGAGAAAAATGGGTTTAGAAACATCAAATGTATGCAATCATTGATATTAATTAAGAAAATAAAGTGTCAATCCTCTCAACATCTTAATTAAGCATAAATGAATCAAAATACAATTGAAATAATCCAGTACACTTCCATGGACAAATGCAAGTCATGGTTGTCTAGCAGTAATAAAACAGGCTCTTCTTTACTAAGTTTAACGTATTTTACAAAGTGTATTTTCGGCAATTATTCTCCCCAATTTTCGGCAATTATCCTCCTTCATCCACTCGAAAGAATCAGCGACACCATCAGAGCGTATCGGTGTACACCTATTTTTGACTGATTAAAACCCCCACTGAAACGAAATTGGGAAGATGAAAACTTAAAATAATGAGAGAATAATTAACGGGTTTTAACAGGTTTTATTTTATTTTTTTATTTAGATGTTCATGTAACGTTTGTAAATATATTTTCCAGCAAACATTTTCAGAATGAATAATGAACTGATGGCTAAAAATCCCATTACCAAAAGATGCAGATAAAACTTGCTGTAAAAAAAAAAGGAATAAAAAGTATAGTTTTTATTTAACACAACAAAAATCTGTCGAAAATCAAGCCGGACATCATTTTCTGATATCAAATTGGGGCTAGTTCTTTTGGTTTCCTTTATAGTCAATTAAGACCCTAAACAGTAGGTAATAGGTAAAAAAAAAAGTCTTAAAAATATGTCATTATTGTATCTTATCGAAAGAAAACACGCTAACAACGGAAAAATGCTTTAGCCAAAAGTTGTCAACGGCAATATCGATAGATTTTTACTAATCATTTGCCGTTTGGTACGCCATCAAAGTATTCTTTTTGATTTTATTGATCGTTTTTTAAAGGGCCATAAAAATAAAAAATTAAATATAACGCCTTCTTACATTTTTAAATTGTACAATCGTTTATCAAGTGTTTCTTGAAAGTTTTTCTCTTTTACAAGGTACATTGATACGCCATCTAATACCTCATGAAATCGTTTTTCAAGTACAAAATCAGAATAATCCACCTATAAATGTGAAAAAAATAAATAAGCATAATACTTCAAAATAATTTCTACATTTTATATTTACTCACCGTAAATGTTTCGACATCTTCTGGTTTCAATATTGCATGTAACGATTTAAAATTATCATTTTCAAATATCCATCCATTTAACGTAAACGGTGCAAGTTTCATATTTGAATAAAATACTTTTCGATATAATTTAAATAAACTAAAGTAAGAAAATAAAATGAATCTTTTCAAAAAACTATTATTCTGTAGATAGGTCAAGATTGGAGCATTTTAAACTTTTTCTTTCCAATTTCGAACTAACATGAACCCGTCAGCACTCGCGTTATTTGCATTTTGACCACGCTCGATTTAAAACATAAATACAATTTATTTTTAACACCCGAACTAAAAAAAGGGGTCTTATAAGTTTGACTGCTATGTGTGTAGAAGGGTGAAAAATAAATTTACGGCCTATTGTCATACCTACCGAACATACAAAAACATTTCATTAAAATCGGTCGAGCCGTTTCGGAGGAGTTCAAATACAAACACCGTGTCACGAAATTTGTTATATTATATATAGGTTATAATTTACAAAGTTAAAGAATATTTGACGTATGTGTAGAACACGTGAGCAAATCTCTCATCATGCTACTAAAGATTACCGAACGCTTGACGCAAGTGCTGACGGGTTAATAATATAAACGTAGAGATAAATGAGTTAAAAGTTAAACTGTGGTCTATACCATAGCCATTTTGGGTATCCCTTATGCCCTAAAAATATTTAAATTTTGCTTACCTTAATCTTTGACCCGCTAATTTTAATAAAACACTTAAAAATATTGCTGGAATCAAGTGCAGTGTTACAAAATAAAACCAATACACATATTTATTTGGCGTATAAAAACAAAATGGATACCATAATAGTTTGCCAGATGGATTATTCTGGATTGCTGTTTTTAATCCAAAATCAAATATCACACTATTGTTAAAGTCTATAAAGTCTCTGGTTGATGTATTAATTACAAGGCTACAATCAAACAATTATGGTTTTTAGTGAAAATTCCAAATGAAAACAGAATACAGCAGACATAACAAGTAGCTTTAGCAATAGGGAATATTCATGAAATTTGAATTTGGTTCAAATATTTTTCTTCCGTAACTTTAATGACTGAACATTTCAACTAAACCATTATTTTAGTAATTAATATCTTTTTAATTACTTAAAATTAATTAATCAAAGTACAAATTCAGTTAGGGCATTTCAAAATTTTTAAAACGGAAATTCAAACATTTATACGGACGTGACATCATAGTACGGGTTTGTCAAATTTGTTGAAATACTGTATGATATTAATTACTTACATTTTATATGGTATTTCATTAAATTATACTATTCTACGGCTTTTTATTAGAAAACTTAATAATAACGAGTGTAAATTCTATGTTGTAAATTCATTTTTTTAAAAGTGTAAATTATACATTGAACTGTCACCAATTGACAGATCACGTACTTATACGTCATCAACAGAGAGTGCCAAAAAACTGCGTTTAAATATCTCAAAATTATAATGTATTTTTAATATTTTTTTACACTTAAATACAGCATTTTTAAGCAGTATTTATGTTTTTTACTTTGTTATAACGGTGTAAACAATGAATTGAAAATATAAGAAAATACATGAAAATTCCCCCCCCCCTCTCTCATTTTTTAATTTTTTAATAAGAACTGACATTGTCGATAAGCTCTGGTGTTCACAAATACTCCAGCAAAAATTGAGTTATAAAAGCAGGGCTTATATATAGCAACTTGACAGGGATTTTAAGGAGAAATCCTCTTTTTATGTAAGATAGGTGCCATAGGTGGCATTAGTGCCAAAGATGTGACTTTTAGGGATATCAACTTCCCAGCCCCCTAATTCTTGTTCATACCAGAAAATCATGTTTTTACGCGGTTTTTAAGGCTTTATACACATTTATTGACTTCTCAGACTGAGTAAGAGGATTGTAAACCCATAGCACCATTCCCATGCCATCTTCGAATACAGTACATTAGCCTATAGTTTTGGAGGAGATATATGACTGATAAAATATTACCATTTATTACGTTCAGTTTGTTCTAAAGCCTTGTACCATGCTGATGTTATCATTCCTTTTATTGCTCGATCCACGGGCACCCAATCAACCTTTTTTTCACCGTTTATATAAACTACATGTATTATACCCACTTGACCTCCTGCAATTAGGCCCACTGGTCCATTAAAGTTATCAATCCAGCCGGGTATCGGTTCATTTTCCGCGCAACATACTAAAACAAATCAGTTTTATTAATATTCCAGTCAGCTACGTAAAATTATAAATCTAGAAATATTATATTTACCAACTGTTGGACGAAAAATAACTGTTGGTATATCTCCGCAATTTTCTGACACAAGTTCTTCGGCTAAATTTTTGGAAAATGTATACGTATTTGGATACTTATTTAAAATCCTAAAATATGACGAATTTATTAAATTCATTTATAATTCATAATTTGAGCAAACTTTACAAACAAAGCATACTTTTGTTCAAGATAATTAAGCACATTTTTATCCATAGTTTCAGCTGCTTTTATCATAGTTTCCCAATTGGTTGTCGCTTTGTAAACCTTTTCTTCGATTGCATCCACGTCTTTATCGATATTACAATAAGTGGTTGATGTATGCAAGTAAACCTAATAATTAAAAAAAAATTATCAACTGAGCTCTATTACTACGGTTATATTTCCTCCAGAAATAAATACAGTAAATGAGTTTTCCGATTCCGGAACCGGACTTCTGATTTTATCTTAACATTGTTTTCTATGGTGACGTTTCCTTGAATATCTCTGCTTCTTTTGATCGGATTGAGACGAATAAACAAAAAGAATTTTTTATTAAGGATTTCTACATCGACTTTGCCTGCTATGGAACCCCAAACATAGTGAAATAATCTCAAAACCGCTGTAACCTCATATTTTCAACTTTCTCTGATAAGTTTTTTAATTTTTTTGGTCGTTTTTCTCCGGTCTATTTTATCCTATTTCCTTTCTATTGAAATGCGATTTTTGGTGTTTCTATGTTTTTGAACACATGAAATGTTTACGCAAAAGGGCTGGAATCGAATCCGGAAAACGGCACTTTTTTAACATTAACTCAATATTTCAAAATTTGCTTTAGAGGTCGCGCAATAAAACAAAAAAATAATCCATGATTTTTCGACATAAAAATGGAGAAATAAGAGCTAAAAGAATTCGATGCTTTTGAAGATAAGTGATTTTTACCTTTAAGTTTTTCATTTGTTTAAGTATTTTTAACAATTCATTGGTTCCTCGGGTATTAATTAAAATGGCGTCCTTCAAAGAATCATCAAAACGAACAGATGCTGCTGCATGGAATACAATGTTTATTTCATTTATTATAAATTCTAAATCAGAATCAGATAAACCATATTCTAGTTCGGTGATATCTCCTTTAATTATTTTTACTTTTGATAACGATTCTGGACATTCTTCTTTTAATTTATCAAATAACTAAAAATAAGCATGTGGTAAATATCAGAACTTTGATGTTATGTGTGTAAAATTTTCTAATTTATTAAAAATAATTCAAGCACTGACATTCAACACTTTCTATACAGAGTATTTCAACAACTAACTCAGTCAATTGTTTCGTTTCACTTGTTTTTATAATGAAATTGATAAAAGAACAAAATTTTAGAATTATTTTCGAACTTACAGGTATATTAAAAATTTTATTTAATCTTTGTTCATCCGTATAATTTTTCTTCGAACGCATTAATAAATAGATTCCTTTAATTTTTGGACATGACCGAAGTAATTTCTCAATTAAAACTTTGCCCATAAAACCAGTGCCGCCAGTAACCAGAATATTTTGATCAGCATAAAATTCACGAATTGATGGTACATCCTTTGATAATTGTGATAATGTTACATTCTCCACAAATACTTTCTTTTTCGATTTAACACGATTATTATCTTTAAAAATATCGTTTTTATTATCAATCATTTTGAAACACACGAATCAACGAGCAAAAACCTTTTTTGGTTGATTATAAGCAAAATATTGAAATGTAAATGCTTTTTGATATAATTTATACAGATTAGATTTAAATTTATACAAATTTTAACTATCAAAAAACAAATGTTTTACAAATTAAACAAATTACAGGGTGGTCGATTTTTGCACCAATTTACATAAAAAAAAGTTTTTAAGAAATAAAAAACCCCACGCCCACTCATAGGCGTATATCCAACATGTACCTAATTCAATAATTTGCATTCAATTTCTCTGATATTCGGAGTAATTCTTTCGAAAATAAAATATACCAAATCTAAAAAAATTTAATATTGCTCTATCACATCCAAAATTTATCCAATTTTAATAAATCAAGTATGTAATCCTACTAAATTTGGGTCATACTTTTCAAATTTGTGGTCAAAATTAATCTAGCTATAAAAGATTTCAAGAATGTGGAGTCCTCGTCTCGGAATTAAGAACATAAGTGATAGCTAGCGAAAAACTGACATCACAGCTGAAAAATTCGAGCCAAAATTAGTGGGTTTCAAAAAAAATTCCAATAAAATCGGATCAAATATGCCTCTGTTATCAAAAAAATTGAATTTTTTAACTTCATGACGTCATCAAAATCCAAAAAATTTAATTTTGCTCTATCTTTCCCAAATTTTACACAATTTTGATAAACCAAATATGGAATCTTACTAAATTTGGGTCATACTTTTCAAATTTGTGGTCAAAATTAACCTTGCTATAATAGATTTCAAGAATTTGGAGTCCTGGTCCCTAAATTAAGCCAATAAATGATAGCTAGCAAAAAACTGACATCACAGCTGAAAAATTCGAGCCAAAATTAGTGGGTTTCAAAAAAAATTCCAATAAAATCGGATCAAATATGCCTCTGTTATCAAAAAGATTGAATTTTTTAACTTCATGACGTCATCAAAATCCAAAAAATTTAATTTTGCTCTACCTTTCTCAAATTTTACCCAATTTTTGATCAGAAATTCAAAACTCGCCTACTCTTAAGTTTAAAATTTAAGACTTACTTGGCGAAATATGTGATATAATAAAATGGAACAAAAAAAAAGATATGTAAAGATCTTTTAAATTTAAGGCATTCTATAGTACAAGTACGTAAAAAAAAGTTAAAACAATATTATTGAAAAATTAGAATACGTTTACAAAAAAACAAGTGAAAACAAACAATTAACTCAGTTAATTGTTTAAATACCATGTATAGACAGTGTTCATTACTCTATCACATTACACATATACCCTATACATGTATAGGGTATACATGTCGCACATATATAACTGATATTCCCATTTAATGCATACTATACAATTTGCGCCCGCACGGGTAAACTAAAAATTTTAACTTTTCTTAAGCTTTTGTTCTATCTCTCACAGTTTACAAAATGGGTCCTACGGACCCACGAACCAATTGACTTATGTTGCCCATTTACGAACCTGATCTCACTTTTTATGTCCGCTCTCACTTTTTATGAGTACGCTGTAAAAATTTCAGCTTGATATGATTTTTCATTTTTGAGGTATCGTGTTGATAGACGGACGGGCGGACGGACAACCGAAAATGGACTAATTAAATGATTCTATGAACAACTATACCAAAATTTTTTCGTAGTATCAATATTTTTAAGCGTTACCAACTTGGGACTAAACTTAATATACTATGATATATTTCATATACATGGTATAAAAATGACAATAAGGAAATCACAAAAATGACAAGAAGAAAAAAACAATAAAGATTATCGTCATATATATTCATTAATATGTAATAGTTTTAATTAGAACTCACAGAATTAAAGCAAATTATTATTTTGAATATTAAATTTGTATTTATATAGTCCAAGAGCCAGAACGGACAGACATTCGTTATTTTAGAAAAGCTGAAGGTTTCTCTGTGTATGTCTCCAACACAGGTAAGAACGACTAAAGACTATAGAATTTGGATTATGGATACTTGGGCAAGTAACAGGTAATAAAGTTTTATAAAATAGTACCTTCAGGATAACTTTAGAAATCACGTGGTTCATTGCCGGACACTTTTTACAGTTGCTATCCCCTGCTAGACACCCCTAAATAGTAATAAATTATAATTATACTTTCGTTATAATATAATGTTATTGGGACCTATAAAAAAATGTTACCTCAAAGGCCGGGTTTTCACATCTTGTCAGGCACATTGAGAATCCGCTGTAGGTGCGAGCGCGAGGTAAGCGTAATCGATTTACAATTTGATCGGGAAAAATAATAGCAATTTTCTTTCGGAAATCGTCTAAGGGGCTCACTGGCAGTATACATTTCGGTTTTCGGGATTCTAGTCGCGTTGCGTCATCCGACGTCTTTTCGAAGAACCGGCCATAAATCTATATCTAAGACAATGTGCTTTACTGCATTCGAAACACAAATATGTAGAAGATCAGATCAAGAATAAAATACCTTAGAAAAATTTCTTAAAAATTGATAAGTAAAAAAAAAGAAATAATAAAAACGCAATAATTGATATAATAATTTTTTTGTTTTATTCAATATCTCAATCTAAATTTTCCAATGTACAAATTTATGGCAAACAAATAGCCAACAATCAGAAGACCAATTAATCCAACATGAATATAAAATTTTCTGTAAAATATAAGTAAAACTTTTATTATTATTATAATCTGTTCACTTCCTTAAATGAGCTTATAAAGACAAACGAAAAAGCTCTTTACCAAATTTCGGTCTGAGGTCTAATTTCCGAGATAATTAACCAAATCAATTAACAAATTTTTTAGGTTGTCTTTATCGTTACATTTAATTATAAAATATCTCTCGTTTTATTAAACCCAACCCAGTAACTTATGTCTTTTATTACATATCATGGTAATTTTTGGGTGAGGTTTAATAAAAATTTAAAAAATAGATAGATAATTTGATAATTAAATGCAACGATAAAGACATTCTTCTATTTCTAAATGATCTGTTTAAAATTTCATAGAATATCTTACATTTTTAAATTGTATAATCGCTGATTCAATGTTTCTTTCGAATAATTTTTATCTTTTAATAGATACAATGCCAATCCTTTCATTCCACTTTCAAATCGATCTATAATTGGGCTTTTAGAATAATCTACCTATATATACAAAAACAAAAGGTCAGAAAAATCAAATCGCATAATTGGTTGTAAAAAAAAGTGTATAAAATTTTATTCTTACTGAAAATTTTTCTTTATCCTCTATTTTTAGAATTGCTTGCAACGATTTAAAATTATCATTTTTAAATGTCCATTCATTTAACGAAAACGGTGCAACCTTCATATTTGCATAAAATACTCGTCGATATAATTGAAATAAGCTAAAAAAATATTATAGTTTTGAAGCATTTAGAGAACATGATATTAACGTAAAAGTATAGGGCACCACTTTTATCGATATCACAACGGACCCTATGGTCTATGTGTGTTCCGTTCCAGGACAGCCACTCCCGGGGTTGGCCCATCCCCGGCCACTACTCCATGAACCATTTGGAGCTGGAACCAGTGGAGAAATAAGAACAGCAGGAGAACTTTGACGTCGACGGACTCCTGGTCGGAGAAGTCGTCAAAGAGAGACTGGCTCAAGTAAGTCCATCTCCTCATGACAAGAGCTGGGCAGTGACAGAGAAGATGAAACAATGTCTCTTCCTCCTCACCACTATGACAGCTTCTGCAGTAGTCGTTATACACTGCCAGGCCCAGGCGTTTAGCATACCTGCCGCCCAACCAGTGTCCTGTAATAGCCGCAACAACTTTGCGAACAAAGGCCCTTGGAAGTGATATAAGATCTTCGGAACGCCTGCGATTGTACTCAGACCATATCTGTCTTGTAGTACAACAAGTACATTCCTCCCTCCATCTAAGATTGGCTCTTTTTAAGATATCCTCTTTGAGGAGCAACTTGCAGTTCGCAAATGGAACTCCCGGAAGTTATGATTTACAAACTTAAAGAATATTTAACCCACGAAATATTTGACGCATGTGCACAAGGCGTGAATAAATTTCTCATCATGCGACTAAAGATTACCGACAGTTTGACGCGAGTGCTGACGGATTAAAGCTGGCCTGGACCGGACAAAATGAACTTGGTGACAATGAATTTTGTAAAAAAAAAATATAAACTTACTTTAATCTTTGTTTGTTAAATTTCAGTAAAATATTTAAAAATATTGCTGGAATCAAGTGTAATGTTAGAAACAAAAACCAATATAAATATTTATTTGACGTGTGGAAACAAAATGGATACCACAATAACTGACTAAATGGATTTGCCAATCCAACCACTTTTACTCCATAATATAAAAACATTCGATTATCAACCTGTATGAAATCTCTGGTTGATGAATTAATCACCAGACTGCAAACATATTAAATCCATAGAATATTACATACAATATCTGGATGACCGAGCTTTGCTCGGTATTCTTAAAAAGACACAAATTTTATCACTAATAGAAGACCGTTTTAAATGTCTCCACACAAATACCAATTTGAATGTCCCGGTAATGTATTTTATTTCATTAACTACGATATACACCAATATATGTCAGGAAGAGTTATAATTTGCATTGTATTTTTGGAGAATCCCGCTTCTGAACGGAAAAGTGCAGGTTTCCGGCGGGTAATCTGGGAGGGTATTGTTCACATTTGTTTAAAGAAATAAATATATTGACCGAATTGTTTCGCGAAAAAATTTTATCATATAATTACGGTCAAAATAGATAGATAACAGAGTAAGTGTCATCTATGAACACAATAAATGGATTAGCTAATGGGGTATGTATTATTTGTTTACATTATTTATAAATTATTATATTTGTTATTACATCGTATGTGCGTACATAAGCTCATACAACCTTTGTTTTATTTTCATGGATTTACACTTTCAAGTAAAAATTTAAATTACCATTTCTTAATTCCTGTTGGTTCTAAAGCTTTATACCATGCTGATGCTATCATCCCATTTATTGCTATATCAACAGGCACATAATCACAAACTTTTTCTTTGGCTATATAAACTGTATGAAGTATGCCACTTAAAACTCCTGTAATTAAGCCCATTGGTCCATTGTAGTTATCAACCCAGCCAGGCATTGGCTCTTTTTCGGTGCCCATCACTATAGCAAACCGTTAAATTAATTCAGATGTAAGTTAATATGAAATAATTTGCCTATATGGTTCATATTAGATCATAAGATATTGACATTTTTGAAGACCTTATTTTCTTGCTTCGCCTTAATTTTTAGCTCAGAGGCTGCTGAAAAGTATTTCCCTTTTGATTAAGAAGAATGAAAATTTCCTTACAGTTTTAATAGAAAAAATTTAAAATTTGACTCAACCAAGCTACTAAAATGTATCAAAATCAAAATTTTTAAATGGTAGGTCTCAGGTCCAATAACATTTCATAGTTCCCTGACCAATATTTTTCAATTAAAGTTCAATTATTCAAATTGTCTATTTAAAATAGAAATCAGAAAATATTACCGACTGTTGGGCGAAAAATAACTGTTGGTATTTCACCACAATTTTCCGATACAATTACTTCAGCAAGATTTTTGGAAAATGTATACGTATTTGGAAATTTATTTAAAATTCTAAAATTAAGACAAAAATAAATTTATTTGTAATCTCAAACAAATTTTACAAACAACATACTTTTGTTCCAGGAAATTAAGCACATTTTTATCCATGGTTTCAGCTGCACTAATCATAGTTTCCCAATTAGCTGTCGCTTTGTATACTTTTTCTTCAATCGCATCTACGTCTTTATCAACATTACAATAAGTGGTTGATGTATGCAAAAAAACCTAGATGTAATAAAAAAAAATGTTATCCTTATTCCAATCTATTCTCTATCCTTAAGGATGTTTATTTTAGTTTGTTTCGCTTTCCTTAAGAAGATTCAATGCAACTTTAAAAACATGAAACTTTGTACGATTTGAGTAAAAATTGATTACCTTCAAATTTTGCATTTGTTTAAGTATTCTCAGCATTTCTCTGGTTGCTCGTGTATTAATTAAAATGGCATCCTTTAAAGGATCATCAAAACGAACAGATGCTGCCACATGGAATACAATATTTATTTCATTTATTATAAATTCCAAATCAGCATCTGATAAACCCAATTTTATTTCGCTAATATTTCCTTTAATTAAATTCACTTTTGATAATGATTCTTGATTCTCTTCTTTTAATCTATCAAATAACTGCAAATAGAAAGAAGAAGCTTTTTTAAGGATCAAATGGATTAGCCTCAGTTGGCTATGTTTGGTTAATAGCTAGTGGTACAGTAAAAGGAGTAACGAAAGTCGACTTATAAAGGTAAATAAAATAAATCGTTGACTTTTTGCTAAAGCCTGCTGAAATGTGTTTCTAAGGGTTCAAATATCATTCATTGATTTCAAATATCATTTATTCAATTATCAATAAATTGTTCGTTAAAAGAAACGGGCTTTAAAAAAGTAATAAATAGGCAACTTGTGTTACGTAAAAAAAACAAATCTTATACATGTATAACATATATGTAAAACAAGTTGCCTATTTATTTATTTTTTTAAGTCAACTTTTACATGGACATTTCCAATTAACAATTTATTGTTTATGAACAAATAGAAACATTTGCGTAACTAATTCATGGTTTAGGAAATATATTTCATACCTAAGAAACATTCTACCAGGTTTTAGAAAAAAAATGAGCCTCAAAGATGATTCGAAGTGCTTCTAGTTTTTATAAATAATCATCTATGAGTGGCTCATTAAAGAAATTATTTTCTACTTTTAAGTACAATAAATGTGCGTCTTTCAATCAAAATACTTACCATCGAAATTCAATGTCATCCGATTTACACATGGATGCATAATTTCAGATCAAGATTTGATTTCAAACAACGGACAGAGTAAACTAAACAAAAACTTGTAAAATGAAAACATTGCCAAATATTTTAGGAAGTTTAATCGCTAATACGAAAGATGAATTTATGCATAAATTATTGCAATGGTTTTATATTCTTCGCCTAAGCGAGAAGCGAATTACCGAAAAATTCCTAAAACTTCTCTCAATAATAATTATATTGATAAATCAAGTAAACTTACAGGTATATTAAAGATTTTATTTAATCTTTGTTCATCCGTGTAATTTTTCTTCGAACGCAATAATAAATACATTCCTTTAATTTTTGGACATGAACGAAGTAATTTCTCAATTAAAACTTTTCCCATAAAACCAGTACCGCCAGTTATCAAAATATTTTGATCAGCATAAAATTCACTAATTGATGGTACATTCTTTGGTAATTGTGATAATGTTACATTCTCCACAAATACTTTCTTTTCCGATTTAACGATATTATCATTATTTTCATGAATATAATTATTATTCTCAGACATTTTGAGATAACTGAAACATCAAGCGAAATTCGTACGAACTGTTTTGATGGATTATTGCCTTAATATTAAACAAAATGTATACATAAAGACAAAAATATTTGTTTAGATGCATATGTAACACATAATCTTACGTAAATGCAAGTATTTGGTACAGGGTGGTACAAATACCACTGTTCTTAAATTTTAAAAGTAATCTTTCACAAACTGGTGCAATCAGGCAGGGGGTTTTGGGGGTCAAATCCTTCTGATTAAGAATCTCTCCACATTAACTTTAACAATATAGTCATGTAGATGCATCTATTTATGAAACGCATTTCCCCTGACTAATTAGCTGTTCAATCTATTTCGCAAACTTTCACGTTGACGGTTGTGACCTTTTTTTACAGACTCAAAATAATATTTGCTGTGAGATGGGTATGGGGGGTATGGGTATGGAGATTAGCGGGCCATGCTCGAGCATCGCGCCTCGAAGCAATGGTTCAGAGCACCTAACCAAAAAGACCCTTGTACTCTATCCCCGCTACGCTTTTCAGTGGCTATTATAACCAACTGATGTGCTGAAACCCAGGATTTGCCTAGCGCTGAGTTTTCTAATTTCTTCTGGTTCGACTATGGCTGGACCAAACCATTTCCTTCGCTGCTGTATGAGCGCCGGGCAGTAACAGAAAAAGTTTTTTTTGCTGTGAGATAATCAGCTGCAAAGTTTGCGATTTCAAGTGTTAAAGCATGCAAAACTTACTGTCATCCCAACTATTTTTCACGATATTAAAAAATTCTTTCAACAGAATTGAGAAAAAAAGTAAAAGAGGTCAAAGAAATGCTTTTAGAATAAAAAAAAATAGCATCAAGTCGTTTTGTTTTCGTGATATTAATTTAGACATAAATTGTGGAATTTAGGAACTTAGGCATTAATTATCTCGAGTTTGAAATTGTCAAAACTTCTGAAACTTTGGTATTTAATAGTAAGCCCTATTCATATTCTTTGGAAGAAAATTCGTTAAATTCTGTCGAAAAGTGGGCTTTACCGTAGTTCAAGCAAACAGAAAATCAGGATCTTAGCGAGCATAATGAAAGGTTATCTTACTCGAAAAAAGAGTATTTTTATATTGTACTGACTTAATAAACAAAAAATTGACCCTGGTCTTGGATGATTCCTGCATACGGGTCTAAAATCTATCATATTCTTAATTATGAAATCTCTTGTGCAGCCCTGATCGAATGGTCGTGATCATGATAATTATAATTATAACGAATACAAAGCCCCCAAATGGAAAAATTTTACATAATGTGACCGCACAATTTGAATACAATACATTTGATTGTTGTCTACAATGCTTTTAATGTTTTTAATAAATAATTTAATAAATTTTATATTAATTATTAATATTGGCTGTGTTTTCTTTCACGAAGCCCGAAAATTTTTGTTATTTCACTTCATGCTTATAATTGTATATTTGATTTTTTTTATTATTCGAATTCATTGCAAAAATTCTTTTATTTAAAACTTGTTAAAACGAACGATATGGCTAATCTATTATGGCTAATAGCATGTTTTCTAGTTAAAGTAAAGTTACAGAGTTTGGTGGGGGACGATGTTCTAGCATCAGATTGGAACTAGAAATCCGGGTTGCTTCAATAGTCAATTTCAATCCTAAAAGGTAAGAAATAGAATAACAATTTAAATTAGAAAGTTGATTCAAAACTAACATTTTTTTAGTTAAAACATTTTTTCGAAAATCGTTAGCTTTCGGAAGAAATGCGACCTAAAAATATATTTAATCGAAAGAAAAGACGCTAGCATTCGCCTGTTTTAATAAATTTTAAGCCCAGGTTAAATTTTCAACATCATCCGAAGATCAAGGCCAAATGACCTTAAAACTAGAATTTCAGGTCAAAGTCATGGACACACGCGAACTTTCTCTATTGCTCTTGTCACCTTTTGGCTAAAGCATTTTTTGTATAGCTAGTTTGCGTGCCTTTCGATTAAATGCAATATATTACATATTTTTAAGTAACATTTCCTCTGAAAGCTAACGATTTTCGAAAAAACGTTTTAAATAAAAAATATTATATTTACGATTAATTTTCTGACTTAAAGTGTTATTCTAGTTCTTATCTTTTCGTCTACATTATCTTATTTTTCGTCTACATTAATGAAGTTATAACAAATAATTAAATTAACTTAACATTTCCGTTGGTTTTTAACTTACCGAAGTTCTACAGTAACTGTAATCAATTCCATTAAAACTAAAAGGAAAAAGCTTGTACTATAAGTAAAAAAGTTTTAAAAAAAAAAACGCAAAATTATTATTAATATTAATACTTTTATATATTTAAATTAAATAAAACGTTTATACAAAATTTTTCTAGCACACAAATTCGCAATGAATAATGAACTTATAATTAAAAAACCAAAAAATGCAATATGCATGTAAAATTTTCTGAAAAAAAAAGTTTTGATTTATAAGTTATTAAATATGTATTATACAGAATTTTCGATTTACATCTGAGCATATAAATATTACGAGTATGACAGAATACAAGCGTTAAGCAATGCATCTAAGTGAGAGATATTATATACATGTGTTGTAGCTTCGATATGCGTTGAGATTGTTGTTTTTAAGTATTAATTTTGCTTGGAAAGCAACAAGCCTAAGGGATGAGGAATAAAAATCTAAATTTTTAACTTACATTTTTAAATTTAATAATCGTCCATGAAGCGTTTCTTTTGAAATGTGCTTATCTTTTAATAAATACAGTGCTGAACCAACCATTTGGCTATCAAATTGTGTTTCGAGATCAAAATTAGAATAATCCACCTAAAAATTTTACACAAAGTATTAGGTAATTAAATTTCAGATATTCTTAATTTTACTCACCGAAAATGTGTCTATGTCTTCTGGTTTCAATATTGCATGCAAAGATTTAAAATTATCATTTTTAAATGTCCATTCATTTAGCGTGAAAGGCGAAAGCTTCATATTTGCATTAAATACTCGTCGATATAACTTAAATAAACTAAAAAAAAGGTGAGAAATCAAATGAATTTTCCAAGCTCTTCCTTGCTTTGGGCTCTTGAACCCTTCTAAAAGAACTATACAAGTGATAAAAATAAATTTTCTTTATAAATTGAAAACTGGTTTCTAGATTTCGTCAAAGCTCTAACTATTATTATTCTATTTTGTAAATAATTCAGTCTGAAAATTCATTGCTCTCGACAATAGCGAGGAACAAAATCAGTTTAGCTCTTGATCTCAGCCACTTGTAAGACTAATATCGTAAGACTTGTAAGACGAAGAATAAGTACACGAATCAAGACCAAGACAAACACCCCTTTCTATTTTTTTTTCTACCAAACTTTTCCCCTACTTTTACAAAGCTAAGCACGGATTTTTGGAAAAGTGCATAGAACTTTTTGAAAGCTTAAATATTTATTGTTATTTCTCGAACCAAGATTAATAAGTTTAAAAGATTACAACATTTAAAATTACCCATAATATGTTCCCCCGAAAACAAAATGTTTACGATATTTCCAGCATGATATTTGCAGTTCCCAAGCTGCTATGGTAAAACCCACTTTTCGACAGTATTTAACTAATTTAACTAAGGCTAGTAATAGGGCTTACTATTTCTCTCATAGCCACATCTCCCGAGGCAGGCCTCAGATCGAAATTTGGTAAAGAGCTTTTCCATTTGTCTTGATAAGCTTAATTTACTGATATAATTTTCTGCTATCAATAACCCAACACCCTGTATATCATGATTACTTAGCTAAAAAATAAATAAATAAGAATGTTTGCTTACTTTAATTTTTGATTACTAAATTTCAATAAAACACTTAAAAATATTGCTTGAATCAAGTGAAGTGTTATAAAAAAAAACCAATACAAATATTTATTCGGCGTATAAACACAAAATGGATACCATATTAATCGACTTGGTGGGTTTTTTTCGATTTGACTTCTCCCAAAATCAAACGCCATACAATTATTAATTTGTATAAAGTCACTGGTTGATGAATTAATTACTAAGCTACAAACATATTAGTATTAAGTAAAACATAAAATCATCTTCTAAGGCTTATCTGCAAAGGCGGATTCTCTGTACGGTAAAGTAGGCACGCGTCTACAGGCGCGAGGTTATAAAAGGGCGCGTGTAGGAAGTTTCAATTTTGTTATTAATTTTTTTTTAATTGTCATTGATTATAATGAGAATCATTTTTTAAATAAATAATTCATAAATTAAATTTTTTTATTAGTGAAATATTAATAAATTATTTTAAGCTTTCACGCAATTAATAACAACACTGGAGGAAAGTGTCCTATAATGATCCCCCCAAGAAAAACATGTTTCAGAATTGACATTTTTAATTATATTCAAGGAAATGGGACGCAAAAAGTCTATGATCCCCAACTTTCTGCAGCGTAGTAAATAAGCTCCTGAGTTGATGTGGAGCATTTTCTTTCATAGGAAACAAGCGGCCATTTTCGAGGCAGATGGGATGGGGGAAATAAAATTAGAAATAATTGAGAAAAATTTCTGTCTTCCACCAAATAAGGTCCCTAAGATATTACCATTTATTTCGTTGAGTTTGTTCCAACGCTTTATACCATGCAGATGCTATCATTCCATTTATTGCTCTGTCCACAGGTAACCAATCTAACTTCTTAGCACCGTCAATTAACACTGCATGAAGTATACCAACTTGTACTCCTGGAACTAGGCCCATTGGTCCATTAAAGTTATCCACCCATCCAGGTATTGGTTCATTTTCTGAGCCAGTCACTAAAATAAACCAAGTTTGTTAATGAATTCTTTTTAGGGAAGTAAATGATCTCGCTATCTAAAATTTATCGGACTCCGAAAAAGACAACGGCTCACGAATAATTCGTAAAAGATAGATTTATAAATTTGGCAACGGTTTTATATAGCAAGTAAGGGCATGGCATAATTTGATAAATTAAATTAAATAACTGTTTAATTTTACCGATAGTTGGACGAAAAATAACTGTTGGAATATCTCCACAATTTTCCGCCACAATTTCTTCAGCTAGGCTTTTGGAAAACGTGTATGTATTTGGATACTTATTTATAATTCTAAAATTAGACGAATTCATTAAACTTTATTTCTAATGGTATTTAAAACTAAGTTTAAGAACAGCTTACTTTTGTTCAAGATAATTGAGCACATTTGCATCCATATTTTCAGCGGCTTTTATCATCGTTTCCCAATTGCTTGTAGCTTTGTAAACCTTTTCTTCAATTGTATCCACGTTCTTATCAATATTGCAATAAGTGGTTGATGTATGCAAGTAAACCTATAATAATAATGAAAATTTTCAAGGTCTGATGTAGAAGATGATAAAATATAAAGAAATGGCTTTAGTGGATTCAATTTTAGTTTAAAAATAAAAGCTGCCTAAATATTTGTGATAAATTGAATACCTACTTACCTTCAAATTTTGCATTTGTTTAAGTATTTTTAACATTTCTCTAGTTCCTCGTGTATTAATTAAAATGGCATCTTTCAAAGGATCATCAAAACGAATCGATGCTGCCACATGAAATACAATGTTTATTTCATTTATTATAAATTCTAAATCCGAATCTGATAAACCATATTGTAGTTCGCTGATATCTCCTTTAATTATTTTTATTTTTGTGAGTGATTCTGGATTTTCGTCTTTTAGTTTATCGAATAACTAAAAATAAAAACAACAGTGAATTTAAGATTGTATCACCAGGTTCATATTGCCTGGTAAAAATTGTATGGAAAGATGTTCATCATGCCAGATAAGAGACTCTAAGAAGAAAAAAAACATGGTGCAACGACAGATTAGCCTTTTGATTGGTTTTAACATTTTATCTTTAATTTAATCTTGGAAACATTTTCGAAATATGAACACACAGAGTTCCATTTCATTAACTTCTTGAGAAGTTCCATAAATACTATTAAATCAGGAAGGTACTACTTACAGGTATATTAAACATTTTATTTAATCTTTGTTCATCCGTATAATTTTTCTTCGAACGCATTAATAAATAAATTCCTTTAATTTTTGGACATGAACGAAGTAATTTCTCAATTAAAACTTTGCCCATAAAACCAGTACCGCCAGTAATCAAGATATTTTGATCAGCATAAAATTCACTAATCGATGGTGCATTCTTTGGTAATTGTGATAAAGTTACTTTTTCAATAAATATTTTCTTTTTTGATTTAACAATATTATTATGTTCTTCATGACTATTTTCCTTTTTATCAAACATTTTGGAACACTCGAGAACAATCAACAAAAATTGTAAATGATTTCATTGACTTTAAATTAATGAAATATTCTAAAATTTTATTTTATACGAAATAATTTTGATTTAATTTAAATACATACATATTTTACAGCGTGAATAAAGAGTGATCCAATTTGAGTTTCCTAATTTTAGTTTAGTTTTAAAAAGCACAAAAAAATGAAATAAAATCTTAGTTATATTTTTATTAATCGAATATTAAGTATAATTCAATAAATTAATAATAATAACATCAGCCAAATGGCTGCCTCTGAACTTTCTGTAGCGGTAGATACGATGGTTTATACGGATTTAGGTTTGAATCTCTATTCAAAATGGGCCAAAATGATCCATAAGACCATAATATTTTGTCGAGGCTATCGAACTGGATGATGCTACGAAAAGATTTTGATTGAAAGAAGAGTAAACGTTGGAAAAGACTTCAGAAATATTGGTAAGAAATTTGCGATGGATAGGACATTTAATTGTGGAAGCACACTGTGCACACTGTGTGACGTAGCCAAGGCTACGTCACAATAGACTCAATACTCGAACGTAGTACAGACTATGTCAGTTGACGATCATTTCCAGATCGTCAACTGACGTTTTTATAAAAGTGAGAAAGAACCCTAGAGTCAACTTACCTTTCAAACGAAACAAAAAAAATCAATATCGTTTCACCCGCTTAGCCGCTACGATGCCACAGGCAGACAGACAGAGACACACACATAGCGGTCAAACTTATAACACCCTTTTTTTTATTTCGGTATTTATATTATTATAAAAAATTGCTTCTTGTTTTTAATTACTTTATAATCTAACATGATAAACAATAGTTTGAACCTCCCCTTGGATGATTCCTACACACGGACTTGACAGACCAACGTTAATGGTCAAATAAACTTGACCTGAATCGATAAAATATTAATGTATATTTTAATTCATTAGAATATTATTTTTAATAAATACGAGATAATAAATAAAATTTTAATTCTCTTTGTCTATATCCAAGGACGAATCGAGTTTAGGTACAGCGCCATTAATATTTTTTATATGTTTATTGAATTTTCATCATTTCACTATGCGGACCGCTTTTGACCCCGGAACCTTGAACCCGGTGGTTGGAACATTGAACGCATTATAACTTTGTAAATATTAGTTTTCGAAGTTTAAAGTAAAAGTTTTAGGAAATTTGTAGATTTAAAAATTAAGTTATTAGCATTTTATTGTTTAAACAAATATTAGAAGAGATATCGATCATAAATAACCGCTAAGTGATACAAAAAAAAAAGGAAAAGCAGACAGAAAAGATAGGAAATTTTATTATCTAAAATAAAGGTAATTACCATTTTCGATCTAAAGTGCACGGCTACGAAGATATAGAAATGGCTTTTCTTAAAATGGCGGCACATCCACCCTTTTTTTTCGTAAGAATTTTGTGTATTAGGTACATTCAGAAGGTGGTTAAAAAGCAAAACCCGCCACATAATAGGGATCATTTTACCTATTATAATTTTACACACAAAATAGGGATCATTTTACCCGTAACGACATATTTGAATATCATCATAAACTGACCTTAAAATTAATTATACGCCTATCAAAATATTATTAAAAGTCATTTTAATACAGAAAATACAGTAACTAAGAGTAAAACAACCAGCCGGTAAAAACAAACACAAAAAACGAAATTTTACGTATAATTAATAATTTGCCTACGAAACACAAAAAATTTACGATTTTATTAATATTTAACTCTCATTACTATCAATTACATTCAGTTACTTTTTTTCGGGATCTATTTTTTTAGGTTTATTTTTTCTGGATCTATTTTTTCGGGATATTTTTCCCAGTCGATTTTTTTTTAGATCCATTGAAACCTTCATGATATTTTTCATTTTCCGTGCAAAACTATATGTATTTATTCAGTCGCATTTTGTTAGAAATACGTTAAATCTTATTTACACAGGTTTAGGTAATCGTAAAGAACTGCATTCCATTAAAAGAGGAAAGCTGTAGGTATTATTAGTGGAAAAATGTAATGAAAATAAAACACAATTAAATTTAAGTTTTATATATATATTTAATTTAATATTTAAATAGACATTTAATTATATGTGGAACGATCATAGAAAATTTTTCTAGCAAACAGATTCGCAATGAATAATGAACTTATAATTAAAAAACCAATTAAAGCAATATGCATATAATATTTTCTGAAAAAAAAAAAAACAAAAACAAGTTTTATTATTTTACAAAGTATTCTAGAATTGACTGCAAAACTCTTGCTTGCCTAAACAAGCTTATTTCGATCTGAGACCTAATTTTCGAGATAATTAACCAAAACAATTAATAAATGTATCCAATGACAGATCAATGAGAAACGGAACCATGTCTTTATCGTAACTGGGTTTGATTTAATAAAAATTTAAAAAAGTGAGATTGATAATATGATAATTAAATGCAACGCTAAAGACATCCCTATATGCATAACTACTCTGTCATTGGATAAATTTATTAATTGATTTGGTTAATTATCTCGAAATTAAGCCTCAGATCGAAATTTGGTAAATAACTTTTTCGTTCGTCTTTTTATAGGAAGTGCGCACCATCTTCTGCGTCCTCTATTTACAATAAATAAAACCATTGATGGCAAAAAAAAACGATATTAACAAAAAAACTGATTTCCGGGACCTTTAACCTTGAATATCTTAGGACGCGCACGCGTGACCGCATATGTGACTTTTGAGACAACTTTTTTACTATCAAAATAAAGGTTTGTACAAAAATTCAGCTTATTCCGTTTGATTCCGAAGTTGGCTACTTATTTTGACTAAGATTCGAGTTAATATACACATTTGATAGAATTACTTCGCTGCACAGCAACGCATGTCCGTATCAGCTAGTATAATAATAAGGGCAGAAGTAAGAGGTCGCGACATGAAAAAGATTGAAAAACACTGCATTGCGATACTCAACAGTTATATTTGGTTTCATCAACAAGTCTAAGGGATAAGAAATAAAAATCTAAATTTTTAACTTACATTTTTAAATTTAATAATCGCCTATGAAGTGTTTTTGAAAAGTTCTTTTCTTTTAATAAATACAAAGCTGAGGCATCCATTTGGCTATTCAATTGTTCTTTGATATCATAATTAGAATAATCAACCTAGAAATTTTGCACAAAGTAATTAAGGTAATTCAATTTCAGATATTCTTAATTTGACTCACCGAAAATGTGTTTATGTCTTCTAGTTTCATTATTGCATGCAAAGATTTAAAATTATCATTTTTGAATATCCAATCATTTAACATGTACGGAAGAAGCTGCATATTTGAGTAAAATACTCGGCGATATAATTTAAATAAACTAAAAAAAAGATTAACCATTGGTAAATCAACAGAATTTTTTGAGAGCCCTAAATTGAATGTTGATCTGAATTGGAGTAGCCTCGACCTTCCTACATTTTTTTTCTAGGACTACAAGAGTTAAACATAATTGTCTTTGTAAATTGAAAACTGACCTGTTGATATCGTCAAAGCCCTAATTATCCAATATTCTATTTTCTAAATAAACTGGTCTGAAAGTTTATTGCTTTAGATAATAGTGAGGATCAAAATCAGTTTAAGAAGAATAAATCCAAGAACTAAGCCCTAGACAAATGTTGCGATTTTTTTCACCAAACTTTTTTCCTATTTTTACAATGTTTAACATGGATTTTTACGAAACTGGGCCATTTGTCATCAAATACCTCGAATAAAGTCTACAAGTTTATAAAGTTTCTACGAGTTAGTATAAAGATGTGAAGAAACATTTGATGATCGACAAAATACTGTTTTTTTTTACTTTGCATTTCCACAAAATTATTATAACGAGTGATTTTTGGATCGAATCTACGAATTTGGTTCTACTTTCAATCCGGTTCACTCGTATAAATGCAGCATAAATTTTAGAGATAAAATAACACTAAAAACCTAAAATTGAGAACTATCTGAGGCTTCAAAAAACATATATCATGATATATCCTACTTAGGAATAAAAATTAATAAATAAGAATATTTGCTTACTTTAATTTTTGATTACTAAATTTCAATAAAACACTTAAAAATATGGCTGGAATCAAGTGAAGTGTTACAAAATAAAACCAATACAAATATTTATTCGGCGTACCAACACAAAATGGATACCATATTAATCGACTTGGTGGATTTTTGAGAATTTGTTTTAGTCCAAAATCAAACATCATACTATTTTTTAATGGTATAAAGTCACTGGTTGATGAATTAATTACTAAGCTACAAAAATATTAGTATTAGTAAAATAGCCGAAATCTTCTATGACTTATCTGTGCATTATAGTTTTACATCAGCTAATAAAACTCGCAATAATAATATTTATTAATACAGGATGATGTTACCAAAATACCAGCTTAGAAAAATTTGAAAATTGGGCATTATGAGCTAAGGATCCTTCATAATTTATATCCTTTCTGGATATTTATATTTATATCCAGAAAACACGAATCTTAAATACTGCCATGCAATTCTGAAACATCATGTATTAGAGTAAGTAATCCATTACCATTTATTCCTCTGAGTTTGCTCCAACGCTTTATACCATGCAGATGCTATCATTCCATTTATTGCTCTGTCCACAGGTAACCAATCTAAAATCTTAGTACCGTCAATTAAGATTGTATGAAGTATGCCAACTTGAACTCCTGTAATTAAGCTCATTGGTCCATTAAAGCTATCCACCCATCCAGGTATTGGTTCATTTTCTGAACCAACCACTAAAATAAACCAAGTTTGTTAGTGAATTCTTTTTAGGGAAGTAAATGATCTCGCTATCTAAAATTTATCGGGCTCCGTTAAAGACAACGGCTCACGAGTACGAGAATTCGTAAAAGATAAATTTATAAAAACGGTTTTATATAGCAAGTAAGGGCATGACATAATTTGATAAATAAATTTAAATAATACATAAATGTTTACCGACTGTTGGACGAAAAATAACTGTTGGAATATCTCCACAATTTTCTGCCACAATTTCTTCAGATAGATTTTTGGAAAAATTGTATGTATTTGGAAATTTATTTATAATTCTAAAATAAGACGAATTCATTAAATTTTATTTCTGATGGTATTGGAGCGAAGTTTACAAACAACATACTTTTTTTCAAGAAAATTGAGCACATTAGCATCCATATTTTCAGCTGCTTTTATCATAGTTTCCCAATTGGTTGTTGCTTTGTAAGCCTTTTCTTCAATTGCATCTATGTCCTTATCAATCTGGCTATAAGTGGTTGATGTATGCAAGTAAACCTAATAATAAATCAAGTGAAAATAAATAATTGACTGAGTTAATTGCTGAAATAGACGACTGCAGACAAGCAGACAACCGGAAATGGACAAATTCAGTTTTATGAACACCAATACCAAAATTTTGTTCCTAGTATCAATATTTTTAAGCGTTAAGAACTTGGGGCTAAACTTAGCCAAAAAATTGGGACTAAAATTTTCAAGCTCTGCTGTAGAAGATTTTATAAACAAAGCCTGTCTAAATATTTTTGATAAATTGATTACCTTCAAATTCTTCATTTGTTTAAGTATTCTTAACATTTCTCTAGTTCCTCGTGTATTAATTAAAATTGCCTTCGCCAAAGGATCATCAAAACGAATCGATGCTGCCACATGGAATACAATGTTTATTTCATTTATTATAAATTCTAAATCAGAATCAGATAAACCATATTGTAGTTCGCTGATATCTCCTTTAATTATTTGTATTTTTGTGGAAAATTCTGGATTTTGTTCTTTTAGTTTATCGAATAACTAAAAGTAAAAACAACAGTGAATTTAAGATTGTATCACCAGGTTCATATTGCCTGGTAAAAATTGTATGGAGAGATGTTCATCATGTAAACGCTAAGAAGAAAAAAAACATGGTGCAACGACAGATTAGCCTTTTGATTGGCTTTAACATTTTATCTTTAATTTAATCTTGCAAACATTTTCGAAATATGAACACACAAAGTTCCATTTCATTAACTTCTTGAAAAGTTCCATAAATACTAATAAATCAGGAAGGTACTACTTACAGGTATATTAAACATTTTATTTAATCTTTGTTCATCCGTATAATTTTTCTTCGAACGCATTATTAAATATATTCCTTTAATTTTTGGACATGAACGAAGTAATTTCTCAATTAAAACTTTGCCCATAAAACCAGTACCACCAGTAATCAAGATATTTTGATCAGCATAAAATTCACAAATCGATGGTGCATTCTTTGGTAATTGTGATAAAGTTACTTTTTCAATAAATATTTTCTTTTTTGATTTAACAATATTATTATGTTCTTCATGATTATTTTCTTTTTTATCAAACATTTTGGAACACTCGAGAACAATCAACAAAAATTGTAAATGATTTCATTGATTTTAAATTAATGAAATATTCTAAAATTTTATTTTATACGAAATAATTTTGATTTAATTTAAATACATACATATTTTACAGCGTGAATAAAGAGTGATTCAATTTGAGTTTCCTAACTTAAGTTCTAAAAAAGTTATGCAAAATGTAATATTCTTAAAGTGTTTGTTTCGCTACAGTATTGTAAAATATTGTTTTGGTTTATATTGCACGGGACATACATATAAATCAAATACATGCTTTGTAGTCTAATAATGTGTTATTTCTAGCTTTATAATACCTCGCAACTACAAAAATATATAATATATTGTGCACAAGTGCTGCTTATAAATTTGATAAAATAGATATCTCTCTTCAATCATCAATACTTGAACTATAGTCATCTCTGTTCATCATATGAAGGATCTTCGACGAATGCATCATCATTGTGTATGTTACTCGTTGCTAATTTGGTGGCGGACTGCACATGGTCCTCCGATCCGCTCACTGTTGGATGTACGACGACAGTGACGATACTGTTCTGTCGTCTTCAACAGTCAGCTTGTAGCATGCGGCTGTGTGTAGCGCCGCATACTACATGTTGCCTAAAATTTGCCTCAGTGGAATTGCGGCTTTAGAACGTAAATTTTTTAGAGATTTACATCTAGGCATACACATACCACGAGTATGTCAGAGTACATGAGTTAAGCAATGCATCTAAGCAAGAGGTATTATAGATGTTATATGAAATTGCAAAAGTATGTCTTACAACTCCAAGCGTCTTAGAACTAACTCAAAGCGTATCGAAGCTTCAACACATGTCTATAACACTTCTTTCTTAGATGCATTGCTTAACGTATGTATTCTGCCATACTAGTGGTAGGCCTGTGCCTAGATATAAACTGAACACTAGGTATACTAACATCCTTGAAAATTAGTTCATTTACCTAGACATTTATGGTCAAATGAACTTGACCTGAATCGAAAAACAAATTTTGGAATATAAAACAATGTACATTTTAATTCATTTTAACCTTTCATTTGCTAGCTTGACCTAAGAATAATATCTAATAAATCAAGCTTTGATTTATTAAGAATTGCCTTGGCTTGGCATTCCTTGCCAATATCTAATAATTAGATCAAAGTATATAAGAACATTCCCAAAAAAATGGGTGTATGAAAATATTTGATACTTACGTTTCAAATTTTGAGGGTGGACCCTGCTAGAACTTGAGAAAATTGAGAAAATTAGACGAAAATTAAGAGTAAAATTTTTCGATATATACCATAGTTTTTGAAATATTGATGACAAAAGATTTAAAGAAAATCACTTATAGAAGAAATCACACACAAATGAAAAACAAATGAAAAGTGTCAGTTGTTATAATTTTCTTTATAGGAAAATATTTGTCATGCTTTTAACTAATGAATATTAGTTTTCCAAATTAATCTTAAGAATTATTTATCTTGGACCTATAACTAAAAAATCGAAAATTTAAAATGAAACAACAATTTAATTGAACTTAAATTTTTTTATTCGATAACTACTTAAATGTAACGTTTATACAAAAATTTTCCAGCCCAAAAATTCATAATGAATAAGGAACAGATCATTAAAAAACACATTAACCCTACATGCAGGTAAAATTTCCTGTAATAAAAAAAAAAAATTTTATTAGATAATCGAAGTTTTTCAATTTTTATGGTATTAAGGCAATATTGATAAATGGTTGGAAAATATAAAAATATTCTAAGCAGCATTTTCTAATAATTTTTTTTTTTCGATATCTCTAACCATCTCTGACGCTAGGTAAATTATTAATAATCGGCCTTATTTTTTCCAATTTGTAGTAAATAATCCTAGATAGCCGAAGAAAAAATAAATCAAATTTGTAATCTTACATTTGAAAATTCGATAATCGTTCATCCAGTGTTTCTTTTGTATGGCTCTTGCCTTTTAATAGATACTTCACTGAACCATCTACTAACGTAGCAAATCGATCTTGGATTTCAATTGTAGAATAATCCACCTATTTTAAAATGAAATTATTAGCATAATGTTATTATTATTTAATTAAATTGCAAATAATTTATTTTTTTCACTCACTGAAAATTTGTCCATGTCTTCTAATTTCAACATTGCATGCAACGATTTAAAATTATCATTTTTAAATTTAAATTCATTTAATGTGAACGGTGCAAGCTTCATATTTGAATAAAATACTCGTCGATATAACTTAAATAATCTAAAAGATAATTTTTAATTAGGTAAGCCTAAATTTGATTAATATTTATTGAGGTCGATATTCAAATAAGAAGATAGACCTAAAATTCTTTTGAAATTATAGATTGATGGTAGAGAGGTACTACGACTTTGGAAACAGGCATCAATTTTATTGCCTTAAATCGAATAGGTATATTTCTTAACGAGCCGTTACTCGCCTGGGTCTAAGCTTATAGAGAGTTTTCAATTTTTTCTCCTCCAATCAATATCTTCAATCAAGAGCTTTCATCAATCTCTTTAAAATACTATCAGATAAAAAATTTTTTTTTATATACAACGACACCTAAAATATTTAACGAAACTATTATCGAAGCTATGATCCAATACATATAGTACCACTTATGAATACTAAACAGAACTATTTGCCATATATGATGTTATGGCCTATACAAAACTATGTTATGGCCTATAAGAACTGCCATCCCCTATTTTACCCCCTTCAAGTTTTATTTTCGTTACAAAAATTAGCCTACGTCTCTTCCCAAAATCATATCTATTTAAATAACGTAGGTCAACAAAATTGGTTCAGCGGTTTAGGCAAGAACATTTATAATATTAGTTAGAATTAAGATTATTATTTGTACTTACTTCAATTTTTGATTAGCTAATTTCAATAAAACACTTAAAAATATTGCTGGAATTAATTGTAGTGTTACAAAATAAAACCAATAAAAATATTTATTGGGCGTATAAAAACAAAATGGATACCATAATAATTGACTTGGTGGATTTTTTGCATTTTCTATACGTAATCCATCTTCAAACATCGATTTATTTTCAAATTTTACAAAGTCAGCAGTTGATGAATTGATTATTAGGCTGCAAATATAAATTGATTAAACAGTTGATATTGGAAAGTAAAATTTCCAAAATATACTTCAATAATATCATGAAATCGATGGAAAAAAGAGGCTGTGACGATTTACATCATCAATTTCCTACCGTCCACATCGCAAAAAAAAATTTTGTTTTGGAATTTGATGAAACTCGGTGGATGGGGTAATTTTGATCCAAAAAGTATAAAAATCCGGTTAATTTAATGATTGGATGCAGAGTTTCTGAGATATCGCAATATTTGGATCGATTTTAGTCCGTATCTCAAAAACTATCCAACCAGTCAACAAATGCACCCGATTTTCGTACTTTTTGGGTCAAAATTACCTTATATACTGAGTTTTATCGAAATTGGAGCTAAAAAAAATTTTTCGATTTTTTGGAATTTTTTTAAGGGGTACCCCTTTGAAAAAATTGAGAAAATCGGAAAAAATATTTTTGTCCTAGAATTTGATGAAACTCGGTGGATGGGGTAATTTTGATCCAAAAAGTATAAAAATCCGGTTAATTTAATGATTGGATGCAGAGTTTCTGAGATATCGCAATATTTGGATCGATTTTAGTAAGTATCTCAAAAACTATTCGACCAGTCAACAAATGCACCCGATTTTTGTACTTTTTGGGTCAAAATTACCTTATATACTGAGTTTTATCGAAATTGGAGCTAAAAAAAATTTTTCGATTTTTTGGAATTTTTTTAAGGGGTACCTTTCGACCAGTCAACAAATGCACCCGATTTTTGTACTTTTTGGGTCAAAATTACCTTATATACTGAGTTTTATCGAAATTGGAGATAAAAAAATTTTCTGCACTGGAATTGCTCCCAATATTTATGGGATCCAGGTTTCCAAACCAAACCTTCTATACCTATCGCCCTGGAGGTGCAAATAACATGTATGTAGGTTTCATTGTTCTTCACATAGGCCCTACAAGTGGGATCATCAGAGATACGCATGTTATTAAAACTAACTACCAATCGACGATTGTGTTCATTCAAGAGTCCCAGTGCCCTTTCAACTGTGCTTTAGTGGGTTTCACGCAAGTACAATTTGGCCAGTCGTATACCTCCTCGGAAAAAAAGATCATAGAATGAAAACATTACCATTTATTACGCTCCGATTGTTCCAACGCTTTATACCATGCAGATACTATCATTCCATTAATTGCTACGTCAACAGGCACCCAATCTAACTTCTTATCACCGTCAATATACACTGTATGAAGTATACCAACTTGAACTCCTGCAACTAGGCCCATTGGTCCATTAAAGCTATCTACCCATCCAGGTATTGGTTCTTTGTCTGAGCCAACCACTAAAACAATTCATTCATTGAATAAAAAATAATCTAAACAAAACAAGCTTATATCTTTGTGGGTATCGAAACCATGAACATTAGAGTTGTAAATAATCTTACCGACTGTTGGACGAAAAATGACAGTTGGTATACCTCCACAATTTTCAGACACAAGTTCTTCAGACAGATTTTTGGAAAATGTATACGTATTTGGATACTTATTTAAAATTCTAAAAATTTATAAAAATTATTTCTTTAAATCATGCTTGTAAACGTAAGCAAACTTTACAAACCACATACTTTTGTTCCAGAAAATTGAGCACATTTGTATCCATATTTTCAGCTGCATTGATCATAGTTTCCCAATTGGTTGTTGCTTTGTAAACCTTTTCTTCAATAGCATCTACGTCCTTATCAACATTACAATAAGTGGTTGACGTATGCAAGAAAACCTAATAGCAGAAAAAATAGAAATAAAGGTTCTCTTCCTATTTTACTATTTTTAATACAGTAAATAAGCCGGAAAAAGTGTCGATAGTAGAATATTTGAGAAACAGCACCAATTTTAATGAATTTTTTTGTAACGGTTTATAGGACCGCAAGGAACATTCAGCAAGGACCGCAGGGCCATTAAAATAATTGCAAAAAACCGGAAAAATTATTTTGTTTCCGATTTGGATAAAAATCTTTTCCTAGAGTTATTTTCTGTCCCAGAAAAAGCAATACGTTCGAATTTGCCTATAAAAACGAGTAATTACTGAGTATGACATCAGTACCAATTTCGTCAATCGATACCTTAGAAACTTGCCTTTCAATGCGAAAATCTTTGCAGAATTACCTTTAAATTTTGCATTTGTTTAAGTATTCTTAACATTTCTCTAGTTCCTCGTGTATTAATTAAAATGGCTTCTCTCAAAGGATCATCAAAACGAACAGACGCTGCCACATGGAATACAATGTTTATTTCATTTATTATAAATTTCATATCAGAACCAGATAATCCAAATTCTATTTCGCTAACATCTCCTTTAATAACTTTTAGTTTTGATAATGATTGTGGGAACTCGTTTCTTAATCTTTCAAATAACTGAAAATAAAAATAAAAAAATTAATTTTTAAAATGCGGAAAATTCTTTTTTTTAATATACGATTATTGACGGGATGGGCGTAAGAAAGTTGAGGAGTAAGTGCTGAATTTAGGATTAGGCACGTGAGGCAATTGTCTAGGGCGAAATAATTCAAGGGCAATACGATTTTTTTCATTTGTTGAATTATCAAATGATTGAATTTACTTTTTAATCTGCCGCAATATTAATTTTTTAATAGATCAATAGGCTTTTAAAATAATTATCAATGTCTTTATCGATAAATACTTAGGATTATTTTTTAAAAAAAGAAGATATATTAAAAAATTTTGAGAAAAATTTCTTTATTTTATGTAATGTTTTTTAATATTTGTATGTTCTGTCAAATTAATCTCATTTTACATTAACTTTCATATTTTTGATAGTTTTACTGAAATCAATACAAATGAGTTGAAAAACTACGCAAAATGAATTCGTCAGTAATTTTATCCTGACGAAGACTTGGGGAATGAATGTTTTCATTTACATTATCAACTTAAAGACACCTTATCAAATTTTGAAGATGAACGTTCGGCACAAAACATATATAATTTATTGCATTCATAGACCACAAGCCTATGCTGAAATTTTGAGGGTGAAAGACCCACGGAGAAAGACCCATGTTGAAAAAGATGCTCTTATGAATACAGATGAAAAAATGGATGTCACACCCCTTGGTATCTCACCCCTGTAGGTACCAGCAAATATCTACAGCGTTGAAAATGTCGTACAACTATTACTTCGGTATCGGAAGTTAAACGAAATTTAAAAAAAAAAAACAGTCATTTTTTGGGAATGTCCTTAAGAAAACTTTCAACCGGCTTCTCATAACTAGGGATAAATAAAATCAAAACTTACAGGTATATCTAAGAGTTTACTTAATCTTTGTTCATCCGTATAATTTTTCTTCGAACGTAATAATAAATAAATTCCCTTAATTTTTGGACATGAACGAAGTAATTTCTCAATTAAAACTTTGCCCATAAAACCAGTACCGCCAGTAATCAAGATATTTTGATCAGCATAAAATTCACAAATCGATGGTGCATTCTTTGGTAATTGTGATAACGTAACATTCTCCACAAATACACTTTTTTTCGATTTAACAATATTATTATTTTCTTCTTGAATATGACTCATTTTATAAATCATGATGATGGAATCACAGTGAAACAGTACACCGAAAACAAAAACTTGTCACTGTTCAATTTATTTTGTGTTGAAAATGTAACCATTTATAATTGATTTTAATGAAAGTAAATTGTTTTTATATTATTCAAATTTACTTAATTTAATTAATTATTCAAATGATTTTTATTAATTATTTATGCGTACGTCTCTCTAAAGTTTCCAAACAATTTTACTACGATAGTGCAATCAGTTAATTAGACCAGGCGCTGAAAGCTGTTATATCAAAGAATGAGAAAATCATTGATACCGACGCGACGGGGGTTTTTGGATTCCATTCGTGAGGGCGTTGTTAATAAAAGAGACGAGGAAGAAATGAAAAACTGGAAAAAGTGGAAACTAAATATCGATAGAAATGAGTCTGATTTTGTTACTCGGAGATTTTTGGGGCTACTGAACTTGAATATCACAACAAAAATGGCCCCTTAGATACTTAATGCCCAGAGCGGGTCAGTATACTCCTCGTTTCTAGGAGTTTAACGACACATTTCGTATTTTATGATCAATTTTAAGCAAAACAAGTGAAAACAAACAATTGACTGAGTTAATTGTTGAAATACCATGCATAGTCAGTGTTGATTTCTTTATAACATTACACATACAAACATGTGACACATACATAACTGATAATCAAGTATAGTATATAAAATTTCCGCCTAATTGGCGCCCTCACGGATGTTTACGAAAAAATGTTTCAAACAAAAGTTGTTTAATTTTTGATAAGGAACATTTTTTACATTTAAACTTTTGTTCTATTACTAACGGTTTACAAGATGGGTCCTAACGACCCAAGACCCAATTGACCTATGATGCTCATTTACGAACTTGACCTCACTTTTTACGTCGCGAGTACGCTGTAAAAATTTCAGCTCGATATTTTTTTTCGTTTTTGAGTTATCGTGTCCACAGACGGACGGAGGGACGGACAGCCGGAAATGGACTAATTAGGTGATTTTATGAACACCTATGACTAAATTTTTTTCCTAGCATCATTATTCTTAAGCGTTACAAACTTGGGATTAAACTTAATATACTATGTATATTTCATATATACATGGTATAAAAGTAAAAAAGTGATTTTTTCTCTAGGCCGCGCTTAGTTTTTGAAATGAAAATTCTTGAAATGAAATATCCCTCTAAAATGCATTATTCGATTTTAAGAAAAATATGTTATTTTTTCAATATCTGAGGTAATTTTCTTAGCTAACGCAACGCCTAAGTTGTTTAGTAAAAAATTTTGCGTTTACTACTCATTTATTTACAAGCCATGGCTATTGTGTTTTGTGTTTTAAATCACATTCATTACCATATATTTCAATTTTAAACACAACGTAAATTGTTCAGAATGTCAAATTTGAAAATGTGTGCATCAAAAAACCTTGAATCAAACAACGAATCAAAAACATTCTATACTTGATGCATTTTATCGAGGCCAACATTTCAATAAACATAAAGTAAATTTTTAAAGTACACAGTTTAATTTAAGTAGTTCGATCATTTACCTAATTCTGATTTAAAATCTTTATATATAAAAATTACGTGTCACGTTGTTTGTCCGCGATGGGCTCCTAAACTACTGAACCGATTTCAAATTTGATTTGCACACCGTGTGCAATTTGATCCAACTTGAAAAATAGGATAACCTACATCTCAATTTATATTCGCAATATTATTTTATTGCAAAATATTTGTGTATTATTTGAAAGTTACAATTATCTGTTAGCTCCAAACGATTCTAACAGATGGTGATATCTGTTGACTGGATTGAGTAGTATTCAATATAGATGGCACTATGTTAAAAATACAAACGTTTCATTTAAGTTACAATTTAATAGCATAACCACCACGTGTTGCTGATGTTTAAGGTATAACCTAAATTTATTTTGTAATCAACGAAATACAGTGAAATTATTTCTGCTATTTAGTTATTTGTGTTTTATTGTTTAAAACTGTTTAATTAACATATTATACATGTAAGTATTATCACATAGTTATATTATTAAAATTGCTATGCATCAAATCACACTGTAATAAAACAAGAACCTTGACCACAGCAACGCGTGGCCGGGTCTGCTAGTAACTTAGAAAAAATATAAATTTAAATCAATTAAATTGTACATACATACTATTAGAGTCAAAAACACACTTTAAAGTTCAAAAAGTTGACCTTGATAAAACGCATAAAGTATAAATGTTATTACTATAACATTCGATGTGGAAAGAGTACATTTAGAATTTGACTTAAATGTACTAAATTTTACCATTATTTTCTACTTTTTTCTTGGCTACCATTTACAAGTTTAGATAGCAACTCATTTTTGGAACGTAGAAAACATTTTTGGAACGTCCAATAACAATACTAATTATTATTCATGTAATATTGTTAACAATTGATGTAAATTTAAAATTTTCCAAATAGAAACAATCTACAGTAGTATAGTACCACACCGTGGGTGTGTTCCTTAATATTCACCAGTATACTGGCCAGTACGACGCCATATTGGTGAATCGTTCCGAAATATACTGGCCAGTGCGTGGCGTCATATTTTAGGTTAGGTAACAAAATAACTAACCTGCATTTGCTCTAAGATACTCTCCAGTAGTCTACTGCTACTTAGTAGTAACGAAATTTAATATTTCGTTACAATAAAATTCGTAACTGTTAATTATTGAAAAGTTTGATATGATTTTATGCTTATTAATTTTACGAAAACGTCCATAAAATAATTTTTTATCGTAATTAAATTTATTAAATGATCATTACTATACAGAATGTTCGATTTACATCTAGGCATATAAATATCACGAGTATAACAGAATACATGCGTTAAGCAACGCATCTAATTAAGAGTGATCTGTTCAACAAACATACGTTGGGTTGAGTTTCATTCAAAGATATTTTAATAGTAATACTATTATTTTATCTATGGTTTCATTAGTTAAATCAAGAAGGAGAACGATCGCTATGTACTAAAGCATTAGCGCACCTGTCCCTGAAAATTTGGAGAATTTATAGTTCATTTTCAACCACCAGCCGCGCTGTCGTCGGTAAGTAGTTTATTAGCGCACAACAGCCCGCATTTAATGATACAACTTAGCGATCCCAGCGCCTCACTTATTTTTTCAAAATATTGGGGACAATATTTTCTATTGCGATCGTTCTCCTTCTTTATAACCTTCATGAGTTAAATACTCATACAAAAATAAAAAAATAAAAATGTGTATGGTTGAATACCTTGCTAAATTAAAAATACTTCGACTTCCAGGTCGATAGATGGCCGATTTCCAGAAAAGTTGTAGTTTACATTCTATCCCGTTAGATTATATTCACACATTCCCATTCACACTCATTTTCACATTTCCAAATTGCACAGAATCCATTTTAATTATTTTTACTAAACAAAACCGTTTCTGCGGCTCAGTTTTGCATACTATCCATTAATAATTTACTATATGATTCAACACAATTTAAATACTGTATACCTACAGGGTGTCCCATGACTTGGTGGATATAGCTTGATAGTAAGGATTTTAGGGTACAAATAAAATTACAACTTTTTTCGTTATTTATTATATATGACGCTCAGTATACACAAATTTAACAGTCATTAAATTTATAATAAACATAGAAGCAATAATTATAACACTCATTAATGCAACATGAAGATAAAATTTTCTGTAAACAAAAAAATAGCGATTATTAAAACATATTTTGCTTATAGTTATATATCAACTTAGCTCGTAAGCTCATAATGAAATGGCTAGTTATTAAAATAGAAAATAAGTTTGAGATGTTTAAACGTAGTCCTTTTGGCGCTCTCTGTTGATGACGTATTAATATGTAATCTGTTAGTTGGTGACAGTTCAATGTACTTTTTACTACAGGTGTAATATCCACGTATGTAGTAATTATAGTATATATCCATGGTAATACCATACTAAATATAAGTAATTAATACCATACGGTATGTCAAAAAGTCTGACAAGCCACATACTAGGACGTCACGCCCGTTTTAAAGCAGAATCTCTGGCATTAAGAAAATAGACAAAAATTATAATGATCACTTACATTTTTAAATTGAATAATCGTTGATCAAGTGTTTTTTCCGAAAAATTCTTATCTTTTAATAGATATCGTAGTGAGCCGTCTCTTACGAGATCAAATCGTTCTTGATTTGACATCCCAATATACTCTATCTATAAATTTAACACAAAATAAACGTAATAGTTCAATTTAATGGTATATATTCCGCTGGATAGCACCCTTTTTACCAAGATTCTCTCTACGATCTTTTTTCGAACGTGTAACGTTTTCAAATCAGCATAGCATAGTTAAGCTATCGGTCTGAAAAAAACGCAGCAGGGAATTTGTCAACACTTTGACCAGGGATACGATTTTACAAGTAAAATATATATTTTACAAAATTTACCAATCAACTTGAGTTTGAAAAATTCCCTGCTGCGTGTTTTCAGACCAATAACTTGACGTTATCATGGTCATATAAAAAACCCAGCAATTTCGGAAAAATTCGTTCGATTCGAGAGAAATTGTGGTAGGCTCACTAAAAGGAAGCCACTCACGAAGTTTCAAGTATAATAATCATTTAACAAAAAGAGTACTATTCCTCGGACCAATATTATCTTTTTTACTTACTGAAAATTTTTCTACATCATCGGGTTTCAATATGGCATGTAACGATTTAAAATTATCATTTTTAAATGTCCATTCATTTAACGAGAACGGTGAAAGCTTCATATTTGCATAAAATATTCGTCGGTATAATTTAAATAAACTAAAATAAATTTAATTTTTGAGAGATACAAATAATAGACCTTTTTCAAATTTTTTTTTAATGAAAGTAAATATGTCTCTATGAATGAAAATCATTATAATTCAAATTGGCGAAAATGATCCGGAAACTCACGAAGTTATACGATTGACGCTGTGACGTCGTTAATTTAATATAAGTCATACGCAGTAAATTAAATTTAAAAAAATTATGACAGAAATATGATAAAATTAGTTAAAATGAATTGAATTATTTAGATTATGACATAATTAAACTTTTTTTATTTAGCTAGTGTAGATTTACAAGGTTAAAGAATGTTTACTCATCACGGATCTGACGGATTAAGTATAAACGTATGAATTGTAGAAACTCTAGCTTTCTTTGTAGAAATAGCTGTTCAGGTGACTTGAACGGAAGTGTACCTATGCGGATCTACCGGAATTTAAGGTGTGATTACTTTCAGTAACAAAACTGTTAGCTTACTTCAATCTTTGATCGCTGAATTTCAATAAAATATTTAAAAATATTGCTGGAATCAAATGCAGTATTACAGAATAAAACCAAAATAAATATTTATATTGCGTGTAAAAACAAAATGGATACCATAACAATGTGCTCGGTGGACTTTTTTTTGCTGTTGACGCTCCAAATTCAATCATCACACTATTGTTAATTTGTACCAAGTCACTGGTTGATGAATTAATAACTAAGCTAAAAATGATATCAAATGAAAAAATCGCTAATATTAAATTTTTTTAATGCTGACAAAACCGCTCTGTTTTGTCAGGATTAAAAAATTTTATATACCATTGATTACGCTCCGATTGTTCCAACGCTTTATACCATGTCGATGCTATCATTCCTTTTATTGCTATGTCAACAGGTACCCAATCAACTTTCTTATCGCCGTCTATATAAACTGTACGAACTAGTCCAACTTGAAATGCTGTTATAAAGCCCATTGGTCCATTAAAGTTATCCACCCAGCCAGGTATCGGTTCCTTTACTGAAATAGCCACTGAAACATTCATTTCATTAAGGATTTTTTTTTTAATTATCATTTATTAATATCCTTACCGACTGTTGGACGAAAAATAACTGTTGGTATGCCTCCACAATTTTCTGACACAATTTCTTCAGCTAGATTTTTGGAAAATGTGTACGTATTTGGATACTTATTTAAAATTCTAAAATTAAACGAATTTATTAAATTCATTTCTTGATGAGTTTATAAGCTGCGTATATACTTTTGCTCAAGGATACTGAGTACATTTTCATCCATATTTTCAGCTGCATTAATCATAGTCTCCCAATTTGTTGACGGTTTGTAAACCTTTTCTTCAATTGCATCCAGTTCTTTATCAATATTACAATAAGTGGTTGATGTATACAGGAAAACCTAATTATAGACAAATTTTCTGATTCTACAGTTTGATTAGAATTAAAATTTAATTATTATCTTTTCTAAGATATGGATTCTATTTAAGGGTGGATACTTTTGAAATGAACGCACTGTATATGTGAATAGTTATGATTAATTTATTAATGATTATTAAAAGTAAGAATCCAAAAATTCTGAAATAATACAATAAAACTCAATCGAAACTTAAGAGTTCAAAACGTGGCTTATGTAAGATCAAAGACAAGAGTCGATTGACCAAAGCCATGACTGAGAGTATTTTTACAAGACCAAGACTAGATTCTTCAAGACCAAGATATATTTTTCGCAAAATAAATACCAAGACTAAAACTAATAATGCGAGACTAATACCAAGATTCTATCGTCGAGATCAAGACCAAAAACTTATACCAGATCTTCGACCAACAAACTCACGATCCTTATTTAGAGTGCATCCGCCAAAAGTAAATATGCAAAAAATAATAATCAAAGGGAAAATTTTTCTCGAAGAATTCAATTTTATCCTATTTTCTAAGAATCCATAATTTATAATGACGTTTATTAGTTAATGGATTACCTTTAAATGTTGCATTTGTTTAAGTATTCTTAACATTTCTCTAGTTCCTCGTGTATTGATTAAAATGGCATCCTTCAAAGAATCATCAAAACGTACAGATGCTGCCACATGGAATACAATGTTTATTTCATTTATTATAAATTCCAAATCAGAATCAGATAAACCATATTGTAGTTTGCTGATATCTCCTTTAATTACTTTTACTTTAGATAATGATTCTGGATAATCTTTTTTTAATTTTTCAAATAACTAAAAATAAGACGTACCAAAGAGTGAGATGAATTTTTTTTCGGAGCGGAAATAGTAGCAGGAAGAGGCAGCTTGGTGTGCAGTACAAAGTATACAACGATATTCACCACATTCGTCGATTTGGCTATGACTAGAAGTAACATAGTACGTATAACAGACAAAGCATCTATTATTTGAAACTGACAGCATACTATATACAACACTTAAGGAGTACAATCCAGTCGTGCGTCGGAGCTGACATACACAATTTTCGATTCGAAGTTATTGAGAGACTTCGACGGTAAATAAAAACTGCATGCAAAAGTTTAGTATAAAACAAACTATAAATAATAAGTAAGTTAATGAATCCAAGAGGTCTGGGTTCGACTCCTGGAGCGAGTATATTCTTTTCAAAACAAATAAATCAGTTAAAACTTACAGGTATATCTAAGATTTTACTTAATCTTTGTTCATCCGTATAATTTTTCTTCGAACGCAATAATACATAAATTCCCTTAATTTTTGGACATGAACGAAGTAATTTCTCAATTAAAACTTTGCCCATAAAGCCAGTACCACCAGTAACCAAAATATTTTGGTCAGCATAAAATTCACTAATCGATGGTCCATTCTTTGGTAACTGTGATAATGTAACTTTCTTAATGAATTCTACTTTCTTTTTTGGGTTATCGATGTTGTTGATTTCTTTAAAAATATTCTTCTTTATGCCAATCATTTTAAAACAATCGAAGACACTTATGAAAAAAACTCCACCTTACTTTTCAACGAATTACTAAACGATATCAATTTTACCACAAATTATTTCTTTTTGTAGCTCAATAAAAAATTATTAATATTCATTAAAAAATTTCCATGAAAGTGCATAACAAAAAAATTATTGTGTAGTGTCATTAAAATTTAAGAATTCACATCAATATATAGGGTTTTCCACAAAGATATCAACTTCTCCCTTTTCTTATCTCAGAAATTAAGGACTTAGTTGATTTCTTTGTGTATTCTACTTGGGAGGCCTCCTCGTAATTTGACATCTCTAGCGTGTGTGGTTTGCCGGACGCCACAAATGTGGATTATATGATAATTGGAAGGCTATAATGTAGTTAGACAGTTTAATCAACTAACTCACCATCAATAATAGTTAAGTGCCAGGAATTCGAAACCCCAGTCTAAGAGTTTCATGTGGAAAAACGCAAAGATTTATTTTGCATAGTCCATTCAACAAATTCGTGCTCCAGAACTTGAGCATACCCAGAAGGCGTACATCTGGACTTCTAAGTATGTGTTTACGCCAAAATACTGTTCTTTTTTGCAATTTTAAGGCTAAAATTTTTCCTATTCCCTTCAACCAAAAGCGAGTTGAACGCCCATGCTCCAGAGGGTAGATCTCACAGCTACGAAAAACGATAACACCAAGTATACTCATTAACAATGAGCCTTTTTCCTAAATATCTTCTAAACAAGGACGGTAATGAGGACTGTTATCCCTCTGCGCCTCATGGTTGCGCAGTTGCGCAGGCCTCATGGCAACGAATCTTGATAAGAATTTACTTAACAACCTGTATTCGAATTTGAAATTAATATTCTTATAAATTAATAACGATTCTTAATGAACCTGAACCGAATGTAAGCACAAATTAGGAAATACAACAAATTCGCATCGTAGGAACTACGTAAGCTAAACAAATTTTATTCAACAAAATATATAGCTACATTTTTATTATACCTAGATACATGCATCTTATGGTAGATAGATTTAAAAAGAAAAAAGTTACTATACGAGCTTTTTGGACTAAGATATTAGCTTTTTGGGTTTTTAAAACATGCCAAAGAACATAATTTTTCCATATTTTAAACGTTTTTTCACCTGACCGCCATTTTATAAGAATAAAATGTTATCCAAAAATCGATCTAAATCTTATTTGTACTTTCTAGTTCTGGAATCTATTGCTCAAGAATTTTTATTACCCCTTGCCGCTTTGTACGGAGAGTTGAAAAGATGAAAATTGTTATCCCTTTTTATATTAAGTTCAGAAAGTTGTAAATCTTGAAATCTTCATTCGACAGTTCGTACGTGACATCTACTAACTACGATCGATGGATATTTAAAGAAAATTTTCTTAAATCGCCATCATTATTGATAAAAAACCAATAACTACATTCTCTACAAGAAAATGAATGTAAAAGGTTACCTATATTTACATTTTTGTTTATATTTTGTTGCAATTTTTGTTTACATATATTTAAAACATGACAAGAATTAAAATGCATTCATTGTATGCAAATTTAATATTCCTTATTGAGAAAATCATTTTGTCATGTGACCACCGGTGGCTTAAAATAGAACTACTTTTAATAAATGAATGAACTGACTTTTAATGGTCTAGTCAGTCCATAGACCATTTTCCAAATATTTAAAACAAAAAAAGTCACGCAAAAGCTCCCAAGTATAGATTCAAAAGATTTTTAGCGGTGGAAATATGAACTATTATAGATCTTTTTTTTTTTAAGTAATTGATATTATTTTTCGGTCCTTATTGAGACTGAATTTTTAGTTTACTTGAAAAAATCACGATAATCTTAGTAGGGGAGCCCAAGAGGGAGTTTGTGTAGTTACTCGAGCGCGTCAGATTAAGACATGGGGGTTCCCTGAACCTTCCTCAGTACCTCCACCAAATATCAGCCCTAAATATGGAGGGACCCGCGTAGGGAAGACGGTCAGATTAGTAAAACCAAAATTGCGATAGGTAAATTAATTCGAGCGCGTCAGATTAAGATATGGTGGGTTGATTACATGATTAAAAATGTAAATTTCAATAATCTGTTGATTTGGATTTTGGATAAATTTTTTATTTTACAAAAAAAAATTACATCTTTTCGTCTTAATCCTAAAATATATTCGAATGTTTTACAAAAAAATGCATTTTTTTTAAATCACAGTATGTCCTTTTTTTGCCGACTTGGATCGATTTATTTAGTATTTTTTTTATTTTTATTCCGTCTACAATAATGTATAATATATTCTAAAGTCCAAAAAAATAATGTAATACATGTGACTAAATTTATAACTATAATACAATTTGCAAAACTACCAGTTCGATCACGAATTATACCTGAAAAATATAAACAAATTTTTGAAAAGGCTGTGTAAATTATAGTTCCGTAAAATAACGCGATGAGACTAGTGGGAATTATTTGAAAGGTAGGCAGAATTGGTAAGTATTATTAAATTAAGCTGTTTTCTGGATAGGTTTCACTCCATTCGTCAAATATACATTTTTAATCTTCTTCAATTGGAATAAAAACAAAACGGTATACGATATCAATATGATTTTTTATAATTTTCGACATTTGATCATAAAATTTTTATTTAGAAATGATTTCACATAAATAACCGACTCCTAGACATTTATAAGGCTTTTTCATTTTCAAATTTACGATCTTAACTTCATTCATTAATATGTAGGTTCTCGAAAAGATGATAAAGTTGGGTGTTCAAGATAATCGATTATCTTATGAAGTTATAATACTCTTCATTAATCATAAAATCCCATATGAAAAGGAATTAATAAATATTGATTTTGCCCTTAAAATTTGTAAATTTCATATTAAGTTTACCTAAAATCGGACCAGCCCCAAGTAAAATGATTCCATTTACAACCATTTGTATACCAGATGCAGCTGCTAACTTCTCCAAGGGCACATACGATGGTATAACAAGACTCATGTATACAGTTCGAAAACCTTTAGAAATTCCTAATAACACAGCAATTACCAGCATTGGTGAATACGTTTGATAAAATAGAATACCTTGAAACAAAAAAAATTTGATTTATTGTCAATTATATTACGATTAATGAGCATAAAAAATTGAAGGTCGGAACCAAAAACAATCATTTTTATAATACGGTTCATTAACATTTGATATTTTTAACCGACTTCAAACAAAAAAGGAGGAGGTTTGTGAGGAGTGTGGTCCCATTTCATTTTGGTCAAGTTCTGATAACGGTACCCATGAGAAAACCATAAAAGTCTTAAATTTGCATTAAGTTTGCACGACAAGAGGACGAATAACTCAATATCACGCCAGCCGATTTCGATGATTCTTTTTTAAGTGACAAATTAGTTAGTGTACTTCAGATTCACTTAAAATCACTAAATAAAAAAACTTTTAACAAAAAGAAAACCGGAAATGGACTTATTAGATGATTTTATGAACACCTATGCCAAAATTTTTTTCGTACCATCAGTATTATTGGCGTTACAAACTTGGAACTAAACAATTCTACCAAATTTCAGTTGGGTGCGAATTTTTGTACTTTCGGGTGTTTAAATTGTCCGGATAATCGTGTTTGTTTCTCTTTTAATCATATAATTACTTTTCTTGGTGTAAAAATCTCACTTACATGATCTCGAACAAACTAGCAGAACCATACTAAACATGTACATAACTTTGGCTGGAATTTTAAAATGATCGCCAATAAATGGTGAAATAAATCGAAATATAATATCAAAAATTCCAATAATTGACATAACTGTTGCAATTTGCGATGTTGTAAATTTAAAATCATTCAAAATAAATGGTGTAAGTAATGAAAAATTGATTTCAGCAAAAACAGCAACTGACATTCCCAACATTAAACTCACATATTTCATATCCGTTAATAAGTCTAAATCGAAAAATAAAACTACACGATGGAAAAACGACTTAAACCATGATTCCTCTTCTGGAATTTTTTCCTCCAAAGTTTTTTCCTTATTTATATTATTCAATGAGATTGTTGTTGAAGGATTTGTGGTTGATTTCTCGGCAGATTTTTCATTTTTGTTAAGTAATTCCTCTTCAACTCCTGTTTCTTCAACGATTTTTTTGTCTAAGTGATATTTATTCGAAGCCAATGATAAATTTGATTGGTACAGCTTTTCAGTCGTTGATTTTTGTCTGGAAATTTTTCTATGACGTTCTGCAAAATTAAATGAAAATAATTTAACACTAAATGAAAGAAGATTTAATTTAAGGTAGTAAAGTGATTTTAATTTAGAAAGTGGTTGCTGAGTTGTGCATATTCACTGTGTGTGCATAACTTTTGAGCTAAATAACTCCGAAATTTTTGTACTTTTCTCCGTTTTTTGCTTGTAGCTCTAAAATGATACATGCGATGAAAAATTTCATTCAATATTCAAGTGGGTTAGATTTTGCGTCGAATGAGTATATACCTTACATATATTATGTATGTGTTTGTTTGTTTGTTTATTACTATATTCACTGAAGAAGTGAGAGGAAAGATACTTTTATTACTTTGTGAGTAAGAGTGATTATCTTTCTTTACTTACATGACTTAAAAAACAAACGATTGTGTCATGGTTTTGACACAACATTACCCTAAAATTTCCATTGATTCCATTCGCAGACTTCGATTTCATGTCATTCAGAAGAAGGTAACGATTTGGAAGGAGACTGTTATTTCCAAGTACATGACACATAAGTGTTTTAAGAAAGTAAGAAAATATAAAAAAGATGACAAACTTTGCATTCATACCTTGCTTAACTTGCGTTAAATCCATCGAGTTTCTTCGACTAGGTGGCGCACTTTCATAACCATATAAAGACGCTGTATCTATATCCTCCATTGATCCTAATTCACTACCAGCTTTTTTCGCCTGTTGTGATGGCGTTTCAGTACTTTCTGTTTTTTCATTTAATAGTTTTTCACCTTCTTCCACTGGAATGATTTCCTTTTTTATATGCCATTTCACTGGTTGTAGTAACAACGCTGATGCAATCGAATGTGTGGCCAGCGCACTTAAAATAAGTAAAGTACCTTGCACACCATAATATATCATAGAAAACCCAACAACATATGGCATAAATACAGGCCCTAAACCTGTCAATGTCATTGCATAACCAACAGCTTTATTCCTTCGTTTCCGAAAGTATGTATTTATAGCTAACTGAAAGGAAGCTGTTGATAAACTCACGCCTAACGCTGAAATGAATTAAATAGAAATTTCTGATATAAATTATTTGGGGGAAATAATCTTGGAAGAACTTGTTTCCGTTAGACGTTTAATTTTTAATACAACGAGTTCGCTGACTTTTGATTTTCTAAAATATCCAAAATTATACTTACAAGCAATAATTCCATAAGTAATTAAAAAATGTGTAAATGTTCGTGCGAATGCCGTCATACATATTCCAAGCGCATAAATCGATGCACTAAATAATGCAATTTTTCTAAAACCAAATTTTTTCAATAATGGCCCATTTATTAAACCCAATAACATACCAAATGCAAAATTAAAATTAATTATTATGGTTGCTTCTGTTGCAGAAATTCCATATTCCGTAAATTTATCTTTAAATAGCATTCCAAAACATTGGATAATTGGTATTGTGATTATCTATAAATAATGATACAAAAATTTAATATTTTCAATAATAGTCAATTATTATTATTATTAATTATTATCTTATTGATTGTTAACAGCATGGTTATTTCGTGTCGAAGTGAGGATAGGTCAGGGCAGGGCAGTTGCCCTTTCTTAAATCTGCAAATGGTGAGGGAAGGGGTCTGGTGGTCAAATAATGACTGAATATCACATTTTCACCTAAAAAACTTTTCTCTTACTCGAAAAAACTTCCACCTCCCTTGATTGATTCTTGCACACGGGCCTGGTATCTTATCCACGCGATCACTTCAGATATTCCCGTTACTTTTCAAAAACATAAGCCAGAAAATGAAAATCGCTTTAAATTTATTTAAGTATATTCGTTTTTACCCGACTACGAGTGGTAATGTGTTTATCAGTCTATATATGAATTTGTATGTATCTGTGTTCCTAAATAGCGCGCAAGAGACCAAACGAATGCGCCGATTTTGATTATTCTTCCGTCAATCGATTTATCTTAGCCTTGCGAGTGCTACTGAAGATAAGGAAGAAATGAAAATTCAATATGGCGACGACCAGAGGCCATATTGTGAAAAATGAAAGTAGACAAACTATGTTAAGTAGGGTATCATTGAATAGATATTTAATAGGCAAATCGACTCGCGCGTTTGATTTCTAGAGTACGATAAAAGACAAAAGTAAAAAGTATTAAATAAAAGAATTAATTTAAAAAATAAAAATACCCGACTGTATTAAATAAAAACTGAAAAGAAAAAAACAAGTTCAGCATACATACCGACTTTAACAGTCGAGATCCCTTATTGGGGCGATTTGAGCCGGTTTATATTTTAATGGGTCCCCACTGTTAGAGTCGCTATGTAAACTGCTGTACTTGTTTTTTTCTTAGCAGTTTTTATCTAATTCAGTCGGGTTTTTTTTTAATTTAAATTAATTTTATTATACTTACATTATTTAAGGCTGTCGCCAATACTATAATCCATCCATAACCCCCATCAGGGGGTATTAATATTACAGTTTCCACCATCGTCAAATTTTTTCACTAAACATTTTCGTTTTTTGCTAAAGCTATTTTATTACGTATTTTAATGCACTTCATAAAAATAACAGTTTAATTTTGTTTATAAAATATCTAACTTATTTAAAAAAAAAAAAAAAGTTATGAGATTATTATATCAAACATGTCCCCCCTTTTTTCGTAACATAAAAATCAATAAAAAACTCTCATCTATTTTACAAATCATGCATAATATCAAAATTGCTGTTATCAATTTTTAATTTAAGCAAGGGAATGAAAAATTGAAAATAAATCTCTTTAAAAATATTTTTAAATATTTTATCTATGCCATTTTTAAGTAGTTTAAGTACTTTTCCAATTCGGTTCATAGATTGAACACCGAATCTATCTAGGAAATAATTTTAATACTGCATTTTCGGATAAACAAAAAATGTCAAGGACAAAAGAATGAAAAAATTGATAATTATGCGTTACTATAAGTATAGATAAATATTTGAAGTACATGATAAGAAACGAATATTTATTATTTCGGAACTCTTTATAGGCATTTGAAATTAAGGACGTTGTCTTGCTATAATATTGTCAATAAAGTTATGGATTATATGCGAGGTAAGAGTATATGAGCTTGTAGTGAAATGGAGTAAAATTTTTGTCTAATACTTTACCACACAAGTGAACCACACACACAATACTCAGTGTGTGATAAGTTGGTTATAATACTTCTACTATACTTGTTTCTGTTACAACCACGATACTCGCTTGTAGTTGCTTCTGTTCAACAATAAAATTTTTTAATTTTTCGTTAAAATATCTCTGCAATGAAACGTTTGATAATTTTTTTTTCTATTTATAACTCTTAACAAATACATCAATTAGGTTAGGTTTTATTGGCTATCCACGAGAGACACACTTAGGTCATAGGACCAATTGTTATCCCAAATATCCCATACTTATCAGCTCATCAATTGTTTTCAGAGGCTGAGTGCACCTCTTGCATGCATACACCATGCACTACACCAGCCCATCACAACCTATAATTAAATTAATTTTTTGTTGTGACGACGGGAATCGAACCCGATACCCTAGGCATACCGCGAACGGAATTGGCTGTGGTTATACACAGTTTGACCTGTTGCATGCACTGCGTAAAATCCCAGTGATCAATATGGACTTGTTATAGCCATTCCTTGATTCGGAAAATTACGGAGCATCTTAGGAATGACAAGTTCAGGTGAAAGGGGCGTTTTAGACAACCAAACTCGTGCCAACGAGTCCACTTCTTGATTCCCTGTGGCACAGTACTTAGATCAGCCTTTCTATGTTAATCAGTGCCAGGTAGTTCAGTTCCTCGAAGCATTAAGCTATCCTCGATTAGAATCTTGACTACTCCGAATCTTGACCCGAAGTGCAAGCATGCACTGCGTAAAGTCCCAGTGATCAATATGGACTTGTTATAGCCATTCCTTGATTCGGAAAATTACGGAACATCTTAGGAATGACAAGTTCAGGTGGAAGGGGCGTTTTAGACAACCAAACTTGTGCCAACGAGTCCACTTCTTGGTTCCCTGTGGCACAGTACTTAGATCAGCCTTTCTATGTTAATCAATGCCAGGTAGTTCAGTTCCTCGAAGCATTAAGTTATCTTCGATTAGAATCTTGACTACTCCGAATCTTGACCCGAAGTGGAGACCTGATTCTCTGAGAAAATGCTGATACGTGTCCACTGTATCCTTTCTAGAATCTTCTGACACCATGCCCATAGCAAAACAACTACCTTAAAATATAGCACGAAGAAAAAACAAAACATATACTCGAACGAACCACAGGTTTATCAGCTTTCCGGACAGATTGCTCTAACCAACTGAATTTAAATTATGTTATTATATGATGTGCAAGTTCTATGAATAACCGCTTGTACAATCTGCAAGCAGGCTACATATTTTTAAACATACGCGTGGTTGGAACTCAGGAGCGACTTATTTCCGAACCTAATATATGTTCTTCTTTTTTTGTTACACCTCCTGAAGTAGAGTAGATGGATTTTCGGATATCGTGTATAGATTTGAAAACGCAATCACAGTTTTCGATCATGTGAAATGCATATCATGAAATCAAAGTCGTTGTGATTGATTGCTGATCATTATGTAACATTTAACTATAATAAAAAGGTAGTTTTTTAATTAAGCAGAACGACTGAACGACCTTAAAATAATAAAATTTAATACATAATAATAAATGTTAATTACATATTTATAATTATTTTCATAATTTTATTGCAACAAAAAAACTAATCACATATCTATTTAAGATTGTTACACTTAACGACAAAAATCAACTTATCAAAAATACTCCACGCAAATTAGATTTTTGGGTGATTTAAGTCTGAACCAAGAAGTTTCTCATCGAAGTATCAATGAGTATTTTTGGACCCGTACTCTCACAGCACCTGGCAAATTATATACAGTGTGTCGGATTTAAGATGAAAGATCCCAAGTTGATGAGTAGTATCCCATACAAGGGGAAGGACCCCAAGTTGAAGAGAAGAGTCATATACAAGGAGAAGAACCCTAGGTTGATTTACAAAGAAAAAAAAACGGCGCCGTTTGATTTGCACATTAATTGCATTGTCCATGGGCCCCGACATGGGTTGTTAATCCGACACAGAATATAACTTCCATATACAAACGAAACCTTATAACTTCAACAGTTTGTAGAACAGACATGGGCGAGTTATTTTAAGTCGAAGTCACCATTGTTATAACTTTATTATATACCATAAACTTTATTGTGTGTCTCTTTATGCAAGTCCGCATTGCTTATAGAGGAGGATGCGAGACAGGTATACGACTCTTCTAGCTATCTCAGTTTCTCTAATAGTAATGAGATAAGTAGAAAAAAAAAATGTTGTCTCTCTGTCTTACTCGTATTTTTGGTTGACACTGTCTTACTCGTTATTTAGTTACAAAAGTCTGAGGGACTTCTCTGAGTCACATTTGCCCATGCCTGCTGTAGAATCTGATATGAATTTTCACACCATTTGAGAAAATAAAATCATATGATCAATAAAATTTTATAACATTGTTTAATTAACAATTGACCGCGCGCCAATCACTTTAACTTTTGCTAACGAGCTGATTAAAAATATTATAATAATAAATATTTGAAAATACTGTTTGCTTGCTAATTACAGCAATTACCCTTTTTAATTTTTATTTCAATAGTAATTTAGAATCAGAATTTTTTTTTATAAATTAACGATTAGTGGGAACAATTGAATGTAAGGTGGATTCTAATAGAACTTGAGAAAATTAGACGAAAATTAATTGTAAAATTTTTCAATCATAATAGTTAATCGAAAGATATTTTATCTTCAAATTGCCTGGACTATCATAATCGCTTCAGTCTTTAATTTTTGTTGTTGTTGTTGGATAAAATATCCGCTTAGGTATGGAATATTATTAATTGTTTTGTTTGAAGAAACTCTAATTATTATTATTTATAAAATATATGTATGCAATTAACTTAATAATTATTTATAAGATTTCATAAAAATTGACAAATTGTATTTTATTTACAAGGTTTTAACCTTATTATGAAGAGATCAGATAATAACAGAGTCCGTGGATTAATTACCTGCAAATTTTCAACTCTCTATATTTTATAATTTTGGAAAAAGCACCAAAGTTTTGTCCTAATTTGTGCCTTCACGGGTAAACAGTGATGTTAACGAAAAAATGTTTCAAACAAAAGTTGTTTACTTTTTTATAAAGAATATTTTTACATTTAAACTTTTGTTCTATATCAAACGGATTAAAAAAAAGATCCTACGGAATTCAAACTCACAGCTGTTTACGTCTTGAGCACGCTATAAAAATTTCAGCTTGATATTTCATTTCGTTTTTAAGGTATCGTGTTTACAGACAGGCGGGGGAACACACGCAAATAAACGCATTAGCTGATTTTATGAACATCAGAACATCTATAACAACATTTTGTTTACAGCATCAATATTTCTAAGCGTAATAAACTTCGAACTAAAATTAGTATACATTGATATATACTTCTCAAATATAACAGGGTATAAAAAGTTGCGGATATCTAAACATGTAATTTTTGAACATCAAATACATTCAGCAGAGTAATTATTCCAATTTAATGAGTGTTTATTTTGTCCTGGGTCAATTTCACAGTTGTAAAATTTCCAAACTGAATTTTAAAACATACTATTATAACTTATTTCTGAGAATTGACAACCAAAGAAGCAACAATAAAGAAGACCTTTTTTTAAAATTAATCTGTTAAGTTGTTCCCTTGTCTTTTTATACTATGCATCGAATTGGCATCTGTTAATAATAAAATGGCCCATAATCTATTTAAACTGCACCGTTGAAATAAGGGATAATACAGATGTCGAATTGGCCAAATTACCCATAAAAATATAAAACTAGACTTGATACCATAACACAAATTCACCTCTTTTTAGCAAAAAGGAGTTTTATATATAATCTTTATGGCGATACCCACGTAAGACGGCGCAGTGGGCATCTTCCTCTTGCATACTAGTTAAGATTTTTAAAAACCAACTTCACAAAAAAAAAAATTAATAATTAATTCTTGAAGTAAACGATAATAACACCCTAAGTAAGTTTGATATGTAAAACACACAAATTCAGGGTCCTTTTTTCGGCCAGGCCACCAGTCGAGTAGTGATGTCAATGACATAGAGACATGCTAATTTTTTTTTGCTTATTAATAACAAACCAAAAAAATATGCTACACAAACTGTTAAGCAATCTATCGTTTCAAAAAAGTTCGAAAAACTTGTTATAGAAGATAATAGAAACGGCGGTAATAACCTTGCCAAGTTAGGGAAGTTAATGCGTGAATTCTTAGGAGTGCCGTATTTACTATTGAGGCAACCTAGATTGCAACCACCGAAAATTTCACATTTAAAAAAATTTTGAAACGGCTTCTGTTTGGGACCCCAGGTATATTTACGAGGGAATTACAAAGAAGAAAAAGTGGAAGAAAGTATACAAATCGTTGGTTAAAGGGCTCTAGTTGGGGTCCCAAGTAGATTTGCTAGGACTAAAAACACTAACACACCTGCTTAAGGAGGCTTCCACCAAAAATTCGCCCACAACCGTTGTTAATGCGGCACTAAGATGGAAAGAAAACAATCTATGAGATATTTTGTATATACAAGACGAAATTGGATGCCCTAAAGCCTAGACGTTTGTTGAAGGGGATACAGAAGTTAATTTGAAAGAACTTTACAGTTCTATTTCTAACAAAAATCCGTTTTCCTGCCCATTGTGAGACCTGTGAGTCTTAAAAACGTCCAAACGTCCAAAAAAACTTACATATAGTTTACCATGTATCACTATTTTCATAATAACGCATTGAAGCTCGAATGCCGATCATACAACGTCAATCATATAACTGAATGAGTCCACGAGAGTCATTCTTTCTTTTTTTGGTGAAAATTTTTAATGATTGGCAAAAAAAATGATAAGAAAAAGGACGGATTATTGTTATTAGTTCTTTATCGGGCTCTGAATATCTTAAAGATGGCTCTCGATGCCAATAAATCGGCGATCATGTGTTCTCATGGTGCCAAGATATCGTCACTTAAAAAATCAACCATTAAAATTAAACTTATGTGTAGCCATTGACTTTATAGTTATACATAGACTGAGCATCGCCGTACACTGAGAAGCGTGCAAACATCTGAGGTAATTGCTTAGGTCAGCTAGGGACATTTATAAAAAAAAACATACATTTGAATAGCAAATTTTCATATCACAAAATGTTTTACATAAAACATCGTGATTTCACTGAACTTTTTCCGCTTTTTGGCTTAAAAAAAATACTTATCACGTATCACTTTACATTTTTTCTTACGAATCTACAATGGATTAGACCTAAGCCAATTACCTCACATGTTGGCACGCTTAAAATCGTTTAACATTCAGTCAATATGTACAGCTAACTTCAACAATGCTTAATTCAATGACTAATTAGATACCAGAAAAGTTTCCAAGAAATAATAAATATTGATTTCATTTCCACTTATTTAATAGAAATTTATTTGCATAACAAATCAAGGTAACAGATTTCATTAACACATTAATAGATAAATTACATTACACCAGCCATAACACACATCACTATATTTTAATTAAAACATTTTTTCACGTAAAATCACGCATAAATTAACACAAACTTTATTTAAAAAAACTAACTTTTTTATATTACAAAAAAAAACCCCGTTTTAATTGTTTATGGAAAATTTTATAGTTTTTGTATGTTTTGTATCCGGCATCGGCTTGAATGAGAGAAGTTGTACAAGTTTGCCGCCACACTACATGCTTATCCCACCACCAAAAAGATATTTATATATTTTAGATAGAAATGTTTGATGCAGATGGGAGAATAATAATTATTGGTATATAATATTCTATGAATTTTGAAGAATGAGTAGCAATAATACATACGTTCTTGATGAATAGTCCTCAGCATCTCAAATGCTGTGCGATTTTATTTAGAGTTCCGTATAACTTTTTTTTATTTCAATAACTTTATACTTACGCAGTAGAATTTTTTACAGCTATCCCAAACTATATTAAAGTAGTACAAACACCAAGACAATTATAGAACCCTTGACAAATTTTTCGGCTACTCGCCAATTTTTAGTTTTTTCGTGTACGGAACCCTAAATTTGCACTTAAAACATAGCTAAGAACACTCTCCGTTAAATTTCCTTTCACACAAAACCAAAAAAATCAAAATCGGTTCATCCGTTTAGGCGCTACGATGCCACAGACAGTCGTAGCAATGTATTCTGTACAATATACCTAAAGAACATAAGTTCATCATCTGGAACTAATCTGACGGGAAGTCAAAAACTCATGTATTGTGTGATGGGTTCTTTATTGTTTTTTTATTCATCGATGTCAAAAGAAGGTTAATTTATTTCATGCGGAAATTCATGTGTGATTGTACATGCAATTGTTTAGTAATCTATATATATAATAATGGCTGCCATAGAAAATTCAATATGGCCACATTCACCATCGTACACGACCGTACTAAGTCTACAAGCTGTAATTTAGGACTTTGGAGCTGTGGAAATCAATTCTTGGGCTTCATAGTGTGAGCGTTCGCTATTATCGACAAATTCGACCAAATAAAGTTCTTGAAACAATGATTCTGAAAATTCTAGTCTCTTTTTTGAACCGCAAATCGGTTTTACGCGATAAAAAAAATTGGTAGCCTAAATCTTGAGTAAAGATTTTTCTTTACCTGTTGAATCGATTTTCGATAGTTTGATGGTTTTAGAATTTTTCACTCATTTTTTTGAAATCGAAATTTTATGCATGTTTACATTCGTAGGTATTAATTGCGGATTGAAATGCGAATTTTGCACCCCGTCCAAAAAAAAGTCTTTAAAATTTTCAAAAATCGAACCTTCGAACCAAAATGGGAAATATTCTGTACATCGAATGAAACTTTCAATAATTAATCACAGAACCCTTGTCAGAGTCAGCTCTAAAATAATCGGTGAGTTTTTATTGCCACGAAGACTATTGGTTATTATTCTTTATTCCAAAAATTAGAATGTTGAAATTCAAAATTTAAAAATAATTAGAAAAAAAAAATTGTTTCAATTAAATTTGAAATAATTATTTATGGTACAAGCGCTGGCGACGTTTTTCAGAGTTTATTTTAAGCCGGTTGAACTTCGGATATTTGATTCTCCCTTGTTTATTTTTTATTAGGAACATTTATTACGTTTAAACTTTTGTTCTATCTCTAACGGTTTACAAGATGGATCCTTTCGGATTCAAGATCTAACTGACCTATGTTGCTCATTTGAAATTAACTGTATCATGACGTTGCCAGCGATAATAATACTATTAAGTATGTTTTCTAATGCATTAATAAATTAGTTGATAAAATAATTACGCCACAAAACAATTATAAAATAAATTACATGTCATGTCAATAAAGTTAACACCGCCACAAAAAGAGTTCAAAATAACTATATAAATACAGAGTGTATAAGAATATGTGCTCGTGACTGTAGTTAGACATTTATTATTGGCCCACGAACTTTACAAACAGATACTTTGAACATGGATTCGATTGATTTTGGTTTTTTTTATAAAACTCAGAACAAATACAATGTTTATTGCTTAGTTAGTTAGTTAGTTTATCTGAAAGTTTTTTTTTTTTTTATTAAAAACTTTAATTATTCGAACTTTAATTAAATTTATTTAGAGTTAGAGACGGTTTAACGATTTCAAATTTTTATAGTAATTGACAGACTTAAATCTATAAATTTAGCACCGTAAAGAGGCTAATGAGAAAATGCATATACTGATTTAAAGATGATCCTAAGAAAACACCCTTAAGTTATTAATCTGTACATGGAAGTTATATGACGTTTCTTTCCAAAATATAATATTATAATATTGTGTATTATTAAAAAGCATGACGCATTTAAATTTGTATTTTAAGTCAGAATCATATCATTACAAAGCATTTTTTATTTTCAACGCTAATAGGCTAATAATAATTTTTTATTTTTTTTTTTATTTTAGTTTCAATTGAATTGGTAATGAACTTTGATGTCTTCAATTAAAATATTTTATATATAATAATTATTTATTACTGTATACTATTATTTCCAGTATTATTACTCCAATATACAATAGAAAAACGTGAGCGAGCGAAACCCGTCTCTTATAGACATAATTATATTATTCATAAAAAAGTTTTAAGTTTCAGTACGCTTATGCAAAAAGTATTACTTTGAAGTATAAAAAGTTGCATATTATAAAGAATTATCAAAAATTAAATAGCCAATGCGATAATAATTTATAACTTATGCAAAAAGTATTACTTTGAAGTATAAAAAGTTGCAAGTTATAAAGAATTATCAAAAATTAAATAGCCGATGCGCGATGCGATAATAATTTATAACTTATGCAAAAAGTATTACTTTAAAGTATAAAAAGTTGCATATTATAAAGAATTATCAAAAATTAAATAGCCAATGCGATAATAATTTATAACTTATGTAAAAAGTATTACTTTGAAGTATAAAAAGTTGCATATTATAAAGAATTATCAAAAATTAAATAGCCAATGCGATAATAATTTATAACTTATGCAAAAAGTATTACTTTGAAGTATAAAAAGTTGCAAGTTATAAAGAATTATCAAGAATTAAATAGCCAATGCGATAATAATAATTTATATTTTGTTTATTAATGATAAATACTTTTATCCCATCTAAGGGGTGATAAAATAGGGATGATACTTTTTCCAATAGGGATTACTAAGCAACTGTCAAACATATTAATGACTAATAGCTGTCAAAATATTCAGTGTACTTTGCCATTTCAGTATGCTTCGTTTCACGCTCCCCGATCGTTTGGAAATAAAATGAGTTCAATTAATAATTTCGACGGTTTTTCAAAATGAGTTCAATTAATGTTCATATGGAGCGTAATTTACTTTACACTCCATACATTTTCAACTTCAAACTATTTTTATTAATAGTAGTAAAAGATTCTTTATTTCATATTATAAATAATACATTACAGAATTACAAAATTACATATTTGTTATTTTTATTAATATTTTTGCTACTAAAATTTATAGTTGGTATTAAGGTTGGTATTAAAAGAAATTATTTGGCGCCAAAAACAATTCCCGACAAGTTACCGTCAATAACCATTTAATAAAAATACTTTGGATAAGAAAAAGTAAATAAAAATAAAAAATTTACAAAATGGACGAAATTCTAGATAATTTTGAATTTGGAATCGACGAAAATAGAGATTCAGAAGAAATTTCTGAAACTTATAACCTATGTGTTGCTAAACTCGAAGCATTATTAGCTACAAACAGTAAGAATGTTAATTTTTTAATTCAATGATGATAATAAATTCAATTTTTAAATTCTAGAAATTGAAACGAACGAAAATATTGACGAGCCAACAACTTCGGAAACATATAATGAAGTTTCTAGCATAAAAAATGATCAAGAAAATCTGTGTCTTGCAATTAAATATGCGTTTGCACTTCGAGAATTATTCAGAAGTAACGATCCACAGTTTGAAGAATATAAAAAGTAAATGGAATTAAATATACCGTGTGTTTAAAAATTATAATAAGTTATAAAATTTTTAGAATATTTCGACATTTATTTTATGAACTAAAAAAAAATGTGAATGAAACTCGTTATTTAGAAGAAGCATTGGAAACGTTCAAATATAAAATCACTGAACTTAAAATGACTGTGAAAAATAAACAAAGTGAATTAGATGAAGTAAAGCAATTAAGAAGAAAAGAAGCAAATAAGTAAGGATTTAATTTAGATCGAGAAAAAAAGCAATTATTATATTACCTTACGTGTTCTCTCTTTCAGGCAAACAGAAAAGTATAAGAAAAAACTGAAAAGTATTAACAACTGGCAGGGTTTAATCAGAGAAATGATTATTGCTAGCAATACGCCACTAGGTGATGATCCTGACTTAGTAGAATTATTAGCGAAATATCGTAAAACTTATAACCCTGTTTTGGAATGATTTTTTTGTATTCACTAAATAGAAAAATCTCTTAGTTTTGTAATTTAAAGGCAATGTTAACTCCAAGCTTCGACCTCAGCAAAACATTCTAACAAACTATCGAAAACATTATCATGGGCGGAGAAAATAGAGAATTAAATTTTGTTAATGATCTAATTTTTTTTTATTTAATTTTAGCGTAATATTTAATGAAATTGAATTGTTATCTATTTTTGTAATTTTTTTTAATAAATAAAATAATATAACCTATCGAAGCCTAATTCATCCTGTCGCAAGACGCTCATTTTAAAACTGACGCAAATAAAATTTAAACTCAATAATATTATTTTGAAGAAGATTTCTAAGTAGAAGAACTTATTTTATAATTGACCATTAATAGAGCATGATAACACAGGTCTGCAAAAAAAAAAAATTTTTGTCAGCTGCATGAGATATTTTTACTAAATTATATGTTTTAGAATGCGCTGATTTCAGAAGTGATGGTCATTTTTTCCTATCACGTAAAGTTTTTTTGCAAATTTAAAAACTAAAAATTGGTCAAAGCACTCGTTTATTAAAAATTATACAGTGACATCCCATCTTTCTTGGTACCGTCTCTCGATATCGCGGACATCTTGGCACCAAAATAGTATTGTAAAAATGAGCGACCAAAAAATGTATTTTGTGTAAAAGTGTAAATGAAATTATCATACAGAGGTGTAAAAGAAATTTTGTCAATCAATACTGAGAATAAAAAGCTAAATAAACTATGTTTAGTTTTTTATAATGTAACGCTGCCAAGTTTTTTCCAGATTGTAACATGCGATCTAATTTGACGGTCAGACTCAAGAATCAAACGTCAGCATGAAAATTCACCTTGGCTTCGGAGAGTTCCATTGTTTATTCATTTAAATTGTTATGTCTGTTCGATAATAGTTGAATATACATTTATTTAGCCAGTACTGCCAAAATCAATCTTGAGAATAAAAAGCTTAACTATGTTAAGTTTTTGACGTTGTGATGCTGCAAAGTTTTTTTCCAGATGTCAAATATGACCATAACTGACCATGTAACGAAAATACACGTTTACAGCTATATTTAGAACCGTTGAAAAAAATAAGGCATTATGATTTTCGCGGAGGTCTGTTACCAATATCATATGAGTATAAATGTGTTATTTGGTGTTGAAAGTGACACCGCAATGGAAATAGCCTATAATTGTTTGAATTTGACAGAAAGTAGTTTACTAATGAACACCGGCAATATTTTTTTATACGAATGAAATTTTTAAAATAAACTGAATAAACTATCAAAATAATGGAAGGTAATTTACCACTGGTATTAAATCAATCAAATGCTCTCATTGTGAAAAAAATGGGAGCATTTAAAAGTTGTATATTAAATCAACCACTATTATGGCATAAATTTGTTGTGAGTAAAATATCAATTTTAAAGATTACCGACTGACTCTTATAAAATAATAAAAAATTCATTTTCAGATTCACGATGGAGCTAGTTTAGATCGAGATAAAGTTTTAAAAGTTATTGTTGATAAGGCTGATGATTTATTTCCAATACAATATCAAATTGAAGATAAAAATTCTTCGTTTATTGCTCGTAATTGTTGTACAGCAATTGATGTATTATGTAGTCGGAATTTAGTATTAGAATATCCTGGTGGATCTCCTGTAAGTTTCAAAAACTCCATTTATATTTAAATAGGGAATATTTATGTATTTTTTTAATTCATTGTTTACACCGCTTGTAAAAAAATATTTAAAATACATTATCATTTTGAGATATTTAAACGTAGTTTTTTGGCGCTCTCTGTTGATGACTTATAAGTACGTGATCTGTCAATTGGTGACAGTTCAATGTATAATTTACACTTTAAAAAAATGAATTTACAACATTGAACTTACACTCGTTATCAATAAGTTTTCTAATAAAAAGTCGTAGAATAATAGAATTTAATGAAATACCATATAAAATGTAAGTAATTAATATCATACAGTATGTCAACAAATTTGACAAGCCCGTACTATGATGTCACGTCCGTATAAAAAATTTGAATTTCCTTTTTAGAAATTTTAAAATGCCCTCACTGAATTTGTACTTTTATTAATTAATTTTAAAAAGATATTAATTACTAAAATAATGGTTTAGTTGAAATGTCCAGTCATTAAAGTTACGGAAGAAAAATGAGGTTTTTTTTTTTAGATGATTATGAGTATTTTATTAAATAAAGGAATGCCGACAGAGACAACGTTAAAGATTCAAGATGTTTTAATGCATGTATTAAATAGAAGATTCACAAAGAAAACGGGAGTTTTAAATCTGGAAAATTTAGTTAAAGATCCAGGTACGTGAAATGGTAAGAGAAGTGATAGTAGCTCCCCTCTTGGACCAATTTTGTTAAATTAATAGGGTATTCCAATATTTTTGAAAAAGTACTTCAAAATGTTGATTTTGCTAATAAAAAGCTACCAAAAATATATTTCGGAAAAATACACACGCTTTCTTGTCCAAAAATTCAATTAAATTTTAAATCTTTTTTAAACTGTCAAAAACGCGGGCATCCAATTTAATGACGTAATATGGGTATCACTGTACGAAATAACACAAATAGGTTTGACAGATATATTCATAGACATCTGATTATAATAAATATAAATACTTATTATCTATGTATATATTATACCCAGCTGCCTACACTGAACTAACTGATGGTCTATGACTCATACCGATATGACATCACACCAGGGCTTGCCCGCGTTTTAGGTCACATGATATACAGTTTAAAAATTACGATTTTTAATTTTAAAATTATAAAAGAAAAATATACTTTTATGACTCGAAATCAGAATATTTAAGTATATTTTTACATAAATTTTAATTTTTTTCAAATTTCATGATTTATTTTTGACTAACGATAATACCCTATTTTCTAGGTTTATCAGATAAAGTATATTGTGCTTTATCCAATCACAAAATTTTATCATTTGTCCTATCACTGGCAAGAGGCTTAGGTGTAAAATGTTTACGATTAAATAATAATGAAATTAAGAGTATTGACGGTTTGGAAGCTGCATGGGCCCATCGAACAATTACATCCATTGATTTACGTAATAATCTGGTAAGTTCTATGAAATGTATTATTATTTTTATAATCCCATCAAATTAGGTGAAATTTACTGGAGTTTTGGAGGCAGCAAACAGCCTAGTAAGTTTTTCATAAATGAGGATTTTGTTTTCTAGATTGAAAATATGGTGAAATTATTTCCTTTGAAAAGTATGAACATCCAAGAATTATGGTTAGATGGAAATCCAGTATGTCAGAATTACGCAGAGAATGGATACGTTTTGGCAATAAAAGAAATTTGTCCCAATATTGAAAGGCTGGTTTGTGAATTAATACATCTTTTAGGTTGAACTTCTCTTTCAAGGGGTCTAGAAAATAAATATCTCAAAAATCATTTTGTTTGATTCTCGAAAAAACGAGATGTCTGTTGATCGATAGCTTAAAAATTGAAATTGTCAAACGAATGTCGCCCTCAATGATATTCCAGGCCTCTCTTTTTCTCTGTCACTATCCAGCTCTTGTCATGAGGAGATAGAATCACTTGAGTCAGAGTTTCTTTGAAGATCTCGCCGAACTTAAGTCCGTTGAAGTCAAAGCACTTCTGCGGTTGTTAAACAGGTTCAAATAGTACACGGATAGTGGCCGGGGATGGGTCAATAATTTTTTGGTATCACAACGGACCTTGTTGGTCTAAGTGTGTGCCACTCCAAGACTCATCACTCTAACCTAATCTTCTATGAAATATTTAGTCTTCAAAATTTATATTTAGGATGGTCAAGTATTAGCAACGAATGGTGTACCAGCGTTTCGACGAAATTATTTAGTGAAGTATGAAGCATTGGATTTCGTTGATCAATTTCTAGAACATTATTTCACTTTATACGATTCAAATAATCGTAAATCGTTAGAGGGTTTGTATTATCGTGGTGCTTTATTTTCTTTGACATGTTCTTTAATCATGGGACAAGTTACAACACCGACAGCGAGGTAATTATCAATTTACTCTATTAATTTTAGTCTCAGAAATTTTAAACCCATCTAAGTTCTTTGGTTCAAGTAAAACTCAAGGACAATCAGAATATTTAAGTATATTTTTACATAAATTTTAACTTTTTTTCAAATTTCATGATTTATTTTTGACTAACGATAATACCCTATTATTTTGTTTTCTCTACTTAATGGTTAATCCGGCCCTGAAGATGAGCAATTTTATACTGAAAAATCAAAAATTATCACGGAATTTTGAAACTTGATTCTTGTGGTAGCCACCCTGATAAAGAACAAAAATGTTTGTGCAATGTTTTAAAAAGTTATTTTGATTTTATTTCAGACTTGACGAATATAAAAGAATTACTCGAAACTTATTAAAAATGTCCGATTATTCAAAACACGACAAATATTTATTTCATACGTCGGAAGAAATTGTTAAAGCATTATGTATGTTACCACCAACTGAACATGATCCATACACGTTTACAGTGGATCTATTATATTATTCGGTAAATATTTCTAGTTACAATCAAAACTTCTTATAAAGAATTTCTTAAAATACAAAATAAGAATACCTCTATCCGGGGACACACTGTATATCGTTGTATAAATTCTGGTATTTCATAATTCGTTTGTTACATATTTTTGTAACATCCTGTATAACAATTTCTAGTTAATTTATAAATATTTTTGATTGAATTTTCTAACAGAATGTAACAGCTGTACTCCTAGTAACTGGAGTATTTCGTGAACAAGTTGAAAAATTATCAGATCCAGATTCGTTGTATGGTTTTACACGAACGTTTGTTTTAACAGCGGCCGCTCATGGTGAATATAACATTATAAACGAACAAGTACACATCTTTAATGCCACCACTGTTCAAGTGCAGCGTGCTTTTATAGTTATTAATGCTACAAGTGGGATAACTAGCAAATAATCTGACAGTCGTGGTGTTGCGGCATGAGCGTAAGGTTATGAGACATTCTTATGAAGACGAGTGTGGTAGATGTCGCTACGAGCCGTAGGCGAGTTGCGACAACCACACGAGTCTTCATAAGAATGTCTCATAACCTTAGAGCGAATGCCGTAATCACGACTGTCATATTTGCTAGTTATTCCGCAAGTAGCATTCAATACTTTTTACAACAATCGCTCGGGAAGTTGACTTTGAGAGAAATTTATCAATTTGAGAAATGATTTATTTACTTATTTTAAATTTAAATTTTATTGCATACAAATTTTTATTGCTCGTTCATTTTAATTTCAATTTTTAATTTTGTTTTTTTGTATGTAACACTCGCGTTTGACACAATCAGTGTGGTAACTTTAATAAATGAGGGTTAAGATTGATTACTTATTTTTTTTTAGTACAGATGGCGTGTCAGTAGTACATACAATTATGTAGTCTATAACCGAACATGTGCGTTTATGAAACACCTATAACCGAACATGTGCGTTTATGAAACACATATAGTTAAGTATGCGATTATTGTGTATTTTGAAGGTGACATACAGCGCTCGAAAAGTCTACTTCCCGAGTGGGCGTTGTAAAAAAGTTGTTAAAGTACCGAGCATCATTCAGAACCCAAAATTATATACTAATGAAGATAAAAATTGTATTATTGAAACATTTGCAAGAATTAGTACGCTTAATATGGCAAATGCCAAAAAGTAAGTCAAATATTATATGATTTTTAAGTACTACTATTTCAGACGATGAAAAATTCACTATGAAATCGTTAACTTCTCTCATGGTTTGATTCAAAATCTTATCTCGGGAAATGACTATAAATCGTTCTCGAAGTCTCGAGAAGTCATTATAAAATAACTATTAATCGTAGTAATCGTGGTTGCCGCTGGTATGGTAATTTGAACGCGACCAGTAAATTGGGCGTGGGAAACACGGGAAACAACGCGGATAGAAAATACTTATCCTGCATTTTCTTTTTAGGATGTTGGAAAGTGCGGCATGGGATTTAAAAACAGCATTAACCAAATTTGTAGATCAATACAAAGATGGACGATTACCACCAGAAGCTTTTAAAGTTACATGAAGTTTTTTTAAACTATATTAATTTAAGAAAATTTTTTATAAATAAATTGTAAAAAAAAAAAGAGGTGATAATTAAATGTGATCTCAAAAAAAAAACCTGTTTTCGAAATTTGTGACTACTTGATAAGTGTGTATACCAAAATGACGTATTTGATACCGTTTTAGTCAACATTACTGCATCTCCTCTTCTAAAATGTACCTTCTTGGAATTTATGGAAAATTAACAAACATTTATTTACTTACATCAATATTTTTTATTTAGATAAATTGTTTTATATATTAACATTTGAAAAATAATTTTTTATTGTTTTATTTTTTTTAAGTATATAGTAAGGTTTTCTCTACACTGACATTTATCTTATGAAATTTTTATTGGCCAAATTCGACCTATATTTTAAGAACCGCCCCCTTTTTGCATTCAAGCGTTTTTATCGATTGAACGCGACCAATAAAATCGCTTACGTTTACAATATATTATTAACTTGAATAATACCTCCTACTTACATTTAATGGTAATCGAAACTTAGAATACGGAAAATTAAAATTGAATACATTTTGACCGCTAAGTTTTCTTTATTAAACCGTTATTTTTTTTAAAGGTAATTCTTGATCTAAATATTTGTAGATGGTTACAAAACCAAGATTGCTATACACTCCAAATATGGAAAAATTTATTTTACGTGCGCTTTTATACCATTAAAAATTGGATATTATCGGATTACTGTATGCATTTTAAAACTACGCGTGGACAGGGGGCTCCAGGTTATTGTACGGGTCAAAATATTGAAGTGTCGTATTAGAGACTCTACTGTATTCATCTAATATATTCATTTTATAGTATGATTCAAGTTCTACTTTTTCAAAGCAAATAATTTTTCAAATACTTACAGATGAAAATTCTTTTTATCGCTATTTTTATTTAAAAATACGATAGTAGTTTTCTAATAGCATGTTCTAAGTAGATTAAAAATTTTACCTGCAAGATAAAATTTAATTTTTTTAAATTACAATAATGTATTTTTTTTTTAAATTCTATAAAATCTCTGTTTTATATTTTTTATATCGTAACACTCGGATTCTGTAAAATTTGTGCGCATTGACCTCTTATTTTATATATTTTTTTCTCTTTAAAATTTATTTTGGGCACTAAAATCAAATACATTTAATAACTTACAATTAGAAACTTATTAACTAATATTTCTTTTTCAATTCATTTTTGCACGTAAATCTGTAGTTTTGAGAATATTACTGGTCCGTTAGTTGTATTTAAAAAAAGTAATTACATGATATATTTTTTAAACTTTTTTTTATAAACAAGGACTTATTTGCTTTTCAAAATTCTACGAATGCTCACCCCATGATATTTTGAAACCCTATGTTCATAATGACGAAAACATTACTTTTCTTACTTTTCCTAGGCGGGTTTGTAAAAATTTACTCAAATATGTCCTTGATTACAAATTAATGAAAAATGCAATAAAAAAATCTATAAAACTTATTCTAGAAACACAAAAAAACTTATTAATGTTTGAGTAACAGAAAAAATGGTACAAAATGTTAATTTTTTTTATATTTATTTTATCCTTACGAATTATGAATACATTTATCTTACTGTTTCTTTTAATATACCCGTAAATTTTTAAACTTTTCATCAAAAAGTTGTGAATAAGTCTCGTATCTTTTTCAATTTACTTACATATACTAAACAACAAGAAATTAATATTGTGTAACTGTTTCCAGGAATGATGATCCTCCGTTTTTTACTCGGTTGTTTCCCAACTTTTCCAATGCATCTGGGCTTATTAGTAAAAAAGGAGCTTCCATAAACTATGTGGCTCAATTCCAGTTTTTTTGGAACCTATCCTTCCCTCCATGTAGTCTTTACTATGACCTTCCCCCTCGGATGGTCATCTATAATTGAGGTCTTAAATAAAAATACTCTAAAGCATGATATAAAAAAAATATATAATTCATTTTATAAAAAAAAATTAATGTGTTTTTGACTTTCTGAATTTCGAAAATTCATTTTTCCTGGAAACTTATACACAAATTCTATTAATAATGGAAAAAATTACACCTAAAATAGATCTTATTGTTTTGTTTTTTAGCGTTATTAACATCCAAACATATAATGACATTCTTTTTCTAAATGTAATTGGGAAATGACCTTTTTTGGTGTTTAAAATTTAAATAATAGCAATTCATCGTTTTGTAACTTTTTACCACAATCTCAAGGTCAATCTTAGATGGAGGGAAGGACGCACACTTGTAGTGCTGCAAGGCAGATATGATCGGAATACGATCGTAAGAATTCATAAAAACTGCGAAACCTGTTGCGGCTATCACAGGAAACTGGGTATGCGACAGTCACGCTGAACGACTGAGCCTACCCGAGCATCATGATTATTGCACGAGCTGTCACAGTGAGGAGAAAAAGGAATCGATGTCCCATCTTCTCTGTCATTGTCCATCTCTTGCCATGAAGAAGTGGACTTATTTGAGTTGAATGTCTTTCGATCTGAAACCTGTTGGTCTAAATTTCACAACGGGCCCTATGGTCTCAGTCAAATCCCAGGACAGCCACTCTAACATAACTTAACTTTGTATCATCATTCTTCACTTATTTTTACGTAAGGCGGCAATTTCGACATTACCAGGCTCTATAAAGTTACAGCCGGATGATTGACAATAAATTGAATGAAATTAACATTATTTCATTTCTACGTAAATAAAATTACATAAATTCGACATTATATTTTAAATCACACTTTAATGTCAGCTCCCAATAATGGTTTAGTGAAAATGGAATGTTTTTTTATTAAAAAGAGTAATAACTTTTGACAAATACGTCAAAACTTTGAACTGATCTACTAACATATATTCACAAAATCTAAATGCGAAAATTAAACTCTTTCATTCTTACAGTGGTATTAAAATTAGCCGGGAATGATTATAGTGCAAAATGCTAGAATCCGACCCGCAGATTCTTTTTGCTCCAACTAAAATGCTAATAACATCACTGTATTTTTTTTAACATTACCTACCATACATTCAACAAACCATCCACCAAAAGTTAACTATAAGGCTTTTATCTGGCTAAGTAATTATGAATAAAACGAATTATTTATGTTGAGACCCTTAAACAAAATTCTTTCTCAATAATTGGTAAAAATGCAGTATTTATATTTTTTACTTTGTTATAACGGTGTAAACAATGAATTAAAAGTATAAAAAAATACATGAATATTCCCAATTGAGTAAGAACGATGTCTTCGGTCATCTGAATTATGGATAGAACGATGAAACTTTGTTAGAGATAACAAATCTAATTAAAAATAAATTTCAAACAAACATTTTGTTAGAAACGTCTAATTCATACCATAGACAAAAAATGTAACTACATCGGATAATCGGCATTCTCGTTATTTTAACTATGAGGAACTCAAAACTGTTTAGATGCACACAGGTACGATTTATTTCATCATAAAATAAGTAGATTTACCATCAGGCGTAGTATTTGACAGTCATTTCAAAATGTCTGAAAGGCTATTTTCGAAAATTACAGAAATTTTCATAGCTGGAGCTATATCCAGCAATTCTCAAATGAATATCAAATAAAACACCGGGCCTTAGAATTATAAATGTTATAGCTCAGTAATTCTAAACTGATTCAGTTTTTACAGATTTTTGTTTTTGCTTTTGAAAGGTTTCCTACTGCCAGAAAAATCCTGTTTAAAAGCATAATTTGAGTGACATTGAAATTTTGTTAGAATTACTTTGCTGAAATTGAATCAGAAAATGCTAATGGATGAAACAAATTAATATTTTTAAACTGGTTTGAAAAAAAAAAAAAAAAACATAAGACCTGGTTTCATCAGCTTTGATTAAAAAGTAAGATGGATGAGTTAGGATATTATGCTAATTGATAACCTAATTTAAGGCCCAGTTTCGTCATCGAGCTTACTATTTTTATTGATAGGTTAGGAAAATTAAACAACCGTTAAAAATCACTAGATATTGATGTAACCGGGTCTAAATTATTTGAGTCCACTTTTGTTAACAGCATTTCATTTGGTGAAAAAGCTACGAAAGAAAACTTTACTCGGCAAGATAAAACTTTTTTTAAGTGCGCTACTTTTTTGCGGTTTAGTCATTTCCAGTGACGTTACAGATGTAATAATCGTCCCTTCTCTAAAATTTTACCATTTCAAAAGAATGCCTTCGCAACATTTTACGTTACCAAGAATGATAGCTCAAATTCTACTTAAATTTTGAACCAGGGTTACTTTATTTAATCGAAGTTGATAAAACTGGGCCTAAATCATAATTTTGTAAAAAAAATGTATTTATTTTAAAATTATTTAAAAAAAAAAAACGTGAATTATTGTAAATATTCACGTACATGTTCGGGTATTTTCTTGACGAAGTATGAATGATCTTCGCCAGGAGCTGTTGCTAAAACACCGCCAGTATTATTATATTGTACATCTGCATCATATTTGTATCGTTTTCCATTCATATCTGTTAATGTACCACCTAGAGCTGTAAGCACAGCTTCTGGACCACATATATCCCATTTTTTACAACCAGCGCTAGCAAATACATAAGCATTTGCTTTGCCTTCTATTAAAAGTAATACCTGCAACAAGATTATATAATCTATTAGAATCACATTAAGGCTAGTGTCAAAACGTCCTTAAATGCCCCACGACAGCTACTCTAACCAAGCCTCACCTAACATTTCTACGTTTATTTTAAATAAGATAATTTACTTACTTTGTGACCAGCACCACCAACTTTCAAAACTTCATCAGGTTTAAGGGCATTTAAAGCATCCTCAACAATTTTATTCGAATGCGATCGTGTTGTTGTCACAACTAAACGATCTTTCGGTGGTGAATGTGGTGTTATACCACCGATTCCAGCACCTATTATACCCCACACAGTCCGGCCTGTACCAGCAGGTGGACCATATGGTTGATGAATTACACCAGCAACAGGTTCTCCTCTCACAGCGATTCCAACCAATACCGTGACATGTTCAACTAGACCTAATGTACAAAAACAAAAATTATTTTTTGCAGACCTGTGTAATTAACTATGTTAGCTGTTGATCGAAACGTTACCTTTCGTATACTCAGAAGTACCATCTAAAGGATCAATCCAAATAACAATATCTTTTTCTTGGACATCTAATAAACTTTCTGGGCAAGTTAGTCCTAATGTATTAGTATCATTGCATGTTACAACCCAGTCACTTGGTACTTCACAACTCGTACTTGGACCCTCTTCACCAATGATTGTCACCGCTGGATATTGTCGTGATAACGATGCAATTATACATCTTTGAGCAGATCGATCAGCTTCTGTTTGAAAATCATTTTTCGCCTAAAAAAACAACACAATCAAACATGATTTTTCGAAGTTTATAACACTCTAATTTGATTCGTGAAAACGTACTTTTTCGACAATTCCTAGGTCACCAACCGTCATAATATCTCGAATAATTTTACCTGCACGATTTGCAGCCGCTACTGTTGAAGCAACTAATCTTAGAATTAATGGAGTACATTGAGCCATATTTTTTTTTTTTTTTAAATCTAAAATAGAAACAATTTCTTAAACATTCACGATTAATACACAAACTTAACTAAACACTGCGAATAATTTAATTTTATTGGAGGTAACAAAGTGCACTGAAGGAGATAAGGAAATTAATTCAAGGTAAACAGAAAAGTATTTATTTAAGAAAAAAAAAGTGGTAAATGTTAAATTTCATGCAATGTCACCGTTTTTTTCTAATAGTATTGAGTTTAGTACGTGACAAATTAACCTGTTTTTTCTAGTTAATCTTATATAATCCCTATAATATATTAGCGTAAGTCATATTTCTAATGAATTTTAATGATTTTAATTAAACTTATCATACCAATTAATTTTAATTTACGTAATTATGAACATTATCTTTTTAAAAAAAATTTCTCAGCGCCTTGTAACAAGTGGTTTCAAAATTTAGCTGTCAAAATTTTGGGTTATTGTCAGAAAAAAAAATTAAAATCGAAATTGACGTAAGCGGTGCAGTTTTTTCTTTTACCAACGGAGTAAAATTTAGTTTAGCCGTTGTTTTGTAGATGGCACTGCAGTTGAAAAGTATTAAGACTCGATCATAGATAATAAATATTTATTATAATTGGTTGTCTATGGACTCGATTACTAGTCGAAAATTTCAATTAAAATTTATTTTTGAAGACTAATTTTCAAGGAATTGACTTGGTTGTCCAGAATAATCGAACCACAAATTCGGATTTTGGACATGGCGTTGGTGCTCCTGTTGTTTCTATAAACCTTCGATGAGTAAAATAGTATCAACATTCACCTTTAGACCAGTTACGATGAAACATAATCGAAGGACGAGTGGTTCCTTTTTCGAGAGGGAAGATGGCTCAATCACTTACAACTTTTAGAATATTTTTGAGGTGAAAGATACATCGCTGGGAGTTAAACTTTTTGCTATAATACAAGCAAGCTTATATTAATATTACGAGTGTAAAACAATCCCTACCATGATTTCGAATATTATGGAAGGGGATAAGTGAGAGCAAGAGAGGTGAAGGTTACAATGCGGTGATCTTTACCAATCTTTACGTACTTTGCGTACATGCAATAGAGGAAATAAAACTTCATTAAAAATGTTTTTTTACAATATATTTATTTTATGAAAAAAATTATAATACATACTTTTTATTATATAAAAGGAATATACACACATTCGGCGCGCAAATTAAAATTTAAAAAGAATAAGATCTTTATTTTGAAAATTGTGACAAAAGCCAAAAAAAAATTATACAAATTTTTATAAAAATTATATAAATATGGTATAAAAACTTATAAAATGATCTTAATATTCTAAAAAATAAATTTGCTAAAATTAAATGCAATGTATTTTCTCTTTCCTTATGGCTACAAAATTTTTTCTTTTTTCTTTCTTGGATAATATTTTGGAAAGATTTATGTACTTATTTTGTTTTTGGATATAATTTTAGTAATATTTTGATAAGAATTTAGTAAAATTTCTTTTAAAATTAATCGATTTAGTTAGCTCAAAATTTTGGAGAAATTTTTATGGATAAGCCGAAAGCTTATAGCATATTTTTTCCATTTCTGAGAAAATTATTACCAAAATCAAAGAAAACATGATTTTTCACAAAATATTACCTCTATCATTATAATAAAAAAAAGAATTCAATACATTTTCGGTAAAAAAAAAATTGGTAACTTTCTTGGAACACAGATTATTGTTTAAAATTAAGTTGGGTAACATTAAAATATAGCAGGATAAAATGTACTTTATATATCGAGTTTTTCTTCTACAAAATCATGAAAATTACTCCAAATAGCATCTTAATATTTATCACGATACACACAGGTTAGTAATACAAAAGCTTTAGTTTTGTATTCCATCACATATGGCGCTATAATCGATTGTAGTAGCGCCATTTATCATGAACTAAAATTAATCTGTGTGATGTGAGTATGTGAAATTAGTAGCAAATGTTATAAATATAATTTATCTATAAAAAATACTGACATTTGTTCAATAATTTAAATTAATTATATTATTAATTATATACCTATAGTGAAACAATGCAATAGTTGGTAGTAATTATTTTTTTTACGTGTTAAAAATAGTATACATTTTGCGTTTTTTTTTAAAAATGTCTTGTTCATTATTATATAGAAGAGATCGTAATTATTACATTTTGTTAAGTTCTTTTTCTTGTTTCTTTCTTAAATATTTAATATTGGTAGCCTTGATTACCGCCTCCTTGTTGTGGTGGTGGTCCATATTGGTTTTTAATTCCTGAACCTGCACCTTGAGCTGGATATGTTGGTGTACCTTCATATGTTACCTGTAAAAAAAAGGATAAATTAATATCAAATAATCATCGAGCAATCAAATTTAATCAGAGTTTGATGTTTTGGATTGATATGATTGGCATATATTTTAAATATGCACTCTATTTTCGGCCATGTTTTTAAGGCGTGTCTCTAAGTCAGCTATCAGTTGGTTACCCAAAATATTTTAGCATTGAACCACCAAAAAAAAAAAAAAAAAACCCATCTATAGTCCTAGATAAATTTATTTTTTTATCGACAACTAATCTTGGATTTATTTTGTTTGATTAATGAAAAATTAATAAATTTAATCAAATTAAATTAAAAATAATTTGGCATTTTTATCTATGAATTATTTGTATAGTTTTGTAAATAAATTTCAATAAAATCGTGATTGAATAAGTAATAAAATTGATTATATTTTTATTAATTTTGTGTGTACATGATTGATTTTTTTAGGTTTTTAATTTTCTAAATATATATTTATTAAATTATTTTTTGTAAATATGATGTAATCGGTAAATTTTCAAAGTAATTAGGTACAATGGTTTACATTAAAATTGCACGTATAAGTTAAAATTTATGGAATTAATGAACGACTGTATCTATTTTAAAATACGTGTAAATTGCGCTTTTTGAAATAAACTTCTAGTAAAAACTAGCCTAACAAAATTCGAATTGTATGGTTTTTTACGTATTTTATGGTGAGATTCATCTATAATTATCAAAAGGTCAAAGATTTTTATGTTTTTAAAAAGTCTTTCTTAATTGTCCTAATCCATGGACATGAAGATCTGATTGAATTTGCGATCGAGCAACAAGTTTCTGAGGCGTCAACTGAAGAAATTATTATTAACGATTATTATCGATACTTCAGAAAAATTTATATTTTTTTGGGCAAATTTAGCCTAGAAAATGATTTTTTTCCAAATAGCATACAGAAATTTATTTTGAGCTATTGCCTAAATTCCTGTACTAAAATTGCTGTTTCGGAATGATTCTGGATTCATTCGATTTGGATTTTTGTTTTGGATTCTAATTACTCTAATTAATCCATAGAAACGAGAACGTCTATTGAACGAAAAAGTTTCTGAGGAGATTTATAACAGATTTATTTGAATTTATATTTTAACATAAATTACTTACAAGATGCATGTTAGATTGATTCAGTTTTAATGTGCAGGACTGTACATATTTATAAAACACCTTAAAAATGTTAAATAATTTTAAGTGTACTTTAAAGAAGAATTAATTCATAGATAAAAGATCAATTAATTTTACTTAAGGCATAATTATTTATTGTTTTAAATGTTAAAAAAACAGTAAGCGTATATAAATTTTAATGATTAGTTATTAAAATATTTTTAAAGATTTATTCAATGCAAGATTACACCGATTTTTATGCAGTGGAAAAATTTATTTGCTACTTTATAATTCCTAGTTAGGGTGTCTATTGGGCACTACCATCTTGAAAGGCATATATCCTCATGAAGTTGTGATGGGCCGGATAATAGGCCATTTAACTTTCTGGTAGAATGTCCAGAAATACATTTGTACATGTACATTTATGGAACGGCAGACATTTTAGCAACCGTAGATTTGTAATTATCTATAAAATTATTTTCATGGGGTTTCTATATACAAACTTTCATCACCTTTTCACCCCCTTAGGAGTTAAATTTCCAAAAATCTATTCTAAAAGAGCGTCTACATCATGTAATAATTAACTATGCTTAATTTCAAGACAATTGGGTGAATAGTTTTCGAGACATCGTGATGAATCAGTGAGTTAGTGATATTTCGTTTATATGTAGATTGGTCTAGGTTCGAGGTTTGAGTTTTGGTACAAAATGGAAGATAGGATAATAAATTCGAATGGTTAATGGATCTTGAACAATTTTCCCGTACGCCTTCTGTGTTTAAAACGTCCTTGATTAGATACAGATTAGTGAAACGTTCATAATCTGAGAATAACTACAAATACTTCATGATTATCTAAATCTTCCGTCATAATTTACACGCAGACCGCAGCGAAATTACTCATTCTTTTTTTTACCATTAATCTCTATTTTTAGATAATATAAATATATTTTTTTTTTGATAGACGCACCAATGACAAATGATGAATGAAATTAATTTTATACTAATAAGTATGTAATAATTCTCGTTTTTTTATAATTAAGCGCCAATGACCTTACATGTCTAAGCATCGATCGCATCATTATTAAAAAAAAAATAAAATTATTTTTATATAATTAATTGAAGCATAAAAGTTAATAAGATTTGTACATAAAAATTACATACATCAAGTTTAAAGTACCCACTTTAATCTGGTTCAGTACGCACAGATACCATTGCTTTACCCTTTTGACCATTTAGGATAAAACATATATTTTTTTATGTTTTAAATCAAACGTGAGCAAAATGCTCATAACACGAGTGCTGACAGGTTAAAGAAAGATTCAGCTGGTTTAGTAACAAAAATCAAGAGCTTTGCATATATTACGAGGGCGGGTGGGCTTCTATGATTCACCTAGAAACTTTTAGAAAGTTTTGGAAATTTCACCGTTTGTGCAGCAGGATTTTTTGTTCATAGAATATAGAGAAATCCTCCTGGTCAGTGATGGTTTTCTAAGCGAAAATATAAGTTCATTCGACTGGAGTCCAAGTTTGAAACATAAAAACTTCCTGGGGGCATATATTCGCGTTTTCTCTCATACAGTGACTGCTGTGTATAAGATTGATTTGACCAAAAATTAGCTGTTTTTGGAACAGAATCCTAAGAATATCTTCATTCTTTGCATGTTCATGTATTTATAGAAGTTATCTAAAAAAAAGATAATCTGACATTTATCGGAGATAATTACGTTTTCTTGCGTGAATAAAATAATAAATTTTGAAATTTTGAAAGCGATAATATCTAGGGAATTATCTTCGCTTTATCTAAAAAAGTAAGTAGATATCTATATATAAAACGAATAAGGAAAAATTACTTCTTGAAATGGAGTGTTTCCCCTGGTATGATTTTTCTAATATTTGAACGTTTCGAGCTTGTGATGGCATTTGAAGAAACTATTTTCCAGAGAAAAAAAATTATAGGTATTGAATTTCTACGATTTCTTAAAGGCGAGTTCACTATTTTTTCATTTATAGGATTCAATTTTTAATATATTTTCCGAAAATTATTCATGAGTTTTTTTCGAAAGTTGTTATTATTTTATTTTTTAAAATTTATTATGGTTTTGATTAATTTTTTTATGGTTTTCATAATTAATGCATTTTACATAGATGGAAAAAATGCAATTTATTAATTACTGTACATTTATAATAATAATTACTGTTCCCATCAGTTTTTTTTCAAGGATTTTATGTAAATAGTTTCGGTAAATCTTTGAATCTTTGCGATAAATAAAGAAATATTTTTCCACCGTGTCGTCCTTATATAAAAACACAACCTCATTAAGCTAATTTACTTAGTACATCAAATTAAACTTCCATTATTTCCTATTGGCAAGATAATGAAAAAATACTCATGTATACGTATACTATTTGTGACATGTTACTGTATATAATACTTAGATATATATTTTATGTATACATATACAAGGTGCTTAGCTAAGTTGGATATACACGGTGTCTAGCTAAGTTGCGGAAAACTTTTATATTATAGGGTTTACGAAAAAAATTTATTCTTTATAAAAAGCTCTGCTTTCAAAAATATTAACATTCAGTTATTCACTTTTGACATCGAATATACAGGGTGTCCAAAAATTGAGAAAGTTTGATAAGAATATTACTGGTCGTTTAGAAATGTAAGAATCTCAAATTTTAATCACATTACCAAGATTATTTATTTTATTATATCCTAAAGAATTTCCTGGTTATAAATTTTCTTAAAATAAAAAACTTAATATTTTTGATGTTTATCAGAATGTTTATTATTAAAATATGGTCTTATAGAAGTAAACAAATAATGAATAAATAAATTTAAATAATATTTAAACATTAATTACTAGAATGAAGATGATAATCTTGCATTTTATAAACCGATTACCTTCAATTAATTAATAACCAATAAGTAACTGATAGTCAATAAATTATTATTAATAACACATTAAAATACCTTTGTTTTTTAAAATTATTATTGTTTAAAAAGAATTCTAATTAGTATTCAGATTGATCGGAGTATATAAATATTCCATATAAAAAAATAAACAAATTTTGTCTGAAACATGTGAAAATCACTCCGTGCGGACGCAAGTTAGGGCAAACTTTGGTGTCTATTTTCTCTAAAAATATACAAGATATGGAGTTCTTAATTTGCAGGTAGTTTTTGGTCTAAACGGTCTTGAGAAACATTCTGGAAAAACACAAAAAAAGTTTCTAGATAATTTTCGAAAACCAAATAAATGGCGGCTGTTGGCTAATCGAATTGTTGGTTGTACTCAATGAATAATTACTGTTATACATTAAAAAAAAAAAATAGAAAACCATACAATCTTTACCATTATTTCGAGTGTTATAGAAAAGGTATAAGCGAGAGCAATCTTTATCAATCATTACTTTTAAACCCAGCGAAGCGGGTGGGTATCACTCTAGTAAAATATAATATTTCTATCAGTATAAAATTGCTATTTGATTAAATTAAGAGATGATTAAGCAAATTAATAGTTTTAAAAAAAGAAAAACTTCTTTAACAAGTTTCCGTTCTGCATATTTGAAATAAAACGTAGTTATATATGTTTGTGAATGTCTTTGATATGTCATGTGTATTAAAATGCCATCGATTTTATTTTATATATTATTATTTTTGATTTCTTAATTTTATTTGATTTCTAATAAAGTATCTATACATATAAATTGATTTCAATCATTGTCAATATCAATTATTTGCAATGTAATTTTACAATTTAATTGACGCATTTATTTATTTTATTTTATTTTATTGTAATAATAATATTGTATTTGAATGCAGCAGTGTAAGATACAGTCAAACCTGGATAAGTGAGAACTGGATAAGTGAGAATACTCTATAAGTGAGAGTAATAGCCAGGACCCGTCATTTTAAGCTCCTAAAACCTCTATTAGCGAGAAACAGAAACCTCTGTAAGAGAGAGTCGTTTTTCCCTCATGGACCTCCGTAAGTGAGACTGCTACTTATCTATACCTCTATAAGCGACAGTCGAATTTTATTTATTTATATTATTTAGGAGGAACAATAGCTACAATTTACTATATTCGTACTTGCTGTGACTTGTTATTGTTGCGTACCTCTATAAGAGAGAAAAGTTACCCATGTACCTGAATTAGCGAGAAACTCGGGTTAGTGAGAAACCTCCATAAGCAAGAATGAGATTGTGCTCCCTTAAACTGTCGCTTATCCAGGTTTGACTGTATATTAGAAAATATTGTAGTCAAGAAATGTGTCTTTAAATATAATAATTGTCTATTAAAATCTATTTGATAATATAATATGTAATTGTTTTGAATGTTCCTTGTGTAATGCTTGTGATGTAGAAATATTATTTTTAAAAACTAGAAGGACGAAATTATTTAGTACAGATGAGAGTTATCTTAAAAACAATTTTTAGAATTGCACAAATTGTTAGAATTTTCTACACAGAAAATTTTAAAATTGAGATAAAACTATTATCAAATGAACAGGAAATTCTTACCATTAAGTAGAACAGATATATGAGATTATTTTTAACCCCCGAACTAAAAAAAGGGGTGTGAGGTTTGTATGTTTGTCTGTCTGTGGCATTGTAGCGCCTAAACGGTCGAACCGGCTTGATTGAGAACATTTTATAGCTAACTTTCCAAAAATCGGGAATTTGGAAACAAAAAATAAAACCAAATATTAATCACAGTTGAAAGAGATTGGTAAGATATAAAAATTTCTACAAAAAAAAAAAAAAATATTTTGGCAACCCGAATGCAAATAAAATCGTGAAAATGACAAAAACTTTGTTTATGATCTAAATCGAAATTGTTATTTAGTTTAATACTAAAAAAATTGATTTAAAACTAGGTTGTTTTCGAAGAATTGGAGGCTCAAGGCAGTAAATGTACCTATATTTATTTTTAACGGGGTTTCTTGTCACGTTATTCCCATTAGACAACACATTACGTCTCGGATCAAACAATTGTTTTAAAAGACTTAAATGATAATAAATATTTGAATAGAATAAAAAAGTAACTAGTTTTTTTATTTTTATAAAAGGGTACTTCGTGATTGTTGTATTATTTTACAATACAAATAAAAACAAACAATTGAATGAGTTAATTGTTGAAATACCCGGTATAGAAAGTGTCGAATATCAATACCAAAACAATTATGCCGGCGTTTCAGTCGCCATTTATTTGGTTTGCGAAAATTTTCGAAAGTAATTTCTAGAATTTTTATTTTGTTTTTCGAGAATGTTTCAGAAGTCCACTACTTGAAGCTATCTATAACGATCTATCTTTTATAGTTTTGGAGAAAATGGATATCAAAGTTTTGTCCCAATTTGTGCCCACATGTTGACGTTTACGAAAAAATGTTTCAAAAAAAAGTTGTTTATTATTGTATAAGGAACATTTTTTATACTTAAACTTTTGTTCTATCTCTAACGGTTTACAAGATGGGTACTACAGACCCAAAACCCAATTGACCTATGTTGCTCATTTACGAACTCAGCCTCACTTTTTACGTCCTGAGTACACTATATAAATTTCAGCTTGATATCTCTTTTCGTTTTTGAGTTATCATGTTGATAGACGAACAGACGGACAACCGGAAATGGACTAATTAGATGATTTTATAAACACCTACACCAAAGTTTTGTTCATGGCATCAATATTTTTAAGCATTGCAAACTTGGGACTAAACTTAATATACCTGGATATATATTATATATGTACAGGGTATAAAAACAATAAAGAAGAAGAAGTATCAACAACGAACGGTGTGGTGTGTTAAATGGGATGTAATGTGTGATGCTAGAAGGTCACGTAAATAATAATCTTTTATGTTTATAGGTCATCTGCATCACTCTGTACAGATTGGGTTTGTCAAGTATACAATGACATTCAAAATTAAGATGGATTATATAATTTTTATGTGTATTACTAGTTTGATACCCACCAATTCTGTTAAAGAATGTGCAAAATTTTAAGTAGATTGGACCAAGGAATGACATTGTGCCATACAGATTTTGCCCCCGTTTATCACCACACCCTCCAAGTTTCAGGTCTCTACGATCAGTTATCTTATCTAGGTTATCTAGGTAATGAGGTATAATTTATAAAAACTTAAACGAAATAAAGGTTAAGGATGTATGAGCATGGTAGTGAGGGCACAAATTTAAAAATAGATATTTTCAATTTTGATAATAAATTTATATTATTACTTGACGATATAAGACGAAAAGTAAGAATAAAATTTTTCGATATCTGGCTTAATTTTCAAAATATCGAAAATTGAAAATTTTGTTTAATTATTTAGCTTTCGATATTTCGAAAACCAAGACACATATCGAAAAATTTTATTCTTATTTTTCGTCTACATTCATGAAGTTATAACAAAATTCATCATCAAAGTTGAAAATAAGATAAAAATAATTT